>NC_091766.1:7875595-8481411 GCF_029378745.1 Bos indicus | reverse complement strand
GGTACCATTTCTGGGCCAGAAAGATGCCCTGGAGAAGGAAATGGCAATCCACTTCAGTAGCCCATGGACAGAGGAGCCTGGCAGGCTACAGTCCATAGAGTCCCAAAAGAGTCAGACATGACTTAGCAACTAAACAACAATAAAGGACTGTAAATAAAAGAAACACAGAATGTATTATAGCCTCTTAATGATGAAAACCATTCTTTTGAAATTACAAGCCAAGACAATTTTTGGTGCAAAGGAACCTACAACTACCTACTCCAGACTCTAACAGAGGATCACAGCCTTGCTAGTCAAAGAATAATCCACAGACCAAGACATGCATGCATTATCAACGTTACCCAGAACCTTTTTGAAAATTCAGAACCTCAGGACAACCAGGACCTGTTGAATCAGGATCTGATTTAATACTAGAATCCTAGGGGATTCTTATGTACAATGTGTAGAAGTGTTGGCCTAGAATAGGCTTTCTCATCTTCTCACTATTGGCATTTGTGGCATGATAATTATTTGTATTTGGTGCTCTCCTGTACATTGTAGATGTTTGGGTGAAAGTGAAAGTGTTAGTTGCTCAGTCATGCCCAACTCTTGGCAGTCTCATGGACTGTGACCAACCAGGCTCCTCTGTCCATGGGATTTCCCAGTCAAGAATACTGAAGTAGGTTGCCATTTCCTTCTACAGAGAATCTTCCTAACCCAGGGATAGAACTTGCATCTCCTACTTGGCAGGTGGATTTGTTACCAATAAGCCACCTGGGAAAGCCCCCCTCCCCACAATGGTGTTCTAGCAAGAGAACACAGTTTTCTCCCTTGTTGAAGAAGAAATAGTAATTTCCTGGATATATCAGGTGCTGTATTCTCATAGCATGGCTGTTATGTTATGGCTCTTGAGACTCAAAGGATCTAGTCAAGACAAATTCCTCAGGCTTAGATTTGGAAGAAATATTGAGGGTTATAAAAACTTTCAATGTTAGAATTCTGGGAGATAGGAGAGTTAGTAGAGTAGTAACAAGAATTGAATACACCTGAAGTCTAACCTGGCCTCTTGGGAACAGCATATCAGCGGGGAGTTGGCGGGGGGGGGGGGGGGGGGGGGGGGGGGGGAGCGGGGTAGAGAAATCCATTCTGTCCAAACAGGTTCCCCTGAGGAAATGATGTAGTCAACATTCAAGCAATAATGGAAAATGTGATAAAGAGGTATAATGAGCAGATACAGAACATATACAGAGCTATAAATATCTCTACTACTGCAAGATCTAAGCATGTTAAACCTTGAGCTGCAGCAGGGATGCTTTTTGCAGTTGGACTCCTAAGTCTGGCTCAGGGACCAATGCATCACTCCTTCCTTCTTTCTTGTGAGGAGACAGAGCTTCGGCTTCCACCATCCACCATCCAGGGAGGAATTTTGAACTTCCACACAGAGACCTTCCAATCTGCCTTTCCATCCAGGTGAGTCCAAGAGCCCCGCAGACACTGGAGGAGAAAGCTGGAGAGAATGAAACCCAAGACGTACCTGAGGTCACCTGAGAACACAAACAGCTGACCCAGAGCCGAGAAAACTCCATGTTTGTTTTCTTGTTTGATTTATTAATTCATAATCAATTTATTAAATATTTTTAAATGACAAATATCTGTTGGATTCAGCAATTCAAGGATTGCTGTTGACAACTAAGTAATGGGAATGAAAATCTAGTTGGATGAGACCCAGGAAAAAATGGGGAGCCCAGTGGTATCATTAAAATTTGAACATTTCCAAGAAGTTTAGTTGCCATTTAGGGGAGTAGGAAAATAAACTATTTGGTCGAGAGAGGTTTGCAGTGAAGTGATTATTTTTTCTGAAATTTTTAAGATGGGGTGTATTTGAGCTTGTTCTGTATTCATTAGGAAGATCCAGATCAACAGAAGTATCTACTACCTGAAAACTACACTTCCTGAGACACATATATCACTGCATCTTCTTTCATACTGAGTATTCATTAGGGAAGTATGCATTTAAAATACAAACAGATATATTATAAACCATTTATCTTTGCAATTATTTCATTACCTGAAAGGCTAAATTTATTTGCAGTTTTTATTAGCCATTTGCTATCTCTATTGCAAATTGTCTACTCATGTTTTGCTTTACCTACTGGTGTCTGGATGTTTTTATTCTTTTTTGTTTTGCTATATCATTTTCTTTACAATGTATTTCATCTCCAGCTCAGAAAGGTAAGGAATTGCACTACAACATGTGGAAGACCAGGAGAATGAGATGTATTTTTAATACTTTGTCAATTCTTCTTGCTGAAAATAGAGAAATATGTAGCTTTTTTCTTCCTATTTTCCCCCTCCCCTACACAAGTGTGTCAGCCACCATTTCTGTGGCACTATTTCACCCAAACTGCACTTAGCTGTAACTAGTTCAACTAATCTGGTTTCCCTATTCCAGTCTCTATATTCATGGTGGGGCGGAGTAGGGTCAGGGAGGGGGTAACGGTTTGCATTCTTCTAAACAAAGAATTACAATTTTTTAAAGAAGCTTCCTATTAATATTTGCCATTTACATCTTGTATGTATGTAGTGTATAATGTATTTGTTGCATTATGTGAGTGTAAAAACTGTGAGTAATCAAAGTTATCAGTTGGTCACATTTTGTCCTCCCTCTCATTGCTTTTCACACACAGAAAATTCTTAAACATCCTTAGAAATAAGAAACCACCTTTTCTATAAATTGCCATCTTATTTCACATTTTCACCTAGTACTACAATTGCCTTTTGTGACTACATCAATTTTTTAAATAATATTTTCTGCCCCCTTGTGGAATATGTGCTTCTGTACTCAAATATTTCTTCTTTTTCATAAGGATGGTTGAATCTATTTATGCTTTAAAAAAAACAAGAAAAGTGAAAGTCACTCAGTTGTTTTTTACTCTTGGCAGCCCCATGGACTGTAGCCCACAAGGTTCCTCTGTTCATGGCATTCCCCAGGCAAGAATACTTGATCAGGTTGCCATATCCTATCGTACTCCAGGGGACCTTCTTGACTGAGGGACCAAACCTGCATCTCCTGCATGGCAGGCAGATTATCACTGTGCTACCTGGCAAGCCCATTAATAGTGAACAAAGCATGAAGTCCCTGTCCATTTAGATGTAACATTTTAATGGAGAAATAGTACAGTAAAACAAATTCATGTATGACCAAGTGTCCTCAGATATAAATTAAATGAAGGAAAAAGTAGGGATTTGTGGTATGTAGGACTTTATAGAGCATATTATGGGGAGGTCTTTGCATGTGGGAAGAGAATCTGAAACAGGAGTAGTGTGGACCCACTGGATTTGTCAAAAGGAGATCAAAACTGAAAGGCCAAGAATAACAAAGAAAGATGCCACATAAGAAAAGTAAGAAAAGCTCCGGTCTTACTCACTCATAAAAATTGAGTCAGTGGTCTGATGTGGATACAATAATTAAGAAAGTGGAGGGAAAAAGTGCAGTCAGTGTCAGGTCCCTTGAGTCTGAACACACTGTAGCCTGTTCTCTCTGCAACTTGCCTCTTTCGTTGAACTCTTTATTCACATTATTCTTCCATCAGCAGAAACTGATCTTCTTCAAAAACAATTCTTCCATTTAATAAAATGGATTAAAAAAAATTTCAGATTGTGTCCCAGAACACAGCATGCTTTTTACATGTGATCCAGCATATGTACACAGGCAAGCAAGAAATTCACATGCATCACACTGCATGCACATTCAAACACACACATACAGACATATCTGAACAAAAAGAACAACAACAAAAAACCTTACTATGTATGATGCACTCTGATATTTTCTTTTGTGTTTTATATATTCTATTCTATCTTATTCTTACAAACCACACAGTTGAGAAACTGATCATGTTATTTTTTGTCTCCTGGCAGTCACCTCTTCCACATGGAACCAGGGAATGCTACACGAATTTCAGAATTTCTTCTTCTGGCAATTTCAAAGGAACCAGAATGGCAGCCTCTCTTATTTTGGACATTTCCTCTCCGTGTATCTGATCACTGTATTTGGAAACCTGCTCATCAACCTAGCTGTCAGCCTAGACTTCCACCTCCACACCCTCATGTACTTCTTCCCCTCCAACCTGTCCTTTGTAGACATCTGTGTCACTTCCACCACCATCCCAAAGATGCTGTAGAACATCCAGAACCAGAGCAAAGTTATAGCCTATGAAAGCTGCATCACCCAGATGTATTTTTTCATGCTCTTTTCAGAGTTGGACATCTTTCTCCTGACAGTGATGGCCTATGACTGCTTCATGGCCATCTGTCACCCCCTGAACTACACAGTCATCATGAACCCTCAGCTCTGTGGATTGCTGGTCCTGATGTCCTGGATGATGAGTGTCCTGAATTCCTTGCTACTAAGCTTACTGATGTTGTGGCTGTCCTTCTGTAGAATCCTGGAGACCCCCCGTTTTTTCTGTGAACTCAATGAGGTGGTCCGACTTGTCTGTTCTAACATGTATCTCAATGACATAGTGATGTATTTTGCAGCTGCCATTTTGGATGGTGTTTCCCTCACTGGTATCCTGTACTCTTACTCTAAGATAGTTTCTGCCATACATGGAATCTCATCAGCTCAGGAGAAGTATAAGGCATTTTCCACCTGTGCATCTCACCTCTCAGTGGCCTCCTTATTTTATTGTACAGCCTTAGGAGCGTACCTTAGCTCTGCTGCTACAAACAGTTCACACTCAAGTACAATTGTACACTGTGGTTACATCCATACTGAATCCCTTCATCTACAGCCTGAGGAACAAAGACATAAACAGGGCTCTGAAAAGAAGCACTGGGATGGCTGCTATAAAAGGGGCAATTGTCCTTGGGCCCAAGAAGTGTCCATGACTGTAGGGTTCAAAGCCTTAGAGCCAAATTCTTTGATCAGATTGTTAAACAGTAGGACTTACTCCTTATATTTATTTTTTAGAATTTCCATTTATCTGAATTCAAATCTTCCACACAATTAAAGTGTGCTCATCCACCCTCCCCTGGTGGCTCAGATAGCAAAGAATCTGCCTACAAGGTAGGAGACCCAGGTTTGATCCCTGATTCAGGTAGATGCCCTGGAAAGGGGAATGGCAACCCATTTCAGTATTCTTGCCTGGAGAATCCCATGGACAGAGGAGCCTGGTGGGCTACAGTCCACAGGGTCACAAAGAGTTGGACATGACTGAGTGACTGAACAAAGGGGAAACAAGTTCACAAGTTCTCTTTGTCCAGGGGGTAAATCTAAAAGGGCCTTCATGGTTGGGGCGGGGGGGGGGGGGGGGGGGCAGTGGGGTGTGTCACTGGATACAAGTCTAATAGCTGTGTTACATAGCTGATGGCAATATATTTATTTGCCATAATTGTCTTTGAAGTGAATGCCTCAGAAATCAAAAGCTAAGTTTCTAGCACTCACATTACAAACAAATGCTTTATAATTGCTCTCCTGGTTTTATTCAATTATTCACCTTGGTGTCCAAATGCTTATCATAGTCACTGGCCAAAAAATTGATTATCAAATACGTGTCTTCCAGTTGAAATCTACATGGAAAGACAAATTGGAATAAATTGAACTGATATGATCATAGCATCAAGATGACCCATGAGGAGGCAAAATGTCAAGTCACACATTTGGTGACTAGGCATGATGTTTCTTTATCATGCTGTACATCTATTTATTAAAGCCTTATACAGAGAAAGTGAGAAATACATTTAAGGGAATAGATCTGATAGACAGAGTTCCTGATGAACTATGGACGTAGGTTCATGACATTGTACACAGCACAGGAATCAAGACCATCCCCATGGAAAAGAAATGCAAAAAAGCAAAATGGCTGTCTGAGGAGGCCTTAAAAATAGCTGTGAAAAGAAGAGAAGCGAAAAGCAAAGGAGAAAAAGAAAGATATTCCCATTTGAATGCAGAGTTCGAAAGAATAGCAAGGAGTGATAAGAAAGTCTTCCTTAGCAATTAATGCAAAGAAATAGATGAAAACAACAGAATGGGAAAGACTAGAAATCTCTTTGAGAAAATTAGAGATACCAAGGGAAAATTTCATGCAAAGATGGGCTCGATAAAGGACAGAAATGCTATGGACCTAACAGAAGCAGAAGATACTAAGAAGAGGTGTCAATAATACACAGAAGAACTGTACAAAAAAAAAAGAGCTTCATGACAAAGATAATCACGATGGTGTGATCACTGACCTAGAGCCAGACATCCTGGAGTGTGAAGTCAAGTGGGTCTTAGAAAGCATCACTATGAACAAAGCTAGTGGTGGTGATGGAATTCCAGTTGAGCTATTTCAAATCCTGAAAGATGATGCTGTGAAAGTGCTGCACTCAAAATGCCAGCAAATTTGGAAAACTCAGCAGTGGCCACAAGACTGGAAAAGATGAGTTTTCATTCCAATCGCAAAGAAAGGCAATGCCAAAGAATGCTCAAACTACCACACAATTGCACTCATCTCTTACACTAGTAAAGTAATGCTCAAAATTCTGCAAGCCAGGCTTCAGCAATATGTGAGCTGTAGACGTCCAGATGTTTAAGCTGGTTTTAGGAAAGGCAGAGGAACCAGAGATCAAATTGCCAACATCTGCTGGATCATCAAAAAAGCAAGAGAGTTCCAGAAAAACATATATTTCTGCTTTATTGATTATACCAAAGCCTTTGACTGTGTGGATCACAATAAACTGTGGAAAATTCTTCAATAGATGGGAATACCAGACCACCTGACCTGCCTCTTGAGAAACCTACATGCAGGTCAAGAAGCAACAGTTAGAACTGGACATGGAACAACAGACTGGTTCCAAATAGGAAAAGGAGTACTTCAAGGCTATATATTGTCACCCTGCTTATTTAACTTCTATGCAGAGTACATCATGAGAAACACTAGGCTGGAAGAAGCCACAGCTGGAATCAAGATTTCCAGGAGAAATATCAATAACCTCAGATATGCAGATGACACCACACTTAGTGGTGGAGTGGAACTAAAAGTGAAGAGGAACTAAAAAGCCTCTTGATGAAAGTGAAAGAGGAGAGTGAAAAAGTTGGCTTAAAGCTCAACATTCAGAAAACGAAGATCATGGCATCTGGTCCCATCACTTCATGAGAAATAGATGGGGAAACAGTAGAAACAGTGTCAGACTTTATTTTTGGGGCTCCAAAAGCTCTGCAGATGGTGACTGCAGCCATGAAATTAAAAGACGCTTAATCCTTGGAAGGAAAGCTATGTCCAACCTAAATAGCATATTCAAAAGAAGAGGCATTACTTTGCCAACAAAGGTCCACCTAGTCAAGGCTATGGTTTTTCCAGTGGTCATGTATGGAAGTGAGAGTTGGATTGTGAAGAAAGCTGAGCGCCAAAGAATTGATCTTTTTGAACTGTGGTTTTGGAGAAGACTCTTGAGAGTCCCTTGGACTGCAAGGAGATCCAACCAGTCCATTCTAAAGCAGACCAGTCCTGAATGTTCATTGAAAGGACTGATGCTGAGGCTGAAACTCCAATACTTTGGCCACCTTATGCAAAGAGTTGACTCATTGGAAAAGACCCTGATGCTGGGAAGGATTGGGGGCAGGAGGAGAAGGGGATGACAGAGGATGAGATGGCTGGATGGCATCACCGACTCAACAGACAAGAGTTTGGGTAGACTCTGGGAGTTGGTTATGAACAGGGAGGCCTGGCGTGCTGTGATTCATGTGGTCTCAAAGAGTAGGACACAACTGAGTGACTGGACTGAACAGAACTGATAAGATGTCCCCCCACAAGTGAAAGGTTTTATTAATTGAGGTGAAGGGTTGGTCACTGTATTTTACATTTTGTCACTTTATTTTTGTTCTATTTGTACTTGAAACTTCTACTGCTACCTACTAACATGACTCTTTCTGTTGTTTTATGAAATATCTCCTCTTTCCTGATGTGTCACAAGTACACAAAGATGGTGAGTGAACAACATCAATTCATCCATTTCCCATGTCTTTCAAACTCAGGAGTTTCTTCCTTCCTCATGATCAGAGGATGATCCACAAGAGAGGCTGACATCCTGCCCAGTCATATGATTCAGATCCACCAGTTTTTCTGTAGCAACAGGAATGTCTGTCCACCTCTCCTAGTTTCCTAGAAAATAGTCACTTGTTACTATAGTTACCTGAAATAAGCTTGGGTAATGGAAGGACCATGGATGTTCTCCTCAAATATAAGAGCATATGATAAAAATAAAATGCTGTAGATTATTATAATTGCTCTTGGTTCTGTTCATTTGGATTATTGTATCAGTTAGCTGTTGCTGCATAACAAGCCATTCTATGTCAATTTGGGTACCATAATATCCTTACTATCCAATGAAGTTTTATTCTGGGGAGTTGTATTGATTTCTTTGTGTAGCTCATGAGTGTGTAGTCAGCCGTCAGTCTCTATACTGTGTTTTTAAGGCTCATCCATGATGTTAGTAAGGTTGTAGTGCTTTTTTGTCTTGAATTAATTTATCTTCAGTTTTCTATAGTTCTGTTAAGACTAGTCATATATTTACAGAAAAGAATGAATTTACCATGCGAATTACTTAAATTTAGTTTCACTGTCCCTACAACTATAAATAATACTTGGCTTTCTTCCCTGTTAGATGACATATCTCCTATCTTTGTTAAATGAGAACCAGCAATCTATGCTTACATCCTACCCTTAGCCATACACCATTGAATTATTTAAATTTAATTAAATAATCAGAGTATAATTGCACACAAAAAAGTGCATACTTAGAGTGCAAATTTTATAAATTAAAGGAGTTATACAAAAATTAAAGAGCATATTGCATGTTTCCACTTCTGTATAGTTGGATAGTATAATTTAAAGCATATCTTTAAATGCTTTGTTACATAATTATGAGAAATTCAGTTCCTTGAGCCTCAGTTTGCATATTTCTGAAGGTATTGTGGGGATACTAAGCCAAACTTCACGTGGATACTCTGAGAAATAAATGAAAGGTGTAGTTCATTTTTCAGTCCAAAGAAAACAAGGGTAAATGTTGTATCTGATTATCTGTGTGCTTGTATGCATTTTTCTTTCAAACACAATCATACACACACATATACACATGTGGACACAACTGTTAATTCCTCTGTGTTAAAAGGAAACCTGAGAGTAATAGAAATGAAAACAATGAACATTTTGGGAGTTCACTGGTGATCAGATGGTTAAGAATCCGCCTTTCAATGCAGGGGACATGGTTTCCATCCCTAGTCAGGGAAGCAAGATCCCACATACCACGGGGCAACTAAACCCATGCACCACAACTGGAGCCCACAGGCTGCAACTAGAGAAACCTACAAGCAACAACTACTGAGATTGCTTGATCTCAAGTTCATGCACAGCAAATAGAGAAGCTTGCACACCACAGCAAAGAGCCTGTACACTGTAGAGACCCAAAAAAAAGGTTGAACATTAGAATTATCATGAAGCAGAAGAATGTAGAAATATAGACACAAAATTTTAAAGTACAATAGGTGACCTCAACTTGCATAATGCGTTCGTTTTCTACCATAATATCACAAGGCATCCTGGTCAGGCAATATTTACAATTACGTAATGCAGCCAAAGATGGAGAAGCTCTATACAGTCAGCAAAAACAAGACCAGGAGCTGACTGTGGCTCAGACCATCAACTCCTTATTGTCAAATTCAGACTGAAATTGAGGAAAGTAGGGAAACCCACTAGACCATTCAGGTATGACCTAAATCAAATCCCTTATGATTATACAGTAGAAGTGAGAAATAGATTTAAGGGCCTAGATCTGATAGATAGAGTGCCTGATGAGCTATGGAATGAGATTCATGACATTGTACAGAAGACAGGGATCAAGACCATCCCCATGGAAAAGAAATGCAAAAAAAAAAGCAAAATGGCTGTCTGGGTAGGCCTTACAAATAGCTGTGAAAAGAAGAGAAGTGAAAAGCAAAGGAGAAAAGAAAAGATATAAACATCTGAATGCAGAGTTCCAAAGAATAGCAAGAAGAGATAAGAAAGCCTTCCTAAGTGATCAATGCAAAGAAATAGAGGAAAACAACAGAATGGGAAAGACTAGAGATCTCTTCAAGAAAATCAGAGATACCAAAGGAACATTTCATGCAAAGATGGGCTCTATAAAGGACAGAAATGGTATGGACCTAACAGAAGCAGAAGATATTAAGAAGAGATGGCAAGAATACACAAAAGAACTGTACAAAAAAGATCTTCACGACCCAGATAATCACGATGGTGTAATCACTGACCTGGAGCCAGACATCCTGGAATGTGAAGCCAAGTGGGCCTTAGAAAGCATCACTAAGAACAAAGCTAGTGGAGGTGATGGAATACCAGTTGAGCTATTTCAAATCCTGAAAGATGATGCTGTGAAAGTGCTGCACTGAATATGCCAGCAAATTTGGAAAACTCAGCAGTGGCCACAGGACTGGAAAAGGTCAGTTTTTATTCCAATCCCAAAGAAAGGCAATGCCAGAGAATGCTCAAACTACCACACATTTGCACTCATCTCACACGCTAGTAAAGTAAGGCTTAAAATTCTGCAAGCCAGGCTTCATCAATATGTGAACCGTGAACTTCCTGATGTTCAAGCTGGTTTTAAAAAAGGCAGAGGAATCAGAGATCAAATTGCCAACATCCGTTGGATCATGGAAAAAGCAAGAGAGTTCCAGAAAAACATCTATTTCTGCTTTATTGACCATGCCAAAGAATTTGACTGTGTGGATCACAATAAACTGTGGAAAATTCTGAAAGAGATGGGAATACCAGACCACCTGACCTTCCTCTTGAGAAATCTGTATGCAGGTCAGGAAGCAACAGTTAGAACTGGACATGGAACAACAGACTGGTTCCAAATAGGAAAAGGAGTTCGTCAAAGCTGTATATTGTCACCCTGTTTACTTAACTTCTATGCAGAGTACATCATGAGAAACGCTGGACTGGAAGAAACACAAGCTGGAATCAAGATTGCCGGGAGAAATATCAATAACCTCAGATATGCAGATGACACCATCCTTATGGCAGAAAGTGAAGAGGAACTAAAAAGCCTCTTGATGAAAGTGCAAGTGGAGAGTGAAAAAGTTGGCTTAAAGCTCAACATTCAGAAAACGAAGATCATGGCATCCGGTCCCATCACTTCATGGGAAATAGATGGGGAAACAGTGTCAGACTTTATTTTTCTGGGCTCCAAAATCACTGCAGATGGTGACTGCAGCCATGAAATTAAAAGACGCTTACTCCTTGGAAGGAAAGTTATGACCAACCTAGATAGCGTATTCAAAAGCAGAGACATTACTTTGCCAACAAAGGTTCATCTAGTCAAGGCTATGGTTTTTCCTGTGGTCATGTATGGATGTGAGTTGGACTGTGAAGAAGGCTGAGCACCAAAGAATTGATGCTTTTGAACTGTGGTGTTGGAGAAGACTCTTGAGAGTCCCTTGAACTGCATGGAGATCCAACCAGTCCATTCTGAAGGAGATCAGCCCTGGGATTTCTTTGGAAGAAATTATGCTAAAGCTGAAACTCTAGTACTTTGGCCACCTCATGTGAAGAGTTGACTCATTGGAAAAGACTCTGATGCTGGGAGGGCTTGGGGGTAAGAGGAGAAGGGGACAACAGAGGATGAGATGGCTGGATGGCATCAATGACTCGATGGACATGAGTCTGGGTGAACTCCGGGAGTTGGTGATGGACAGGGGAGGCCTGGCATGCTGAGATTCATGGGGTCACAAAGAGTTGGACACGACTGAGCGAATGATCTGATCTGAATGAGGAGTTCACTGTATCAGCTAATGAAGTGGAAGGCCTTCAAATTGATTTAAATGATTTTTTTTTCCTATGTATGCTTTTCCACATAAAATGGCCTTATCCAGTCAGCTAGCTAATGAATAAATTGAGAAGTTTAAAATCAATTCTTGTAAACAAATTTTATTGAATAAATGTTTATATTAGATTCATGTTGCTGTTGTAAAATAATGCCAAATAAGTTGCTTAAAATAAGCAAATATATGGTTTTATAGTTCGGGTGTCAAAAGCTTTAAATGAGTCTTGCTGGTCTAATATCAAATGTTGGGGTGGCAGTACAAGATGGCAGCATAGAAAGATCCTAAACTCACCACAACCCATGGACACCCCAAATCTACAGCTGCATGTGGATAAATTTCCTCAGAAAACTAGCTGAATATCTGTGCTGCTGTGCTGTGCTTAGTCACTCCGTTGTGCCCAACTCTTTGTGACCCCCATGGACTGTAACCTACCAGGCTTCTCTGTCCATGGGGATGCTCCAGACAAGAATACTGAAGTTGGTTGCATGCCCTCCTCCAGGGGATCTTCTCAACACATGGTCAAACCAAGGTCTCCTGCATTCGAGGCAGATTCTTTACCATCTGAGCCACCAGAGAAGCCCATGAATACTGGAGTGGGTAGCCTATCCCTTTCCTAAGGGATCTTCCTGACCCTGAAATCAAACTGGTGTCCCCTGCATTGCAGGCAGATTCTTTACCAGCTGAGCTATCAGGGAAGCCCCAGCTGGACATCTGCTCCACAAAAAAGGATAATAGGACCACATCAACATGGCAGAAGAGACAGAGAAGTAGTCTCTTCAAAAACCCCACCCCCAGCATAGTAACCCACAAATGGGCTGGATTTCACATTTACAGGGATCTTTTCCTGGTGACTCAAGATGGTAAAGAGTCTGCCTGCAGTGCGGAAGACCCATGTTCAATACCTGGACTGGGAAGATCCCCTGGAGAAAGAAATGGCAACCCACTCCAGTATTCTTGCCTGGGAAATCCCATGGACAGAGGAGCCTGGCAGACTACAGTCCATGGGGTCACGAAGAGTTGGACATGGCTGAGTGACTTCACTTTTTCAAGACAATAAGTTTGTGAAGTACATTTTATGTGTCAACCCTTGGAACCTGCACCAGAAAGAAAAGTCACCAAAATATGTGACAATAGGGTTATTTCCAGAAGACCCCAAAGTCAGTGTGGAAGGGAAAACTTGGGATAAAGTGCTAGAAGTTTCAACTCGAGAAGGCAGAAGAGTTCGTGGAGAAGGATTAGTATAAACAGGATTCACCTGACTTCTAACTTGGTCTCTTGGGAACAGAAAATCATTACGAGAAACTTCTCTCTAGACCAGTTCACTGGGAGAAATCACGTGCTTAAGGATGGAATAACAAGAGGGAAATGTCCCCAATGACCAAATCTAGGCATCCATAAATATCTCACATGCTGCAGTCCTTCCGCTTCTGCCACCTCAGAGTAGAGGAGACATGCTCATTGCTTTTGGAGTCCTGCATCTGCAAAGGGGCTTTAGTTCCTCTTGTGTCTTGTCTGAGAACACAGCTTCAGACTCCATCATAAACCATCCTTAAGGAATTCAGACTTCCACACAAGATCTTCCTTTCAAAGAACCTAACTAGGTGGGTCTAAGGATTCACAAATACTTCAGGTAAGATTCAGAGAGAACGGAAGATGAAAAATTTTACCCAAGGTCACAAGAGATTCTCAGGAGACTAGTTCAGAGCCAAGACTTGGACATGTTTGTTTGTTGGTTGGCTAATTTATTTATAAGTACTTTATTAGTGGATTTTCAGGTGGCACAGTGGTAAAGAATCTGCCTGCCAGACTTTAATTATATTTCACTTAATTTTTTTATACTGCCATATGTAACCTAGTTTTGTTTCCAGCTCATTTTCAATTTTTTCCATATATGTGCACACATTTATGAAAACAAAAATGTGAACCAAGCAGAGGAGATTCTTGCTCATGTGGATATTATAATAGAGAAAACAGAACACAATAAAATAAATGCATGAATAACATAACATCCTCAGGGATAATTCATCTGAAGAATAGAGACAGATAGTTGCAGCATATGCAGTATATTACAGAGTATGAGCTAGGGAGAACTTTGCACAAGGTATAAGGAGCAGAACCTGGACTAGTGTCAAAAAGGAAGCCTACTGGATATGTCCAAAAGGAAAAAAAAAAATTACAGCCCAAGAGTAACAAAGAAGAATTACACAGAGAAAAATTAGAGAAAGGCCAACCTCATTCACTATTCGACCATATGAAAACTAGTGTGGTAAATAAATAGGAATAGGTACAGGATTAAAAACTAGATCAGGGACCTGACACTGATGACATGATGAAGCAAGTGGAGCAATAAAGGTCCAGTGGTCTGTGCTCCCTTGAATCCAAGGTACTTCAGCACCCAAACAGCTGCCTCTTCTCTCTGAAACCTGGCTCCTCAGTTGGGCTCTTTATTCGTATTGATTTTCCCTCATTAGTAGGAACTGCCCTTTTAAAAGTTTTCTTGCCTTTACTGCAGTGGACTCCAGACTTTTTGACTAAGTCCCAGAGTAAGATATGCATTTTACATCATGATCCTGGGGTGATCGCAAAGAATCAGACTCCACAACTGCACATGCACACTGGCATGTCTGTATAGACAAACATAGACAAACACACATATCCACACACAGACAGGTACCTACCCATGCATATGACTGAGCAAAGAGGGTCAGAAATGACTTTGTGTGTATCCTTACTGGTTATGATACACTCTGATACTTTTTGTGGGTTTCATTTATTATTTTCTATTTAATTTTTGCAAACCATAGTTCAAACCCCCAATGGGACCTAATCTGAGAACATGAAAACATTCCTCTTGCTTGTTCTCCATGCCTATTTTAGTATTCCCCTGCATCTTTTCTGTCTCTCATTGTCTTTTATTAGCAGCAATTTTTGTGAGGCCATATTCTTTCAAGTCTATGCAATATATATTGAATTAGTTACAGCTCCCCACTAAATCTGCTCGGAATGGGGTAGGGAAAAGGTGGTGAATGTGTATAACATTGCTGCATGTGTCAAGATTCTCACAGTCTAGCAGGGGAAAAAGACATGGGATTAAATAAAAGTTACAGAGAGAAGAATAGCCCGACCACAGTGCTGTGTGTGTGTGTGTGCATGTGTGAACTTGTGTACACCAAAATGTTCCCCTGAAAATACAGATGACAGAATGTCAACCAAATATGAAAACAAAAAGTGGATTGATTTTTGTGCTCAGGATTCCTTGGAGGTAAAATTAATAAGGTGCAAAGAACAACTTGTGAATTACAGACTCCCTGTGCCTTAGGGTCGGAGAGGGCAATGGCACCCCACTCCAGTACTCTTGCCTGGAGAATCCCAGAGACGGGGAAGCCTGGTGGGCTGCCGTCTATGGGGTTGCACAAAGTCGGACATGACTGAAGAGACTTAGCAGCAGCAGCAGCAGTACCTTAAGGTTGAGTAGCAGCAGGAAGGTCACTTCATTCCTTAGCATCCTCTGGCCCCCTCTCTCATCACCCTCCCTCTTGTATCTTCCCCTTGGGAAACTGGCTTCTTTGGAGCCTGAATATCTGAAACAGGTGTCTCCTTCAGGGCCTTTGCACCAGCCATTCCTTCTACCAGGCAGGCCTCTCTTCCTTGAGATCTCTGTTCAAATGTTACCTACTTTGCCAGCCTACCTGAACACCCAGTAAATAATAATACCTCAGCCTCTCTCCATTATGCCCCCTTTTCCTTCATTTTACCTGTCACCATTTAACATGTTATATGATTTTATATTTGCTAGCATTATTTCTCCATCATCCAATTATAGGAACTTTTGTCTCTCAGCACACTCTACCTCTTGCCTTGAAGCTGGTAAGTTCTCAATTTATGAGTCCCAAAGGATTGACAAAAATCTCATTAAAAGTATGCAATACCTGAACTCTTGGGGAAATGGCTGCAAAAGAACAGGAATTTGTAATCAGAGATGGAACAGGGAATGCCCTGAAGGGGAAAGATTTCACACCAAAATTATAGGCATTGATTTCATGACTGCAAAATATAAATTGTATCATTTGACTATGCCAGTAATGCTCATTTTTGTGAAAAGTGGTCATATCATTTTGGGGGATTTAATTCCAGGTCATTCCCTCCACCACATGGAGCCAGAGAATAATACACATATTTCAGAATTTCTTCTTCTTGGACTATCAAATGAACCAGAACTTCAGCCCCTCATATTTGGGCTTTTCCTCACCATGTACCTGATCACTGTGTTTGGAAACCTGCTCATCTTCCTGGCCGTCAGCTCAGACTCCCACCTCCACACCCCCATGTACTTCTTCCTCTCCAACCTGTCCTTTGTAGACATCTGCTTCATCTCTACCACCATCCCAAAGATGATGTGGAATATCCAGATGCAGAGCAAAGTTATCACCTATGAAGGCTGCATCAACCAGATATACTTTTTACTACTCTTTGCAGGGTTGGATGACTTCCTCCTGACTGTGATGGCCTATGACCGGTTTGTGGCCATCTGCCACCCCCTGCACTACACAGTCATCATGAACTCCCGGCTCTGTGGACTGCTGGTTCTAGTGTCATGGATGATGAGTGCCCTGAATTCCTTGATACAAATCTTAATGATGTTGCGACTGTCCTTCTGTAGAGTCCCGGAGATCCCCAACTTTTTCTGTGAACTCAATCAGGTAGTCCGAAGTGCCTGTTCTGGCACTTTTCTTAATGATGTGATGGTGTATGTTGCAGCTGGGCTGCTGAGTGGTGGTCCTTTCATTGGTATTCTTTACTCTTACTCTAAGATAGTTTCCTCCATACGAGGAATCTCATCAGCTCAGGGGAAGCACAGAGCATTTTCCACCTGTGCATCTCACCTCTTAGTTGTCTCCTTATTTTATTGTACAATCCTAGGAGTGTACCTTAACCCTGCTGATGCACACAACTCACACTCAAGTGCAATAGCCTCAGTGATGTACACTGTGGTCACCCCAATGCTGAACCCCTTCATCTACAGTCTTCGGAATAAAGACATAAAAGAGGCTCTGAAAAGATTCATTGAGCAATAAAAGGACAAACTCTTCTGCAGCTAATAAGTGGATCCAGAAATTGCCATTCTTCCATTAGACTGTGAATATATAATTTGTCTTTTCTATTGCTTCCTTAATTTTACATTTTTTGACTTCAACTTCTGTTTATATGTAAATAATTCAGTTTATTAAGCTTTCCCATTTATTTCATTTTCCTGCTTTCACATATTTTCTTCCAAACTTATATCAGAAATATGTGCAAATTCCCTTTTATTTCTTGAGTCTATGTGAATTTCTTAAGAATAGTATCTTTTCAAGTGACACATATCATTTCAAGTTTTTTTTTCTTTTATTTTACTAAAAGAATAGTTAGAAGTTGTATTACTCATATTGAATAAGCTCTACTTGGCACCTTCACTATGTAATTTAAGTAACTCACTTTATCAGGTCTTTTCTTCTATCTCATACAGAAAAATGACTGAGAACCACTGACCTAGAGCAAGAGAACTAGAAAATTCTCATGTTCTAATCACCACACACACTTTACTCACTTAATAGCTTTGCTTTTTTTTAAAATTTAATTTATTTATTTTAATTGGAGGCAATTACAATATTGTAGTGGTTTTTGCCATACACTGACATGAATCAGCTATGCGTGTACCTGTGTTCCCCATCCTGAACCCCCCTCCCACCTCCCTCCCCATCCCATCCCTCTGGGTCATCCCAGTACACCAGCCCTGAGCACCCTGTCTCATGCATTGAACCTGGACTGGTGATCTATTTCACATATGATAATATACATGTCTCACTGCTATTCTCTCAAATCATCCCACCCTTGCCTTCTTCCACAGAGTCCAAAAGTCTGTTCTTCACATCTGTGTCTCTTTTGCTGTCTCGCATTCAGGGTTATCATTACCATCTTTCTAAATTCCGTATATATGCGTTAGTATACTGTATTGGTGTTTTTCTTTATGGCTTACTTCACTCTGTATAACAGGCTCCAGTTTCATCTACCTCATTAGAACTGATTCAAATGTATTCTTTTTAATGGCTGAGAAATATTCCATTGTGTATATGTACCACAGCTTTCTTATCCATTCATCTGCTGATGGACATCTAGGTTGCGTACATGTCCTGACTATTATAAACAGTGCTGTGATGAACTTTGGGGTACACATGTCTCTTTCCCTTCGGGTTTCCTCAGTGTGTATGCTCAGCAGTGGGATTGCTGGGTCATAAGGCAGTTCTATTTCCAGTTTTTTAAGGAATCTCCACACTGTTCTCCAGAGTGGCTGTACTAGTTTGCATTCCCATCAACAGTGTAAGAGGGTTCCTTTTTCTCCAAACCCTCTCCAGCATATATTGTTTGTAGATTTTTGGATAGAAGCCATTCTGACCAGTGTGAGATGATACCTCATAGTGGTTTTGATTTGCATTTCCCTGATAATCAGTTTAATCACCTCACTCTTCTGAACCACAATTTTTCAAATTTAGAATGAAGCTTATAATTGTATATCCTCATAAGATGTTCTGTTGCAAAGTAACAAATGAGACAACAGATATAAGATGCTAAGCTCAGTCCATGGTGCATTAAAAGATCCATGTGGATCTCTTATCATTACCAAGTATTTTTATGATTAAAAGACTGAACCCAGCTTTTCACTTGTGTTAAACCTGAAAACACCTCATTGATGTGTCAAAAGTGTTTTGAAGTCAGGGATTATTTTACCTATGGTTTCAGAGCAAAGGAACACAGCTCTATCCCTTATTGAAGAGGAAATAATAATTTTCTGGAGATATCAGGAGCTGCATTCCCATCACAAAATAGTGCTTTTGAAACCCAAGGAACCTAGTCCAGACAGGTTCCTCAGACTTAGATTTGGAGGACACTTTGACTCAGGGTTGCAAAACGTGTCACTGTTAGAACTCTGGGATACAGGATTGTTCATGGAGTAGTAATAAGAATTTGGATAGACTTGACTTCTAACGTGGTCTCCTGGGAATGACCAATCAGCTGAAAAAATTCCATTCTGTCCAGACTAGTTCCCCTGAGGAAATGATGTGTTTGAAGATTGAGGTAATAGTGGAAAATGTGCTGAACACGTATAATGAGCAGATAAAGCAAATACACAGAGCTATAAATATCTCCACTGCTGCAGTGTCTGAGCAGCTCCACCTTGAGCTGAACAGGGCATGGTTTTGCATTTGGATTCTTAAGTATGGTTCAGAGACCCACGCTTCACTCTTTCCTTCTTTCCTGTCTGGATTCAGAGCTTCAGTCTCCACCATCAACCCTTCAGGAGGAATTTGGACTTCCATACAGAGACCTCCTCTCAGACTTCCTATCTGGGTGAGTCTGAAAGCCCAGCAGGAGAAAGTCAGAGAGGATGAAACCCAAAAACATTTACCTGAGGTCACCTGAAAGACCAAACTGCTGGTCCAGAGACAAGGTTGTCTTAATAATCCGTAATCAATTTGTTTCATATGTAAAAAAGACAAGTGCCTATTGCATTCAGCAACTCAAGAATTGTTGATAATTATGTGATGGGAATGAAAACCTAGTTAGGGGAGACTCAAGAAGAAATGGCAGGCACAGTGGTGTCAGTAAAATTCGAACATTTCCAAGGAGATTTGCAGTTTAAGAGAGTAGGGAAACATACTATTTGGTCAAGAGTGGCTTGCAGTGAAGTGATGACATCTTATGTATTTATTTTTGATTTTTGAGATGGGGTATATTTGAGCATGTTCTATATTCATAAGGAAGATACAGATCAATGGAATAGCTACTACCCAGAAGCTTACAGTTCTTAAGACACATTTCATAGAATCTTTTCTCACATTGAGTATTCACTTGAAAAAAAATGTATTTAGTATACAGAGTCACATTATGCTAAAAGGCTTAATTTTGCATTAGGTTCATTACCTGGGAGGCTGGATATATTTGGGGGGTGATTAATCATTTGCTTCTCTATTACATATTATCTATACACATTGTTTCATATACTGGCATTCGAGTGTTATTGTTCCTTTCTTTTTTGCTCTATCATTTCCTCTGTAATTTTATTCATACCTCTATGAAGGCAACAGAATGTATAAAGCAGGTGAGGTATCTGATGATTTGGATCTACCATTTTAATGGAGAAATATTTCAGAATAAAATAATGCATATATTGCAAAGTGTCATCAGATACAAATCACATGAAGGAAGGGATAGGTTCTGTGGTGTTTATAGGATTTTGTAGGGTATATTATGAGGAGTTTATCACAGGTGGGACAAGTCTCAGAAACAGAAGTAGAGTGTGACCAAGGGGTTTTCCACCCCCCCCCCCCAAAAAATCAAAGCGCAGGATTAAAAAAGAAAAATGCCACTTAAGAAAAATGATAGGGGGCTTACATACTGGCTCAGTAGTGAAGAATCCACCTGCCAATGTAGGAGACATGGTCCAATCCCTGATCCAGGAAGATCCCACATGCTGTGGAGCAACTAGGTCTGTGCACCACAACTATTGAGACCGTGATCTAGAGCCCAGGAGGTGCAACTACTCAAGCCCACACACCCTAGAGCCTGGACTCTGCAACGGGAAGTCACAGCAATGAGAAAGCTGCACCACAACTAGAGAGCAGCCCCTGCTCGTTGCATCTAGAGCAAAGTCCACACAGCAATGTAGACCCAACACAACCAAAATTAAATAAAAAGAAGTGTTGATATATGGCAAAACCAATACAATATTGTAAAGTTAAAAAAATAAAATAAAATTTATAAAAAAGAAAAATAGAAAAAAGCAGAAAAATAAATAAATAAAATAAAAAGAAAGAAAAGCAATAGAAGGGAAAGTCTCATTCACTACAGGACCATATGAAAATAAGTGTGGACAAATACACAGGAATAAATATGGAATAAAGAATTGACCGAGGGCCTGATGTGGATGCTGTAGTGAGGCACTGGAGGAATAGAAGTACAGTCAGTGTGTGGGCCCTTGAGTCTGAGGTCACTTCAGCCCACACTGCCGTCTGGTCCTTCTGCAACCTGCTCTTGCCTTGGCCTCTGTTTATACTGTTCCTCCCTTGGCAGGGACTGGGCTCTTATAAATGTCTTCTTGCATTTATTGAAGTGTATAAGAAACTTTTTTGACTCTGTCCCAGCTAAGATATGCCTTTTACATGTGATCCAACCATACCTGCATGCACGGGCATGAGCATACACAAACACAGGCATCTGAACAAAGAGAATCAGAAAAATCCTACTGTATATGATGCAGTCTGACATTTTAATTTTGCATTTTTTTCTACCCTATTTTATTCTTACAAACTACATAGTCTGAACCTCTAATAGGTGTGAATCTCAGAATATGGGAAATGTTTCTCCAGCATATCTTTTAAAGCTCTGTTAATGTTTCCCTGGTCCTTTTTGGCGATTTCTATGAGAACATGTCTTTTTCATTCCTTCATGCAGTATGTATTTATTCAGGTACTGCTCACAACTAAACAAAATCTAAGGGGTTGAAGAGTATGGCACTTACAGTCTAGCAGAGAATAACAGATGCAGAATTAATTAAAACCTCATAATGATAACCCTGTAGCTAAATGACTGTAAGTGAAATTCTCTGTTTTCTGTGCACATGTTTTAAAAAGAGAAGAATTCATGAAAGAGATGATCTGAAAAAGAAGATGGTGTTTTGGAGATAGGGAGGGGTGAAAATTCCAAATGGAGTTGTTGATTCCCTAAGGAGGTGCATATCAGCTCTGAGTCTTGAGCCTGTGGCATCAAGTGAAGCTGTGACTCAAGCTGAATATTCATGAGATTGATGTGAGTGAAGGCAGCACAAGGCTGAAGTGGTGGTTAGTCACGGAGAGTCAGGGTAGGATTTGAAGCTGTGGAATTTGGGGCTCGTTTCACAGTGGGGAGTCACAGGGAGAGAAGGAAGTCAGGGAGTTGGTTGTTTTGAAACACAGCTGTTCCCTCTGACTAGCACACACTTCTACCCAGAGAGACTCATGTCTCCTTCTTTCTCTTTCTTGAAGTCTCTGATCAAATGTTTTCCAGGCTACCTGAATACCCAGTAAAAAAAAATAATACCCTCATCAACTCTCTTCTTTACATTTGATCTATTTTCCTTTACAGCACTTGTCAACATATGATCATTTGTAAGAGTTTTTAAATTTTTTCCTTATATTTTTTCTCCACCATTGAATTACATGATCTGTTGTCTCTCAGCACCCTCTCCTCTTTCTCCAGAATTCAGTAGGTCTTAAATTTGTATTCCCTCAAATGCATGACAAAATCCCTCATTACGAATGTAGAATACTTGACTACTGGGGGGAAAAGCTGACTGTAAGATAGGCTTTCCTATTTGGAGATGGCACAGGAGATTGGCTTGAAGGGGAAATTTCTGTACAAAGTCATGTATATTTTTTGAATGCAAAATATAAATGTTAGAGTTCACCTATGTTTACAATGCCAATTTTTGAAAAACTAGTCATGCTATTTTTTGTTTCCAGGAAGTCATTTGCATCACATGGAACCCAGGAATGAGACACCAATTTCAGAATTTATTCTCCTGGGATTATCAAATGAACTAGAACTGCAGCTCCTCATATTTGGACTTTTCCTCTCCATGTACCTGATCACTGTGATTGGAAACCTGCTCATCATCCTGGCTGTCAGCTCAGACTCCCACCTCCACACCCCCATGTACTTCTTCCTCTCCAAGCTGTCCTTTGTAGACATCTGCTTAATCTCCACCACCATCCCAAAGATGTTGAAGAACATAAGGACACAGAATAAAGTAATAACCTATGAAGGCTGCATCATCCAGATGCATTTTTTCATACTTTTTGCGATGTTGGATGCATTCCTCTTGACTGTGATGGCCTATGACCGCTTTGTGGCCATCTGGCACCCATTCCACTACACAGTCATCATGAAATCCCAGGTCTGTGGACTGCTGGTTCTGCTCTCCTGGATCATGAGTGCTCTGAATTCCTTGATACAAAGCATAATGGTGTTGTGGCTGGCCTTCTGTACAGACTTGGAAATCCCCCACTTTTTCTGTGAAGTTAATCAAGTGGTTCAACTTGCTTGTTCTGACACTTTTCTTAATGACATGTTGATGTATTTTGCAACTGGGGTGTATGGTGGCATTTCCCTCACTGGAATTCTTTACTCATATTCTAAGATAGTTTCCTCTATACTAGGAATTTCATCTGCTCGGGAGAAGTATAAAGCATTTTCCACCTGTGCCTCTCACCTCTCAGTTGTCTCTTTACTCTTTTGTACAGTCCTGGGAGTATATCTTAGCTCTGCTGCTACTCACAGCTCACAATCAAGTGCTGTTTCCTTGGTGATGTACACTGTGGTCACACCCATGCTGAACCCCTTCATCTACAGTCAGAGGAATAAAGACATAAAGAGGGCTCTGAAAAGGATCATTGGGATGGCAGCTATATAAGGACCAGTTTTATCGGGGCTGAAGAAATGCCTGTGATTTTAGGGCTCAAAACTTCAGAACCCAATTCTTTAATCAGGTTGCTGAAGTAGAACTTGATCTTTCTATTTCCCCAAATTTCCATTTCTTTGAATTCAAGGCCTCTACATTATATTACCAAATGAAATTATATACTGGGGAATTGTACCAACTTCTATTGTGCTCGCCATGAGTGTGTAGTCAGCTGTAAATCTCTCTATATAAGCCTCTGAATGCAGAGTTCCAAAGAATAGAAAGAGATAAGAAAGCCTTCTTCAGCAATCAATGCAAGAAATAGAGGAAAACAACAGAATGTGAAAGACTAGATATCTCTTCAAGAAAATTAGAGATACCAAGGGAACATTTCATGCAAAGATGGGCTCGATAAAGGACAGAAATTCTATGGACCTAACAGAAGCAGAAGATACTAAGAAGAGGCGGCAAAAATACACAGAAGAACTGTACAAAAATATCTTCATGACCTAGATAATCACGATGGTGTGATCACTGACCTAGAGCCAGACATCCTGGAATGTGAAGTCAAGTGGGCCTTTGAAAGCATCACTACGAACAAAGCTAGTGGAGGTGATGGAATTCCAGTTGAGCTATTTGAAATCCTGAAAGATGATGATAGCAGGAAGTGTTGCACTCAATATGCCAGCAAATTTGGAAAACTCAGCAGTGGCCACAGGACTGGAAAAGGTCCATTTTCATTCCAGTCCCAAAGAAAGGCAATGCCACAGAATGCTCAAACTACTGCACAATTGCACTCATATCACATGCTAGTAAAGTAATGCTCAAAATTCTCCAAACCAGCCTTCAGCAATACGTGAACCTTGAACTTCCTGATGTTCAAGCTGGTTTTAGAAAAGGCAGAGGAACCAGAGATCAAATTGCCAACATCCGCTGGATCATGGAAAAAGCAAGAGTTCCAGAAAAACATCTATTTCTGCTTTATTGACTATGCCAAAGCCTTGGACTGTGTGGATCACAATAAACTGTGGAAAATTCTGAAAGAGATGGGAATACCAGACCACCTGACCTGCCTCTTGAGAAATCTGTATGCAGGTCAGGAAGCAACAGTTAGAACTGGACATGGAACAACAGACTGGTTCCAAATAGGAAAAGGAGTACATCAAAGCTATATATTGTCACCCTGCTTATTTAACTTCTATGCAGAGTACATCATGAGAAATGCTGGACTAGAGGAAGCACAAGCTGGAAACAAGATTTCCAACAGAAATATCAATAACCTCAGATATGCAGATAACACCACCCTTATGGCAGAAACTGAAGAGGAACTAAAAAGCCTCTTGATGAAAGTGAAAGAGGAGAGTGAAAAAGTTGTTTTAAAGCTCAACATTCAGAAAACGAAGATCATGGCATCTGGTCCCATCACTTCATGGGAAATAGATGGGGAAACAGTGAAAATAGTGTCAGACTTTATCTTGGAGGGCTCCAAAATCCCTGCAGATGGTGATTGCAGCCATGAAATTAAAAGACGCTTACTTCTTGGAAGGAAAGTTTTGACCAATCTAGATAGCATATTCAAAAGCAGAGACATTACTTTGCCAACAAAGGTCCGTCTAGTCAAGGCTATGGTTTTCCCTTGGTCATGTATGGATGTGAGAGTTGGACTGTGAAGAAGGCTGAGTGCCGAAGAATTGATGCTTTTGAACTGTGGTGTTGGAGAAGACTCTTGAGAGTCCCTTGGACTGCAAGGACATCCAACCAGTCCATTCTGAAGGAGATCAGCCTTGGGATTTCTTTGGAAGGAATAATGCTAAAGCTGAAACTCCAGTACTTTGGCCACCTCATGCAAAGAGTTGATTCATTGGAAAAGACCCTGATGCTGGGAGGGATTGGGGGCAGGAGGAGAAGGGGACGACGGAGGATGAGATGGCTGGATGGCATCACTGGCTCGATGGACGTGAGTCTGAGTGAACTCCGGGAGTTGGTGATAGACAGGGAGGCCTGGCGTGCTGCGATTCATGGGGTCACAAAGAGTTGGACAGGACTGAGTGACTGAACTGAACTGAATTGAAGTGATGTTGAGGAAGGATGCCATGCTGTTTTGTCTTGAATCGGTTTATGGTTATTTCTGTATCTATGCTGATCTATTTACAGAAAAAAAAAATGAGTTTTTCATG
Source organism: Bos indicus (assembly GCF_029378745.1). Lineage (NCBI taxonomy): Eukaryota > Metazoa > Chordata > Mammalia > Artiodactyla > Bovidae > Bos > Bos indicus. The sequence goes on along the minus strand of NC_091766.1, from coordinate 8,455,913 downwards.
CGAATTACTTGTATTTAATTTCAGCATTTCTTTATCCATAAATGATGTTTGACTTCCTTCCCAGTTAGCAGACAACTCTCGAGGAGGAGCTAAGATGGCAGAGGAGTAGGACAGGGAGAACACTTTCTCCCCCACAAATTCATCAAAAGAATATTTAAACGCTGAGTAAATTGCACAAAACAACTTCTGAATGCCGACAGAGGACATCAGGCACCCAGAAAAGCAAACCAAGTCTTTGAAAGGAGGTAGGAAAAAATATAAAAGACAAAAAAAGAGACAAAAGAGGGAGGGACAGAGTTCCGTCCTGGGAAGGGAGTCTTAAAAAGAGAGAAGTTTCCAAACACCAGGAAACCCTCTCACTGCTGAATCTGTGCCACACCTTGGAAGCACAGAGGGCAACATAACAGGGAGGAAAAATAAATAAACAATTAAAACCCGCAGATTGCGAGCCCTACGGTAACTCCCCCAGAGGAGAAGCAGTGCAGACGCCTGCACATGCCACTAGCAAGCGGGGGCTGGGCAGGGAGGCGTGGCACGGGCTGCATCGCATAGAGTAAGGAACTGGCCTGAATACCCTGAGCGCTATCTGAGCGAAATAATTTGGGCTAGCAAACCAGACTGTGGGATATCTACCACGCGAAAAGCCAGCCCTAACCTAAGACACTGCCAGGCCCATGCAGGGAACAAAGGACTGAACAGAGATAGCCGGCTACAGACCATCCCCCTATGATGACAGGCAGCCAGAGCCGGAAGGGGGCAATCGCAGCCCCAGAGAAACATTATCTATAAAACTGTAAGCAGGCTCCATTGCTAACTAAAACTTCTTGGGGGTCTGGATGGTCAACATCTGCCTGAGAAGGTGCACCAGTTGTACACCTAGATAACCAAGTGGTGGGGATGCGATAAGTCACAGCAATCACGCTTGCCAAACACCTCATCACCTGAGCTGCTCGGACCTGGGAAGGGCACAAAACACAGGCCCAACCGAGTCTGTGCCTCTGAGGACTACCTGAGTGCCAGAACCTGAGCGGCTTGGACCTGGGAGGTGCAGGCAGCCCAAGGCCAGCCACAGAATGTTCCCGGTGGAGCAACCTAGAGCCTGAGCAGTGTTGGCAGGGAGGCTACACGTGCCGTGAATGGGGGCAGACCCAGTGTGGCTGAGGCACTGCAAGCACATGCCAGTGTTATTTGTTTGCAGCATCACTCCCTCCCTCCCTCCCCACAGCGCGACTGAACAAGTGAGCCTAAAAATAAATAAATAAATAAAGTGTCCTCCATCGTCCCCTTTGTGTCAGGGCGGAAACCAGACACTGAAGAGACCAGCAAACAGAAGAAGCTATAACAGAGGCAACTGCCTTGGAAGCTACAGGCAATAGATTAAAACCCTGTGGTTACTACCAACTACATAGGAAGGGGCCTATAGATCTTGAGAAATATAAGTCGGACCAAGGAACTAGCCAAAAATGAACTGAACCCACAATACTCACAACAAAACCTGAGAAACTCCTAGATATAATTTTACTATTTTTACGATCATTCTTTCTTTTTTTTTTTTTTTTAATTTTTAAAAAAAAATTTACATCCTCTATTATTCCTTTAATTTTCACTTTTATAACCTATTACTTTGCAAAAAAAAAAAAAAGACCCTATTTTTTTAAAGCAAACTTCATATATACATTTTTAATAATTTTTTTGACCTTGTTTTTTTTTTCTTCTTTTCTTTAACATTGTATTTTTGAAATTCCAAACTCTAGATTTTTAATTTTAGCTTTTTGGTATTTGTTATCAGTTTTGTACCTATAGTTTTTTAATAATTTCTGTGACTTTTTTTTTCTGTTTCTTTCTCTTCTTCTTTTATATAACATTGTATATCTTTTTTTCTCTCTCTCTCTTTTTTTTTCTTTGTTTACTTTTTTTTTCAATTTTAATTTAAAAAAATTATACATGTGTTCCCCATCCTGACCCCTCCTCCCTCCTCCCTCCCCATACCATCCCTGTGGGTCGTCCCAGTGCACCAGCCCTGAAATTCCAAACTCTACCCTAGATTTTTAATTTATGCTTTTTGGTATTTGTTATCAATTTTGTACCTGTATTTTCTTTATAATTTTTGTGACTTTTTGTTTTTGTTTGTTTGTTTTTCTCTCTTTCTTTTTCTTCTTCTTTTTTTATTGAAGTTCCAAATGCTACTCTAGATTTTTAACTTTTGCTTTTTGGTATTAGTTATCAATTTTGTACCTATATTTTCTTTATAATTTTCGCGACCTTGTTTGTTTTTGTTTGTTCGTTTTTTCTCTCTTTCTTTTCCTTCTTCTTTTCTTTAACATCGTATTTTTGAAATTCCAAACTCTACTTTAGATGTTTAATTTTTGCTTTTATGTATTTGTTACCAATTCTGTGCCTTTAAGAACCCAATCTTCAGGACCCATTTTTCACTAGGGAGCGAGATTACTGTCTTGACTGCTCTCTCTCCCTTTGGTCTCTCCTTTTTCTCCACCAGGTCACCTGTGTCTCCTCCCTAACCCCTCTCTACTCTACCCAACTCTGTGAATATCTGTGTGTTCCAGCGGTGGAGAACACTTAGGGAACTGATTACTGGCTGGATCTGTTTCCCTCCTTTTCATTCCCCCCTTTTATCCTCCTGGCCACCTCTGTCTCCTTCCTCCTTCTTCTCTTCTCTGTATAACTCTCTAAACATCTCTGAGTGGTCCAGTTGTGGAGTGCACATAAGGAAGTGATTACTGGCTAGCCCACTCTCTCCACTATTGATTCCACCTCATCTCATTCGGGTCACTTCTAACTCCCTCCTCCCTCTTCTCTTCTCCATGTAATGGTGTGAACCTCTCTGGGTGACCCTCACAGTAGAGAAACTTTTCATCTTTAACGTAGATGTTTTATCAATGGTGCTGTAAAGAAGGAGAAGTTATGAAACTACTGTAAAAATAAGACCGATAACAGGAAGCAGGAGACTTAAGTCGAAACCCTGACTCCAGGGAACTCCTGATTCCAAGGAACATTAATTGACAGGAGCTCATCAAACGCCTCCATACCCACACTAAAACCAAGCACCACACAAGGGCAAACAAGTTCTAGGGCAAGACATACCAAGCAAATTCTCCAGCAAAAAAGGAACACAGCCCAGAGCTCCAAGATACAGGCTGCCCAAAGTCACCTCAAAACCATAGACATCTCATAACTCATTACTGGACACTTCATTGCACTCCAGAGAGAAGAAATCCAGCTCCACCTACCAGAACACTGACACAAGCTTCGCTAACCAGGAAACCTTGACAAGCCGCCTGTAAAACCCACACACAGCAAGGAAATGCCACAATAAAGAGAACTCCACAAACTGCCATAATACAAAAAGGACACCCCAAACTCAGCAATTTAAACAAGATGAAGAGACAGAGGTATAGCCAGCAGATAAAGGAACAGGATAAATGCCCACCAAACCAAACAAAAGAGGAAGAGACAGGGGATCTACGTGATAAAGAATTCCAAATCATGATAGTGAAATTGATCCAAAATCTTGAAATCAAAGTGGAATCACAGATAAATAGCCTAGAGACAAGGATTGGAAGATGCAAGAAAGGTTTAACAAGGACCTAGTAGAAATAAAAAAGAGTCAATATATAATGAATAATGCAATAAATGAGATCAAAAACAGTCTGGAGGCAACAAATAGTAGAATAACAGAGGCAGGAGATAGGATTAGTGAATTAGAAGATAGAATGGTAGAAATAAAAGAATCAGAGAGGAAAAAAGAAAAACAAATTAAAAGAAATGAGGACAATCTCAGAGACCTGAAGGACAACATTAAATGCTACAACATTCGAATCATAGGGATCCCAGAAGAAGAAGACAAAAAGAAAGACCATGAGAAAATACTTGAGGAGATAATAGTTGAAAACATCCCTAAAATGGGGAAGGAAATAATCACCCAAGTCCAAGAAACCCAGAGAGTCCCAAACAGGATAAACCCAAGGCAAAACACCCCAAGATACATATTAATCAAATTAACAAAGATCAAACACAAAGAACAAATATTAAAAGCAGCAAGAAAAAAACAACAAATAACACACAAGGGAATTCCCATAAGGATAACAGCTGATCTTTCAAAAGAAACTCTTCAAGCCAGGAGAGAATGGCAAGACATACTTAAAATGATGAAAGAAAATAACCTACAGCCCAGATTATTGTACCCAGCAAGGATCTCATTCAAGTATGAAGGAGAAATCAAAAGCTTTACAGACAAGCAAAAGCTGAGAGAATTCAGCACCACCAAACCAGCTCTCCAACAAATACTAAAGGATATTCTCGAGACAGGAAACACAAAAAGGGTGTATAAATTCAAACCCAAAACAATAAAGTAAATGGCAATGGGATCACACTTATCAGTAATTATCTTAAACGTAAATGGGTTGAATGCCCCAACCAAACGACAAAGACTGACTGAATGCATACAAAAACAAGACCCCTACATATGTTGTCTACAAGAGAGCCACCTCAAAAGAGGGGACACATACCGACTGAAAGTGAAGGGCTGGAAAAAGATTTTCCATGCAAATAGGGACCAAAAGAAAGCAGGAGTAGCAATATTCATATCAGATAAAATAGACTTTAAAACAAAGGCTGTGAAAAGAGACAAAGATGGTCACTACATAATGATCAAAGGATCAATCCAAGAAGAAGATAGAACAATTATAAATATATATGCAACCAACACAGGAGCACCGCAATATGTAAGACAAATGCTAACAAGTATGAAAGGAGAAATTAACAATAACACAATAATAGTGGGCTACTTTAATACACCACTCACACCTATAGATAGATCAACTAAACAAAAAATTAACAAGGAAACACAAACTTTAAATGATACAATAGTTCAGGATGCAGAACACATGTATACCTGTGGCGGATTCATTTTGATATTTGGCAAAACTAATACAATTATGTAAAGTTTAAAAATAAAATAAAATTAGAAAAAAAAAATAAATGATACAATAGACCAGTTAGACCTAATTGATATCCATAGGACATTTCATCCCAAAACAATGAATTTCACCTTTTTCTCAAGTGCACATGGAACCTTCTCCAGGACAGATCACATCCTGGGCCATAAATCTAGCCTTGGTAAATTCAGACAAGTAGAACTCATTCCAAGCATCTTTTCTGACCACAATGCAGTAAGATTAGATCTCAATTACAGGAGAAAAACTATTAAAAATACCAACATATGGAGGCTGAACAACACGCTGCTGAATAACCAACAAATCACAGATGAAATCAAAAAAGAAATCAAAATTTGCATAGAAACTAATGAAAATGAAAACACAACAACCCAAAAGCTGTGGGACACTGTAAAAGCAGTCCTAAGGGGAAAGTTCATAGCAATACAGGCATACCTCAAGAAACAAGAAAAAAGTCAAATATATAACCTAACCCTACACCTAAAGCAACTAGAAAAGGAAGAAATGAAGAACCCCAGGGTTAGTAGAAGGAAAGAAATCTTAAAAATTAGTGCAGAAATAAATGCAAAAGAAACAAAAGAGACCATAGCAAAAATCAACAAAGACAAAAGCTGGTTCTTTGAAAGGATAAATAAAATTGAAAAACCATTAGCCAGACTCATCAAGAAACAAAGAGAGAAAAATCAAATCAATAAAATTAGAAATGGAAATGGAGAGATCACAACAGACAACACAAAAGTACACAGGATCATAAGAGACTACTATCAACAATTGTATGTCAATAAAATGGACAACGTGGAAGAAATGGACAAATTCTTAGAAAAGTACGACTTTCCAAAACTCGACCAAGAAGAAATAGAAAATCTTAACAGACCCATCACAAGCACAGAAATTGAAACTGTAATCAAAAATCTTCCAGCAAACAAAAGCCCAGGTCCAGACGGCTTCACAGCTGAATTCTACCAAAAATTTAGAGAAGAGCTAACACCTATCCTGCTCAAACTCTTCCAGAAAATTGCAGAGGAAGGTAAACTTCCAAACTCATTCTATGAGGCCACCATCACCCTAATACCAAAACCTGCCAAGGATCCCACAAAAAAAGAAAACTACAGGCCAATATCACTGATGAAGATAGATGCAAAAATCCTTAACAAAATTCTAGCAATCAGAATCCAACAACACATTAAAAAGATCCTACACCATGACCAAGTGGGCTTTATCCCAGGGATACAAGGATTCTTCAATATCCACAAATTAATCAATGTAATACACCACATTAACAAATTGAAAAATAAAAACCATATGATTATCTCAATAGATGCAGAGAAAGCGTTTGACAAATTTCAACATCCATTTACAATAAAAAAAAAAAAAAACCCTCCAGAAAGCAGGAATAGAAGGAACATACCTCAACATAATGAAAGCTATATATGACAAACCCACAGCAAACATTATCCTCAATGGTGAAAAACTGGAAGTATTTCCTCTAAAGTCAGTAACAAGACAAGGGTGCCCACTTTCACCATTACTATTCAACATAGTTCTGGAAGTTTTGGCCACAACAATCAGAGCAGAAAAAGAAATAAAAGGAATCCAAATTGGAAAAGAAGAACTAAAACTCTCACTGTTTGCAGATGACATGATCCTCTACATAGAAAACCCTAAAGACTCCACCAGAAAATTACTAGAACTAATCAATGATTATAGTAAAGTTGCAGGATATAAAATCAACACACAGAAATCCCTGGCATTCCTATACATCAATAATGAGAAAACAGAAAGATAAATTAAGGAAACAATTCCATTCACCATTGCAACGGAAAGAATAAATACTTAGGAATATATCTACCTAGAGAATAAAGACCTATATATAGAAAACTATAAAACACTGGTGAAAGAAATCAAAGAGGACACTAACAGATGGAGAAATATACCATGTTCATGGATTGGAAGAATCAATATAGTGAAAATGAGTATACTACCTAAAGCAATTTATAGATTCAATGCAATCCCTATCAAGCTACCAACAGTATTCTTCACAGAGCTAGAACAAATAATTTCACAATTTGTATGGAAATACAAAAAACCTCGAATAGCCAAAGTGATCTTGAGAAAGAAGAATGGAACTGGAGGAATCAACCTGCCTGACTTCAGGCTCTATTACAAAGCCACAGTTATCAAGACAGTATGGTACTGGCACAAAGACAGAAATATAGATCAATGGAACAAAATAGAAAGCCCAGAGATAAATCCACCCACATATGGACACCTTATCTTTGACAAAGGAGGCAAGAATATACAATGGATTAAAGACAATCTCTTTCACAAGTGGTGCTGGGAAAACTGGTCAACCACTTGTAAAAGAATGAAACTAGAACACTTTCTAACACCATACACAAAAATAAACTCAAAATGGATTAAAGATCTAAACATAAGACCAGAAACTATAAAACTCCTAGAGGAGAACATAGGCAAAACACTCTCCGACATAAATCACAGCAGGATCCTCTATGACCCACATCCCAGAATATTGGAAATAATAGCAAATATAAACAAATGGAACCTAATTAAGCTTAAAAGCTTCTGCACAACAAAGGAAACTATTAGCAAGGTGAAAAGACAGCCTTCAGAATGGGAGAAAATAATAGCAAATGAAGCAACCAACAAACAACTAATCTCAAAAATATACAAGCAACTCCTACAGCTCAACTCCAGAAAAATAAATGACCCAATCAAAAAATGGGCCAAAGATCTAAATAGACATTTCTCCAAAGACATACAGATGGCTAACAAACACATGAAAAGATGCTCAACATCACTCATTATCAGAGAAATGCAAATCAAAACCACTATGAGGTACCATTTCACGCCAGTCAGAATGGCTGCGATCCAAAAGTCTACAAATAATAAATGCTGGAGAGGGTGTGGAGAAAAGGGAACCCTCTTACACTGTTGGTGGGAATGCAATCTAGTACAGCCACTATGGAGAACAGTGTGGAGATTCCTTAAAAAACTGGAAATAGAACTGCCTTATGATCCAGCAATCCCAATGCTGGGCATACACACTGAGGAAACCAGAAGGGAAAGAGATACGTGTACCCCAATGTTCATCGCAGCACTGTTTATAATAGCCAGGACATGGAAGCAACCTAGATGTCCATCAGCAGATGAATGGATAAGAAAGCTATGGTACATATACACAATGGAGTATTACTCAGCCATTAAAAAAAATACATTTGAATCAGTTCTAATGAGGTGGATGAAACTGGAGTCTATTATACAGAGTGAAGTAAGCCAGAAGGAAAAACACCAATACAGTATACTAACACATATATATGGAATTTAGAAAGATGGTAACGATAACCCTGTATACGAGACAGCAAAAGAGACACTGATGTATAGAACAGTCTTATGGACTCTGTGGGAGAGGGAGAGGGTGGGAAGATTTGGGAAAATGGCATTGAAACATGTAAAATATCATGTATGAAACGAGATGCCAGTCCAGGTTCAATGCACGATACTGGATGCTTGGGGCTGGTGCACTGGGACGACCCAGAGGGATGGTATGGGGAGGGAGGAGGGAGGAGGGTTCAGGATGGTGAACACATGTATACCTGTGGTGGATTCATTTTGATATTGGCAAAACTAATACAATTATGTAAATTTAAAAATAAAATAAAATTAATTAAAAAAAAAAAAAAAACACTGGAGGCTGCGGAGTGGAGGACAGCACCAGTGATAACAAAGGAGAGCTCCCTGACTTCCAGTGAGATCACGGAAGCCATCTGGACAGTGGCCGCAGGGAGTCAGAAGGCTTACATGGAAGCCATCTGGACGGTGGCCGCAGGGAGTCAGAAGGCTTAGGGGTCGGGTTGGGATGGGACCTTAGCATTCCTCAGACTGTGAAAAAATGAAAATGTTAGTTGCTCAGTCATGTCTGACTCTTTGTGACCCCATGGACTGTAGCCCGCCAGGCTCCTCTGATCATGAGATTCTCCAGGCCAGAATACTGGAATGGGTTTCCATGCCCACTCCAGGGGATCTTCCCGACCCAGAGATCGAACCCAGGTCTCCTGCATTGTAGGTGAATTCTTTACGGTCTGAGCCACCAGGGAAGCTAATCCGTTTCAGGCCATTGCTACTGGGGTTTTCATATTCTCAGGGCTGCTTTTATGAGCGCACAACCAGGACCTTGCCCTCAAAAGAATCCTGCTTTGGGAGTTTAATGTTCTGCAGTTGCCATCTTGAAATTCTTAATAAAGTTATCTTTGATACTATTAAAAAAAAAAAAAAAAAAACAAAGGAAACTATTATCAAGGTGAAAAGACAGCCTTCAGAATGGGAGAAAACAATAGCAAATGAAGCAACTGACAAACAACTAATCTCAAAAATATAAAAGCAACTCCTTCAGCTCAACTCCAGAAAAATAAATGACCCAATCAAAAAATGGGCCAAGGAACTAAATAGACATTTCTCCAAAGAAGACATACAGATGGCTAACAAACACATGAAAAGATGCTCAACATCACTCATTATCAGAGAAATGCAAATCAAAACCACTATGAGGTACCATTTCACGCCAGTCAGAATGGCTGCAATCCAAAAGTCTACAAGCAATAAATGCTGGAGAGGCTGTGGAGAAAAGGGAACTCTCTTACACTGTTGGTGGGAATGCAAACTAGTACAGCCACTATGGAGAACAGTGTGGAGATTCCTTTAAAAACTGGTAATAAAACTACCTTATGATCTAGCAATCCCACTGCTGGGCATACACACTGAGGAAACCCGAAGGGAAAGAGACACGTGTACCCCAATGTTTATTGCAGCACTGTTTATAATAGCCAGGACATGGAAGCAACCTAGATGTCCATCAGCAGATGAATGGATAAGAAAGCTATGGTACATATACACAATGGAGTATTACTCAGCCCTTAAAAAGAATACATTTGAATCAGTTCTAATGAGGTGGATGAAACTGGAGCCTATTATACAGAGTGAAGTAAGCCAGAAAGAAAAACACCATACAGTATACTAAAGCATATATATGGAATTTAGAAAGATGGTAACAATAACCCTGTGTACGAGACAGCAAAAGAGACACTGATGTATAGAACAGTCTTATGGACTCTTTAGGAGAGGGAGAGGGTGGGAAGATTTGAGAGAATGGCATTGAAGCATGTATAATATCATGTATGAAACGAATCGCCAGTCCAGGTTTGATGCACGATACTGGATGCTTGGGGCTGGTGCACTGGGACGACCCAGAGGGATGGTATGGGGAGGGAGGAGGGAGGAGGGTTCAGGATGGGGAACACATGTATACCTGTGGCAGATTCATTTCGATATTTGGCAAAACTAACACAATATTGTAAAGTTTAAAAATAAAATAAAATTTTAAAAAATGGAAAATAATAATAAATTCATATTAATTAAATTCATAAATTAATTCATATTTTAAAAACGAAGACAACTCTCACCCATGTAAAGTGAGAATCACCTGCCTAGGCCCTAGATTCAACCCTTAGCCATTCACCATTGGATTCTTTTCCATTTTATTAAGTAATTGGAATATCATTACTCAAATAAACTGCATATTTAAAGGGTACAGTTTAGGGGGCTTCCCTGATGGTCCAATGATTAAAAATCTGCCTTCCGATGCAAGGGACACAGGTTCAATCCTTGGTCCGGGTACTAAGATCCCACATGCCACAGGGCAACTAAGCCCCTACACCTCAACTAGAGAGCCCACATGCCACAGCTAGAGAAAAGCTTGCACACCATAGTGAAGAACCTGTGGAGTCTAAATAAGTAAATAAATAAAAAGTGTATGATTTAATGAAATAAAAAGCTATCCAAAACTGAGAACATAATGCCTATTTCTCTTTGTGTTTAATTTGACAGTGCACATAGCTTTACATGCTTTATTATGTAATTGTGAAAAAATTTAAGCTCCCTGAGCCTGTTTCCTTGTTTATGAAGGTGTTGTGAAATACTAAACAAAATTTCATATGGATGCTCTGAGAAACAAATGAAATGTGTGGACATTTCTTTCTTAATCCAAAGAAAACAGCTAAGGGCTAAAGTTCGTTTCTGTGTGTATGCATTTTGTTCTTTCAAATACACACTGTAGTACACATGTGTGCATGCACACAGACATCTTTTCTGTGGAAAGGAAATGAGAGAAACTGGGAAAGAATGGAAATGAAAATAATGAACATTTGAATAAATATAAAATAAAAATATAGAAATATAGACACAAAATTTTAAAGTGAAATGAGTAACCTCAATTTGATGTGAATTACTTTTCCTACCTCAATGTCACAAAAGAACCACAGGCAGACAGTTGACATTTACATCTATAAAATGAACAATTCATTGTATCAGTTAATGAGGCAGAATATCTTCAAATTGATTTAGTATGTTTTTTACTTAATATGGGTTTTTGACATAACATGCCCTTACTCCAGCTAAGCTAATGAATGGAGAAGATTAAATTTTATTCTTGCAAACAAATTTTATTAAATAAGTGTCTACATTAGACTTCTAGTCCAATTGCAAAATACTTCCACGCTAGTTGCTTAAATAAACACATTTATTCTCTTGGATGTCAGAGGCCTAAAATGAGTCTTGTTGGGCTAATATAAAATATTTGGGTGACAGTTCAAGATGGCAGCATAGAAAAAAACAGAAAGGGCTCAAATAAATCAGAAATGAAAGAGGAAAAATTACAATTAATATCACAGAAATGAAAAGGACCACAAGAGACTACTATGAATACTTACACTAACAAATGGAACAACCTAGAAAAAACAGAAACATTCCTACAAAACAAACATTTTCCCAAGAGGGAATTATGAAGAAACAGAAAATATGAATACACTAGTTACTAGTAAGGATATTGAATCAGTAACCAAAAATCTCACAACAAACAAAAGTCCAGGACCAGATGCTTCACTGATAAATTCTAATAAACATTAAAGATTTAGTATCTATCTTCCAAAACTTTCAAAAAAATCAAAGAGGAAAAATGCTTCCAAACTCACTTTACAAGGCCAGCACCAGACAAGGGCAATAAAAGAATAAAGAACTGTAGACCAATATCCGTGATGAACACACATGCAAAAATCTTCGAAAAATATTAGCAAATAAGTTCAAAAATATATCTTATGGATCATACATCAAGATCAAGTGGGACTCACTTCAAGGATGCAAGAATGGTTAAACACCCTCAAATCAGTCAAATGATACACCAAATTAACTAAAGGAAGGATAAATATCATATGATAATTTCAGTGTGCTGTGCTAAGTCACTTCAGTCATGTCCATCTCTTTGTGACCCCATGGACTGTAGCCCACCAGATTCCTTTGTCCATGGGACTTTCCAGGCAAGCACACTGGAGTGGGTTATCATTTCCTCTTCCAGGGGATCTTCCCAATCCAGGGACTGAAACTTTGTGTCTCCTGGATTGGCAGGCGGGTTCTTTACTACTAGCGCCACCTGGAAAGCCCAATCATTTCAAGAGATGCAGAATAATCATTTGACAAAATTCAATGTTTAAGGGGACGACAGAGGATGAGATGGCTGGATGGCACACTGACTCGATGGACGTGAGTCTGAGTGAACTCCTGGAGTTGGTGATGGACAGGGAGGCCTGGCGTGCTGTGATTCATGGGGTCGCAAAGAGTCGGACACGACTGAGCGACTGAACTGAACTGAATGTTTGTTTATCATAAAAGCCCTCAACAGAGTGGGTACAGAGGAAGCATACCACCACATAATACAGGCTATATATACAAGTCCACAGATAACATTATACCCAGTGGTGAGAAGATGAAAACCTTTCCTCTAAGATCAAAGAAAAAAAAAAAGAATGCTCACTCAGGCCACTTTCATTCAACATAGTATTGGAAATCCTAGCCACCATAATTAGACAATAAAATGCAATAAAAGAGTCCAAATTAGAAAGGAAGAAGTAAAACTGTCACTATTTCACTTTTCACTTTCATGCATTGGAGAAGGAAATGGCAACCCATTCCAGTGTTCTTGCCTGGAGAATCCCAGGGACAGGGGAGCTTGGTGGGCTGCCATCTATGGGATCACACAGAGTTGGACACAACTGAAGCAACTTAGCAGCAGCAGCAGCAGCAGCATTCACAGATAAAATGATACTATATATATATATATATATATATATATATATATATTTAAAAATTCTAACAAAGAACTTTTTGAACTAATATATAAATTTCATGAAACTATGAGATACAAAATCAACATACAGATACCTCTCGTGTTTCTAGACCCTAATAATGAATTATCAGAAAAAGAAATGTAGAAAACAATCCCATTTAAAACTAAATAAAAAGTAAAATAACTTGGCACAATTTATGAAAGAGGGAAAAGACTTATACACTGAAATCTAGAAAACATGGAGGAAAGAAATTGAAGAAGTCACAAATAAATGGAAATATACCTGAAGTTCATGGATTGAAATCATTAATATTCTTAAAATGGCCTAGATATTTTTCCAAAAAGACATACAAGTGGCAAACAGACACTAAACAGATGTTTCAACATCATTAATTACCAGGAAAATGCAAATCAAAACAGAAAGAAATCATGTCACATTCTTTAGAATGGCTATTATAAGAAAGATGAGAGCCTGAGAGCTTATTCATCCTGTAACTGAAAGATTTTACTACCCTCTCTCTGTTATCTCCACCCCCTATAACTTTTCTATGTAGTTACAAATATTTAGTCACGCAGTCGTGCCCAACTCTTTGTGATCCCTTAGCGGAGAAGGCAATGGCACTCCACTCCAGTACTCTTGCCTGGAAAGTCCCATGGATGGAATAGCCTGGAAGGCTGCAGTCCATGGGGTCGCTGAGGGTGGGACATGACTGAGCAACTTCACTTTCACTTTTCACTTTCATGCATTGGAGAAGGAAATGGCAACCCACTCCAGTGTTCTTGCCTGGAGAATCCCAGGGACGGGGCATCCTGGTGGGCTGCCGTCTATGCGGTCGCACAGAGTCGGACACGACTAAAGTGACTCAGCAGCAGCGGAATATAGCCTCCAAGGGCTTCTGTCCATGGGATTCTCAGGGCAAGAATATTGTAGTGGGTTGCCTTTCCCTTCTCCAGGGGATCTTCCTGACTCTGGGGTCGAACCTGAGTCTCCCACACTGCAGGCAGATTCTTTACCATCTGAGCCACGAGGGAAGCCTAGAGTTACAAGTATACCACCTGACATTTTTTCTTTTATTTTTATTTTTATTTTATTTTATTTTTTAACTTTACATATTGTATCGGTTTTGCCATATATCAACATTAATCCGCAACAGGTATGCACGTGTTCCCCATCTTGAACCCTCCTCCCTCCTCCCTTCCCATACCATCCCTCTGGGTCGTCCCAGTGTACCAGCCCCAAGCATCCAGTGTCATGCATCGAACCTGGACTGGTGACTCATTTCATATATGATACTATACATGTTTCAATGCCATTCTCCCAAATCTTCCCACCCTCTCCCTCTCCCACAGAGTCCAAAAGACTGTTCTATACATCAGTGTCTCTTTTGCTGTCTTGTATACAGGGTTATTGTTACCATCTTTCTAAATTCCATATATATGCATTAGTATATATTGGTGTTTTTCTTTCTGGCTTACTTCACTCTTTATAATAGGCTCCAGTTTCATCCACCTCATTAGAACTGATTCAAATGTATTTTTTTTAATGGCTGAGTAATACTCCATTGTGTATATGTACCACTGCTTTCTTATCCATTCATCTGCTGATGGACATCTAGGTTGCCTCCATATCCTGGCTATTATGAACAGTGCTGTGATGAACATTGGGGTACACGTGTCTCTTTCCCTTCTGGTTTCCTCAGTGTGTATGCCCAGCAGTGGGAATGCTGGGTCATAACGCAGTTCTATTTCCAGTTTTTTAAGGAATCTCCACACTGTTCTCCATAGTGGCTGTACTAGTTTGCATTCCCACCAACATTGTAAGAGGGTTCCCTTTACTCCACACCCTCTCCAGCATTTATTGCTTGTAGACTTTTGGGTTGCAGCCATTCTGACTGGCATGAAATGGTACCTCATAGTGGTTTTGATTTGCATATCTCTGATAATGAGTGATGTTGAGCATCTTTTCATGTGTTTGACATTTTTTCTTATTGGAGGTTAATTGCTTTACAATATTGTTGTCGTCTCTGCCATATGTCAATGTGAATAAGTCCTAATTTTATATATATATACACATATATTTATATCCATAAATGTATATACATATATTTATTATACCCTTCCTCTTGAATCTCCCTTCCACTCCCCCCTTACACCCGTCTGGGTCGTCACAGAGTGCCAGGCTGGTCTCCCTGTCTTATACAGAAACTTCCCACTAGTTGCCTATTTTACACATGATAGTGTTTATGTATCAGTGCTGTTTTTTCAGTGGGTCCTATCCTCTCCTTTCCCCACAGTGCCCACAAGTCTGTTCTCTAACCTACATCCCCATTTCTTCTCTCTAAATAGGTTCATCAGTACTATTTTTTCTAGATTCCATGTATATGCATTAATAAATGATATTTGTTTTTCTCTTTCTGACTTACTTCACTCTGTATAACTGGCTCTATGTTCATCCACCCCACTACAACTGACTCAATGCTTTCCTTTTTATAGCTGAGCTATATTCCATTGCATATATGTACCATATCTTCTTTTTCCATTCATCTGGGTAGTCTAATATTAATCTAAATTTATCTGCATAAACACACACCCCCCATAATATCATACAGAAAACCCAAATGAACTTTTTGGCCAACCAAATAAATCATGATGATTATTTTGACAACACTGCATTGTACAATTGAAATTTGCTAAGACAGTAGCATATTTGCCATCCCTTCATGGTGAATAGATGGAGAAACAGTGAAAACAGTGGCAGACTTTATTTTGGGGGGCTCCAAAATCACTGCATGGTGATTTCAGCCACGAAATTAAAAGATGCTTACTCCTTGGAAAGAAAGTTATAACCAACCTAGACAGCATATTAAAAAGCAGAGACATTACTTTGCCAACAAAGGTCCATCTAGTCAAGGGTATTGTTTTTCCAGTAGTCATGTATGGATGTGAGAGTTGGACTATAAAGAAAGCTGAGCAACACAGAATTGATACTTTTGAACTGAGAGTTTCTTGGACTACAAGGAGATCCAACAAGTCCATCCTAAAGGAAATGAGCCCTGAATAGTCATTGGAAGGATTGATGTTGAAGTTGAAACTCCAATACTTTGGCCACCTGATGCGAAGAGTTGACTCATTTGAAAAGACCCTGAGGCTGGGAAAGATTGAAGATGGAAGAAGGGGATGACAGAGGACGAGATGGTTGGTTGGCATCACCAAATTAGTGGACATGAGTTTGAGTAAACTCCAGGAGTTGGTGATGGACAGGGAGGCCTGGCATGCTGCAGTTCATGGGGTAGCAAAGGGTCAGACACAACTCAGTGACTGAACTGAACTGAAGAGAGTCGAACTTAAATTTTCTCACACATACACACACACACACACAAAAAAAAAAAAAAACAAGATAAGTGTGTAAAGTAATCAGTGTGTAAGTTAAAGGAGAATTCCTTTCACAAAGTATACATAAATCAAATCATCATGATGTACACTTAAAGTATCTTATGATTATAAATATTAACTATACCTTAATAAAGCTAATTTTTTAAAGCTTCTTAAAAAATGAAAAAGGAGAAATCACAAATGTTGGTGAGGATGTGGAGAAAAGGAAACCCTAGTGCACTGTTGGTAGAAATGTGAATGTGTACAGCCATTATGGAGAGCAGTATAGAGATTCCTCAAAAATTTAAATAGAGCTACTATATTATCTAGCTTTTCAACTTCTGGGTATTTCTCTAAATAAAATGAGAGCATTAATTTGAAAAGATATATGCAACCCTATATTCATTGCAGCATTATTTACATGGACAAAGACATGAAAGCTACCTACATGTCCATTGATGGATGAATGGATAATGATGTGAAATACACACACACACACACACACACACACACACAATGGCATACTACTCAGCCATAAAAAATATCTTCCAGGTATTATGCCATACTAAATAAGCCAGACAGAGAAAGATAAATACAAGTATGATTTCACTTGCACATGAAATCTAAAAAACAAAACAAATAAAAAATGGACCAAAACTTATAGATACAAAGAACAGATTGATGTTTATCAAAGAGGAAGGGAATTGGGGTAGTTGGGCAAACTGGGTGAAGGCAGTCAATTGTAATATGACACATATTAGCTGGCTTACTATGCTGATTGGGCTTCCAGGTGATTCAGGGGTAAATAATCTGTCTGACAAGCAGGAGACACAGGTTCCACCCCTGGGTCAGAAAGATCCCCTAGAGGAGGAAATGGCGACACACTCCAATATTCCTGCCTGGGAAAACCCATGGACAGAGGAGCCTGGCTCACTGCAGTCCATGGGGTCACAAAGAGTTGACATGACTTAGCCACTAAACAACATTCTGCCTACTATACAGTCAGTTTTGTAAGTGTGTCATTTTGTATCATTCAAGAACCCTTCTATAATAGAAACAGACACAGAATTAACCACAGCCTCTGAAATGAGTGAATACACTATTTCTTCAAACTTAAATGCCAACACATTTTGGGGAAGACCTAAAACTATCTACAACTAATTGTATCATGGGATCACAGCCTTGCTACTCAAAGAGTGTCCACAGACCAGGACCTGTCGAGTCAGCATCATCCAGCAGTTTGTTAGAAATGCAGTCTTTGGACCCACCAGAACCTGCTGAATTAGATTCTGAATTTGTAGTAGGATTGTTGTTGATTTGTAGCTACAATGAAGTTAGAAAAGGACTGACTTAGAATAACTTTGCTATCCTTTATTGTTGCCATTTGAGGAAGCATGCTATTCTGGGGATGCTTTCCCACAGATTTTAGATGTTTGGCAGCATCATTTCAGACGTTGTCAAACAGTCCAGGGGAAAATCCTCTATGATTCAGAACTACTGGTGTACAGTTTGGAAACTAGACACACCCTGACAGGTTTACAATCAAGGACCATCAAATACTCAGATATTAACTTTGGCTGTATCATTAAACTCCTCCAAGCTCCATTTCTGCAGTGGAGAATGGAGTTCTTAAATGTACTGCCTCACAGATGACACATCTGTAAATATTCAATCAAGCAATTCTTATCAGGCACTAAGATCAAGCTTTAGCACAAAATATTCAAGTATATTTACTATCATCAACAAATATTTTATAATGAAGAATTACATGAAAGCTCAGAACTAGAGATGTAAGTATGAAGTTCCTAAATGTTATGGCAAAAGTGTCATGAAGACAACATATGTAGTGCCCCAAGGTTGATTAACAAAAGAACTCAGTTCTTCCCCTTATTGAAAAAGAGAATAGAAATGTCCTGGAGATTTAGAGTCTGTATCCCCATCATAAATCAAAACTTTGGATATACAAGAGACCTAATTCAGACACTCAGTCTTAGACTTGGAGAAAACTTTAACTCAGGGTTGAAACAAGGTGCTAGGAGATTTAGAGATCTAAAAAGGAGGAAATTTTATGGAGAAGGAGTGAAAAAACAAACAAAAAAAAATGGATTCCCTTGACTTCTACCCTCATCCCTTGTGAATAGAGAATCTTTAAGGAAAATTTCCTTCCTTCCTGACCAGGTTTCCACAGGGGAATTATGTGCTTAGAGGTTGAAATAAAAAGAAATGTGCCTAATGAGCAGGTAGAGGGACCTATAAACACTAACATCTGCAGTCTCTCAGTGTGTGTAATCTTGAGCTGGATGGACACTTTATTTCCTTTGTTTGGAGTCCTAATCCTGATTGGGGTTGAGGGTGGGCTGTAGCTTCATCCTTTCCTGCTGTTTTGTCTGGGAACAGAGCCTTCGTCTCCATCATTAGCCTTCCAGAGAAGAATTCAGACTCCCCCCTTGGAGACCTTCCTCCCAGAGTTCCCCCATCCAGGTGAGTCTCCGATCTAGATGATGGTACACGAGAAGGTCAGAAAGAAAAGAAGCCAGTTCAACTCAGCCCAGAGGCAAAATATCACTGTGTCTGTCTGTTTGCTTGATTAATTAAAGTATTTGTGTCAGTGGCTAGGTAATATTTCACAGTGTGGCTATGCTACTCACACTTTTGACGAATGGCCTTTCATACTCTTTATCATTAAAGTGCTATTTCATTCATGCCACAGAAATATGTTGAGATTTTAAGCTCAAACTGTGGTTCACATCAAGAAGGATTTTTCTCATGCAGAAGATTCTGAGCAATGTCCAGGAACATTTTGACTGTCTCACTGGAGAGAGTTGGGTGGAGGCCACAGAGGCTCTCAACATCTTTCAATGCACAGGACAAACAGAGCAACAGAGACTGATCTGACTGGGAATGTCAGTAGTGTTGAGACTCAGAAAACTTGAGTTAGAGAATATCTGCACGATAACATTTATAGCTGTCCTCAGGTTGTTTCCCAAATCTGTAAGACTTTAGTTTTCTGGCAGCAAAATTAGCAACACTGCTTTTGCTACTGGTTTAAAAGTTCAAACCCCAAGCAGTGTGACAGGTCTTTACACTTATTTCTCAGGCTAATGGTTATGAAAGACATTTTTTTGTTTTTATAAACTGTGGCTCAGCTTCAGCAATTTACATATTTGATCCTCATTTTGACTTGCCTGTTATTACTATGTCATATATCATTTATCCAGTTTTCTCCAGTTATCAGCATTTCAAAAAATTTTATGGCAGAACCACTACAATATTGTAAAGTAATTAGCCTCCAATTAAAATAAATTTATATTAAAAAATAAATAAATAAATTTATGGATTATTATTTCTCAATTGACTTTTGGAGGATATTTTCATGATAAAATATTTATTTTATTTCAAAATATCTATCTTCCGACTTCTGAGTTTTTTGGTTTTCATTTTGCCACAAGTAAATTTTATGTATACTTTTCTAGAATGTTCATCTGAAATGTATTGGTCACTTTACACTAACATTGTAATACCTCATTTTTTGTAAAATGAGTGAGCTAGGACACCAACTTCATAATCTTTCAGATAACTAGTCATTCATGATTGATCTTTTGTTTTTGGTAAGTATTTGTTTAATTTTTTTTTACTTTTAATTAAACGGTAGTTGCTTTACAGTATTGCTTTGGTTTCTATTAAACATCAACATGAATCAGCTTCAGGCCAGATCTTATTTGACAATATAATCTTTTGCAACTAAATGGAAACATGACCTTGCCATTTGCTAAATGTTCAAAACTATTATGACTTAATTCCTGATCATTCAAAAATAAATAGTGGAACATCCACTATGTGCCAGGAAGTCCTCGGTACATTACACGTTATATTCTCTTCTATCAGGTCTTTGCTGCATTAAATATCAGCACATATTCATGCCATTAAATTATTGTTATTTTATATCACATTTCATTTAGTCTGATTCTTCATTCAATTTTGCTCACTACAGTTTTTAAAAACTTTTCACTCTAACCTGGTTTCAGTTCAGTTCAGTTCAGTTGCTCAGTCATGTCTGACTCTTTGCAACCCCATGAATCGCAGCACGCCAGGCCTCCCTGTCCATCACCAACTCCTGGAGTCCACCCAAACCCATGTCCATTGAGTCTGTGATGCCATCCAACCATCTCATCGTCTGTCATCCCCTTCTCCTCCTGCCCTCAATCTTTCCCAGCATGAGGGTCATTTCAAATGAGTCAACTATTCACATCAGGTGGCCAAAGTATTGGACTTTCAGTTTCAACATCAGTCCTTCCAATGAATATTCAGGACTGATTTCCTTTAGGATGGACTGGTTGGATCTCCTTGCAGTCCAAGGGACTCTCAAGAGTCTTCTCCAACACCGCAGTTCAAAAGCATCAATTCTTCGGTGCTCAGCTTTCTTTATAGTCCAACTCTCACATTCATAAAGGACCACTGGAAAAACCATAGCCTTGACTAGACGGACCTTTGTTGACAAAGTAATGTCTCTGCTTTTGAATATGCTATCTAGCTTGGTTATAACTTTCCTTCCAAGGAATAAGTGTCTTTTAATTTCACGGCTGCAGTCACCATCTGCAGTGATTTTGGAGCCCAGAAAAATAGTCTGACACTGTTTCCACTGTTTCCCCATCTATTTGCCATGAAGTGATGGGACCATATGCCATGATCTTAGTTTTCTGAATGTTGAGCTTTAAGCTAACTTTTTCACTGTCCTCTTTCACTTTCATCAAGAGGCTTTTGAGTTCCTCTTCACTTTCTGCCATAAGGGTGGTGTCAGCTCCATATCTGAGGTTATTAATATTTCTCCCAGTAATCTTGATTCCAGCCTGTGCTTCCTCCAGCCCAGCGTTTCTCATGATGTACTCTGCATATAAGTTAAATAAGCAGGGTGACAATATACAGCCTTGATGTACTATCCTTTATTCTTTCATTATATAGCTTTTCACACTCTTCTGTGTTTTTCTGGATAAGCATATATTCATATACCTTTCTGAAAAGTACAAAAGTGAACAAAGCAGGTAAGGTCCCTGCCTTTTTGGGTCACACAGTCTAACAATAAGATCAGAGTACAATGAAATAAATGTGTCATGATGTAATGTCCTCAGACTTAATTATATGAAGGAAGTTATTCAGCATAAAAATACAGAATTGTCATGGTGTAGGACACCATGGTACAAAGCATGGCCCAAGGAGGCCTCTGCAAGTTGGATGAAGTTCAGAACAAGGATCAGAGTATGCCCATTGGGTTTCTCAAAACCCAAAGTCCAAGAACAGCCAAGGAAAGATGCTACATGAGAAAAGTGAGAAAGGAGCTAACCTCATCCCTTATCAGACCATACAAAAACTAACTGGTCAAGTAATTATGAAACAGGCCCAGGAGAAACAAGTCTTCTATGGCTTGATATTAAAAATGCCCAGTTTTGTTATACTTTGTATATTTTGTTTATGAAGTGTTGGTTTATCCCTTTGCTCATTTTCTCTTAGGGGAAACAATAAGTAAAATGTCTTTTGATATCTTTTGACATCATAGAGGTATCACTACTATTGTCTTTCAGACAAGTTCATTTCGGATCTCTTGTTATTTTTCTGGGCATCAAAGGAAAATAATTAAGGTTGGAATGCTGCCAGGACCATGGAAGATTATTCTTTCTCACAGGCTCTCAGGGACCAACTGACCTTGTTAAGATATTTTTCTCATCATTACTCTTTCTCTCTCTCTCTCCCTCCATCCCTCCCTCTCTTTGCTCTCTGTTTATTGAAAAGGCAATTTAATGTTTGTTTAAATACACAAAATGGCTATCTCAGTGTGGAACCCCAGGTTTATTTGTCCATAGGAAACTTGAGAATTGGAATTTCAGGGAATCACTTCTATGTTATATAGTGTAAGGTTCATTGATCTGCCCAGCTTGGGTTGCACACATTCCTAGTGTACTCAGTAGTGCTGCAGCTGAGAAAGAAATGAAAATAACACAGTGAAGAAAGACAGAGTGTGTTCTGTGTCTGTTTGCTACTGGTGGGGTGTCAAAAATCTTCAGAACAAGGGTACCAGTTCTCATATATTCCAAAATGACTTTTAAGGTAGTGGGGCCAGAATTCAATCAAAGGAGGTACTAAAGAGGTGGGCTGTTTCAATTCACAGGATCCCTTTGCAACAAGATTAATAAAGGGCAAGATATAGTACAGAACAGGAAGTCCCTTGCCCTGGGATTTCAGCAGTAGCCGAGAGACCACGTCCCTCCTCAACAGGTGTGACACCATCTCTCATCACTCTTTGTCATCTTCATTCACTTGCAGCACTGGCTTTACTTTCTTTGACTTGAGCCCTGGAAACAAGCACATTCCTCACGGCCTTTCACTGGACATTTCCTCTGCCAGGGACATACTTCATTATATAAACTTGCATCTCCCTCCCTCTCTTGCTTGAGGTCACTGTTCAAATGTCACCTTGTTTGCAGGTCTTACCTAAACACCCATGCAAAATATAAAGCCTAATTCACCCTCTCCTTTACATGAGCTTACCCTTTCTATATAGCTCCTGTCACCATCTGAAATGTAATGGTCTCTATTATTTGCTTAGATTTTCTATCTCCATCATTGAATGTGTGTATATGCTCAGTCGTGTAGATAGATAGATGTGTAGAAAGATAGATCTTTCTGTGACCCCATGGACTATAGCCCACTGGGCTCCCCTGTCCATGGGATTATCCAGGCAAGAATACTGGACTGGGCTGCCATTTTTTCTCCAGGGGATCTTCCTGACCCAGGGATCAAACCCTAGTCTCTTGCATCTCCTGCATGGGCAGGCAGATTCTTTACCACTGCACCACATGGAAAGTACTCCCATCATTTAATAATAGGGTCCTATTTTGTTCTTCAGCAAACTATACTTGTTGCCTAGACATTGGTAACATGGTCAGCTCTCAATTTTACTACTGAAATGCATGAAAAATTTTCTAATGAAAATTATAGGATGCATAATCCCTCAGGGAAAGAGTTGACAAGGTCAAAAATTCCATATCAATGGTGGCATGAGGGAATCTAAAGGAGACCATATTCATACACAAAATATGTTTTATTGAATTACATGATGGAAATATGTAAATACCAGCATTTAAAATGTGGGAGTAAACCAGGTAGTTGTGCAAATTAGTCATGTTACTTTCCTCTTTCTGTGAAGCCACTTCCATCACATGGAACAAGGTAATGATACACGAATTTCAGAATTTCTTCTTCTGGGATTTTCAGAGGATCCAGAACTACAGCCCATCATATTTGGGCCTTTCCTCTCTATGTACCTCATCACTGCTTTTGGAAACCTGCTCATCATCTTGGCCATCACTTCAGACTCCCACCTGCACACCCCCATGTACTTCTTCCTCTCCAACCTGTCCTTTGTAGACATCTGTTTCACTTCCACCACCATCCCAAAGATGCTGTGGAACATCCAGACCCAGAGCAAAGTGATCACCTATGAAGGCTGCATCACACAGATTTATTTTCTCATCCTCTTTGCAGTGTTGGACATTTTTCTCCTGACTGTGATGGCCTATGACCGCTTTGTGGCCATCTGCCATCCCCTGCACTACACAGTCATCATGAACCCAAGACTTTGTGGATGGCTGGTGTTGATGTCCTGGATCATAAATATTCTTAATTCCTCATTACAAAGCTTAATGATGCTGCAACTGTCCTTCTGCACAAACATTGAAATTCCCCACTTTTTCTGTGAACTCAATCATATGGTCCAACTTGCCTGTTCTGACACCTTTCTTAATAACATAGTGATGTATTTTGCAGCTGTCCTGCTGGGTGGTGGTCCCTTTGTTGGTATCCTTTACTCTTATTCTAAGATAGTCTCCTCTATACGCAGAATCTCATCAGCTCAGGGGAAATATAAAGCATTTTCCACCTGTGCATCTCACCTCACCGTTGTCTCCTTATTTTATTGTACGATGCTTGGAGTGTACCTTAGCTCTGCAGCTACCCACAATGCACACTCAAGTGCAACAGCCTCGGTGATGTACACAGTCATCACACCCATGCTGAACCCCTTCATCTACAGCCTGAGGAATAAAGACATGAAGAGGGCTCTGAAAGTATTCTTTGTGAGAGGAACTGTGTAAGAGCTAGTTGTCATAAAACTGAAAAAGCACTTGAGATTGCAGAGGTCAAAGCCTCAGAGTCAGAAAATGTGACTATTTGATCAGATGATGAAATCAGAACTTGCTCTTTTTAAATAAATACATTTCTGGAATTTGCATTTATTTGACTAACTTTTCTATTCAATTCGTGTAAATCACTTTATTAAGCTTCCTTTTCTCTCTGACATTCATCTGCTTTCTCTTTGTTTTATTCCCACTTTCACAAATTTACTTCATCAATGTATCAGGAATGTTGGGAAATTCCCACTGACTAAATGAGACAACATAGTTTTTTTTTTTTTTAGAATAACTTTTCACAAATGACATACCTGCTCAGTCACTCAATCATGTCTGACACTATGCAACCCTATGGACTATAGTCCACCAGGCTCCTCTGTCCAAGGAATTTTTCTGGCAAGGATACTGCTGTGGGTTGCCATTTCCTTCTCCAGGGATCAAACTTGTGTCTCTTTCATCTGCATTGGCAGGCACATTCTTTACCCCTAGTGCAACCTGGGAAGCCCCATAAATGACATTTGTCTTACCAGATATTTTTCTTCTGTTTCTCTAAAAGAAGTGTCATGAGTTGTAGTCTTCCTACCAAAAAACATATGTTTGATCATGAAGACAATTTATATAATTTTATAACAGAGGAAAACCTGAGACACTATTTTCACCTTTATATCCAATATTCTCATGTACATCACTATCTTACCTGCCTTTTCTCGCCATTGAGACTGTAACATACTATTGTGATTTGTGACAAGTCATTGATTTTTATTCTCCTCATTTGGATCCTGTTCTTGGCATCCATATTTCCCACAATAGCCACTGTCAACATGATTATCAGATACATGTCTGCAAAAGGAGTCCCCACTGAAAGACACATTTTAATAAACAGATTGACCTAATATGGCTTTAGAGTCACAGATGAACATCAATATTTCAGCTCAGTTGCTCAGTTGTGTCCGACTCTTTGCAACCCCATGGACTGCAGCATACCAGGCTTCCCTGTCCATCACCAACTCTCAGAGTTTGCTCAAACTCATGTCCATCCAACCATCTTATTCTCTGTCGTCCCCTTCTCCTCCTGCCTTCAATCTTTCCCAGCATCAGGGTCTTTTTCAATGTGTCAGCTCTTCGCATCAGATGGCCAAAGTATTAAAGTTACAGCTTCAGCATCAGTCCTTCCAATGAATATTCAGGACTGACTTGTTTTAGGATTAACTGGTTTGATCTCCTTGCAGTCCAAGGGACCTTCAACACAATGAAACAAAATTGTGATTCATACATTGTATTACTTTGAAAAATACTCATTTTCCATGCTGTATATCTACCCATTGGAGAATGGAGGATTGGTGTCCATGTGTTAAGGGGAGGTTTATATGTATTAGTGAAAGATTGATTAACATTTTTTTTCTTTTTTTATTCAATTATCTTCCTGTTTCTGCTTGAAAACTTTCAGTGCTACCTGTAATATGATTAATGTCATTGATTTAATGAAACTGTATCTCCACTGCATTTTGTCATAACCCAAGAAGGATGGTGAATGATCACTTTCATCCTCCATAACTCTGTTATACTCATGATTCTATTCACATTTTATCATCAAAGAATGACTCAACAGACATCTTGAATTGCTGTTCAGTCATGTGAATCAGAATCACCAGTCTTTTTTCCTACATAGACATACCTGTCCTTTCAACCTCTTCTGGTTACTGAGAAATGAACCGCAGTGAGAGATTTCAATTACAGTTATCTGAAATGAACTGAAATGACAGAGTAACCATGAAAGCTATCCTGAAATATAAGAACAAATGAGGGCAGTTCAGGATTAGGAACACGTGTATACCTGTGGCAGATTCATGTTGATGTATGGCAAAACCAATACAATATTGTAAAGTACCAAAAAAAAAAATCCTTTACAAAAAAACAACAACAACAAAAATAAAAGAACAAATGACAAGAATAATCAGGAGCAATTATAACTGTCCTCATTCTGTTCACTTTGATTATTGTATTAGTTAGATATTGCTGCATAACAAGCCATCCTAAAGCTAATGCTGTAATATACTGTCTTTGTTACCAGATGAGATTATAAGGTACAGTTGTTCTGAGCTCTGCTGATCTCCTAATGGGTGTAAACTCAGCTGTGAGTCTCTACATTGCTTTTCTTAGGTTTATCCATGATACGATGTGTGAGATGATACCTTTTTCACTTGACCCAATGTGATCAGTTTGTTTCTCTGGTTGTATCTTGAATTTTACCAAGAGAGTACCAAGAGTGAATTGCTTTAATTTACTTCTATTTCTATACCCATATATGACACTTTTCTTTTCACCTGGGTAATGAGATATCTCCCATCACTGCTCAGTGTGAATCAGCTATCTGTGCTCTAGATCCTACTCTGAGCCACACATCTTTAGACTTCAAAGTGATGTACTGGAAAATAATTGCATACCATAAACTGCATATTTTGAAATGATAAATAAAATTATCTGTACCAAATTTACAATGCATACTGTATATTTCCATTGCACATAATTCATGACAGTGCACAATAACTTGAAAGGCTTTTAAAAGTGTTTAAATATGTTAATCTCCCTGAGCCTAAATCATTATCTATGTAGGTAATGTGAGATAATAAACATAGCTTCAGAGGAAGATTTCAAGAAATTAATGATGTAAGTGGATGTATTTTTGTGGAATCCTAAGAAAATGTTCAAATGTAAACTTGTGTTTATTTATTTATATAAATTTATCTTTCAAATGAGCATGAGCATACCTATGTATGTACACACAGAAATGCATTTGTGGTTCTATGTTTTATACAGAAAGAAAGCTTGAGAGAAAGTTGGAGAGGATACACTACTGGGCATATATACTGAGAAAACCATAATTCAAAAAGATAATTCAAAGCACATGGACCCCAATGTTCATTGAGGCACTATTTACAATAGCCATGATATGATATGGAAGCAGCCTAGATGTCCATCAACAGATGAGTGGATAAAGAAGATGTAGTACATATATACAATGGAATATTACTCAACCATAAAAAGGAATGAAATTAAATCAGTTGTAGTGATATGGATGAACCTAGAGCCTACCATACAGAGTGAAGTAAGCCAGAAAAACAAATATCATATATTAATGCATACATACAGAATCTAGAAAACTGGTGCTGATGAACCATTTGCAGGGGAAGAACAGAGATTTAAATGTAGAGAGTAGACCTGTGAACACAAAGGAGAAAGAAGAGGGGGAACAAACCGAGAGAGTGGCATTGACATATATATACCACCATGACTAAATAGATAGCTGGCAGGAAGCTGTTGTATAACACAGGGAGCTCAGCTCAGGGTGCTCTGTGATGACCTGAGATAGGGGGTGGGGTGGGAAGGAGACTCAAGAGGATAGGAATATATGCATACATATAGCTGATTCACTTTGTTGTACAGCAAAAATTGACATAACATTGTAAAGCAATTATATTCCAATAAAAATTTTTAAAACATTATGAGCAAAAAAAAAAAAAAAAGAAGAAGAAGAAGATTGTAAAAAGTTAAGCATAGATTTAAAGTGAACCATAGAGGGACTGGTCCAAGATGGTGATACAGGAAGATGCTGAATTAACTCCTCCAATGGATATGCTGAATCTACAGCTACACATGGATCAAGTCCCTCTGAAACTAGCTGAAATGTTCCCTTGTATCAAATGAGAAAAGACTACACTGAGGCAGGTAGGAGAGACTGAGATGATCTCTTGCCAAAACCCCCAACCCTGATGCAGCAACCCAAATTCAGAAGGGGTTTTACAAATCTGGAGCCTCTTCTTGAGGATTAAAATGTTCATAGCCTATATTAAGACCTGCTCTTAATATTAAGACCCCAACTCTTAAAGACCTGTATGTGGGAGATGAGCCATCAAAATACCTATCTTTGAAAACCATCAGGATTTATGTCTATGAGATGCGAAGAGACGTTGCAAATAGAGACACTGCTTTTAAAAGATTCACACATAGACTCAATCACCACATAAACTCAAGGCTCACTGCTGAAGCCTTGAAAAGTACCTAGACTATATGTGAGGGACTGTTGCTGTTTATTTAGTCGTTAAGTTGTGTTCAGCTCTTCACGATCCCATGGACTATAGCCCACTAGTTCCTCTGTCCATGGAATTTCCCAAGCAAGAATATTGGAGTGGGTTGCCATTTCCTGCTCCAGGGGATCTTCCCCACCCAGGGATCAAACCCACATCTAGTGCATTGGCATACAGATTCTTTACCACTGAGCCACCTGGGGGATATTGAGTTGTTAATCTAACTACACCCACCAAAAGGCCAGAAGCCTGTTGAAATTCTCTCTTGGCATGGAGGCATTGGTGGGAGCCATCTCACACTGTCATTCTGCATCACTAAAGTCTGCAGATATAATTCCTTGGCTCATCCTTTGTCAAGCTCCACACTACCATTATCTCCTAGAGGGGAGATTTGCACATGTCTGGTCCTCTATGATTTTTTTTTTCTTTAAATGCAACATTCCAGTTTCTCTGGCAGCACTCCAGAGAACATTCTTTGTGTCCCTGGCTCTAGAGGCTAGGGTACTTGCATTCCAAGGTCTGACTGGATTGCAAAATCAAAAAGACAGTTCTTGACAGCCTACCACCTCCAGGACATTGCACAGGTAGCAGACTGAATCACACTCCAGCCTTTCTGGAATAGAGGCCCCCGCTTTCTTGTCCAGGAGCTTTGGCCTGAGGGGCAGGCTTCTGTTCTGGTGTGCTCCTAGAGGTCTGTGGCTATGATCTCAGGGAACAGAGATGAGCCTGGTGGATAAGTCTTTGTTCTCTGCCTCTGCTCTGTTTCAACTTGATAGTGAGCTTATACCCCTGTCTGGCCTCCTGATTTTTGCAGCTGCTTCCTGGGACAACCTTACATCCCAGGAAGACAGTGGAGCTTGTACTCTCAAGAACTGCAGGACTATAACCAAGGGAGGAAGAGTTCTTAAACTGCTACCACTTTCAGGACACAGGAAATAACAGACCTAGATACTCGATCTTTCTGTGAAATAAGCTTACAACATTATCATCAATTGTAGCTGCAGCCTTAAAGACAGGCTTCTCATTTAACACATACCTACAGGCTTCCTTGGTGGTTCAGTGGTAAAGAATCCACCTGCCAATGCAACATGGGTTCAATCCCTGGTCTGGGAAGATACCCTGGAGAAGGAAATGGCAGCCCACTCCAGTATTCTTGCCTGGGAAATCCCATGGACAGAAGAGCCTGGCAGGTTACGCTCCAGGGGGGTTGCAAGAGTCAGACACAACTTAACAATTTTACAATACAAGGACATGGTCTGATTATAAACCTTTCCAGTTACCTTGAAAGGTGGATATTATCTTCATGCTCTCTCTCTACCACACCCCAGACTCCCAGTATGCCTTGGAGTGGAATTCTCACATGTGTCTGGTGCCCCAGTTTTTACATCCAATGGCCTGGATTTTGTAGCTACTTCACAAGGAATCATCCTCAATTGCCTGGCTCTGGAGGCTGGAGGTGGGGAGGCTTGTATGTAGTGCCCAAGGTTCACTAACAAAAGAACTCAGTTCCTCCCCCTGTTAAAAAGGAGAACAGAAATTTTCTGGAGGTTCAGGGACTGCATCCCCATCATAAACCAAAGCTTTGAAGACACAAGAGACCCAATCCAGAGAGGTTCTTCAGTCTTTGACCTGGGAGAAAATTCTAATTGAGAGTTGAGATAAGATGCTAAGAGATTTAGAGATATGAAAGGGGGGCAATTTAATGGAGAAGGAGTAAAAAGAAGAAAACAAAACTGGATTCAGTTGACTTCTACACTGGCCTCTTGTGACCAGAAAATCATTAGGAAAAATTTCCTTTCTTCCAGAAGAGCTTTCCACAGGGGAATTATGTACTTAGAGGTTGAAATAACAAGAGAGAAGTGTGCTTAATGAGCAGATACAGGGAGCTATAAATATCTCCATGTCTGAAGTCTCCTCGGTGTTTGCAAATCCTGCCTAGAAGGGCCTTTATTTTGTTTTGTTTGATTTGAGTCCTAATCCTGGCTGGGGGGCTGTAGAATCACTCTTTCCTGCTGCTAGTCTGGGGACAGAACCTTAGTCTCCATCATTAACCACCCAGGGAGCGGTTCAGACTCCTCCTCAGAGACCTTCCCCTCAGTTCCCATCCAGGTGAGTCCAACAACCCAGATGATGGTGCATGAGATGGTCAGAGAGAATGGAAGCCAATTCAACTCAGCCCAGAGGCAAGAGACTGCTGCTCTTGTCCTTTGTTTGATTAATTAATGTGTTTATTTCTGTGATTACATATTTCACAATGCAAGAGTGCTATTTACACCTTTGACCATCTTTCACATTCTTTATCATTAAATTGCTGTTATGTCAGTGCTAGAAAAATATGTTGAGATTGTTAATTTAAAACTGTGCTTCTAGTCAGGGGATTAGATTTTTCCCTGGGGGACACATTGAACAATGTCCAAGGACACGTTTAGCTGTCACACTGGAGAGGGGTGAGTAGAGACCATGGATGCTGTAAACATCTTTCAATGCACAGGACAGAGCACACAATAGAGAATGATTTGGCCCGGAATATTCACAGCACTTGGGGTTGAGAAAGCCTGAGTTAAAAAAACAACATTTATTGCAATATTTATAGTTGTCTTGAGAGTCCCTTGGACTGCAAGGAGATCCAACCAGTCCATCCTAAAGCAGATCAGTCCTGGGTGTTCATTGGAAGCACTGATGTTGAAGCTGAAACTCCAATACTTTGGCCACCTGATGCAAAGAGCTGACTCATTTGAAAAGACCATGATGCTGGGAAAGATTGAGGGCAGGAGGAGAAGGGAATGACAGAGGATGAGATGGTTGGATGGCATCACCGACTTGATGGACATGGGTTTGGGTAGACTCCGGGAGTTGGTGATGGACAGGGAGGCCAGGTGTGCTGTGGTTCGTGGGGTCGCAAAGAGTTGGACACTGCTGAATGACTGAACTGAACTTATAGTTGTCTTCAGGTTTCTTTCCAATCTTATAACATTTTATGTTTCTAACAGCAAAGTTAGAGTACTGCTTTTGCTGCCAGTTTAAAAGATCTAATCACAATCAACGTGACAGTTCTTTAAGGGTTCCCCCCACTCCACCAGGCTGATGGGTATGAAAGACACTTCTTCGTTTCTTAAGCTATAGCTCAGATTCATCACACTTTACATATTTGATCACCATTTTGATCTGCCTATTATGCTGCTGTTGTTGTTTTGTGGCTAAGTCATGTCCAACTCTTTTGTGATCCCATGGACAGTAGCCCTCCAGGCTCCTCTGTTCATAGGATTTCCCAGGCAAGAACACTAGAGTGGGCTTCCATTTCCTGCTTCAGGGGATCTTCCCAACCCAAGAATCAAACTCCCAACTCCTGCATTGGCCTATATAATAATTACCTATTTTTCTACAGTTTTTAGCATTTCAAAAAATTTCTACTGATCATAGCTTTTCAATTGACTTTTGCAGGACATTTTTGGCCATAAAAAGCTTTATTTTATTGAAGTATATCTATATTCTTAGTTTTGAATTTCTTGTTTTATTGGATCGTTTTGCCCCCTGCAAATTGAATATGTCATTTTCTAGATGTTCATCTAAAATGTATTGGTTACCCCTACACAGAGCATGGATGCAATATGTTTCTTTTGTATGAAGTATGAGGGAGCAGAACTGTCATAGTGGGGACAGGACTTATAGAACATGCCCCAATGGCAGCCTCTGCATGTTGGATGAAGTCCAGAATCATGATTAGAATGTGCCCACTGAGAGTCTCAAAAAAGAGATGAAATATTACAGAACGGGAACGGTAAAAGAAAGATACCACATGAGAAATTTGACGAAAAGGCTAATCTCATCCATTATTGGGCCATACAAAAACTGTACGGTCAGGGACTTCCCTGGTGGTCCAGTGGTTAAGAATTCGCCTTCCAATGCAGGGGATGTAAGTTCGATTTGATCCCTGGTACTGGACTCCACATGCCTGATGGCCAAAAAACTAAAATATCAAAAAAAAAAAGAAGCAATATTATAACAGTAAGGACTTTAAAAATTCAGTAAAGACTTTAAAAATGGTTCACATCAAAACAGTCTTGAAAAAAATAACCTAGTTGGTCAAATAATTATGGAATAGGCACAGGAAAAGTAAATCTACTGCATCATACTAACAATGTCCAACTTTTGTTATACTGTATGCATTTTCTCTGGGGAAATGTTGGTTTGTCCCTTTGTTCGTTTTTTGGTGGATGTACCATATATAAAGTGCTTGACACCATTAAAGAATCACTGCTGCTGCTGCTGCTGCTAAGTCGCTTCAGTTGTGTCCGACTCTGTGAGACCCCATAGACGGCAGCCCACCAGGCCCCGCAGTCCCTGGGATTCTCTAGGCAAGAACACTGGAGTACTTCTGTCTTTTAGACAAGTTTTTTTTTTTTTTTTTTTTTTTAGTTCTCTTATTATTTTCTCTGGGCATCAAGGGAATGTAATCAGGGTTGGAATGCTGCCAGAACCAAGGGAGATTATTCTTCCGCACAATCTCTCTGAGACCAGCTGAGCTTATTAGATCTTTTCCTCCTGACCCACTTTATTTTTTCTCTCTTTCTGTTAATTGAACAGATTCTTTTTTGATTAAAAAAAATCAACCAAAAATGGCCCTATCAGTATGGAGTCCCAGGTTTATATGTCCATGGGAAGTTGAAGAATTGGAATATCTGAAGACCATTTCTGCATTCTACAGGGGAAAGATCACTGATTGGGCCAGTTTGGGTTTTATGCATTTCTAGTGCAAAGTTCAACATTCAGAAAACTAAGATCATGGCATCTGATCCCATCACTTCATGGCAAATAGATGGGGAAACAATGGAAACAGTGTCAGACTTTATTTTGGGGGCTCCAAAATCACTGCAAATGGTGATTGAAGCCATGAAATTAAAGGATGCTTACTCCTTGGAAGGAAAGTTATGACCAACCTAGATAATACATTGAAAAGCAGAGATATTACTTTGCCAACAAAGGTCCGTCTAGTCAAGGCTATGGTTTTTTTGTTGTTGTTGTTGTTTTTGGTTTTATTTTATTTTATTTTATTTTTAAACTTTACAATATTGTATTAGTTTTGCCAAATATCGAAATGAATCCACCACAGGTATACCCGCGTTCCCCATCCTGAACCCTCCACCTTCCTCCCTCCCATACCCTCCCTCTGGGTCGTCCCAGTGCACTAGCCCCAAGCATCCAGTACCGTGCATCGAACCTGGACTGGTGACTCGTTTCATACATGATATTATACATGTTTCAATGCTATTCTCCCAAATCTCCCCACCCTCTCCCTCTCCCACAGAGTCTATAAGACTGATCTATACATCGGTGTCTCTTTTGCTGTCTCATACACAGGGTTATTGTTACCATCTTTCTAAATTCCATATATATGCGTTAGTATACTGTATTGGTGTTTTTCTTTCTGGCTTACTTCACTCTGTATAATAGGTTCCAGTTTCATCCACCTCATTAGAACTGATTCAAATGTATTCTTTTTAATGGCTGAGTAATACTCCATTGTGTATATGTACCACTGCTTTCTTATCCATTCATCTGCGGATGGGCATCTAGGTTGCTTCCATGTCCTGGCTATTATAAACAGTGCTGCGATGAACATTGGGGTACACGTGTCTCTTTCCCTTCTGGTTTCCTCAGTGTGTATGCCCAGCAGTGGGATTGCTGGATCCTAAGGCAGTTCTATTTCCAGTTTTTTAAGGAATCTCCACACTGTTCTCCATAGTGGCTGTACTAGTTTGCATTCCCACCAACAGTGTAAGAGAGTTCCCTTTTCTCCACACCCTCTCCAGCATTTATTGATTGTAGACTTATGGATTGTAGCCATTCTGACTGGTGTGAAATGGTACCTCATAGTGGTTTTGATTTGCATTTCTCTGATAATGAGTGATGTTGAGCATCTTTTCATGTGTTTGTTACCTATCTGTATGTCTTCTTTGGAGAAATGTCTATTTAGTTCTTTGACCCATTTTTTGATTGGGTCATTTATTTTTCTGGAATTGAGCTGTAGGAGTTGCTTGTATATTTTTGAGATTAGTTGTCTGTTGCTTCATTTGCTATTATTTTCTCCCATTCTGAAGGCTGTCTTTTCACCTTGCTAATAGTTTCCTTTGTTGTGCAGAAGCTTTTAAGTTTAATTCGGTCCCATTTGTTTATTTTTGCTTTTATTTCCAATATTCTGGGAGGTGGGTCATAGAGGATCCTGCTGTGATGTATGTCCGAGAGTGTTTTGCCTATGTTCTTCTCTAGGAGTTTTACAGTTTCTGGTCTTACGTTGAGATCTTTAATCCACTTTGAGTTTATTTTTGTGTATGGTGTTAGAAAGTGTTCTAGTTTCATTCTTTTACAAGTGGTTGACCAGTTTTCCCAGCACCACTTGTGAAAGAGATTGTCTTTAATCCATTGTATATTCTTGCCTCCTTTGTCAAAGATAAGGTGTCCATATGTGTGTGGATTTATCTCTGGGCTTTCTATTTTGTTCCATTGATCTATATTTCTGTCTTTGTGCCAGTACCATACTGTCTTGATAACTGTGGCTTTGTAAAAGAGCCTGAAGTCAGGTAGGTTGATTCCTCCAGTTCCATTCTTCTTTCTCAAGATCGCTTTGGCTATTCGAGGTTTTTTTATTTCCATACAAATTGTGAAATTATTTGTTCTAGCTATGTGAAGAATACCGTCGGTAGTTTGATAGGGATTGCATTGAATCTATAAATTGCTTTGGGTAGTATACTCATTTTCACTATATTGATTCTTCCAATCCATGAACATGGTATATTTCTCCATCTATTAGTGTCCTCTTTGATTTCTTTCACCAGTGTTTTATAGTTTTCTATATATAGGTCTTTATTCTCTAGGTAGATATATTCCTAAGTATTTTATTCTTTCCGTTGCAATGGTGAATGGAATTGTTCCCTTAATTTCTCTTTCTGTTTTCTCATTATTAGTGTATAGGAATGCAAGGGATTTCTGTGTGTTGATTTTATATCCTGCAACTTTACTATATTCATTGATTAGTTCTAGTAATTTTCTGGTGGAGTCTTTAGGTTTTTCTATGTAGAGGATCATGTCATCTGCAAATAGTGAGAGTTTTACTTCTTCTTTTCCAATTTGGATTCCTTTGATTTATTTTTCTGCTCTGATTGCTGTGGCCAAAACTTCCAAAACTATGTTGAATAGTAATGGTGAAAGTGGGCACCCTTGTCTTGTTCCTGACTTTAGAGGAAATGCTTTCAATTTTTCACCATTGAGGATAATGTTTGCTGTGGTTTTGTCATATATACCTTTATTTATGTTGAGGTATGTTCCTTCTATTCCTGCTTTCTGGAGAGTTTTTATCATAAATGGATGTGGAATTTTGTCAAAGGCTTTCTCTGCATCTATTGAGATAATCGTATGGTTCTTATTTTTCAATTTATTAATGTGATGTATTACATTGATTGATTTGTGGATATTGAAGAATCCTTGTATCCCTGGGATAAAGCCCACTTGGTCATGGTGTAGGATCTTTTTAATGTGTTGTTGGATTCTGATTGCTAGAATTTTGTTTAGGATTTTTGCATCTATGTTCATCAGTGATATTGGCCTGTAGTTTTCTTTTTTGGTGGCATCTTTGTCAGGTTTTGGTATTAGGGTGATGGTGGCCTCATAGAATGAGTTTGGAAGTTGACCTTCCTCTGCAATTTTCTGGAAGAGTTTGAGCAGGATAGGTGTTAGCTCTTCTCTAAATTTTTGGTAGAATTCAGCTGTGAAGCCATCTGGACCTGGGCTTTTGTTTGCTGGAAGATTTTTGATTACAGTTTCAATTTCCGTGCTTGTAATGGGTCTGTTAAGATTTTCTATTTCTTCCTGGTCCAGTTTTGGAAAGTCGTACTTTTCTAAGAATTTGTCCATTTCTTCCACGTTGTCCATTTTATTGGCATATAATTGTTGATAGTAGTCTCTTATGATCCTTTGTATTTCTGTGTTGTCTGTTGTGATCTCTCCATTTTCATTTCTAATTTTATTGATTTGATTTTTCTCCCTTTGTTTCTTGATGAGTCTGGCTAATGGTTTTTCAATTTTATTTATCCTTTCAAAGAACCAGCTTTTGTCTTTGTTGATTTTTGCTATGGTATCTTTTGTTTCTTTTGCATTTATTTTTGCCCTAATTTTTAAGATTTCTTTCCTTCTGCTAACCCTGGGGTTCTTCATTTCTTCCTTTTCTAGTTGCTTTAGGTGTAGGGTTAGGTTATTTATTTGACTTTTTTCTTGTTTCTTTAGGTATGCCTGTATTGCTATGAACTTTCCCCTTAGGACTGCTTTTAAAATATCCCACAGGTTTTGAGTTGTTGTGTTTTCATTCTCATCCGTTTCTATGCAAATTTTGATCTCTTTTTTGATTTCTTCTGTGATTTGTTTGTTATTCACCAGGGTGTTGTTCATCCTCTATATGTTGGAATTTTTAATAGTTTTTCTCTTATAATTGAGATCTAATCTTACTGCATCACGGTCAGAAAAGATGCTTGAAATGATTTCTATTTTTTTGAATTTACCAAAGCTAGATTTATGGCCCAGGATGTGATCTATCCTGGAGAAGGTTCCATGTGCTCTTGAGAAAAAGGTGAAATTCATTGTTTTGGGATGAAATGTCCTATAGATATAAATTAGGTCTAACTGGTCTATTGTATCGTTTAACGTTTGTGTTTCCTTGTTAATTTTCTGTTTAGTTGATCTATCCATAGGTGTGAGTGGGGTATTAAAGCCTCCCACTATTATTGTGTTATTGTTAATTTCTCCTTTCATACTTGTTAGCATTTGTCTTACATACTGCAGTGCTCCCGTGTTGGGTGCATATATTTATAATTGTTATATCTTCTTCTTGGATTGATCCTTTGATCATTATGTAGTGACCTTCTTTGTCTCTTTTCACAGCCTTTGTTTTAAAGTCTATTTTATCTGATATGAGTATTGCTATTCCTGCTTTCTTTTGGTCCCTATTTGCATGAAAAATCTTTTTCCAGCCCTTCACTTTCAGTCTGTATGTGTCCCCTGTTTTGAGGTGGGTCTCTTGTAGACAACATATGTAGGGGTCGTGTTTTTGTATCCATTCAGCCAGTCTTTGTCTTTTGGTTGGGGCATTCAACCCATTTACATTTAAGGTAATTACTGATAAGTATGATCCCTTTGCCATTTACTTTATTGTTTTGGGTTCGAATTTATACACCCTTTTTGTGTTTCCTGTCTCGAGAATATCCTTTAGTATTTGTTGGAGAGCTGGTTTGGTGGTGCTGAATTCTCTCAGCTTTTGCTTGTCTGAGAAGCTTTTGATTTCTCCTTCATATTTGAATGAGATCGTTGCTGGGTACAATAATCTGGGATGTAGGTTATTTTCTTTCATCACTTTAAGTATGTCTTGCCATTCCCTCCTGGCTTGAAGAGTTTCTATTGAAAGATCAGCTGTTATCCTTATGGGAATTCCCTTGTGTGTTATTTGTTGTTTTTCCCTTGCTGCTTTTAATATTTGTTCTTTGTGTTTGATCTTTGTTAATTTGATTAATATGTGTCTTGGGGTGTTTCGCCTTGGGTTTATCCTGTTTGGGACTCTCTGTGTTTCTTGGACTTGGGTGATTATTTCCTTCCCCAGTTTAGGGAAGTTTTCAACTATTATCTCCTCAAGTATTTTCTCATGGTCTTTCTTTTTGTCTTCTTCTTCTGGGACCCCTATGATTCGAATGTTGTAGCATTTAATATTGTCCTGGAGGTCTCTGAGATTGTCCTCATTTTTTTTTAATTCGTTTTTCTTTTATCCTCTCTGATTCATTTATTTCTACCATTCTATCTTCTAATTCACTAATCCTATCTTCTGCCTCTGTTATTCTACTATTTGTTGCCTCCAGAGTGTTTTTAATTTCATTTATTGCAGTATTCATTTTATATTGACTCTCTTTTATTTCTTCTAGGTCCTTGTTAAACCTTTCTTGCATCTTCTCAATCTTTGTCTCCAAGCTATTTATTTGTGATTCCATTTTGATTTCAAGATTTTGGATCAATTTCACTATCATTATTCGGAATTCTTTATCGGGTAGATTCCCTATCTCTTCCTCTTTTGTTTGGTTTGGTGGGCATTTATCCTGTTCCTTTATCTGCTGGGTATTCCTCTGTCTCTTCATCTTGTTTAAATTGCTGAGTTTGGGGTGTCCTTTCTGTATTCTGGCAGTTTGTGGAGTTCTATTTATTGTGGCGTTTCCTCGCTCTGTGTGTAGGTTTGTACAGGTGGCTTGTCAAGGTTTCTTGGTTAGGGAAGCTTGTGTCGGTGTTCTGGTGAGTGGAGCTGTATTTCTTCTCTCTCCTTTCGAAGACTTGGGTTGCTTTTCCGGGTGCCTGATGTCCTCTGCTGGCATTCAGAAGTTGTTTTGTGGAATTTACTCGGCGTTTAAATGTTCTTTTGATGAATTTGTGGGGGAGAAAGTGTTCTCCCCGTCCTACTCCTCCGCCATCTTAGCTCCTCCCCAAGGCTATGGTTTTTACAGTGGTCATATATGGATGTGAGAGTTGAACTGTGAAGAAAGCTGAGTGCTGAAGAATTGATGTTTTTGAACTGTGGTGTTAGCGAAGACTCTTGAGAGTCCCTTGGACTGCAAGGAGATCCAACCAGTCCATCCTAAAGGATATCAGTCATGGGTGTTCATTGGAAGGACCGATGCTGAAGCTGAAACTCCAATACTTCGGCCACCTCATGCGAAAAGTTGACTCATTGGAAAAGACTCTGATGCTGGGAGGAATTGGGGGCAGGAGGAGAAGGGAATGACAGAGGATGAGATGGCTGGATGACATCACCAACTCGATGGATGTGAGTTTGCGTGAACTCCGGGAGTTGATGATGGACCAGGAGGCCTGGCGTGCTGCGATTCATGGGGTCGCAAAGAGTCGGACACGACTGAGCGACTGAACTGAACTGAGTGCAATTAGGAAAGGAAATCAACACTGAATATACACTGGAAGGACTATTGCTGAAGCTGAAGCTCCAATACTTTAGCTACTTGAAGACCTGAAGACCCAACTCATTGGAAAAGACCCTGATGCCAGGAAAAATTAAAGGCAAAAGGAGAAGAAGGCACCAGGGGATGAGATGGCTAGATAACATCACCGACTCAATGGATATGAAATTGAACAAACTCTAGGAGATAATGAAGGACAGGGAGCCTGGCATGCTGCAGTCCATGGAGTTGCCAAGAGTCAGACAGGACTTAGAAACTGAAAATCAACAACAAAGTGTAATCAGAAAGGTGGTGGCTGAGAAAGACATGAACATACTACAGTGCTGGAGGCCATTGTATGTGTGAGAGAGACACTTGTGGAGTGTGGCCAGTCTTCAGAACAAGAATACAAGGACTCATACATTCCAAGATGATTCTTACAGTCCTGGGACCAGAACTCAAACAGAGGAGGTACTAAGGAGGGGAGCTGTTTCTTTTTTAAAATACTGACTGATTGATTGATTGACTGATTGACTTGGCTGTGCAGAATCTTCGGTGCAGCCTATGAGATCTTTAATTGTGGAAAGTGAACTCTTAGTCTTCTCATGTGGGATCTAGTTCCCTGAGAAGGGATCAAACCCCGGCACCCTGTATTGTAAGCAAGAGTCTTAGCCACTGGATCACCAGAAGAGTCCCCTGGGGACCCTTTAGCAACAAGATGAACAAGTTGTAGTATGGAACAGGAAATACCTGTGCCCTGGGGTTTCAGCAGTGGCAGAGAGACCACCTCCCTCCTCAACATGTGTGACACCACTTCTCCTCAGTCTTTCAGGTCCATTCACTTGCAACACTGCTTCTCTGTATTTGAATTGAGCATAGGAAACAAGCACCTTCTTTAGGGCCTTTGCCTTGGCCGTTCCTTCTGCTGGGCACACATGTCCCCACATAGACCCAATCTCTCCTTTGTGCCTGTCGTTAGTTTCGTCACAGAATCTGTCACCATAGGATGATATATAATTTTACTGTCTGTTTAAATAGTCATTCTCTGTTTTTATGTCCTGATTCATTTTTTCAATTTATTTTTAATTGGAGGATAATAATTACTTTATGATGTTGTGCTGGTTTCTGCTATACAATAATGTGAATCAACAAGAAGTATACACATATCACCTCCCTCTTGAGCCTCCCTCTCACCCCACCCCGTCCCACCCATCTAGGTCATCACCAAGCACAAGGCAGGACTCCCTATGTTACGTAGCAGCTTCTCACTAGCTATTGATTCTACACATAGTATATAGATGTCAATGTTATTTTCTCAATTCGTCCCCCTGCTTCCCCTGATGTGTTCACAAGTCCATTCTCTACATCTGCATCTCTATTCCTACACCTCAGATAGGTTCATCTGTATCATTTTTCTAGATTCCATATATATGCATTAATGTGCAATATTTATTTTTCTCCTTCTGACTTACTTCACTCTGTATAACAGGCTGTAGATTTGTCCACCACCCTTCAGTTGACTCAAATTAGTTCCTTTTTATGGCTGAATGATATTCCATTGTGTATATATACCACAACTTCTTTATCCATTCATCTATCCATCTAGGACATCTAGGTTGCTTCCATGTCTTGGCTACTGTAAATACTGCTGCAATAAACATTGGGGTACATGTGTAGTTTTAGTTTATAGCTTTCTCAGATTATATACCCATTTGTGGGATTGTGGAGTCATATGGTAGTTTTACTCCAGTTTTTTTAAGGCATCTCTACACTATTTTCCATAGTGGCTATATCAACTTAAATTCCCAATATATATTCATTCTCTATAATTGAAATGAGACTTTGGGGACTTTTGCTTTTTAGCACCTTTTACTCATTGCCTAGACAGTGCTTAAAAACGATAGACTTTGTATTACATTCTTGAATTACATTATGAAATCTCGTTAAAAGTGTAAAACTCATGACCCTTATGATAAAAGCTGGTTGGGGAAAAAATTCCACATTATGTGGGGCACAAAGATACCTTCCATGGGCTATACAAAGTACACAAAATATCAAATTAATATTTGACAACAAAATATAAATTTGAAACACCATTTTGAATATGTGAGTAAAACAAGTTTGTGTGAAAATTAACCATGTTATAGCCTTTCTTTTCCAGAAGTCACCTTCCTGCATGGAACCAGACAATGATACGCAAATTCTAGAATTTCTCCTTCTGGGACTTTCAGAGGAAGTAAAAGTACAGCCCCTCATATTTGGGCTTTTCCTCTCCACGTACCTGACCACTATGTTTGGAAATCTGCTCATCATCTTGGCCATCACTTCAGATGCCCACCTGCACACACCCATGTACTTCTTCCTCTCCAACCTGTCCTTTGTGGACATCTGTTTCACCTCCACCACCATCCCAAAGATGCTATGGAATATCTGGACACAAAGCAAAGTTATCAGCTATAAAGAATGCATCACACAGATTTATTTTCTCATCCTCTTTGCAGTGTTGAACATCCTCCTCCTGACCGTGATGGCCTATGACCGCTTTGTGGCCATTTGTCAACCTCTCCACTACACAGTCATCATGAACCCCCAGCTCTGTGGACTACTGGTGCTGATATCCTGGATCATAAGTGTCCTGAATTCCTTATTACAAAGCTTAATGGTGTTGTGACTGTCCTTCTGCACAAACATTGAAATTCCCCACTTTTTCTGTGAACTCAATCATATGGTCCAACTTGCCTGTTCTGACACCTTTCTTAATAACATAGTGATGTATTTTGCAGCTGTCCTGCTGTGTGGTGGTCCCTTCTTTGGTATCCTTTGTTCATATTCTAAAATAGTTTCCTCTGTATGCAGAATCTCATCAGCTCAGGGGAAATATAAAGCATTTTCCACCTGTGCATCTCACCTCACCATCGTCTCCTTATTTTATTGTACGATGCTTGGAGTGTACCTTAGCTCTGCAGCTACCCACAATGCACACTCAAGTGCAACAGCCTCGGTGATGTACACAGTCATCACACCTATGCTGAACCCCTTCATCTATAGCCTGAGGAATAAAGACATGAAGAGGGCTCTGAAAGCATTGTTTGTGAAGGGAAATATATAAAGGTCAATTGTAAAACTGAAGAAGTACCTAAGATTGAAGAGGTCAAAGCTTTGGAGTCAGATATTGTGACTGTTTGATCAGACTATGAAAGCAGAACTTGCTACTTTTATTTTCTTGAATTTCCATTTCTTTGATTTCAACTTTTCTATATTAACTTGTAGCTCATTTTAATAAGCTTTCTTCTTCCTTTGATATCCAGCAAATTTTCCCTTGTTTTATATTTTTAATTAATTTTTTTATTTAAGGATAATTGCTTTAGAGAATTTTATTGTATTCTCAACATGAATCAGCCATAGGTATACATATATCTCCTCCCTTTTAAACCTCTCTCCCATTTCCCAGCCCATTCCACCCCTCTAGGTTGATACAGAGCCCCTGAGCTATACAGCAAATTCCCATTGGCTCTCTATTTTACATATGGCAGAGTACGTTTCCATGTTACTCTTTCGATGCATCTCACCCTCTCCTCCCCTCTCTCTATGTCCATAAGTCTATTCTCTATGTCTGTTTCTCCATTGCTGCCCTGTAAATAAATACCTCAGTACCATTTTTCTCGATTCCGTATATATGTGTTAGAACATAAAATGTATCTTTCTCTTTCTGACTCACTTTACTCTGTATAATAGGTTCTAGGTTCACCCACCTCATCAGAACTGACTCAAATGCATTCCTTTTTATGGCTGAGTAACATTCTACTGTGTATATGTACCACAACTTCTTCATCCAATCATCTGTCAATGGACATCTAGGTTGCTTCCACATTCTACCTATTATAAATACTGCTGCAATGAACAATGGGATACATGTGTCTTTTTCAATTTTTGTCTCCTCATGGTATATTCCTAGAAGTGGTATTGCTGGATCATAAGGTGGTTTTATTCCTAGCTTTTAAGGAATCTCCATACCGTCTTCCATAGAGGTTGTATCAATTTACACACCCACCAACAGTGCAAGAGCATTCCCTTTTCTCCACACCCTCTCCAGCATTTATTGTTTGTAGACTTTTTAATGATGGCCATTCTAACCAGTGTGAGGTGATACCTCTTTGCAGTTTTGATTTTCATTTCTGTAATAATGAGTAGTGTAGAGCATCTTTTCATGTATTTGTTAGCCATCTGTATGTCTTCTTTGGAGAAATGTCTGTTTAAGTACGTTTTCCACTTTTTGATTGAGTTGTTTGTTTTTCTGGCATTGAGTTGTATGAACTACTTGTATATTTTGGAAATTAATCCTTTGTCAGTTGTTTCATTTGCAATTATTTTCTCCCATTCTGACAGCTGTCTTTTCACCTTGCTTATAGTTTCCTTTGCCATGCAAAAGCTTTTAAGCTTAATCAAGTCCCATTTGTTTACTTTTGTTTCTATTTCCATTACTCTAGGATGTGGGTCATATAGGATCTTGCTTTGATTTATGTCATCGAGTGTTCTGCCTA
Organism: Bos indicus; assembly: GCF_029378745.1. NCBI lineage: Eukaryota > Metazoa > Chordata > Mammalia > Artiodactyla > Bovidae > Bos > Bos indicus. The sequence goes on along the minus strand of NC_091766.1, from coordinate 8,411,598 downwards.
TGTTTTCCTCCAAGAATTTTATAGTTTCTGGTCTTATATTTAGGCCTTTAATCCATTTGGAGTTTGTCTTTGTGTTTGATGTTAGGAAGTGTTCTAATTTCATTCTTTTACATGCAACTGTCCAGTTTTCCCAGAACCATTTATTGAAGAGGCTGTCTTTACCCCATTCCTCCTTTGTCAAAAATAGGGTACCCATCAGTGCATGGGTTTATTTCTGGGCTTTCTATCTTGTTCCATTGGTTTGTGTTTCTGTTTTTATGCCAGTACCGTGCTGTCTTGATGACTGTACCTTTGTAGTATAATCTGAAGTCAGGAAGATTGATTCCTCCAGCTCCGCTCTATTTCTCGGGACTGCTTTGGCTATTTGGGATCTTTTGTGTTTCCATATGAATTGTGAAATTTTTGTTCTAGTTCTGCGAAAAATGCCATTGGTAATTTCATAGGGATCACATTGAATCTGTAGATTGCATTTGGTAGTATAGTCATTTTCACAATATTGATTCCTCCTACCCAGGAGCATAGAATATCTCTCCATCTGTTTATGTTGTCTTTATTTAATTCATTAGTGTCTTATAATTTTCTTTGTACAGTTCTTTTGTCTCCTTCGGTAAGTTTATTCCTAGATATTTAATTCTTTTTGTTGCAATGGTGAATGGAATTGATTCCTTAATTTCTCTTTCTGATTTTTCATTGTTAGTATATAGAAATGCAAGTGATTTCTGTGTATTGATTTTGTATTCTGCAACTTTGCTAAATTCACTAATTAGCTCTAGTAATTATCTGATACTATTTTTAGGGCTTTCTATGTACAGTATCATGTCATCTGCAAACAGTGAGAGCTTTACTTCTTGTTTTCCAATATGGATTCCTTTTATTTCTTTTTCTTCTCTGATTGCTGTAGCTAGGACGTCCAAAACTATGTTTAATAATAGTGGTGAAAGTGAACACCCTTGTCTTGCTCCTGATCTTAAGGGGAATGCTTTCAATTTTTCACCATTGAGAATAATGTTTGCTGTGGGCTTACCATATATGGCTTTTACTATGCTAAGGTAGGTTCCTTCTATGCCCATTTTTTGAAGAGTTTTGATCATAAATGGGTGCTTAATTTTGTCAAAGGTTTTTTTCTGCATCTATTGAGATGATCATATGGTTTTTATCTTTCAATTTGTTAATATGGTGTGTCACATTTGATTGATTTAGATATATTGAAGAATCCTTGCATGCCTGGAATAAACCCAACTTGATCATGTTGATGTGTTATTGAATTCTGTTTGCTAAATTTGTTGAGGATATTTGTATCTATGTTCATCTGTCATATTGGCCTGCAGTTTCCTTTTTTGTGTTGTCTTTGTCTAGTTTTGGTATCAGGGTAATGGTGGTCTTGTAGAATGATTTTGGAAGTGTTCCTTCCTCTGCAGTTTTTTGAAAGGGTTTTAGAAGGATAGGCATTAGCTCTTCTCTAAATGTTTGATAGAATTCTCCTGTGAAGCCATGTGGTCCTGGGCTTCCGTTTTGGGGGAGATTTTTTATCACAGTTTCAATTTTAGTGACTGTAATTGGGTTATTCATAATTTCTATTTCTTCTTTGTTCAATCTTAGAAGATTAAACTGTTCTAAGAATCTGTCCATTTCTTCCAGGTTGTCCATTTTATTGCCACATAGCTGTTCATAATAATGTCTTATAGTCCTTATTCTGCATTGTCTGTTGTAACCTCTCCTTTTTCATTTCTAATTTGTTGGTTTTATTCTTCTTTTTTTTCTTGATTAGTGTGGCTAAAGTCTTGTCAATTCTCTTTGTCTTCTCAAAGAACCAGCTTTTAGTTGTATTAATCTTTACTATTGTTTCTTTCCTTCATTTATTTCTTTCTTTCTTCATTTTTTTAAATTTATTTCCTTCTACTAATTTTGAACTGCAGTGATGGAGAAGACTCTTGAGAGTCCCTTGGACTGCGAGGACATCCAATCAGTCCATCCCAAGGGAGATGAGTCCTGGGTGTTCATTGGAAGGACTGATGCTGAAGCTGAAACTCCAATACTTTGGCCACCTCATGCGAAGAGCTGACTCATTGGAAAAGACTCTGATGCTGGAAGGGATTGGGAGCAGGAGGAGAAGGGGACAACAGAGGATGAGATGGCTGGATGGCATCACCAACATGATGGACATGAGTTTGGGTAAACTCCGGGAGTTGGTAATGAACAGGGAGTCCTGGCATGCTGCGATTCATGGGGTCGCAAAGAGTCGGACACGACTGAGAGACTGAACTGACTGACTGAACTGACTAATTTGGGGGATTTTTTTGTTCTTCTTTTTCCAGTTGTTTTAGGTGTAGAGTTGGTTGTCTATTCGATGTTTTTCTTGTTTCTTGAGGTAAGGTTGTATTGCTATATACTTCCCTCTTAGAACTGTTTTTGCTGCATCCCATAGATTTTGAGTTGCCATGTTTTCATTGTCATTTGTTTCTAGACATATTTTTTATTTCCCTTTTTATTTCTTCAGTAACATGTTGGATATTTAGAAACATGTTGTTTAATCTCCATGTGTTTGTATTTTTTATAGTTTTTTTTTTTTTTTTTTGTAATTGCTATCTAATCTCATAGTGTTGTGTTCAGAGAAGATGCTTGATATGATTTCAGTTTTCTTAAATTTACTAGGGTTTGATTTGTGACCCATGATGTGGTCTATCCTAGAGAATGGTCCATGTGCATTTGAGAAGAAGGTGTATTCTTCTACATTTGTATGGAATGTATTGATATCAATGAGATCCATCTCATCTAATGTATCATTTAAGACTTGTGTTTCCTTATTAATTTTCTTTTTTGATGACCTATCCATTGGTGTGACAGGTGTTAAAGTCTTCTACTATTATTGTGTTACTGTCAATTTCTCCTTTTATTTCTGTTAGTGTTTGTCTTATGTATTGAGGTGCTCCTATGTTGGGTGCATAGATATTTACAATTTTTATGTCTTCCTCTTGGATTGATTCCTTGATCATGATGTAGTGTCCTTCCTTATCTCTTGTAATCTTCTTTATTTAATGGTCTATTTTGTCTGATATTAGGATTGCTACTCCAGCTTTCTTTTGCTTCCCATTTGCATGGAATATATTTTTCTATCTTCTCACTTTCAGTCTATATGTGTCTTTAGGTCTGAAATGAGTTTCCTGTAGACAGCATGTATATGGGTCTTGTTTTTGTATCCAATCAGCCAGTCTCTGTCTTTTGGTTGGAGCACTTAATCCATTTACATTTAAAGTAATTATTGATATATATGTTCCTATTGCCATTTTCTTAATTGTTAGGGGTTGATTTTGTAGATCTTTTTTCTTCTCTTCTATTTCTTGACTATATAAGTTCCTTTATCCTTTGTTGTAAAACTGGTTTGGTGGTATTGAATTCTCTTAATTTCTGCTTGTCTGAAAAGCTTTTTATTTCTCCATCAATTTTAAATGAGATCCTTGCCAGGTACTGTAATCTTGGTTGTAGATTTTTCCCTTTCGATACTTTAAATATATCCTGCCATTCCCTTCTGGCCTGCTGAGTTTCTGCTGAAAGGTCAGCTGTTAAGCATATGGGGTTTCCCTTGTATGTTACTTGTTTCTTCCCCTTACTGTTTTTAATACTCTTTCTTTGTGTTTAGTCTTTGTTAGTTTGATTAGTATGTGCCTTGGTGTGTTTCTCCTTGGATTTAATCCTGTATGAGACTCTTTGTTTCTCTTGGACTTGATTGACTATTTCCTTTTCCATGTTGGAAATTTTCCACTGTAATCCCTTCAAAATTTTTCTCATGCTCTTTCTTTTTCTCGTCTTCTTCTGGGACCCCTATAATTCAAATGTTGGTGTGTTTGATGTTGTCCCAGAGGTCTCTAAGACCATCCTCAGTTCTTTTCCTTCTTTTTACTTTATTCTGCTTTTCAGAAGTTATTTCTACCATTTTACCTTCCAGCTCACTGATTCATTCTTCTGCTTCAAATATTCTGCTATTGATTCCTTCTAGAGTATTTTTAATTTCAATAATTGTCTTGTTTGTCTCTGTATGTTTATTCTTTAATTCTTCTAGGTCTTTGTAAATTGATTCTTGCATTTTCTCTATGTTGTTTTCAAAGTTTTTGATCATCTTTACTATCATTATTCTGAATAATTTTTTTCGGATAGTTGGCCTATTTCCTCTTCATTTATTTGGACTTCTGTGCTTCTAGTTTGTTCCTTAAATTGTTTAGTATTTCTCTGCCTTTTCATTATTTTTTTTTTTAAACTTAGAAAAAAATACCTTGTGTTTAAGGTTTCCTTTTCCCAGGCTTCAAGGTTCAATTCTTTCTTCCTTTTGGTTTCTGCCCTCCTAAGGTTGGTCCAGTGGTTTGTGTGAGCTTCCTATAGAGTGAGATTTGTGCTGAGTTTTTGTTTGTTTTTCCTCTGATCAGCAAAGCTGAGTGAGGCTGTAATCCCGTCTGCTGATGATTGGGTTTGTATTTTTGTTTTGTTTGTTGTTTAGATGAGGCATGGCAACACATTCCAGTAAGTACTCTTGCCTGGAAAATTCCGTGGACTGAGGAGCCTGGTAGGCTACAGTCCATGGGTCGCAAAGAGTGGGACACGACTAGCGACTTCACTTCACTTCACTTCCTGCACAAGGTGCTACTGGTAGTTGGGTGATGCCAGGTCTTGTATTCAAGTAGTTTCCTTTGTGTGAGTTCTCACTATTTGATACTCCTAGGGTTAGTTCTCTGGTAATCTAGAGTCTAGGAGTCAGTGCTCCCACTCCAAAGGCTCGGGGCTTGATCTCAGGTCAGGAATGAAGATTCCACAAGTCGTTTGATATGACATTAAGTGAGATTAAAACAAATATCCAAAAATGATTAACCAAGGATGAATCCCAGACAAATGGCAGTTACAAAATCAGGCAAATACTAATTAAAATAATGAAATATAGATATATACATATACACTCATGAGCAAAGTGAAAACAGTCCAACAAAAATAAAGTACAGTAGATGACCCAGCAAACAAAGTAAATCAAAAATTATATTTAGCAGTTAAGAACAAAGCTAACTAAAGCACAAACTTGAAAACAAAACTAAAGCAAAGTTCCAAGTGGGGGATAAAGCAATGAAAACAAAACTAACAAATATGTTTAGAGGAAAGGAAAGAAAGGATAGATATGCAAAGTTAATAGAGGTAGATGAAGATTTATATTCATTAAAGATTAATGCAAGGGGAAAAGAATAGTAGGAAAGGAAAACAAAGGAATATGTGTAGGAAAAATATAATAGATTTTTTAAAAATTGAAACTATAAAAATGAGAAAAGAAAAAAAAATGGAAGAAAGAAAAAAGGGAAAAAAGAAAAGGAAAACTCCACAAAACTGTAAAAGCCCAACAAAGAGGCAGAGATTTATAGCAACAGTAAAAAGTGTGACTGAATACACACACACACACATATATATATATACACCCATAAGCAAAATCAAAACAGTCCAGCAAAAATAAAGTACAGTAGATTGACCCAGCGAACAAAGGCAACCAAAAATTATATCTATACCAGAACAAAACTAGTTAAAGCACAAACTGGAAAACAAAACTAGAGCAAGCTGCCAATTGGGGGAAAAAGTAATGAAAATAAAACTAACAAATATGTAGAGAGGAAAGAAAAGAAAGAAAGAATAAATATGCAAAGTTTAATAGAGATAGATAAAGAAGATTTACATACATTAAAGATTAACTGCAAGGGGAATAGAACAGTAGAAAAAGCAAACAAAGGAATAAATGTAGAAAATAATAATAATAGTAGGTTTTAAAAATTAAAATTGCTAAAAAAGAAAAGAAAAAGGAAAACTCCACAGAACTACAAAAGCCCAACGTAGAGGCAGAGGTTTATAACAGCAATAAAAATGTGACTGAGAAAAAAAAAAAAGCTCAAAAGCTTGTAGTCCCAATAAAATTGACAACTACAACAGAGGTGGGAAATGGTGGGGGGGGGGGGGATCCAAAAGCATCTACAGAGTAAGTCAAAACATAAGAACAATAAATGTTTTTCTTGAGTCACTGCTGTCAGAATCCTTTCCCTCGGGAGTCACAGTCCACCTCACCTCCCTAGGATGCCCTCCAACACTGTGGTGATCTCTGGACTTGCTGTGGGGGCAGTGCAGATTCTAATCAGGTCCTATTCCTCTGTGTTCTTGCTTCCAATGTCCACAGTTATCAGAACTAGTGCATTTTCTTTTTGGGGAGCTCCCAATGGCCTTTTATATATTCCATAGACACAGAGTCTGCCTAGTTGATCATGTGGATTTAATCTACAGCTAGTACAGCTGGTGGGAGGGTTTTGGATCTTCTTCCTTAACAACACTGTCCCTGGGTTTCAATTGTGGGTTTATTTCCACCTCTGCATGTGGGTTGTCCACTGGGATTCGCTCCTGAGGCTGCCCTGGAGGACTTGGGTTTGCCCCTGTGAAGGCCAAGTGTGGAGGTGGTGCAGCTGCTTAGGTTGCTGAGGTTCTGGCAGCACAAGGTACTCAGGAGAGTTGGCTTCTAGGACAGCAGGAAATATAGTGCTCTAGAATGGTATGGAAACCAGTATTGGCCAATAGGCACCAGTATTCTTGCCTTGAGAACCCTCTTTCCTGACAGAAAAGCCTGCCAGCCCACAGTCCACGGGGTCGCAAAGAATTGGACACTACCAAAGCAACCTTCACACATAGAAGCAAGACTTTTTTTGTTTGTGGCAGCTCTGCCCCAGTAAGAGTTGAGCATGAAGGTGGTGCAGCTGCTTGGCTTGCGGGGACCCTGGCGGCGCCAAGTGTGCAGGGACATGGACTGCCTCCACCACAGGAGTTATGGCCCTATCCGAGTCTTTCTTCGAGCCTCTTGTAGCTGGCGATCAGAAGGCCTCTTTGGCCAGCTTTCTCCGTAGTTCCACCCATTCAGGCACTTAGAGGGCTCCCTTGCCTGGGGTCCTTCTTTGTTGTTTGGCACATCAGGCACTTAAAGGGGCACCCTGGGTGGGGTCGTACTCTGTAGTTTAATGTGTCAGGGGCTTGATGGGCCAGCCTCTCTGTTGTTCAGCTGCTGATGTATTGTGCATGGTTCTATATACTCTTTTCCTCTGGTCAGATACTCCTGTCCACTCTCAGCTGACGTTCTGTATGCCCTTCTGTGTCTGAAGGTATATTCCTTATGTATCCATGAAAACATATGTACTCCATGTCCAGCTACTCCTCCACCATCTTGTTCTCCCCTCAGGCAATTACTTTTCAGCACAGAGCAAGCAGCTTAAAATGAAACACAAAACACCTTGCCTTTGAACATCCTCTGGCCATTGGTGACACACAGCCTTCCAGCAGATTGTCAGCCTCCTTTTTTTTTTTTTTTTTGTATTATGACAGAGGAGCCTGGTGGGCTAAAGTCCGTGGGGTTGCAAAGAGTCGGACATGACTGAGCGACTTCATTCATTGATTGATTGATGTATTTATTTATGTGGCTGTGCCAGGTCTTCAATGAGGCATGTGAACTCTCAGTTGTGGCATGTGGGATCTAGCTCCCTGACCAGGGATCAAACTAGGCCCCCTAAACTGGCAGCACAAAGTATTAGACCCAGGGATTGAACCTGGGTCTCCCACATTGCAGGCAGGTACTTTACCATCTGAGCCACCAAGGAAGTTCCTCCTTTGTTTTTTTCCTACTTTTTCAAATTTATTTCAACAATATATCAAAAATATTTGGAAATTCCCATTTTCCTAATGAGACAATACAGATCTTTTGAAGAGGAAGAGGCAGTAAATTTATTCATATGCCTATTTGACAACATAGCAGCATAATTTCTCCAACAGTGAAAATGGCAAACAGGGTAATTTCCATTTTTAAAAAAATGCTTTTTCTCGAATGGCCTATAACACACCAAATATTTTTCTTTCGTTTTACTAAAAGAATTGTCATTGGTTGTATTAACCCTATCAAAAAAAGTACACTGGATGACCAAGGAAATTTATAATAGAGAAAAATCTAAGATAAAATATTCACTTTCATACCTAATATTCCTTGTACATCACTATCTTGACTGTTCTTTCTCACCACTTAGACTGTAACATAGCACTGTGAGTTTAGCAGGCCATTGATTTTTATATGGGCTTCCCTGGTGGTTCAGATGGTAAAGCATCTGCCTGCAACACAGGAGATCTGAGTTCCATCCCTGGGTCGGGAAGATCCCCCGGAAAAGGAAATGGCAACCCACTCTAGTACTCTTGCCTGGAAAAATCCCATTGATGGAAGATCCTGGTGGGCTACAGTCCAAGGGGTTGCAAAGAGTCAGACATGACTGAGCAACTTCATTGATTTTTACACTCCTCTTTAGGATACAGTTCTCTCTTAGATGGGTGACCACCATGCTTATCATAGCCACTGGCAAAACGATTATCAAATACATGTCTGAAAGGGAAGTCTTCATTGATAGACAGGTTTTATCTAACAGGTTGACCTAAGATGGCCTTAGAATTATAGCCTTCAATATGATGAAGCAGAATTACAATTCATACATTGTATCACAATGCAAATTATTTATTATGCTGTGTAACTACTCATTGGCATATGAAGGATTGGTGTTTATGTGTCAGGGAAGATTTTTACACAGTCGTGAAGGATTGTTTGGCCTTTTTCGATTTGTACTTAATTTTCTTATTTCTGCTTGACAGCTTTCACTGCTACCTGTAATATGATTTCTGTCATTGCTATAGTGGAGATAAACACCATTCCTTCATTTTCTCATAACCATGAATGGTTTATGATATGTGTTGTAGACATTTGTTTCACCTCCACCGCCATCCCCAAAATGCTAGTGAATATACAGACCCAGAGCCAAGTTATAATCTTTGAACTCTGCATCACTCAGATGTACTGTTTCATATACTTTATAGAATTGGAAAGCTTCCTCCTGAACGTGATGGCCTGTGACTAGTTTGTAGCAATCTGTCACCCTTTCACTATATGGCCACCATGAAACCCCAGCTCCCTGAACTGCTGGTTCTGGTGTCCTGGAACATCAGAGTCCTATATTCTTTGTTAGACAGCTTAATGGTGTTACGACTGCCATTCTGTAGAGCTGGACATTCCCACTTTTTCTGTAAAATTAATCCAGTGATCCAACTTGCTTATTCTAGCAACTTTCTTAATGACTTCTTGAGATTATTTTGCAGCTCAACCTCTGGGTGGAGGTCTTCTGGCTGGTGTCTGACTTCTACTCTAAGAAAATCTCTTCCATTTGTGAAACCTCACCAGCTAGCTGGTGGCTCGGATGGTAAAGGATCTGCCTGCAATGAGAGAGACTCAGTTTGCATCCCTGGGTTGGGAAGATTCCCCTGCAGAAGGGAATGGCTACCCACTCCAGTCTTTTTGCCTAGATAATTCCACAGAAGGAGAAGCCTGGTGGGCTACAGTCCATGGGATCGCAGAGTCGGACACAACTGAGAGACTAACACACACACACACACCAGCTACCTAAAGCTGCATAACAAGCTTTCACAAATGGCATGGTTTACATAATGACTTAATTACCAGATGAGATTTTATGTTTCAGAGTCATTTTGATCTATGCTTCAATAGTCACAGTCTATAGTCAGCTGTGAGCCACTACATCATCTTTTCATAGTTCATGTATAATATTTTTGTGAGACTGTTGTATATACCACCGTGCTAAGTCACTTCAGTCGTGTCCGACTCTTTGTGACCTCATGGACTGTAGCCTACCAGGCTCCTCTGTCCATGGGATTCTCCAGGCAAAAACCCTGGAGTGGGTTGCCATCTCCTCCTCCAGGATATACCACTGGCTTGAGCCAAATTATGTCAATGTACTCCATGTATAGGGACTTCCCGGGTGGCACTAGTGGTAAAGGACCCACAAGCCAGTGCAGGAGATGTAAAAGACATGGTCCATCCCTGGGCCAGGAAGATTCCCTGGAGGAGGGCATGGCAACCCACTTTAGTATTCTTGCCTGGAGAATCCCATGGACAGAGAAGCCTGGTGGGCTACAGTTCATGGAGTCGCAAAGAACTGGACATGATTGAAGTCACTTAGCACAGCACAGCAGAGCACTCTATGTATAGGTTAATCTAGTTTACAAAAAGATAAGTTTACCAAATTTGATTTGCCTTAAGTCAGTGTCACTTGCATCCACATATGACATTTTGCTTTCTATCTAGTGATATGTCTCCTTAACTCTGTTATTAAAATGTGACTCAGCTACCTGGTTCCAGGTCTTACCTTGAGCCATGCATCATTAGATGTTTTTTCCTTTTAATTTAACTGATTGAAGTATAATGCAAACATATACAGCACACGTGTAAGGTGTACAATTTGCTGAATTCAAGGAACCATATGAAAATTGAGTACATACTGCCTAGGTTTATTTACGTATTAATAGAATTAGAGGAGGTGTACAAAAGCTTTCATTTCATTGTTACATAATTATAAAAATAAAAGTTGAATATCCCTTAGCCTCAGGTTCTTTATTTCTAGTGTTCATGTGGAACAATAAGCCTAATTCAGAAGAATGTGAGGAGGAATAAATTAAATGTGTGAAAACCTTTTTGAGTATAACAGCTATTTCATGAATTAGTAGTGTTTATGTGTATGTGTATTTATATAAGATTTTCTTATAAATAAACACACATATATGTACATGGGCTGCAAGTGGCCTAAGTCCCTTCAGTCGTGCCCAACTTTTTGCGACCCTATGGACTGTAGCCCTCCAGGCTCCTCTGTCCATTGGATTCTCCAAGCAAGAATACTGGAGTGGGTTGCCATGCCCTCCTCCAGGGGACCTTCCCAACCCAGGGATCAAACCCACATCTCTTATGTCTCCTGTATTGGCAGGGTTCTTTACCACTAACGCCACCTTGGAAGCCATATATGTACACAGAGAAATTCCATAATCTCATCATTTATGTTGAAAAGTTTTTAATCAAGAATTGAAGATAGAAATAAAAATTGTTATAGGTGAATTAACAGGAAATTACTCAAGTGTAGAAAGTTAGACAAAAAGTGTTGAAGTAGAATAGTTTTCCTAAATTTTAATAACAAATTATTTTTCCTACCTTAATGTTCAAACTCAAAGTCAGGATCACATTTGCATTTATAAAATGAGAAATCCTTGGTATCACATTTGCAGAATGTCCAAATTAACTTTAGATTTTTTTTTCTTTCACGTACACCCGGTTTTCAATACAAAATGTTCTTACTCAGGGGAAACAAAAAAAAAAAAAATGAAACTGAAAAGTTTAAATTTAGTCACCTCCAAAAACATCTTATTGGATAGATGTCTGTGTAATATTGTTGTTGATGCTATAACAAATTACCACACTAGGGCTTTAAAAGAAACAAATATATCTGCCTTAAGTTCTGGAAGTCAGAAGCCCAATTAGAATGCTAACATCAAGATTCTGTAGGACTGGATTCCTTCTGGGTTTTCCAGGAGAGACTCCATTTCCTTCATATTCCAGTTTCTTGAGCACACACATTCCTTGGTTCATGGCCCATCAGCCATCTTCAAGGTCAGCAGCATATTCAAATCTCCCTCTGATTTCAACGATTTTGTTTTTTCCACATTCAAAGGACCATGCTGACTACACCAGTTTGTACCTGAATAATCGTGGCCAATCTTTTATCTTTGGGCCAGCTGATCAGCAAACATATCATCAGTTCAGTTCAGTCACTCAGTCGTGTCCGACTGTTTGTGATCCCATGAATCACAGCACGCCAGACCTCCCTGTCCATCACCGACTCCCAGAGTTCACTCAGACTCATGTCCATCGAGTCGGTGATGCCATCCAGCCATCTCATCCTCTGTCGTCCCCTTCTTCTCCTGCCCCCAATCCCTCCCAGCATCAGAGTCTTTTCCAATGAGTCAACTCTTCGCATGAGGTGGCCAAAGTATTGGAGTCTCAGCTTCAGCATCAGTCCTTCCAATGAACACCCAGGGCTAATTTCCTTTAGGATGGACTGGCTGGATCTCCTTGCACTCCAATGGACTCTCAAGAGTCTTCTCCAACACCACAGTTCAAAAGCATCAACCCTTCAGTGCTCAGATATCCGCTACCTTAATCCTCCCTTGCTCTGAAAACACAATATTGCAAGTTTCTGAGGATCAAGATGTGGGTTATGTTTTAGAGGATCTTATTGAACCTACTATAAAATCTTTTTCAGAGATATGTTACTTGGTGACACTCAAGAGCCTTTATCATGGGAATACCAAACCACCTTATCTGCTTCCTGAGAAATCTGTATGCAAGTCAAAAAGCAACAGTTAGAACTGGACATGGAACAACAGACTGGTTCCAAATTGGGAAAGGAGTACTTCAAGGCTGTATATTTTCCCCTTGCTTATTTAACTTCTATGCAGAGTACATCATGAGAAACACTGGGCTGGAAGAAGCACAAGCTAGAATCAAGATTGCCGGGAGAAATATCAATAACCTCAGATATGCAGATGACACCACTCTTATGGCAGAAATCGAAGAACTAAAGAGCCTCTTGATGAAAGTGAAAGAGGAGAGTTTAAAAGCTGTCTTAAAACTCAACATTCGAGACATCCAGTCCCACCACTTCATGGCAAACAGATGGGGAAACAGTGGAAACAGTGACAGACTTTATTTTCTTGGGGCTCCAAAATCACTGCAGATGGTGACTGCAGCCATGAAATTAAAAGATGCTTGCTCCTTGGAAGAAAAGCTATGAACAATCTAGACAGCATATTAAAAAGCAGAGACATTACTTTGCCAACAAAGATCCATCAAGTCAAAGCTATGGTTTTTTCCAGTAGTCATGTATGGATGCGAGGATTGGACTATAAAGAAAGCTGAGCGGCAAAGAATTGATGCTCTTGAACTGTGCTGTTGGAGAAGACTCTAGAGAGTCCCTTGGACTGCAAGGAGATCCATCTAGTCCATCCTAAAGGAAATCAGTCCCGAATATTCATTGGAAGGACTGATGCTAAAGCTGAAACTCCAATACTTTGACCACCTGATGAGAAGAACTGACTCGTTGGAAAAGACCCTGATGCTGGGAAAGATTGAAGGCAGGAGGAGAAGGGGACAACAGAGGACAAGATGGTTGGATGGCATCACCAACTCGATGGACATGAGTTTGAGTGAACTCTGGGGGTTGGCGATGGACAGGGAAGCCTGGCCTGCTGCAGTCCATGGGGTCGCAAAGAGTCGGACATGACTGAGCGACTGAAATGAATTGGAGGATAATTGTTTTACCGTGTTCTGTTGGTTTCTACTATACAACAGTGTGAATCAGCCATAATTACACATATGCCCCCTCCATCTTGAACCTCCCTCCCACTCCCGACCCCTATAGATTGTTACAAAGAACCAGGTTGACCTCCCTGCATTACACAGCAACTTCTCGCTAGCTATCTATTTAACATATGGTAATGTATATGGGCTACTCTCTCAATTCACCCCAACTTCTCCTTCCCCTACTGTGTCCACAAATCTGTGCTCTATGTCAACATCTCCATTCCTGCCCCGCAAATAGGTTCATCAGAACCATTTTTCTAGATTCCATATATATGCATTGATATATGATATTTGTTTTTCTCTTTCTGACTTACTTCATTCTGTATAACAGGCTCTAGGTTCATCCACCTCATTATAATTGACTCAATTTCATTGCTTTTTGTGGCTAAGTATTCATCTGTCAATAAACATCCAGGTTGCTTCCAAGTCTTGGCTATCCTAAATAGTGCTGCAATGAGCATAAAGATGCATGTGTCTTTTTGAATTATGGTTTTCTCAGGGTTTGTGCCCAGTAGTGGGATTGCTGATACATATGGTAATTTTATTCTTAGTTTCTTAATGTCACCCCACTCCAGTACTCTTGCCTGGAAAATCCCATGGGTGGAGGAGCCTGGTGGGCTGCAGTCCATGGAGTCGCTAAGAGGCGGACACGACTGAGCGACTTCACTTTCACTTTCCACTTTCATGCATTGGAGAAGGAAATGGCAACCCACTCCAGTGTTCTTGCCTGGAGAATCCCAGGGACGGCGGAGCCTGGTGGGCTGCTGTCTATGGGGTCGCACAGAGTCGGACACGACTGAAGTGACTTAGCAGCAGCAGTAAGGAATCTCCATACTGTTCTCCACAGTGATTGTATCAATTACATCCCTACCAACAGAGCCAGAGAGTTCCTTTTGCTCCACAACCCCTCCTGCATTCATTGTTTGCAGATTTCTTAATGATGGTCATTCTGGCAAGTGTAAAGTGATACCTTATTGTATTTTTGATTTCCATTTCTCTAATAATGAGCAATGTTGAGCATCTTTTCATGTGTTTATTGGTCATCTATGTGTCTTCTTTGGAGAAATAACTGTTTAGGTCTTCTGCTCATTTTTTGATTGAGTTGTTTGTTTTTCTGCTATTGAGCTGCATGTGCTGCTTATATATTTTGGAAATTAATCCTTTGTCAATTGCTTTATTTGCAATTATTTTCTCCCATTCTGAGGACTGTCTTTTCATCTTGTTTATAGTTTCTTTTGCTGTGCAAAAGCTTTTAAGTTTAATTGTGTGTGTGATAAGTCACTTCAGTCGTGTCCATCTCTTTGTGAACCTATGGAATGCAGCCTGCCAGGCTCTTTTGTCCACGGGATTCTCCAGGCCAGGATACTGGAGTAGGTTGCCATGCCCTACTCCAAGGGATCTTCTCAACCCAGGGATTGAACCCAAGTTTCTTACATCCCCTACATTGGCAGGCAGGTTCTTTGCCACTAGCACCACCTGGCTCATTTATTTATTTTTGTTTTTATTTCCATTATTCGAGGAGGTGAGTCATAGAGGATCTTGCTGCAATTTATGTCAAAGAGCATTGTGCCTGTTTTCCTCTAAAAGTTTTACAGTTTCAGATCTTAAATCCATTTTGAGTTTGTTTTTGTGTATAGTGCTATAATTGATATATAGTTGGCATACAATCTTGAGAGTCCCTTGGACTGCAAGGAGATCCAACCAGTCCATTCTGAAGGAGATCAGCCCTGGGATTTCTTTGGAAGCAATGATGCTAAAGCTGAAACTCCAGTACTTTGGCCACCTCATGCAAAGAGTTGACTCATTAGAAAAGACTCTGATGCTGGGAGAGATTGGGAGCAGGAGAAGAAGGGGATGACAGAGGATGAGGTGGCTGGACGGCATCACTGACTTGATGGAACGTGAGTCTGAGTGAACTCCGGGAGTTGGTGATGGACAGGGAGGCCTGGCATGCTGCAATTCATGGGGTCGCAAAGAGTCAGACACGACTGAGCGACTGAACTGAACTGAACTGATTGCTAGTTTCAGGTGTAATATATAGTGAGCTGACATTTGCATACATTATGAATTGATCTACTGGTTCAGTTCAATAACCATCTGTCCCCAAAGTTATGAAAATATTATTGACCATATTCCCTATACTGTTTATTACATCTCTGTGGCTTACTTATTTTATAACTGGATATGTGTATCTCTTAATCCCCACCACCTATTTTGCTCCATCATCACTCTCCCCCCTGTCAAGCATTCATTTGTTGTCTGTATCTATGAGTCCGCTTTTTTTTTTCTCACTCATGTGTTTTGTGTTTTTTACTCCAAATAAAAGTGATATTCCACATATAAGTGAATCTTTCTCCATCTGACTTTTTTCACTTAGCAAAGTACTATCTGGATCCATCATATTGTCTCAAATAGTAAGATTTAATTTTGCTCTCATCAGGAACATAAAAACAGATTTTTCAAGCTTAACAGTGAACTCAGAGTTGGACTAAAGTGCTGGGACCTTAAGGTTTATTGTTCTGGAAGACAAGAGATATCATGGAAGATGTAATAATCACTGAATTAATCTGGCTTGTAACAGTGTCTCCTAGACACGGAGAATGAGCAGGAAAATTCTGTTATCTCTCCAGACCAGTGTCCCAGAAGGAAACCAGTTATTAGAGATTAGCATAACAGGAGGGAAATGTGCTAATGAGCAGACATAGGGAGCTATAAATATCTCCTCTGCTGCATCCCTCAGCCTGTGCAATCTTTGGATGAACAGAACATGGTTGTTGCTTATGGACTCCTAACTCTGGCTGGGGGATCAGTGCTTGACTTCCATCCTGCTGTCTTGTCTGGAAACAGAGCTTCTATCTCCACCATCAACCATTCAAGAAGAATTTGGACCTCTATGATAAGGTCTTCTCAGAGACTCCACCCAGGTGAGCCCAAGAGTCCAGTAAATACTGCAAAAGGTCAGAGGGAATGGCAGGCAATAACATTTACCTGAGTTCACCTGATAGGCAATCCAGACTAATCTAGGGCCAAGATCACTGTGGTCATTTGCTTGACTAATTAATTAATGCCTTATTTTATGATGCTGCAAATAAAAAGGAATATTGAATTCAACAATGCAAGGAGCAATGCTGACCGTAAAACAGCGGACATGGAAGCCCAATTAGAAGAGGAAATGGGAGGTGTAAAGTGCTTCCTGTAAAACCTTGAACCTAAGTCCAAGCACTTCTACAATTCACTTGAGTAGAGACAAAGGGTATTAGCTATGGAGGTTTGTACAGAGATGCAGGGTAGTTTTCTTAAGAAGGAGCGTATTTGACTCTAAGTAAGATCCAGACCAACAGCAGTTCATGAAACATACACTTCATAGTATCTTCCTTCTCTTAGTATTCAAGTGAAAATAATTATTCATTATGTGCAAATAGGTGTGTGAATTAGCTTTCTTTGCAATGAACAAATGCCCTGTAAATCTGAATACATTTGTTAGGTTAGTTAGTCAATTGCTTCCTCTATTTGAAATTGCCTGCCAGCTCCTTTCCTTTCAAATAGTGAATTCAGCACATTTTTATTCCTGTTTTTCACTGTATTCTTCCAAACTAAAAATTGAATTTTTTTTTCATAAAGTTTGCTGTTTGCCACTTAGATATTGTATGTATGTATACAATTATGTTTGCAGAATGTCTGAGGGTTTATAATTATTATAAAGTCTGTGTCCGTCATTTTATGTTCTCTCTATTTTTTAAGGGATGGAATTGAAGCTTTGCCTTAAACAAAAGCAAAGATTACAGAACGTTTGTTTTTTAGCACCCTACACTCCCTGCATAGACAATACATGGAAAGTTGTCATATTTCAATTTATATTTTATACATGCATGACAGAATGTATCATTAAAACCGTGGAATTCACGACATGTTGAGGGGAAATCACTATTAGAGATGATACAGAGGATTCTCTAAAGAGGATCAAATCCATAAACAAAATATTGAAAAGTTGAGAATCTTTGCCTTAAACAAAAGTGAAAATGAATGGTCTTCTTACTTCATCTTACTCTGTCACCAACACTAAGTTTTTTAATTCTAATAAGTTTGTTAAAACATAATTGCATATAATGTGCTAGTCACTTCAGTCGTGTCTGACTCTTTGCGACTGAAAGCCCTCCAAGCTCCTCTGTTCATGGGATTCTCCAGGCAAGAATACTAGAGTGGGTTGCCATTTCCTTCTCTAATATGGCATCCCAAGTGATTCAGTGGTAAAGAATCCACCTGCCAAAGCAGGAGACACAGGTTCAATGCCTGGGTAGGAAAGATAGATCCCCTGGAGAAGGAAATGGCAAGCCACTCCAGTATTCTTGCCTGGAGAACCCCATGGACAGAGGTGCATGGCAGGCTACAGTCCATGGGGTCAGAAAAGAGAGGTGGACACAGTTTAGTAACTAAACAACAACATGTAATATACTGTATCCATTTAATGTGTAAAAATTGAAGAAATTAAAATGTCATTTAAAAATTAAGACTATATTCTGCTAGTTTCCATTGTATGCAACTTGAGAAAGTCTAAAATAAGTTTTACTGCCTTGTTATGAATTTGTTTTAAATGGTTCATAGCAATACAGGCATACCTCAAGAAACAAGAAAAAAGTCAAATAAATAACCTAACTCTACACCTAAAGCAACTAGAAAAGGAAGAAATGAAGAACCCCAGGGTTAGTAGAAGGAAAGAAATCTTAAAAATTAGGGCAAAAATAAATGCAAAAGAAACAAAAGAGACCATAGCAAAAACAAACAAAGCCAAAAGCTGGTTCTTTGAAAGGATAAATAAAATTGATGAACCATTAGCCAGACTCATCAAGAAACAAGAGAGAAAAATCAAATCAATAAAATTAGAAATGAAAATGGAGAGATCACAACAGACAACACAGAAGTACAAAGGATCATAAGAGACTACTATCAACAATTATATGCCAATAAAATGGACAATGTGGAAGAAATGGACAAATTCTTAGAAAAGTACAACTTTCCAAAACTCGACCAGAAAGAAATAGAAAATCTTAACAGACCCATCACAAGCACAGAAGTCGAAACTGTAATCAGAAATCTTCCAGAAAACAAAAGCCCAGGTCCAGACGGCTTCACAGCCGAATTCTACCAAAAATTTAGAGAAGAGCTAACACCTATCCTACTCAAACTCTTCCAGAAAATTGCAGAGGAAGGTAAACTTCCGAACTCATTCTATGAGGCCACCATCACCCCAATATCAACACCTGACAAAGATCCCACAAAAAAAGAAAACTACAGGCCAATATCACTGATGAACATAGATGCAAAAATCCTTAACAAAATTCTAGCAATCAGAATCCAACAACACATTAAAAAGATCCTACACCATGACCAAGCGGGCTTTATCACAGGGATGCAAGGATTCTTCAATATCCACAAATCAATCAATGTAATACACCACATTAACAAATTGAAAAACAAAAACCATATGATTATCTCAATAGATGCAGAGAAACCCTTTGACAAAATCCAACAGCCATTTATGATAAAAACTCTCCAGAAAGCAGGAATAGAAGGAACATACCTCAACATAAATAAAGGTATATATGACAAAACCACAGCAAACATTATTCTCAATGGTGAAAAATTGAAAGCATTTCCTCTAAAGTCAGGAACAAGACAAGGGTGCCCACTTTCACCATTACTAGTCAACATAGTTTTGGAAGTTTTGGCCACAGCAATCAGAGCAGAAAAAGGAATCAAAGGAATCCAAATTGGAAAAGAAGAAGTAAAACTCTCACTGTTTGCAGATGACATGATCCTCTACATAGAAAAACCTAAAGACTCCACCAGAAAATTACTAGAACTAATCAATGAATATAGTAAAGTTGCAGGATATAAAATCAACACACAGAAATCCCTTGCATTCCTATACACTAATAATGAGAAAACAGAAAGAGAAATTAAGGGAACAATTCCATTCACCATTGCAACAAAAAGAATAAAATGCTTAGGAATATATCTACCTAAAGAAATTAAATTTCTATATATATAAAACTATAAAACACTGGTGAAAGAAATCAAAGAGGACACTAATAGATGGAGAAATATACCATGTTCATGGATTGGAAGAATCAATATAGTGAAAATGAGTATACTATCCAAAGCAATTTATAGATTCAATGCAATCCCTATCAAGCTACCAATGGTATTCTTCACAGAGCTAGAACAAATAATTTCACAATTTGTATGGAAATACAAAAAACCTCAAATAGCCAAAGCAATCTTGAGAAAGAAGAATGGAACTGGAGGAATCAACCTGCCTGACTTCAGGCTCTACTACAAAGCCACAGTCATCAAGACAGTATGGTACTGGCACAAAGACAAAAATATAGATCAATGGAACAAAATAGAAAGCCCAAAGATAAAGCCACACACCTATGGACACCTTATCTTTGACAAAGGAGGCAAGAATATACAGTGGGTTAAAGACAATCTTTAACAAGTGGTGCTGGGAAAACTGGTCAACCACTTGTAAAAGAATGAAACTAGAACACTTTCTAACACCATACACAAAAATAAACTCGAAATGGATTAAGGATCTACACGTAAGACCAAAAACTATAAAACTCCTAGAGGAGAACATAGGGAAAACACTCTCCAACATACATCACAGCAGGATCCTCTATGACCCACCTCCCAGAATATTGGAAATAAAAGCAAAAATGAATAAATGGGACCTAATTAAACTTAAAAGCTTCTGCACAACAAAGGAAACAATAAGCAAGGTGAAAAGACAGCCTTCAGAATGGGAGAAAATAATAGCAAATGAAGCAACTGACAAACAACTAATCTCAAAAATATACAAGCAACTCCTACAGCTCAATTCCAGAAAAATCAATGACCCAATCAATAATGGGCCAAAGAACCAAACAGACATTTCTCCAAAGAAGACATACAGATGGCTAACAAACACAGGAAAAGATGCTCAACATCACTCATTATCAGAGAAATGCAAATCAAAACCACAATGAGGTACCATTTCACACCAGTCAGAATGGCTGCGATCCAAAAGTCTACAAGCAATAAATGCTGGAGAGGGTGTGGAGAAAAGGGAACCCTCTTACACTGTTGGTGGGAATGCAAACTAGTACAGCCACTATGGAGAACAGTGTGGAGATTCCTTAAAAAACTGGAAATAGAACTGCCATACGATCCAGCAATCCCACTGCTGGGCATACACACTGAGGAAACCAGAATTGAAAGAGACACGTGTACCCCACTGTTCATCGCAGTACTGTTCATAATAGCCAGGACATGGAAGCAACCTAGATGTCCATCAGCAGATGAATGGATAAGAAAGCTGTGGTACATATACACAATGGGGTATTTTCAGCCATTAAAAAGAATACATTTGAATCAGTTCTAATGAGGTGGATGAAACTGGAGCCTATTATACAGAGTGAAGTAAGCCAGAAAGAAAAACACCAATACAGTATACTAAAGCGTATATATGGAATTTAGAAAGATGGTAACAATAACCCTGTATACAAGACAGCAAAAGAGACACTGATGTATAGAACAGTTTTTTGGACTCTGTGGGAGAGGGAGAGGGTGGAATGATTGGGGACAATGGCATTGAAACATGTATAATGTCATACATGAAACGAGTCGCCAGTCCAGATTCGACGCACGATACTGGATGCTTGGGGCTGGTGCACTGGGATGACCCAGAGGGATGGTACGGAGAGGGAGGAGGGAGGAGAGTTCAGGATGGGGATCAAGTGTATACCTGTGGCGGATTCATGTTGATATATGGCAAAACAAATGCAATATTGTAAAGTTAAAAAATAAAAAAAAAGCATCAATTCTTCAGTGCTCAGCTTTCTTTATGGTCCAACTCTCACACACACACAAAAAATGTGATACCCTGACGTCAGTTTTCTTATTTCATAAGGTAATGTGGGATAGGAAACATAATTTCTGAGGGATGTGGTGAGAAAAAATGAAATCTGTAAAACTATTTGTGTAGACCAAAGAAGACATTCAAGGGTATGGTGTGTGTATGTCTGTGTGTTCTTTGTCCATATTTTTCTCTCAAATAAACACATTCACATACATGTGTATAAATGCACACAGATTCATTTATAATCCCATAGAGTATGTTGAGGGAAACATTTAAAGAGAATTGGATGGTAAAGAAATGAAAATAATTAATGTTAGACTTAAGATAAATGTCAAAGATTGTAGAAATGTTGACAGACACAAAGAGAATGTGTGACTTTACTTTTGATATGAATTATCTACCTTAATGACTCAAAGTCAGAACTACATCTATATTTAAGGAATTTGTAATTCAATTCATCAGAAATGGGGCAAAATATTCCTGAATTGACTTTGATTTTCTTCTTTAATGCGGGACTTCAACACAAAATACCTTGATCTAGGGGAAACTAGATGGCTAAACTGAGAAGCTTAAAATCATTTCCCATGAGCCATATGTTATTGGATAAATGTGTATGTTACATTCCTACTGTAACTATAACAAATTACTATACTAGTGGGTGCAGAATTAAAGCTCTGGAGAACAGAAGTTGCTCTCCCTCTCACTGGACTCAAGGCAAATGTATGTGAAAGCTGAGATGCATTTGGACACTCCAAGAAAGAATGAACAGCCTTACTAGATCAACTTCTAGTGGCCTCCTGCATTCCTTATGTCATAGTCCTTTCAGCATCTTCAAAGCCAGCAGCACGGCATCTTAAAAGCTCTCCCTAGCTACAATTCTTCTTCCTCTCTCCTCCACATTTAGAATACCATTGCCATTACTTTTGTTGTTCAGTTGCTAGGTTGTATCTGACTCTTCAAGACCCTATGACTGGAGCACGCCAGGCCTCCTATCTTTCACTATCTCCCAGAGTTTGTTCAAATTCATGTCCACTGAGTCAGTGACTCTATCTAGCCATCTCATCCTCTGCCACCCTCTTCTCCTTTTGCCTTCAGTCTTTGCCTTTGCATATACTAACCTGGATAATCCAAGCTAATCTCAACAGAGAATGAATGATCAGAAAGTTTTTTATCTGCTACCTTTATTCCCCCTTATACAAGCTAACATATTTAAAAGTTCTTGGGATTAGGATGTGGACAGCTTTTTCAGACCATTATTCTGCCTACTATAAAGGGTTTTCCTGATGTATATAATGTGATGTCATTCAAGAGCTGTTATATGAAGACGTGAACACAGAATGCATTACAGCTATGGCAGTGAGTAAAATCTTTTTCTTATAAAATTATATACAAAACTGATATTGGGTACAGAAGATGTAAAGTATCACCTATACCCTACTGTAACACAGTGTGTGCTAAGTTGTCTCAGTAGTCCACCAGGCTCCTCTGTCCAGAGGATTCTCCAGGCAAGAATACTGGAGTGGGTTGCCATACCTCCTCCAGGGGATCTTCCCAACCCAGGGGTCAAATCCACATCTCTTACATCTCTTGCATTGGCAGGCAGGTTCTTTACCACTATCACCACCCAGGAAGCCCATATTGTAACAAAGGACCTTAGCCTTATTAAAGCGTGCCCACAGACCAGGACCTGCAGCATCACTCGGGAGCTTGTTAGAAATGCAAGGTCCTAGGGCTCACTGCAGACCTAGTTGGTCAGAATTTGTACTTGAATTAGAATCCCTGATGATCTGTATGTGCAAGGACATAAAAGAAGTGCTGGTATAAAATGGGTTTTCTCACCTTCTCAGGGTTAACATTTGTGGCAGGACAATTATTTGTGTCAAGTGCTATACTGTTTATTATGGGGTTTTAGCAGCATCCCTTAAAACACTGCCAAATATCCCCAGGAGCAAAATCATCTCTGATGGAAAACCACAAACCAAAGTTTGAGAACTGGAAACATTCTTATGGAATTCCATTCATGACTCCAACCTGAAATAGGCTTGCAATTTTCAGTAGAAAATTACATACAGCAGAACTTTACATACTTCTGAATTCTATACCTGAAATGGAGGATGGAGTTATAATAGTGCTACCTCACAGAAAGTGGTTCTCTGAAAATTAAATCAGATAATCCCTCTAGTGTGCTAAGGTAGGTTGTGGTGCTTGAAAATACCAAAATATGCATCATAACTTACAAATATTTTTAATTAGGAGCTAATCAATTCCCCTTAACTTCAGAAATAAGTATGAAGTCCTATCTGCCTGACCCAGGGATCAAAGGCAATCTCCTTCATTGCATACAGATTCTTTACTGTGGGAGCCCCCAGGAAAGCCCATTTAGCATACTCAATTCCCCTTCACTTCAGGAATAGGTCTGAAATTCCTAGTAGAGTTAGTAAAAGTGTCAGGAAGGGGGGACGTGCACTGCTCAATATTTTACATCAAAGGAGCAAAGTTGGTCCTCTAATAAAGAGGGTAGTAATAATTTCCTAAGGGTATCTTGGGCCATGCCCCCACCACAAGTCAGTGCTTTGAAGAACCAAGGAACCTATGCAAGAGAATTGCCTCATTCTCATAGGGCTGATAACCTGCTCTCCTGAGAAACAAAATCACCAGGAAAAAAAATTTTATTTCTGTCCAGATCAAGTTCCACAGGGAAATCCAGTGTTTATATGTTATTGTAACCCAAGGGAAATGCTTCTAATGAGCAGATTGTTGTTTAGTCACTAAATCATGCCCAACTATTGTTAGGACCCCATGAACTGTAGCCCACCAGGCTCCTCTGTCCATGGGATTTCCCAGGCAACAATGCCGGAGTGGGTTGCCATTTCCTTTTCCAGAGGATGTTCCAGATCCAGGGATCAAACCCATATCTCCTGCATGGGCAGGTGGATTTTTTACCACTGAGTCACCTGGGAAACCCAATGAGCAGATATTGAGCTGTAAATATCTCCTCTGCTGAATTCCCTGAGTCTGTGTAACCTGAACATGAATGAGACACAGCTGTAGTTTTGGAGTCCTATGTCTGACTAAAGGATCAATGAGTGACCCCTTCCTGCTGTCTTACTGGGGAAAGAGTTTCAGATTTCATCATCAGACATCTGGGAAGAGATTCAGATTTCCACACCAAAAAAAACTGTCTCAGTTCCCATGCAGGTGAGTCCAAGAGCCCAAAAGACACTGATGGAAAAGGTCAGAGGAAGGAAATTCAAGAATGCTTACCTGACATCACCTGAACAGCTGCTCAGCCCAGACCAGAGCCCAGAGACCACTGTGGTTGTTAGCTTGCTTGATTAAATATCAAGGTATCTTTATGATGCTAAAAAGAAAAGTGAACACTGAATTCAATAAGACAATGCTAAGTGTTACCCACCACATGATAGGAACGAAAGCCCAATTATGAGAGGCATAAAGTGCTTCCAGTAAAAGTAGAACATATGTCCAAGCATTTTCCTAATTAACTGGAGTAGAGAAATAGGGTATTAGTTGTGCAGTGTATAAAATAAAGTGAAGGCATTTCTTTCTAACTTTTAAGATTGGATATTTGACCATATCTCCAAATTGATGAGAAGGATCCACACCAAGGCATGCCTGCAAATACATCCTTGCAACTACAGTACACATATTTCACAGTATAGGAAACATATGTCAGAGTGTCTTCTGTGAAATACATGAAAAAAAATTAAGATGTAAAAAGGAGTATGCTAATGAGGTTAAAGTGAAGTGTGAAAGTTGCTCAGTCGTGTCCAACTCTGCGATCTCATGGACTATACAGTCCATGGAATTCTCCAGGCAGAATACTAGAATGGTAGCCTTTCCCTTCTCCAAGGGATCTTCTCAACCCAGGAATTGAACTAGGGTCTCCTGCATTGCAGAAAGATTCTTTACCAACTGAGCTATCATGGAAGCCCTAAAATACTGTAACACTTTGTATTTCTGCAGAAAACTCAGAGACTCAAGAAAACCCTTGCTACTATTTTGAAAGTTCTCACCCCAAAATATGACAGATCTTTAAGGTTTTCCCAGGTCTATGATATGAAAGAGATTTCCTATGGCTTTCTTAAACTATACACTGAGTTAGAGCAAAGATTTATATATTTGATCACCTTTTTATTTACCTATTACTCATACATCCGTTTTTAAATTTTCAACCTTTCAAATAATTTTTACAAATGACTTTTGTTCAATTGACTTTTGGGCATACTTTTGGCCATAATATTTTAAATTTATTTACTTAAAAATGTTTATTATCTTACTTCTGAGTTCTTTTCCTTATTTAAGGTGCTTGTGCCCACGCTTTGTTGTTCAGTCACTCAGTCATGTCCTACTCTTTGTGACCCAATGGACTGCAGCATGCCAGGCTTCCCTGTCCTTCACCATCTCCCAGAACTTGCTCAAACTCATGTCCATTGAGTTGGTGATGCCATCCAACTATCTCGTCCTCTGTCAACCCTTCTCCTCCTGCCTTCAATCTTTCCCAACATCAGGATCTTTTCTAATGAGTTGTCTCTTCGCATCAGGTAGCCAAAGTCTTGGAGTTTCAACTTCAGTATCAATCCTTCCAATGAATATTCAGGATTGATTTCCTAAACAGTATGAAAAGGCAAAGAGATATGCCCATGCTTATATTTTATATATTTAGATATCAAAACATTATTCTTATGCTGAAGTTGTAATCTCTTTAATTTTTTGCAAAATGTTAGAAGGAGGAAGAGAGGCAAAGTTTTTTTGCAAACAGTTCTTCAAATAAATATGAAAATGGCACAGGAAAACCATGTTCTTCTATCTGATTTTTAAAATGACAAATTTCATTTTATATTCATTGTATGTTTTAAACATCCTTTTTTGAAGTTTTGGTTTTTTCCCATTCTTTATTTTTCTCTTGGGCTACACATTTCATACACCTATCAAACCATAAAGATAATATTATTTTATTCTTTCTTTGGATTAATTTATTTTTTCTTTTTAATCATTTTTCTGGGCATTAAGCAAATATAAGAGAACATGAAATTTCACCATAGCCAAAGAAGTTTTTCTTCACCACAGTCTCTCAGGGATCATTTGAGCTTATTAGATCTTTTTACCCCCTGACGTCCATTTTCTCTATATGTGTGTGTCTATATTTCTCTGCCTCTCCTTCTCTGTCTCTCTCTTTCTCCCTCTGTCTCTGTCTCTGCTTCTCTCTCTCTCTCTCTCTCTCTCTCTTCATGTGTGTGTGTGTGTGTGTGTGTGTGTGTGTGTGTGTGTGTGTGCATGCACGCACACACACTTAGTCACTTCAGTCATGTCCAACTCTGTGACCCCATGGACTGTAGCTGACCAGACTCCTCTGTCCGTGGGATTTTCCAAGCAAGAATACAGGAGTGAGTTGCCATTTCCTCCTCCAGGGAATCTTCCTGACCCAGGGTGCAAGCCAATGTCTCTTGAGTCTCCTGCATTGTCAGGCAGATTCTTTACTATTACACTGAGAAGCCCAAATATATATACATACATATTTCTTAAAATCCAGGTTTTGAGAAAGAATATAGATTCATATACAGACACATATTCACTTAACAACTCTTTATGTATGTTTAATACATGGCATAAAAAAAGCAATGCTAATTTCAAAGCACAAGTTTATTGAACCTGGGAAGTTTGACACTGGACCTTCTGGGTGCCTTTTGTACATAACCTGATCTGATTAATTTGAGCTATTTTGACCTCTAACTTAATCAGGATAGTTAGGGGTGAAAAGGATATGTTAGTAACAGCCTATGAAGCCAGGATGTACTGTGTGTGTGTGTGTATGTGTGTGTGTGTTTCTGTCCCTGACTTGTGGAGTGTGAAATGTCCTCAAAGCAAGGATACTGAGCTCACATATTCCAAAGTGACTCTTACACAAAGAGACCAAAATTCAGTCAAAAGAAGGGATTCACTTAAATATACAGGTCACCTTTGCAACAATTTCATAAAGCGCTAGGGGAAAATAGTGTGGATGAGGGGATCCTTGTGCCTTGAAAAGTTAGCATCAGCTAGGCCACCTTGTTTTTTTTTTTAACATCCTCTGACTTCATTTCTCCTCACTCTCCCTCCTGTCCATTAATCTCCCCAAATTTGCTTCCTTTTTTTTAAACATAAATGTTATGAACAAATACACTAGAGGCTTCTGCAATGAATGTATATCCTGCCTACAGTACAGTTTTACTGATATAGTCATAGTTTTTTTTTTTTTCTTCCTTTAGGTCTCTAACCAAATGTAACTGTATTTTCAAGTTTTTCTTGAAGCCACAAAAAATAGCACACCCTCTTTGCTTTGTCCCTTAAACCTACTGCAGCCATCTGACATGCTACATATATTGCATATATTTTTAATTAGCTTATATTATTTTTTATACCTGGAATTTAGGAGCTTTTTGTTTCTCAGAAACCCTGTACTTATTGCCTTGATGGCACCTGGAACACTGCCCAAGTCAATTTATATTCCCCAAAAGAATGAAAGAATTTCTCATTAAAACTATGGAATAGTAAAACAATTGTACTACAATAAAAATTAATTTAAAATAAAAAATCAATTTAGAAAAATTAACTTGAAAAGTTAAGAACATAAAACAGAAAAAAAAAAACTGCAGAATACATGACATCTTGAGTAAAAAGGTAAAAGCACTAGTTTGCTAGTGAGAGAAGGCACAGACAATTCCTAAAGAGGATCAAATACATGAACAAAATATTAGCAATATATTGTGACATAAAATTATATTGTGCTTAGTCATGTCCAACTTTTTCTGACTCCTTGGACAGTAGCTGCCAGGCTCCTCTGTCCATGGGATTTCCAGGCAAGAATACTAAAGTGAGTCACCATGCCATCCTCCAGGGGAACTTCCTAACCCAGGTCTCCCACAATGCAGGCAGATTCTTTGCCATCTGAGCCATCAGGAAAGTCCTCAGAAAATTATAAATGGTAGCATTTCAACTGTGTGGTTAATGTCATTTGGTGCAAAAAAAAATCACAATATTAATGTTTTCCTTGTAGTCACCTCTATCACATGGCACCGAGAAACATAACAAGAGATTCAGAATTTTTGCTTCTGGGACTTTCGGAGAAAGCAGAACTGCAGCATCTCATATTTGGACTTTTCCTCTCCATGTATCTGATCACTGTGTTTGGAAATATGCTCATAGTCCTAACTGTCAGCTCAGACTCCCACCTCCACACCCCCATGTATTTCTTCCTCTCCAACCTGTCCTTTGTAGACATCTGTTTCACCTCCACCACCATCCCAAAGATGCTGTGGAACATCCAGACACAGAGCCAAGTTATAACTTATGAAGACTGCATCACCCAGATGTTTTTTTTCATGCTATTTGCAGGGTTGGACATCTTCCTCCTGACAGTGATGGCCTATGACCGTTTTGTGGCTATCTGTCACCCCCTGCATTACACAGTCATCATGAACTCCAAAATATGTGGAATTTTGGTTCTGGTTAGCTGGATCATCAGTGTCCTGGATTCCTTGTTACAAACCTTAATGGTCTTAAGGCTGTCCTTTTGCAAAGAGGTGAAAATCCCTCACTATTACTGTGAAGTCAAGTTGTTGATCCAACTTGCCTGTTCTGACAACTTTCTTAATGACATGGTGATGTACTTTGCAGCTGGACTTCTAGGAGTTGGTCCCTTTGCTGGCATCCTTTACTCATATTCTAAGATAGCTTCTTCCATACATAGAATCTCATCAGCTCAGGGGAAGTATAAAGCATTTTCCACCTGTGCATCTCACCTCTCAGTTGTCTCCTTATTTTATTGCACAGGCTTAGGAGTGTACCTCAGCTCTGCTGCTACCCACAGCTCACATTCAACTGCAACAATGTCAGTGATGTACATTATGGTCACACCCATGCTGAACCCCTTCATCTACAGTCTGAGGAACAAAGACATAAAGAGGGCTCTGAACACTTTCTTTAGAACGCCACCTAGAAAAGGATAACTTGTCTTCCACTGAGGAAGGGCACATGATTGAAGACTTCAAAGCCTCAGAGTCAGAAATTGCAGATCTTTAATGAGATACTTTGATCAGATTGTGGAATTCAAACTTGCTCCTTCTATTTATTTCCTGGAGTTTCCACTTATTTGACCTCAACGCCTCCCTACAATTTCTGTTACTAGCTTGATTAAGCTTGTGAGGTCCCTCATATCTAAAAGATTTTCCCCTTTCTGTTTTCTCCAACTCTCAAATTTATCCTCACCCTTGGATCTGAAAAATTGGGGAATTCACATTTATCATAGGGTTTATCACATTTATCATAGAAGGGTTTCTTTTTTTAATTGAAGAAGAGTAGTTTACAATGTTGTTAGTTTCAGATATACAGCAAAGTGACTCAGTTATACATATACATAAATTTTTTCAGGTTATTTTCCCTTGTACTTTATTACAAAACGTTGAGTATAATTCCCTGTGGTATATAGTATATCTCTATTTGTTATCTATTTTATATATAGTAGAGAAGGCAATGGCAACCCACTATAGTACTCTTGCCTGGAAAATCCCATGGACGGAGGAGCCTAGTGGGCTGCCGTCTATGGGGTCGCTAAGAGTCAGACAGGACTGAGCGACTTCACTTTCACTTTTCACTTTCATGCATTGGAGAAGGAAATGGCAACCCACTCCAGTATTCTTGCCTGGAGAATCCCAGGGACAGAGGAGCCTAGTGGGCTGCCGTCTATGGGGTCGCACAGAGTCGGACATAACTGAAGCGACTTAGCAGCAGCAGCAGTGTGGATATGGAGTCGGACACGACTGAGCGACTTCACTTTTCACTTTCATGCATTGGAGAAGGCAATGGCAACCCACTCCAGTGTTCTTGCCTGGAGAATCCCAGGGACGGGGGAGCCTGGTGGGCTGCCGTCTATGGGGTTGCACAGAGTCGGACACGACTGAAGCAACTTAGCAGCAGCAGCAGCAGCAGCATTGTGGATATGTTAATCCCTAACTCCTAAATTATTCCACCCCCTACCATTTTTCTTTGGTAATCATAAGTTTGTTTTCTATCTGTGGTATATTTCTCTTTGGTACATAGGTTCACTTGTATCATTTTTTTAGATTTTACATATAAATGATACCATGTGATATTTTTCTTTGTCTTAGTGTGATAATCTCTAGGTCAATCCATGCTGCTGTGAATGTCATTATTTTATTCTTTTATGGATGAGTAATATTCCTCTATATCTGTACCACATACATATGTTCAATAAGTTTTATTCTCCTCATTAAGATTCCACTGTGTTCTTCAGCTCTGTGTCCATAATGCCTACCACAGCCGCAGCCACTGGCAAAAATAGATTATTGAATATACCTGTCTTCATGTAGATTCCAAAAGTGAAAGTGGAGTCTCTCAGTCGTGTCCGACTCTTTGCGACCCCGTGGACTGTAGCCTACCAGGCTCCTCAGTCCATGGGATTCTCCAGGCAAGAGTACTGGGGTGGTTGCCACTTCCTTCTCCAGGGGATCTTCCCAACCCAGAGATCAAACCTGGGTCTCCCTCATTGGAGGCAGACGCTTTAACCTCTGAGCTACCAGGGAAGCCCCAGTAGATTCTGAAGGTAACTTAAATTTGAGTAGTTTGTCAATAAATACATGAAACATAAAGAAGAATTTTTAAATATACTTTACACTGCTGTGCAAAATATTTCTTTTTGAAGCTGTACATCTACTCTTCATATTATGGAAGATCAATATTCATGTGAAATGGATTTTATATATTGGAATGAAACAGTTGATGGCTTATCTATGGGTTTGTATTGTATTATCTTCCTGTTTCTGCTTGAAAACTTCCAGTACTTGCCTATACA
Source organism: Bos indicus (assembly GCF_029378745.1). NCBI lineage: Eukaryota > Metazoa > Chordata > Mammalia > Artiodactyla > Bovidae > Bos > Bos indicus. The sequence continues at coordinate 8,380,545 of NC_091766.1, read as the reverse complement.
TGAATCTTTCATTACATGTAATCTCTCTGTCTTTTTATGTGTGTGCTTGTTGTTGTTATTTTTTTAGTTGGAGTATAATCACTTTACAATGTTGTGTTAGTTTCTGCTGTACAACAATGTGAATCAACTATACATATATCCCCTCCCTCTTGAGCTCTCCCCCATTCTTCCCATCTCAACCCCTCTAGGGCATCACAGGGCACCAAGCTGAGCTCCCTGTGTTATAAAGCAGCTTCCCACTAGCTATTTTACACATGATAGCATATATATGTCAATGCTACTCTCTCAATTATTCCCACCTTTTCTTCTCCCTCAGTGTCCACAAGTCTGTTCTCTACATCTGCATCTCTTTCTTACCCTGTAAGTAGGTTCACTGTAACATTTTCTAGATTATATATATATGCGTTGCTGTTGAGTTGCTAAGTTGTGTCCAACCCTTTTGCAACCCCATGGACTGTAGGCCACCAGGCTCCTCTTCCATGGGATTTCCCAAGCAACAATACTGGAGTTGGTTGCCATTTCCTTCTTCAGGGGATCTTCCCAACCCAGGGATCAAACCCATCTCTCCTGCATTGACAGGTGGATTCTTTACCACTGAGCCACCAGGGAAGCCCCCATATAAGTGTTAATATATATTTCTCTTTATATTTTGATTACTTCACTCTGTATGACAACTCTAAGTTCATCCACATCACTTACAATTGATTCAACTTCATTCTGTTTTATGGCTGAGTAATATCCCATTGTATTCATGTGCCACATCTTCTTTATCCATTCATCTGTCAATGGACATCTAGGTTGCTTCCACGTCCTGACTATTGAAATAGTACTGCAATGAACATTGTGCTACATGTGTTTTTTGAATTATGGCTTTCTCAGGATATATGTCCTGTAGTGGGATTGTTGTATCTTATGCTAGTTCTCTTTTTAGTTTTTTAAGGAACTTCCATACTGTTCTCTACAGTGGCTGTATCAATTTACATTCCCACCAACAGTGTAAAAGGGTTCCCTTTTCTCCACACCCTCGTTAGCATTTATTGTTTGTAGATATTTTGAAGATGGTCATTCTAACTGGTGTGAGGTGATACTTCATTGAGCTTTGATTTGCATTTCTCTAATAATGAGTGATGTTGACCATCTTTTCATGTGCCTCTTGGCCACCTGTATGTCTTCTTTGGAGAGAAATCTATCTTGGTCTTCCACCCATTTTTTGCTTGAGTTGTTTCTTTTTTTTTTTTTTTTTTTGATACTGAGTTTAATAAGCTGTCTCTATAATTTGAAGATTAATCATTTTTCCATACTTTGTTTGCAAACATCTTTTCCCATTGAGAAAAAGTTGGAGGTTATATTTTCATCTTGTTTATGATTTCTTTTGGTGTGTAAAAACTTTTAAACTTACTTAGGTCCCATTTGTTTATTTTTGTTTTTAATTTCATTACTCTTGGAAGTAAATCAAAAGAATATTTTGCTGTGGTTTATGTCAAAGAACATTCTGTCTGTTTTCCTCTAAGAGTTTTGTAGTGTCTGGTCTTTAAGTCTTTAATCCATTTGGAGTTTATTTCTGTGTATGGTGTTAGAAAGTGTTCTAATTTTATTCTTTTACATGTAACTGTACAGATTTCCCAGCACCACTTATTGAAGAGGCTGTCTTTTCTCCATTGTATATTCCTGACCCCTTTGTCATAGATTAAGTGACCTATGGGTTTATCTTTGTACATGGGTTTGTCTTTGGACTTTCCATCCTGTATCATTGGTCTATATTTCTTTTTTTGTTCAACTGCCATACCATCTTGATTACTGTACCTTTGTATAGCTTGAAGTCAGGGAGACTGATTCCTCCAGTTCCATTTTTCTTTCTCAAGATTGCTTTGGCTCTTTGGGGTCTTCTGTGTTTCCATACAAATTGTAAGATTTTTTTTGTTCTAATTCTGTGAAGAATGCCATTGGCAATTTGATAGGAGTTTCTGTACTGAATCTGTAGATTGCTTTGGATAATATATTCCTTTTCACAATATTGATTCTTCCAATCCAAGAACATGGTATATTTCTCCATATGTTTGTATCATCTTTGGTTTCTTTCATCAATATTTTATAATTTTTTGATTACAGGTCTTTGCTTCCTTAGGTAGGATTTTTTTTTCCTAGGTGTTTTTTTGTTGTTGTTGTTGTTGTTATTTTTTTTTCAATGGTAAATGGTATTATTTTTTTTTCAATGGTAAATGGTATTATTTTTTTTCAATGGTAAATGGTATTATTTTTTTGTTTTGTTATTATTTTTGTTTCAATGGTAAATGGTATTATTTCCTTAATTTCTCTTTCTGCTCTTTTGTTGTAGTGCATAGGAATGCAAGAAATTTCTGTGCATTAATTTTGTATCCTGTATCTTTACTAGATTCATTGATTAGCTCCAGTAGTTTTCTGGTGGCATCTCTAGGATTTTCTATGTATAGTAACACATCATATACAAATAGTCTCAGTTTTACTTCTTTTTTTCAAATTTGTACTTATTAATTTCCTTTTCTTCTCTGATTGCTATGGCCAGGACTTCCAGACTATGTTGAAAGTGGTGAAAGTGTGCATTCTTGTCTTGTACCCAATCTTAGGGGAAATAGTTTTTCACCACTGAGAATGTTTCCTGTGGGTTTGTTGTATATGACCTTTATTATGTTAAGGTTCATTCCCTCTATGCCCACTTTCTGGAGAGTTTTTTTTTTTTTTTTATCACAAATGAGTGGTGAATTTTTTTTTTTTTTTTTGTAATACCCATTAATATTATCTCAGATTCTCTTTTTTTTTTTTTTAATTTTTTATTCCTTTATTTCTCATGTGTTCCCCATCCTGAACCCTCCTCCCTCCTCCCTCCCCATACCATCCCTCTGGGTCGTCCCAGTGCACCAGCCCCAAGCATCCAGCACATTATTGATCTTTACCTTTGTTTTCTTTGCTTCTATTACATTTATTTCTACTCTGATCTTTATTGTTTAGTCCCTTCTAATGACTTTGGGTTTTCTTTTTTTCTACTTTTGCTAGTTGCTTTAGGTATAAAAAGTTAGATAGTTTACTGGAGATGATTCTTGTTTCTTGAGGTGAGATTGGACTGCTATAAACTTCCCTTTTAGAACTGCCTTTGGTACATCCCATTGTTTGGGGCTTTCATTGTCATTTGCTTCTAGGTATTTTTGAATGTCCTCTTTAGTTTCATCAGTGATTTCTTAGTTATTTAGCAGTGTAGTTTAGCCTCCATGGGTTTGTGTTTCTTACAGTTTTTTCCTGTAATTGATTTCTAACCTCAGCATTGTGATCAGAAAAGGCTCTTGCTAAGATTTCAATTTTCTTAAAATTTCTAAGGCTTGATTTGTGACCTCAGATATATCTGTGCTGGAGAATGTTCCATGTGCACTTGAGAAGAAAGTGTGTATTCTGCCTCTTGCAGGTAGAATGTCTTATAAATATCAATTAAACCTATCTGGTGTATTATATCATTTAAAACTTGTGTTTCCTTATTTATTTTCTGTCTAGATGGTCTGTCCTTTGGTGTAAGTCAGGTGTTAAAGTCCTACACTGTTATCCTGGTACTGTCAATTTCCCCTTTTACAATTGTTAACATTTGTTTTGAGGTGCTCCTATATTGGGTGCATAAATTCTGTCTTTTCTAAATTTTGTCATAATAATAAAAGGAGCAATGTATTGAAAAGTTATCATTGAGCCATGAAAGATGCCAGGATTCTTGGCCTCTGGAGGAGAGGAATTCAATGTGGGGCCAGTGACGAGGTTTGATCACTCGGAGCTTTTGTGTGACAAAGTTTTATTAAAGTATAAAAGAGGTAGACAAAGTTTCTGACATAGATCAGAAGGGGGCAGAAAGAGTGCCCCCTTTTCTAGTTTTAGCAAGCTGTCTTATGTCTGTTAAAAGGCTATTATTTAGAGGCGGTCCTAAGATGGTGGAGGAATAGGACGGGGAGATCACTTTCTCCCCCACAAATTCATCAAAAGAACACTTAAACCCTGAGTAAAATCCACAAAACAACTTCTGAATGCCAGCAGAGGACATCAGGCACCCAGAAAAGCAACCCACTGTCTTCGAAAGGAGGTAGGAAAAATATAAAAGACAAAAAAAGAGACAAAAGAGGTAGGGACAGAGCTCCATCCCGGGAAGGGAGTCTTAAAAAAAGAGAAGTTTCCAAACACCAGGAAACACTCTCACTGCCGAGTCTGTGCCGAGCCTTGGAAGCACAGAGGGCAACATAATAGGGAGGAAAAATAAGTAAATAAAACCCACAGATTATTAACCCAACGGTAACTCCCCCAGCAGAGAAGCAGCACAGATGCCTGCGCCCACCACTAGCAAGCAGGGGCTGGGCAGGGAGGCGCGGGCTGCATTGCTTAGACTAAGGATCGGGCCTGAATGCCCCTGAGGGTAATCAGTGCGAACTAATTTGGGCTAGCAAACCAGACTGTGGGATAGCTACCACGTGAGAAGCCCTAAGACACCGCCAGGCCCATGCACAGAACAAAGGGTGGAACAAAACTAGCTGGCTGCAGACCTTCCCCCTCTGGTGACAGGCAGCCAGAGCCGGAAGGGGGCAATCGCAGCCCCAGAAAGACATTATCTATCAAACTGCAAGCAGGCTTCTTTGCTTACTAAGACTTCTTGGGGTTCTGGACAGTCATCCGCCTGAGAAGGTGCGCCAGTTGTACACCCAGAAAACCAAGCGGCAGGGACAGGAGAGGCAATAAGTCGCAGTGACCGCGCTCGCCAAACACCTCATCACCCGAGCTGCTCGAAGCTGGGAAGGGCACAAAATGCAGGCCCAACGGAGTCTGCGCCTCTGAGGACTACCCAAGTGCCTGAACCTGAGAGGCTTAGATCTGGGAGGTGCATGCAGCCCATGGCCGGCCTCGGACGGTTCCCGACGGAGCAACCTAGAGCCTGAGCTGTGTGGGCAGTGGGGGTGCACGCGCCATGAGCGGGGGCAGGCCCAGTGTGGCTGAGACACTATGAGCACACGCCAGTGTTATTTGTTTGCAGCATCCCTCCCTCCCCACAGCGCGACTGAACAAGTGAGCCTAAAAGAAAGTGTCCACCACTGCCCACTTTGTGTCAGGTCGGAAAACAGACACTGAAGAGACCAGCAAACAGACACTAAAACCTAGGAAACCGCCTTGGAAGTGACAGGTGCAATAGATTAAAACCCTGTAGTTAGTACCCACTACATAGGAAGGGGCCTATAGATCTTGAGAAATATAAGCCGGACCAAGAAACTATCTGAAAATGAACTGACCCCACACTGCCTACAACACCAGAGAAAGTCCTAGATATATTTTTACTATTTTTATGATCATTCTTTTCTTTTCTTTTTTTTCTTCTTCTTATTTTTTCTTTTTCTTTTTTTTTTCTTTTCTTTTTCTTCTTTTTTTTAACTTTTTTTTATTTTGAAGTCCTCTATTACTCCTTTAATTTTCATTTTTATAAGCTACTATTACTTTTCAAAAAATAAGACTATTTTTTAAAGCAAACTTCATATATATTTTTTTTAAATAACTTTTGTGACTTTGTTTTTTTCTTCTTCTTCTTTTCTTTAATATTGTATTTTTTAAAATCTAATCTCTACTCTAGGATTTTAATCATTGCTTTTTGGTATTTGTTATCAATTTTGTACCTTTAAGAACCCAATCTTCAGTACCTATTTTTACTTGGGAGCGAGATTACTGGCTTGACTGCTATCTCATCCTTTGGACTCTCCTTTCTCTGCACTAGGTCGCCTCTGTCTCCTCTGTCCCCCTTCTCTTCTCTACCCAACTCTCTGAATCTTTGTGTAGTCCAGACGGTGGAGGACACTTAGGGAACTGATTACTGGCTGGATCTGTCTCTCTCCTTTTCATTCCCCCCTTTTATCCTCCTGGCCACCTCTGTCTCCTTCCTCCCTCTTCTCTTCTCTGTATAACTCCATGAACATCTCTGAGCAGTCCAGACTGTGGAGCGCACATAAGGAAGTGATTACTGGCTAGCTTGCACTCTCCTCTTTTGATGCCACCTCACCTCATTCGGGTCACCTCTAACTCCCTCCTCCCTCTTCTCTTCTCCATGTAACTCTGTGAACCTCTATGGGTGTCCCTCACTGTGGAGAAACTTTTCATCTTTAACCTAGATGTTTTATCAATGGTGCTGTATAGAAGGAGAAGCCTTGAGACTACTGTAAAAATAAGACTGAAAACCAGAAGCAGGAGGCTTAAGTCCAAATCCTGAGAACATCATAGAACACCTGACTCCAGGGAACATTAAGCGATAGGAGCTCATCAAACACCTCCATACCTACACTGAAACCAAGCACCACCCAAGGGCCAACAAGTTCCAGAGTAACACATACCACGCAAATTCTCCAGCAACAAAGGAACACAGCCCTGAGCTTCAATATACAGGCTGCCCAAAGTTACCCCAAATCCATTGACATCTCAGAACTCATTACTAGACACTTCATTGCACTCCAGAGAAAAGAAATACAGCTCCACCCACCAGAAAACCGACACGAGCTTCCCTAACCAAGAAACCTTGACAAGCCATCCATACAATCCCAACCACAGTGAGGAAACTCCATAATAAAGAGAACTCCACAAACTGCCAGAATACAGAAAGGACACCCCAAACTCAGCAATATAAACAAGATGAAGAGACAGAGGAATACCCAGCAAGTAAAGGAAGAGGATAAATGCCCACCAAACCAAACAAAAGAGGAAGAGATAGGGAATCTACCTGATAAAGAATTCCAAATAATGATGGTGAAAATGATCCAAAATCTTGAAATCAAAATGGAATCAGAGATAAATAGCCTGTAGACAAGGATTGAGAAGATGCAAGAAAGGTTTAACAAGGACCTAGAAGAAATAAAAAAGAGTCACTATATAATGAATAATGCAATAAATGAGATCAAAAACACTCTGGAGGCAACAAATAGTAGACTAACGGAGGCAGAAGATAGGATTAGTGAAATAGAAGATAGAATGGTAGAAATAAATGAATCAGAGAGGAAAAAAGAAAAACAAATTAAAAGAAATGAGGACAATCTCAGAGACCTCCAGGACAATGTTAAACACCCCAGCATTCGAATCACAGGAGTCCCAGAAGAACAACACAAAAAGAAAGACCATGAGAAAATACTTGAGGAGATAATAGTTGAAAAATTCCCTAAAACGGGAAAGGAAATAATCACCCAAGTCCAAGAAACCCAGAGAGTCTCAAACAGGGTAAACCCAAGGCAAAACACCCCAAGACACACATTAATCAAATTAACAAAGATCAAACACAAAGAACAAATATTAAAAGCAGCAAGGGAAAAACAACAAATAACACATATGGGGATTCCCATAAGGATAACAGCTGATCTTTCAATAGAAACTCTTCAGGCCAGGAGGGAATGACAAGACATACTTAAAGTGATGAAAGAAAATAACCTACAGCCCAGATTACTGTACCCAGCAAGAATCTCATTCAAATATGAAGGAGAAATCTAAAGCTTTACAGACAAGCAAAAGTTGAGAGAATTCAGCATTACCAAACCAGTTCTCCAACAATTATGTAAAGTTTAAAAATAAAATAAAATTAGAAAAAAAAAACTCAACATTCAAAAAACTAAAAAAAAAAAAAAAAGGATATTCTCTAGACAGGAGACACAAAAGTGGTGTATAAACACAAACCCAAAACAATAAAGTAAATGGCAACGGGGTCATACTTATCAATAATTACCTTAAAGGTAAATGGGTTGAATGCCCCAACCAAAAGACAAAGACTGGCTGAATGGATACAAAAACAAGACCCCTATATATGTTGTCTACAAGAGACCGACCTCAAAACAGGGGACACATACAGACTGAAAATGAAGGGCTGGAAAAAGACATTCCATGCAAATAGAGATCAAAAGAAAGCAGGAGTAGTAATACTCATATCAGATAAAATAGACTTTAAAACAAAGGCTGTAAAAAGAGACAAAGAAGTACACTACATAATGATCAAAGGATCAATCCAAGAAGAAAATATAACAATTATAAATATATATGCACCCAACATAGGAGCACCGCAATATGTAAGACAAATGCTAACAAGTATGAAAGGGGAAGTTAACAATAACACAATAATAGTGGGAGACTTTAAGACCCCACTTACACCTATGGATAGATCAACTAAACAGAATATTAACAAGGAAACACAAACTTTAAATGATACAATAGACCAGTTAGACCTAATTGATATCTATAGGACATTTCATCCCAAAACAATGAATTTCACCTTTTTCTCAAGCACACATGGAACTTTCTCCAGGATAGATCACATCCTGGGCCATAAGTCTAGCCTTGGTAAATTCAAAAAAATAGAAATCATTCCAAGCATCTTTTCTGACCATAATGTAGTAAGATTACATCTCAATTACAGGAAAAAAACTATTAAAAATTCCAACATATGGAGGCTGAACAACACGCTGCTGAATAACCAACAAATCACAGAAGAAATCAAAAAAGAAATCAAAATATGCATAGAAATGAATGAAAATGAAAACACAACAACCCAAAACCATGGGACACTGTAAAAGCAGTGCTAAGGGGAAAGTTCATAGCAATACAGGCATACCTCAAGAAACAAGAAAAATGTCAAATAAATAACCTAACTCTACACCTAAAGCAACTAGAAAAGGAAGAAATGAGGAACCCCAGGGTTAGTAGAAGGAAAGAAATCTTAAAAATTAGGGTAGATATTTGGCAAAACTAATACAATATTGTAAAGTTTAAAAATAAAATAAAATTTAAAAAAAAAAAAAGAAAAAAAATTAGGGTAGAAATAAATGCAAAAGAAACAAAGGAGACCATAGCAAAAATCAACAAAGCCAAAAGCTGGTTCTTTAAAAGGATAAATAAAATTGAAAAACCATTAGCCAGACTCATTAAGAAACAAAAGGAGAAAAATCAAATCAATAAAATTAGAAATGAAAATGGAGAGATCACAGCAGACAACACACAAAGGATCATAAGAGAATACTATCAGCAATTATGTGCCAATAAAATGGACAACTTGGAAGAAATGGACAATTTCTTAGAAAAGTGCAACTTTCCAAAACTGAACCAGGAAGAAATAGAAAATCTTAACAGACCCATCACAAGCACGGAAATTGAAACTGTATTCAGAAATCTTCCAGCAAATAAAAGCCCAGGTCCAGACGGCTTCACAGCTGAATTCTACCAAAAATTTAGAGAAGAGCTGACACCTATCCTACTCAAACTCTTCCAGAAAATTGCAGAGGAAGGTAAACTTCCAAGCTCATTCTATGAGGCCACCATCACCCTAACACCAAAACCTGACAAAGATGCCACAAAAAAAGAAAACTACAGGCCAATATCACTGATGAACATAGATGCAAAAATCCTTAACAAAATTCTAGCAATCAGAATCCAACAACACATTTAAAAGATCATACACCATGACCAAGTGGGCTTTATCACAGGGATGCAAGGATTCTTCAATATCTGCAAACCAATCAATGTAATACACCACATTAACAAATTGAAAAATAAAAGCCATATGATTATCTCAATAGATGCAGAGAAAGCCTTTGATAAAACTCAATGTCCATTTATGATAAAACTCTCCAGAAAGCAGGAATAGAAGGAACATACCTCAATATAATAAAAGCTATATATGACAAATCCACAGCAAACATTATCCTCAATGGTGAAAAATTGAAAGCATTTCCCCTAAAGTCAGGAAGAAGACATGGGTGCCCACTCTAACCATTACTTTACAACATAGTTTTGGAAGTTTAGGCCACAGCAATCAGAGCAGAAAAAGAAATCAAAGGAATCCAAATTGGAAAAGAAGAAGTAAAACTCTCACTGTTTGCAGATGACATGATCTTCTACATAGAAAACCCTAAAGACTCCACCAGAAAATTACTAGAGCTAATCAATGAATATAGTAAAGTTGCAGGATATAAAATCAACACACAGAAATCCCTTGCATTCCTATACACTAATAATGAGAAAATAGAGAAATTAAGGAAACAATTCCATTCACCATGCAACGAAAAGAATAAAATACTTAGGAATATATCTACCTAAAGAAACCAAAGACCTATATATAGAAAACTATAAAACACTGATGAAAGAAATCAAAGAGGACACTAATAGATGGAGAAATATACTATGTTCATGTCAATGTATGGCAAAACCAATAAAATATTGTAAAGTTTAAAAAAATAAACAAATGGGACCTAATTAAAATTAAAAGCTTCTGCACAATGAAGGAAACTATAAGCAAGATGATAAGATAGCCTTCAGAACAGGAGAAAATAATAGTAAATGAAGCAACTGACAAAGAATTAATGTCAAATATATACAAGCAACTCCTGCAGCTCAATTCCAGAAAAATAAATGACTCAATCAAAAACTGGGCCAAAGAACTAAACAGACATTTCTCCAAAGAAGCCATGCAGATGGCTAACAAACATATGAAAGATGCTCAACATCACTCATTATGAGAGAAATGCAAATCAAAACCACAATGAGGTACCATCTCAAGCCGGTCAGAATGGCTGCGATCCAAAAGTCTACAAACAATAAATGCTGGAGAGGGTGTGGAGAAAAGGGAACCCTCTTACACTTGGTGGGAATGCAAACTAGTACAGCCACTATGGAGAACACTGTGGAGATTCCTTAAATAACTAGAAATAGAACTGCCATATGGCCCAGAAATCCCACTGCTGGGCATACACACTGAGGAAACCAGAATTGAAAGAGACACATGTACCCCAATGTTCATCGCAGCACTGTTTATAATAGCCAGGTCATGGAAGCAACCTAGATGTCCATCAGCAGACGAATGGATAAGAAAGCTGTGGTACATATACACAATGGAATATTACTCAGCCATTAAAAAGAATACATTTGAATCAGTTCTAATGAGGTGGGTCATTGAATCAGTTCTAATAATCAGTTCTCTTATACAGAGTGAAGTAAGTCAGAAACAAAAACACCAGTGCAGTATATTAACACATATATATGGAATTTAGAAAGATGGTAACAATAACCCTATATGCAAGACAGCAAAAGAGACACAGATGTATAGAACAGTCTTTTGGACTCTGTGGGAGAAGCGGAGGGTGGGGTGATTTGAGAGAAGAGCATTAAAGCATGTATATTATCATATGTGAAACAGATCGCCAGTCCTGGTTTGATGCATGAAACAGGTTGCTCACGGCTGGTGCACTGGGATGACCCTGAGGGATGGGATGGGGAGGGAGTGGGATGGAGGTTCAGAATAAGGAACACATGTACACCTATGGCTGATTCATGTCAATGTATGGCAAAAATCACTACAATTTATAAAGTAATTAGCCTCCAATTAACATTTTAAAAAATAAAAATAAATATTACAACTTTAAAAGTAATCAAATTAATAAAGCAGGAAAGGACTTACATAGATCATTTGAGAGAGAGAAAGCTGATGGCTAACATATCCACATACATAGTCAGCCTCTTGGGAATTGAAACAATAGCAATGTAAGATAATTAGGATTCCTGTTTTCTCATCCTAAAATTTTTTCATTTTCTTCACAAAGAATATGTGAAATAGATATCTCAGATACTACGAAATATGTGTGCTATTGTTTCACAGGTGTATTTGCAAGCCTCCTTTGGTGGGGATCTTTCTCCTCTCAATATTAAAACACGATCAAATAAGACCCATTATAAAAATTAAAAATATCTTCACTTTAGGTTATATCCCTCTGCAACTAATACCCTATTTCTATACCCCCATTTAATTAATAAGATATTTGGACACATGTTCTACTATTACAGGAAGCATTTTATGCCTCTCATCCCTCTTCTAATTGGGCTTCCATTCCTATCGCTGACTCTTGAGAGTCCCTTGGACTGCAAAGGGATCAAACCAGTCAATCCTAAAGGAAATCAGTCCCAAATATTCATTAAAAGGACCGATGCTGAAGCTGAAATTCCAATCCTTTGGCCACCTGATGGGACGAACTGACTCACTGGAAAAGTCCCTGATGCTGGGAAAGATTGAAGGCAGGAGGAGAAGGGGATGACAGAGGACAAGATGGTTGGATGGCATCACCGACTAGATAGATGGACATGAGTTTGAGTAAGCTCCAGGAGTTGTTGAAAGACAGAGAAGCCTGGTGTGCTGCAGTCCGTGGGGTTGCAAAGAGTCAGACACAACTGAGTGACTGAACTGATTTCTGTCATTTAGTTGGAATCACAGAACACTGCCTTTCTGAGTTCAATATTCACTTCTTCTTTTCATATCATAACAATATTAATACATTGATATTTAATTAAGCAAACAAACCAACCACAGTGGGCTCTGGGCTCTGGGCTCTGGGCTGGGCTGAGCTGGTACTCAAACAACCTCAGGTAAACATCTGGGATATCCTTCTCTCTAATCTTTACCTGCAGTGTCCTTTGGGCTCTTGGACTCTCCTGCATGGGAACTCTGAAGAGAAGGTCTTCCTGTGACAGGCTGAATCCTTTTATGGATGGTTGATGTTGGACACTGAGGCTTTGTCCCAAGACAAGACAGCAGGAAGGAGACAAGCACTGGTCCCTTAGTTGGACTTTGGACTCAAAAAGCAACAACCATGTCTCATCTATGCCCAGGTGATACAAACTCAAGGATGCAGCAACGGAGATATTTACAGCTCTCTTTGTTTGCTCATTTGGAGAAGGCAATGGCTCATTAGGTTTATTTCCCTAATGTTGTAATGACCATGAATTCCCACAGGGAATTCTGGACAGAATCCTTGACAGAAAGGATTCCTCCCCCACCCCCACACCCCCACCGGTGATTCTCTATACCCAGGATAGCATTAACAAGCCAGGTGAATTCAATGCTTATTAATCCTTCTATACTAACTCTTGCTTTCCAAAGGTCTAAACTGCCAACACCTTAACTCAACCCTTAATTTTAATTTTCTCCAATGAGACTGAGGCAATTATCTTGAATAGGTCCATTGACTCATTAAATAATTGACTTGTGATGGCTACATACCCCGTTAAACCTACACAAAATTGTAATTCCCCTCTTTATAAGGAAGCTTCCCAGGTGGCACAGAAGTGAAAGAATTTCTTGCCAGCACAGGAGACACAAGAGAGGTAGGTTTGATCCCTGGGTTGGGGTGATTCAGTGGAGTAGGAAATGGCAACCCACTCCAGTATCCTTGCCTGAAAAATTCCATGGACAGAGGAACTATGAGGGACAATTTTGTTTCTTTAATGTAAAATATTGGATAGTGCACTCTTCCAGTTCCTGATACTTTTGCTAAAATCATTAGGCATTTCATATTTATATCTAAAGTTGAGAGCTGTCCTTTTGCTTCTCATTATAAAATGTAAGTTTGGGGATATATTTAGATTTTTTTTTAAGTACCATAATCTGCCTTACTACAGTGTATGTATGTATGTGTTAGTCACTCAGTTGTGTCCATCTCTACAATCCCATGGTTGTAGCCCATGAGTCTCCTCTGTCCATGAGATTAACCAGGCAAGAATACTGGAGTGGGTTGTCATTTCCATCTCTAAGAGATCTTCACAAGCCAGGGATAAGACCTGTGTCACCTGCATTGCAGGCAGATTCTTTACCATCTGCACTGCCAAGGAAACCTACCTTAGCACATTATAGGAAGTTAATTTTTAGAGAAGCTCCTTTTGTGAGGTAGTGCTGTTATAACTCCCTCCAGCGTTTCAGGAATGGGTCTGGAATATATTTAATGTTCTGCTGAAAATTGCAAACTGATTTTGAGATGGAGTCTTGATTAGAATTATTTCAGGATGCTTTCAGTTCTCAGGCTTTGGTTAGTGGTTCTCAATCAGAGATGGTTTGGCTCCTGGGGTTGTATGACAATTAAAAGTCAAATGCTGCAAAACAGCACAATACACAAGATATCAGGGAACACAAGTATCCTGTCCCAAAGTTAACACTGAAGATGTGAAAAGCCATTTACACCAGCACTTCTCCAACGTCACACCAGGAACTGTAATTCAGGGCAAATTCTCATTGAGCAGGTCTCCAGTGGGCCTGAGGACTCTGCATTTCTAACAATATCGTGGCAGTGTGAAATTGCAGGTCCTAATCTCTGGGTAATATTTTGAGTAACAAGGCTCTGGGCCTACGTTAGAGTCAGGTACAGGAATATTTACGTGTTCTGTAACAAAACTAATTTTTTTACACAATTTTTAAAGAAAGGTTGTTGTTGACACCAGGATTCTTGGCCCCAGGAGGAGAAGAATTCAATCCTGGGCCAGAGACGAGGCTTGATTGCTCAGAGCTTTTGTGTAATAAAGTTTATTAAAATATAAAGGAGATAGAGAAAGCTTCTGACATCGGCATCAGAAGGGGGCAGAAAGAGTGATTCAACAACAACCTTTCATCTTGGGGGCTCGTCCGGGATCCTTCAGGACAAGGAGCCGTGGCTGCGTGGGCGCAGGAGGGCCTAGAGGAGCTATCCCATGTTGGTGGTCAGGAAGGGCGGTGGTGAGGAGATACCCCTCATCCAAGGTAAGGAGCAACGGCTGCGCTTTGCTGGAGCAGCCATGAAGAGATACCCCACACCCAAGGTAAGAAAAACCCAAGTAAGATGGTAAGTGTTGCAAGAGGTCATCAGAGGGCAGACACACTGAAACCAAACTCACAGAAAAGTAGTCAGTTTAACCACAACAGGACCACAGCCTTGTCTAACTCAATGAAACTAAGCCATGCCCGTGGGGCAACCCAAGATGGGAGGGTCATGGTGGAGAGATCTGACAGAATGTGGTCCACTGGAGAAGGAAATGGCAAACCACTTCAGTATTCTTGCCTTGAAAACCCCATGAACAGTATGAAAAGGCAAAATGATAGGATACTGAAAGAGGAACTCCCCAGGTCAGTAGGTGCCCAATATGCTACTGGAGATCAGTGGAGAAATAACTCCAGAAAAATGAAGGGATGGAGCCAAAGCAAAAAGAATACCCAGCTGTGGATGTGACTGGTGACAGAAGCAAGGTCTGATGCTGTAAACAGCAATATTGCATAGGAACCTGGAATGTCAGGTCCATGAATCAAGGCAAATTGAAGTGGTCAAACAAGAGATGGCAAGAGTGAATGTCGACATTCTAGGAATCAGTGAACTAAAATGGACTGGAATGGGTGAATTTAACTCAGATGACCATTATATCTACTACTGTGGGCAGGAATCCCTCAGAAGAAATGGAGTAGCCATCATGGTCAACAAAAGAGTCCGAAATGCAGTAATTGGATGCAATTTCAAAAATGACAGAATGATCTCTGTTTGTTTCCAAGGCAAACCATTCAATATCACAGTAATCCAAGTCCATGCCCCAAACAGTAATGGTGAGGAAGCTGAAGTTGAACGGTTCTATGAAGACCTACAAGACCTTTTAGAACTAAAACCCAAAAAAGATGTCCTTTTCATTATAGGGGACTGGAATGCAAAAGTAGGAAGTCAACAAACATCTGGAGTAACAGGCAAATTTGGCCTTGGAGTACAGAATGAAGCAGGGCAAAGGCTAATAGAGTTTTGCCAAGAAAATGCCCTGGTCATAACAAACACCCTCTTCCAACAACATAAGAGAAGACTCTATACATGGACATCACCAGATGGTCAACACCGAAATCAGATTGATTATATTCTTTGTAGCCAAAGATGGAGAAGCTCTATACAGTCAGCAAAAACGAGACCAGGAGCTGACTGTGGCTCAGATCATGAACTCCTTATTGCCAAATTCAGACTTAAATTGAAGAAACTAGGGAAAACCACTAGACCATTGAGGTATGACCTAAATCAAATCCCTTATGATTATACAGTGGAAGTGAGAAATAGTTTTAAGGGCCTAGATCTGATAGATAGAGTGCCTGATGAACTATGGAATGAGGTTTGTTACATGTATAGGAGACAGGGATTAAGACCATCCCCATGGAAAAGAAATGCAAAAAAGCAAAATGGCTGTCTGGGGAGGCCTTACAAATAGCTGTGAAAAGAAGAAAAGCAAAAAGCAAAGGAGGAAAGGAAAGATATAAGCATCTGAATGCAGACTTCCAAATAATAGCAAGAAGAGATAAGAAAGACTTCTTCAGCAATCAAAGCAAAGAAATAGAGGAAAACAACAGAATGGGAAAGACTAGAGACCTCTTCAAGAAAATGAGAGATACCAAGGGAAAATTTCATGCAAAGATGGGCTGGATAAAGGACAGAAATGGTATGGACCTAACAGAAGCAGAAGATATTAAGAAGAGGTGGCAAGAATACACAGAAGAACTATACAAAAAAGATCTTCACAACCCAGATAATCACAATGGTGTGATCACTGACCTAGAGCCAGACATCCTGGAATGTGAAGTCTAGTGGGCCTTAGAAAGCATCTCTATGAACAAAGCTAGTGGAGGTGATGGAATTCCAGTTGAGCTATTTCAAATCCTGAAAGATGATGCTGTGAAACTGCTACACTCAATATGCCAGCAAATTTGGAAAACTCAACAGTGGCCACAGGACTGGAAAAGGTCAGTTTTCATTCCAATCCCAAAAAAAGGCAATGCCAAAGAATGCTCAAACTACCACACAATTGCACTCATCTCACACGCTAGTAAGGTAATGCTCAAAATTCTCCAAGCCAGGCTTCAGCAATATGTGAACCGTGAACTTCCTGATGTTCAAGCTGGTTTTACAAAAGGCAGAGGAACCAGAGAACAAATTTCCAACATCCACTGGATCATGGAAAAAGCAAGAGAGTTCCAGAAAAATATCTATTTCTGCTTTATTGACTATGCCAAAGCCTTTGACTGTGTGGATCACAATAAACTGTGGAAAATTCTGAAAGAGATGGGAATACCAGATCACCTGATCTGCCCCTTGAGAAATTTGTATGCGGGTCAGGAAGCAACAGTTAGACCTGGACTTGGAACAACAGACTGGTTCCAAATAGGAAAAGGAGTATGTCAAGGCTGTATATTGTCACCCTGCTTATTTAACTTATATGCAGGGTACATCATGAGAAACGCTGGACTGGAGGAAACACAAGCTGGAATCAAGACTGCTGGGAGAAATATCAATAACCTCAGATACGCAGATGACACCACCCTTATGGCAGAAATTGAAGAGGAACTCAAAAGCCTCTTGATGAAAGTGAAAGTGGAGAGTGAAAAAGTTGACTTAAAGCTCAACATTCAGAAAATGAAGATCATGGCATCCGGTCCCATCACTTCATGGGAAATAGATGGGGAAACAGTGGAAACAGTGTCAGACTTTATTTTGGGGGGCTCCAAAATCACTGCAGATGGTGACTGCAGCCATGAAATTAAAAGACACTTACTCCTTGGAAGGAAAGTTTTGACCAACCTAGATAGCATATTCCAAAGCAGAGACATTACTTTGCCAACAAAGGTTCGTCCAATCAAGGCTATGGTTTTTCCTGTGGTCATGTGTGGATGTGAGAGTTGGACTGTGAAGAAGGCTGAGCGCCAAAGAATTGATGCTTTTGAACTGTGGTGTTGGAGAAGACTCTTGAGAGTCCCTTGGACTGCAAGGAGATCCAACCAGTCCATTATGAAGGAGATCAGCCCTGGGATTTCTTTGGAAGGAATGATGCTAAAGCTGAAACTCCAGTACTTTGGCCACCTCATGCGAAGAGTTGACTCATTGGAAAAGACTCTGATGCTGGGAGGGATTGGGGGCAGGAGGAGAAGGGGACGACAGAGGATGAGATGGCTGGATGGCATCACTGACCGATGGACATGAGTCTGGGTGAACTCTGGGAGTTGGTGATGGACAGGGAGGCCTGGCGTGCTGTGATTCATGGGGTCACAAAGAATCAGACACGACTGAGTGACTGAACTGAACTGAACTGAACTTGAAAAAAAAGTGTTTCACCCACTGCACAGGTTGATTCTTTTATATAAATGCTTTTGAATGATAGTAAATAATATATGTCAGGAAAAGACAGAATACAGGCCTCAAAATAATGTGCACGTCCTAATCCCAGGCATTTTTAATATGTCACCTTATATAAAGGGGGATAAATCTGGTAGATAAAATAAATTTGCTAATCATTGACCTTAAAAATGGGCTTCCCTGGAGGCTCAGATGGTAAAGAATCTGCCTGAAATGCAGGATAACCAGGTTTGGTTCCTGGGTCTGGAAGATCTCCTGAAGAAGGGAATGGCTACCCTCTCCAGTATTCTTCCTTGGAGAATTCCAGGGACAGAGGAGACTGGCAGGCTATATAGTCCATGGGGTCACAAGAGTCAAGCACGACTGAATGACTAACACAGACAGACAAGACCCACCAATCCCACTACTGGGCATATACCATCAGGTCAGATCAGATTAGTTGCTCAGTCGTGTCTGACTCTTTTCGACCCCATGAATCGCAGCACGCCAGGCCTCCCTGTCCATCACCTACTCCCGGAGTTCACCCAGACTCACGTCCATCGAGTCCGTGATGCCATCCAGCCATCTCATCCTCTGTCTTCCCCTTCTCTTCCTGCCCCCAGTCCCTCCGAGCATCAGAGTCTTTTCCAATGAGTCAACTCTTCGTATGAGGTGGCCAAAGTACTGGAGTTTCAGCTTTAGCATCATTGCTTCCAAAGAAATCCCAGGGCTGATCTCCTTCATAATGGACTGGTTGTATCTCCTTGCAGTCCAAGGGACTCTCAAGAGTCTTCTCCAACACCACAGTTCAAAAGCATCAATTCTTCAGCACTCAGCCTTCTTCACAGTCCAACTCTCACATCCACACATGACCACAGGAAAAACCATAGCCTTGACTAGACGAACCTTTGTTGGCAAAGTAATGTCTCTGCTTTGGAATATGCTATCTAGGTTGATCATAACAATTCATAAAGATGCATAAACCCCAATGTTCATTGCAACACTAATTACAATAGCCAGGACATGGAAGCAACCTAGATATCCATCAATAGATGAATGGATAAATAAGTTGTGGTACATATATATATATAATGGAATATTACTTCATCATAAAAAGGAACAAGTTTGAGTCAGTTTGAAGTGGATGAACCTAGAGCCTGTTATACAGAGCAGAGTCTGAAAGAGAAAAACAAATATCATATATTCATTTCAATTCAGTCACTTGGTCATGTCCGAATTTGTGTGACCGCATGGACTGCAGCACGCCAGGCTTTCCTGTCCATCACCAACTCCCAGAGCTTGATGAAACTCATGTCCACTGAGTCAGTGATGCCATCCAACCATCTCATCCTCTGTTGTCCCCTTCTCCTCCTGCCTTCAATCTTTCCCAGCATCAGGGTCTTTTCCAATGACTCAGTTCTTTGCATCAAGTAGACAAGTATTGGAGTTTCAGCTTCAGCATCAGTCCTTCCAACAAATATTCAGAACTTATTTCCTTTAGGATTGACTGATTTGATCTCCTTGCAGTCCAAGGGATTCTCAAGAGTCTTCTCCAACATCACAATTCAAAAGCATCAATTAAAAAAAATGTTTTAATAAATAAATAAATTTTTAAAAGCATCAATTATTTGGTGCTCACCTTTCTCTATAGTCCAACTCTCACATCCATACATGACTACTGGAAAAACCATAGCTTTGACTACAGGGACATTTCTTGGCAAAGTAATGTCTCTGTTTTTAATATGCTGTCTAGGTTGGTCATAGCTTTCCTTCCAAGGAGCAAGCGCCTTTTAATTTCATGGCTGCAATCACCATATGCAGTGATTTTGCAGCCCAAGAAAATAAAGTCTCTCACTGCTTCCATCATTTCCCCATCTATTTGCCATAAAGGGATGGGACCGGATGCCATTATCTTAGTTTTTTGGATGTTGAGTTTTAAGCCAACTTTCTCACTCTCTTCTTTCACTTTCGTTTTTTTAAATTTTTTTTTTTTGGTCCAAAAATGTCATTAGGTGACTTTATTTTTTTATTTAAATTTATTTATTTTAATTAGAGGCTAATTACTTTACAATATTGTATTGGTTTTGCCATACATCAACATGAATCTGCCATGGGTGTACACGTGTTCCCAATTCTGAACCCCCCTCCCACCTCCGTCCCCATACCATTCCTCTGGGTCATCCCAGAGCACCAGCCCCAAGTTTCCTGTATCCTGCATTGAACCTGGACTGGCGATTCGTTTCTTATATGATATTATACATGTTTCAATGCCATTCTCCCAAGTCATCCCCCCACACACACAGAGAATTCAAAGACTGTTCTATACATCTGTGTCTCTTTTGCTGTCTCGCATACAGGGTTATCATTACCATCTTTCTAAATTCCATATGTATGCGTTAGTATACTATATTGGTGTTTTTCTTTCTGGTTTACTTCACTCTGTATAACAGGCTCCAGTTTCATCTACCTCATTAGAACTTATTCAAATGTATTCTATTGAATGGCTGAGTAATACTCCATTGTGTATATGTACCACAGCTTTCTTGTCCATTCATCTGCTGATGGACATCTAAGTTGTTTCCATGTCCTGGCTATTATAAACAGTGCTGTGATGAACATTGGGGTACATGTGTCTCTTTCAATTCTGGTTTCCTCTGTGTGTATGCCCAGCAGTGGGATTGCTGAGTCATAAGGCAGTTCTATTTCCAGTTTTTTAAGGAATCTCCACACTGTTCTCCATAGTGACTGTACTAGTTTGCATCCCCACCAACAGTGTAAGAGGGTTCCCTTTTCTCCACATCCTCTCCAGCATTTATTGCTTGTAGACTTTTGGATCGCAGCCATTCTGACTGGCGTGAAATGGTACCTCATTGTGGTTTTGATTTGCATTTCTCTGATAATGAGTGATGTTGAGCATCTTTTCATGTGTTTGTTAGCCATCTGTATGTCTTCTTTGGAGAAATGTCTGTTTAGTTCTTTGGCCCATTTTCTGATTGGGTCATTTATTTGTCTAGAATTGAGCTGCAGGAGTTGCTTGTATATTTTTGAGATTAATCCTTTGTTAGTTGCTTCGTTTGCTATTATTTTCTCCCATTCTGAAGGCTGTCTTTTCACCTTGCTTATTGTTTCCTTCGTTGTGCAGAAGCTTTTAATTTTAATTAGGTCCCATTTGTTTATTTTTGCTTTTATTTCCAATATTCTGGGAGGTGGGTCATAGAGGATTCTGCTGTGATGTATGTCGGAGAGTGTTTTGCTTATGTTTTCCTCTAGAAGTTTTATAGTTTCTGGTCTTATGTTTAGATCTTTAATCCATTTTGAGTTTATTTTTGTGTATGGTGTTAGAAAGTGTTCTAGTTTCATTCTTTTACAAGCGGTTGACCAGTTTTCCCAGCACCACTTGTTAAGGAGATTGTCTTTTCTCCATTGTATATTCTTGCCTTCTTTGTCAAAGATAAGGTGTCCCTAGGTGTGTGGGTTTATCTCTGGAGTTTCTATTTTGTTCCATTGATCTATATTTCTGTCTTTGTGCCAGTACCATACTGTCTTGATGACTGTGGCTTTGTAGTAGAGCCTGAAGTCAGCAGATTGATTCCTCCAGTTCCATTCTTCTTTCTCAAGATTGCTTTGGCTATTCGAGGTTTTTTGTATTTCCATACAAATTGTGAAATTATTTGTTCTAGCTCTGTGAAAAATACCGTTGGTAGCTTGATAGGGATTGCATTGAATCTATAGATTGCTTTGGGTAATATACTCATTTTCACTATATTGATTCTTCCAATCCATGAACATGGTATATTTCTCCATCTATTAGTGTCCTCTTTGATTTCTTTCACCAGTGTTTTATAGTTTTCTATATATAGGTCTTTAGTTTCTTTAGGTAGATGTATTCCTAAGTATTTTATTCTTTTCGTTGCAGTGGTGAATGGAATTGTTTCTTTAATTTATCTTTCTATTTTCTCATTATTAGTGTATAGGAATGCAAGGGATTTCTGTGTGTTGATTTTATATCCTGCAACTTTACTATATTCATTGATTAGCTCTAGTAATTTTCTGATGGAGTCTTTAGGGTTTTCTATGTAGAGGATCATGTCATCTGCAAACAGTGAGAGTTTTACTTCTTCTTTTCCAATTTGGATCCCTTTGATTTCTTTTTCTGCTCTGATTGCTGTGGCCAAAACTTCCAAAACTATGTTGAATACTCATGGTGAGAGTGGGCACCCATGTCTTGTTCCTGACTTTAGGCGAAATGCTTTCAATTTTTCACCATTGAAGATAATGTTTGCTGTGGGTTTGACATATATAGCTTTTATTATGTTGAGGTATGTTCCTTCTATTCCTGCTTTCTGGAGAGTTCTTATCATAAATGGATGTTGAATTTTGTCAAAGGCTTTCTCTGCATCTATTGAGATAATCATATGGCTTTTATTTTTCATTTGTTAATGTGGTGTATTACATTGATTGATTTGTGGATATTGAAGAATCCTTGCATCCCTGGGATAAAGCCCACTTGGTCATGGTGTATGGTTCTTTGAAAGGATAAATAAAATTGACAAACCACTAGCCAGACTCATCAAGAAACAAAAGGAGAAAAATCAAATCAATAAAATTAGAAATGAAAATGGAGAGATCACAACAGACAACACACAAATACAATGGATCATAAGAGACTACTATCAGCAATAATATGTCAATAAGATGGACAACGTGGAAGAAATTGACAAATTCTTAGAAAAGTAGAACTTTCCCAAACTGAACCAAGAAGAAATAGAAAATCTTAACAGACCCATCACAAGGATGCAAATTGAAACTGTAATCAGAAATCTTCCAGCAAACAAAAGCCCAGGTCCAGATGGCTTCACAGCTGAATTCTACCAAAAATTTAGAGAAGAGCTAACACCTATCCTACTCAAACTCTTCCAGAAAATTGCAAAGGAAGGTCAACTTCCAAACTCATTCTATGAGGCCACCATCACCCTAATACCAAAACCTGACAAAGATGCCACAAAAAAAGAAAACTACAGGCCAATGTCACTGATGAACATAGATGCAAAAACCCTTAACAAAATTCTAGCAATCAGAATCTTCTTTCACTTTCATCAAGAGGCTCTTTAGTTCTTCTTCACTTTCTGCCATAAGGGTGGTGTCATCTGCATATCTGAGGTTATTGATATTTCTTCCAGCAATCTTGATTCCAGCTTGTGCTTCATCCAGCCCAGGATTTTGCATGATGTACTCTACATATAAGTTAAATAAGCAGGGTGACAGTATGCAGCCTTGACATACTCCTTTCCCAATTTGGAACCAGTCTGTTGTTCCGTGTCCAGTTCTAACTGTTGCTTCTTGACCTGCATACAAATTTCTCAGGAGACAGGTAAGGTGGTCTGTTATTCCCATCTCTTTAAGAATTTTCCACAGTTTGTGGTGATCCACACAGTCAAAGGTTTTGGTGTAGTCAATAAAGCAGAAGTAGATGTTTTTCTGAAACTCTCTTGCATTCTCAATGATCCAACAGATGTTGGCAATTTGATCTCTGATTCTTCCTCTGCCTCTTTTAAATCCAGCTTGAACATCTGGAAGTTCATGGTTCACGTATTGTTGAAGCCTGGCTTGGATAATTTTGAGCATTACTTTGCTAGCGTATGAGATGAGTACAATTGTGTTGTAGGTTGAACATTCTTTGACATTGCCTTTCATTGGGATTGGAATGAAAACTGGCATTTTCCAGTCCTGTGGCCACTGCTGAGTTTTCCAAATTTGCTGGCATATTGAGTGCAGCATTTTCACAGCATCATCTTTTAGGATTTGAAATAGCTCAACTGGAATTCCATCACCTCCACTAGCTTTGTTCACAGTGATGCTTCCTAATGCCCACTTGATTTTGCATTCCAGGATGTCTGACTCTAGGTCAGTGATCACACCATCGTGATTATCTGGGTTGTGAAGATCTTTTTTGTACAGTTCTTCTGTGTTTTGTTGCCACCTCTTCTTAATATCTTAAGAAGATATCTTAATATCTTAATATTAAGAAGCTTAATATCTTAAGCTTCTTTTAGGTCCATATCATTTCTGTCCATTATTGTGCCCATTTTTGCATGAAATGTTCCCTTGGTATCTCTAATTTTCTTGAAGAGATCTCTAGTCTTTCCCATTCTATTGTTTTTCTCTATTTAATATCACATATTAACACATATATATGGAATCTAGAAAAATGGTACTGATGAACTTATTTGCAAGGCAGGAATAGAGACACAGACGTAGAAGATGGACTTGTGGACACAGCTGGAGAGTTTGGGACAAATTGAGAAGATAGCAATGACATACCATTGGCACTACCATGTGTAAAATAGCTAGCTAGTGAGAAGCTGCGGTATAATGCAGGGAGCCCAGCCTGATGCTCTGTGATAACCTAAAAGAATGGGATAGGGAGAGGGTGGGAGGGGGGCTAAATAAGGAGGAGATATATGTATAAAAAATAAAAATAAAATGAAATTACATACAAAAAATTATTTTGGGTACAGACCTAAACATCCCTATACCTGACTCTAGCAGAGGCCGAGAGCCTTGTTACTCAAAGTGTGACCCTCAAGACCAAAATATGCAGCTTCATACCCCTACACAGCTATTAGAAATGCAGAGTCCTTGGACCCACTGGAGACCTGTTCAATGAGAATTTGCCCTGAATTACAATTCCTGGTGACTTGTATCCACAATGGAATTGGGGAAGTGCTGGTGTAAGTGGGTTTCCTCTCCTGTAGACATTAAGATTTGGGACAGGATAATTATTGGTGTTGAGTGTTATCCTGTTAATTGTGAGTGTTTTACAGCATCCCACCTTACATTGCCAAATAACCCCAGGAGCAATACCATCTCTAGATGAGAACCATAAATGAAAGCCTGAGAACTGGAAGCATCCTGATAGAATTTCAATCAAGATTCCATCCAAAAATCAATTTGTAATTCTCTGCAGAACATTAAATTCCTCTGAGCCCCATTTCTGAAACAGAGGATGAAGTTATAATAGTGCTACCTCACAGAAGGAACTTCTCTACAAATTAAATCAGATCATCCCTATAATGTGCTAAGGTTGGTCATGGTGCTTGAAAATATCTAAATATATGTCATAACTTACATATACTTTATAATGAAGGGAAAAATGACAGCTCTCAACTTCAGATATAATATGAAGTTCCTAATGGTTTTAGCAAGTGTCAGGAAGCCAAAGATTTCCCAGGTGGTACAGTGGTAAAGAATCCTCCTGCAATACAGATGTGGGTTCAATCCCTGGGTTGGGAACACACCCTGGAGGAGGAAATGACAACCCACTCCAGTACTATTGCCAGCAAAATCTCATAGACAGAGGAGCCTGGAAGATCGCTGTCTGTAGGGTTGCAAAGAGTGGGACAGACTGAGAATTCATGAAAAAAAAAAAGAAAGAAAGAAAGTCAGGAAGACAAAATGTGCACTGCTGAATGTTTTCCATTTGAGAAACAAAACTGTCCCTCTTATAATGAAGGGAATAATTATTTTCTAAGGGTTTCATGGGCTGTTAGCCATCACAAGACAATGCTTTAATGATTCAAGGGAACAAGTCAAAACAGTTGCCTTAGACTCAGATGTTGGAGAAAACTTAAATTCAGGATTGAGATAGAGTACTGGGAGTTTAGACCTCTGGAAAAGAAGAGAGTTAATGGAGAATGATTAATAAACATTGAAATCTCTTGACTTACAGCTAGTATCCTGGGAACAGAGAATCAGAAGACAAAAATCCTTTTTGTCCAGACCAGCATCCACAGGGAAATCACGTAGTAACAAGGGCGGGTTACTACTACAAGGCTTAGTAACAAGAGGGAAATGAACCTACTTAGCAGACAGAGGGAGCAGTAAATACCTCCTCTGCTGCATCCCTGAGCTTGTACAACCTTGGCACGAACTAGACCTGGTTGTTCCTTTTGGAGTCCTAAGTCTGACTAAAGGACAAATACTTGAACCCTACATGCTCTCTCATCTGGGGACAGAGCTCCAGTCTCCATCATCAACCATCCAGGAAGCGATTCATACTTCCACAGGGAGACCTTCCTTTCAGAGTTCCCATGCAAGAGATTTCAAAAACCCAAAAGACACTGCAAGAAAAGGTCAGAGAGAATGTTCACTAGCAGTCACCTGAGAACCATTTCAGCCTAACCCAGAGCCCAGAGAACACTATGGTTAGTTGCTTGCTTGCTTAAATATCAATTCATTTTTATGATGCTAGAAAGAGAAGTGAGCATTCAATTCAGTATGATAATATTCAACAATGCCAATTAAATGATATCAATGTAAGCCCAAATAGAACAGGGGTGAGAAGCATAAAGTGCTTCCAGTAGAAGTAAAACAAATGTCCAATATCTTGTTCATTTACTGGAGTAGAGAAATTGGATATTAGCAATGGATGGATATAAGACATAGTGAGGGCATTTCTTTTTAATCTGTTTTTAATTGGAGGATAATTGCTTTACAATTGTATTGGTTTCTGCCATACATCAAAATGAATCGGTCAGAGGTATACATATGTCTCCTCCCTCTTGAGCCTCCCTCCCACCTCCCCCATCCCACACCTCTAGGTTGTCAAAGAGTACTGGTTTGAGCTTCCTGCATCATACAGCAAATTCCCACTGGCTATCTTTTTTTATCTTATTTTACATGTGGCATTTCTTTCTAATTTTATGACAGGATATTTGATCATGTTTCAGTGTTGATTAGAAAGGTCCATACTAAGGAATGACTGCAAATACATCCTTGAAACAGCAGTTGCCAAAGACATAAATTTCGCAGTTTTCTTCTATGAAAGAAATGAAAAAAAAAAATTATGATGTTAAAAGGGTGTGCTAATGAACTCAGTTTCCAATTATTTCATTACCTCTGAGGATGAATATATATGTGGATTTGTTAACCCTTTACTTTCTCTCTTATTGGCATGAGTCTTCTGATTTTGTGTAATACGATCTGTGAGCTTTTATTCCTGTTTTTTAGTGCAGTCTCTCAAACAAAGAATTGGAGTTTTTCACAAATTGGCTATTTTAGTTGCTTTAAGTAAGTATAATTCTATTTGAGAGGGACTGTGAATGTATGTAAATTCTGTGTAGTCACATCTACCATCAGGTATATTGTTTTCTCTCCTTTGCTCTTCAATTTTAATTTTTTCCTGAAAGAATTGGGCCAGCATATTACTACTCATCACCTGCAAATCATTGCTTTAAGTAAGTATAATTGTATTTGAGAGGGACTGTGAATGTATGTAAATTTTGTGTAGTCACATCTACCATCAGTTATATTGTTTTCTCTCCTTTGCTCTTCAATTTTAATTTTTTCCTGAAAGAATTGGGCCAGCATATTACTACTCTTCACCTGCAAATCATTGTTTTAAACAAAATGAGTAGTGAAAATTCTACCAGTTTAGTGCTAATACTTCAGCCTTTATAAGTTCCCAGCAAGTTTTACATCTATTTATCCCTTAATGTTCTTCCTGACATTTTGTGATTAGTGTGTGTTGTGTGTGTTAGTTGCTCAGTCATGTCCAACTGTTTATGACCTCATGGCTCCTCTGTCCATGGGATTCTCTGGGCAAGGATACTGGAGTGGTTGCCATTCCCTTCTCCAGGGGATCTTCCCGACCCAGGGATCAAACCTGGGTCTCCTGCATTTGTGATTAGACCTATTTCTAAATGTTGCCTCACATTCAGCCATCATGAGGAAAACATCATTTTTTACCATTTGACTAAAGATCACTTATACCTTCCTTTAAGCATATTGAAAGCCACAAATCTCCATAAACATGAAATTGCAACTGGGATACTGCTTTCTCCTTACATTCTATTTTTTAATTAATGTTTATTGGAGTATAGTTGCTTTACAAGGTTGTGTTAGTTTCTACTGTACAGCAAAATGAATCAGCCATACATATACATACACATACACATATACATATACATATACATATACGTCCTCCCTTTTGTAACTCTTTCCACTCAAGTCCCCACCGAGCATGAAGTAGAGTTCCCTATGCTATACAATAGGTTTTCATTAGTTATCTATTTTATACATAGTATAGTGTACATGTATCAATCTCAACCTCCCAATTCCTCCCACCTGCTCTTATCCCCTTGGTATCCAAACATTTGTTCTCTATGCCTGCATCTCTATTTCTGTTTTTCATATGACCCAGCAATCTCACTCCTGGGCATATACACAGAGAAAATCATAATTCAAAAATATACATGCACCCCCAAGGTTCATTGCAGCACTATTTACAATAGCCAGGATATGGAAGAAACCTAAATGTCCAACAACAGAGAAATGGATAAAGAAAAAAAGGCTGGAATTGTTTCTATGTCTGAAAGTTTTGTGTGTGTGTGGACTGCAGAGGTCATTGATGGTTGGGCAAAGATCAGAACTAGGACTAGAGTATGCCATTGAATTTATCAGAAAGGCAATCAAAACCCAAGAAGAACAAAGAGAAGATGCCACATGTGAAAATGGAGATAGAGGTTTGCCTATAGGAGAGTATCATATAAAACCAGTAGCTCAAATAAATATTAAATAGCCTCAGGAAAAACAAGATTTGTTGCATGAGACTAAAAATGGCCAACATTCAATTCATATTCATCGTACCTTATATACATTGTTTTGTAAAATGTTGGTTTTTTCCCTTTGCTCATTTTTCTCTTTTACTGTACAATTTGTGTTTCAGATTAGAGGAGGATTATAGATATATATACAGACATCTTTGCTCACTGAAAAGAGCAAATAATGTATGCTTAATACAAGGAGGAAAATGACCATATCAAAATAAAACTCAAGTTTATTGGTATCTGAGATTATTGCTAGATGGCAGTTTTAAATAATTTGATCTGATTGACTTGAGTTGTATCAACTAAGTCAATCAAGATAGTTAAGGGTGAAAATCACATGGAAGTAATATAGTTTAGGAAGCCAGGGTCTACTGTGTGTATGTGAGAGAGACTTGGTGCCTTGTGTAGTGTGAGAAGTCCTGAGACCAGGGGTGCTGAACTGATATATTCCAAGATGACTCATACAGAGGCCATAACTCAGTCAACAGAAGGATTTATTTAAACATACAGGGCAGTCTTGCAACAATTTCAGAAAGTGCTAGAGGAACATAGTACGGATGAAAGACTCCCATGACTTACAATTTCAGCAGCATCAGGAGGCCACCTTTGTCCTCAACATCCTCTGACACCACCAGTCCTCACTCTACCTCTTGTCCATTACCCTCCACACACTTGCTTCCTTCCTTTAAACTAGAACATCTTAAACAAGCACCAGCAGGGGCCTTTGCACTGGCTGTTCTCCCTGCCAAGCACACACTTGATATATTCAAGGCTCCTGCTCTCTCTTCATTGAGGTCTCTGCTCAAAGTCACCCTATCTGCATGCCTTGCCTGAACACCTATAAAAAGTAGCACCCCCTCTTTATTCTTTCCCCTTACACTTACTTTCATTTTTTCATAGTCTCTGTCACCATCTGACACGCTGTCCTTTTTTATTTCCTATATTCTTTCTCCATGACTGGATTTTAGGAGAATTGGTTTTTCAAGACTATATATTCTGCCAAATCCAAGAACAAAATACTGAAATTAATTTTTAACCACAAAATATAAGTGGTAGCATTTCAGTAATGTGAGGATGCAAGTTAAACATGTCATTTTCCCCTTTCTTTGTAGTCACCTCCAAAACATGGGACAAAGGAATTTAACAAGACCTTCAGAATTTCTTCTCCTGGGATTCTCAGAGGAATCAGAACTACAACCCCTCATATTTGGGCTTTTTCTCTCCATGTACCTGATCACTGTGTTTGGAAACATGCTCATCATCTTGGCCATCAGCTCAGACTCCCACCTCCACACCCCCATGTACTTCTTCCTCACCAACTTGTCCTTTGTAGACATCTGCTTCACCTCCACCACCATCCCCAAAATGCTATGGAACATCTACATCCAAAGCCAAGTTATAACCTATGAAGCCTGCATCACTCAGGTGTATTTTTTAATGCTGTTTGCAGGGTTGGATGACTTCCTCCTGACAGTAATGGCCTATGACCGCTTTGCAGCCATCTGTCACCCCCTGTACTATACGGTCATCATGAATCCAAAAGTCTGTAGAATTTTGGTTCTGGTTAGCTGGGCCATCAGTGTCCTGCATTCATTGTTACAGACCTTAATGGTGTTGAGACTGTCCTTCTGTGAAGAGTTGGAAATCCCTCACTATTTCTGTGAACTCAATCAGATGGTCCAACTTGCCTGTTCTGACAGCTTTCCCAATGACTTGGTGATATACATCACAGCTGTGCTGCTAGCTGGTGGTCCCCTCACTGGAATCTTTTACTCTTACACTAAGATAGCGTCTTCCATCCACAGAATCTCATCTGCTCAGGGGAAGTATAAAGCATTTTCCACCTGTGTATCTCACCTCTCAGTTGTCTTCTTATTTTACTGTACAAGCCTAGGAGTGTATGTTAGCTCTGCTGCTACCCACAGCTCCCAGTCAAGTGCAACAGCATCAATGATGTACACTGTGGTCACACCCATGCTGAATCCTTTCATCTATAGTCTAAGGAATAGAGACATAAAGAGGGCTCTGAAGGCATTCTTCAGAATGGCAGCTATAAAAAGGACACTTGTCCTGAGATAAAGAAAGGCACATAATTGAAGGATTCAGAGATCCAGTGCTTGAAATTGCAAATCTTTGATCAGATTCTTTGATCTGGCTGTGAAAGTAGAACTTGCTCCTTCTATTTATTTCCTGGAATTTTCATTTATTTTATTTCAACATATCCATACAGTTTATGTCACTCACTTTATTGAAATGTGTGCTCACTCTCTTTCATATACAAGAGTTTTTCTGTTTTATGGTTTTCCCACTTTCTCAGATTTATTCTCAACCTTGGATCTGAACAATTGGGAAATTCCCATTATCCTATGAAGAGATGTGTTTCTTAAGAACAATTTGTTCTCAAATAAAATATAAAGTGTCTTGCATATGTTGTCACATGTGTGCCTCCTCTACAAGTGGTTGTGCTTTTGTGTACTTTACAGTACAGTGCTGTATAGGGTAAGTAACTCTCTTTATTTCAATCTGAGGATGTCCAGAAGCAAGCATAAAAGCAGTGGTGATGTTGTTGGTACTGCTAAGAAGCACCGAGTAAAAATGATGGAAACGAAAATGAAAATAACTAAGATACTGGATAGAGGAATTGAAGGAATTGGAGGACCAGAGAAAAGACTAAGACAAGAGAAAGAAGATGTAACTGAAGAACCAGAGGGAATCACAACACAGAAAATAGCTAGGGGATTTTCTTTATTTAAGAGGGCACTTGATGCAAAGAGTCAACTCATTGGAAAAGACTCCAGTGCTAGGAAAGACAGAGGGCAGGAGGAGAAGGGGTGACAGGATGAGATGGTTGGATGGCATCACCGACTCAATGGACGTGAGTCTGAATAAACTCTGGGAAATGGTGATGAACAGGAAAGCCTGTTCAAGAGGGAGGGAATATATGTATACATGTAGCTAATTTACTTTGTCATACAGCAGAAACTGAGCTTTTCTTGTGGCTCAGATGGTAAAGAATCCACCTGCAATGCGGGAGACCTGGGTTCAATCCCTGAGTTGGGAAGATGCCCTGGAGAAAGGAAAGGCTACCTACTCCAGTATCCTGGCCTGGGGGATTCCATGGACTCTCCAGGGGGTCTCACAGAGTCAGACACGACTAAGTGACTGAACAACAAGAACAAATTAGTTTTTGAGGTGCAGGACCTGAATGTAGAATGGTACATGAAGGTTGCAGCAGCCATTCAGAATGCAATCCAGTACTGCCATGTCATCTCTGATGGGAGAAAATGCTACACCAAGACATCAGCAGATTGTTTTTTCAAGTGCTAGCCGTGTCCAACTCTTTGCAACCCCAAGGACTATAGTCACCAGGCTCCTCTGTCCATGGAATTCTCCAAGCAAGAATACTGAAGTGGGTTGCCATGCCCTTCTCCAGAGGCTCTTCACAAGCTGGGATCAAACTCAGGTCTCCTGCATTGCAGGTATATTTTTTTACCATCTGAACCACCAGAGAAGGCAGAGAATATTAGAGTGGGTAACCTATCCCTTCTCCTGGGGAACTTCCTGACCTGGGAATTGAACCAGGGTCTCCTGCATTGCAGGCAGATTCTTTACCAACTGAGCTACCAGAGTAGCCTGGGACCTATGAGGGAACTTTTTTTCAAAAGGGTAGATCAAATGAATCCAGCAAGGAATCAGAACCTGTGCCATCAGCATCAGGTATGAGTGAAATTTCAGCTTCCATCTCCTGCTGCTAATGATCCTTCAGCTCTACCATCTCCAATCTCCTCTCCCTCCTCCAGTTAATAATTCTTCTTGTCTGTTCACTCAAAGCCAAAGCCTATATGCCAGCTACTGTACTCTACTACTACTTCTCAAGGCACTATACAGTAAGCTTAAGATGGTTTTCTTTATGTTTTGTACTTGTTTTTCATGTGTTATTTGTGTGAAAAGTTGTATGAACCTATTATAGTGATGGTGGTGGTTTAGTCACTCAGTTATGTTTGACGCTTTGTGACTCCATCAACTGTAGCCTACAAGGCTCTTCTGTCCATAGGATTTCCCAGACAAAAATACTGGAGTGGGTTGCCATTTCTCCAGGGAAACTGATTATAGTATAGTACTATGTAACTGATTGTGTTCATTGGGTATGCTAATTATGTTGGACTTCTGAACAAATTGGACTCATGGACACACTCTTGGAAAGGAATTCATTCATATCTAGGAAACTTACTGTATTATATTCCTGTTTCCCCTTGAAAATTTCCAGTGCTGCCCACTCACAAGTTTTTCCATAGCTCTAAATTAAACACCTCACTCTTTCCTAAAGTTAGCCACAATAGGAAAAAAACAACGAATGTACATTTGAATATCATCCATTAGAAGTCCTCATTATGATCAGAAATCTCTTCAATTATTATGATCAAAGGGCAACTGACAAGAGAGGTTAATTCCTTCCTAGCCTGTAATTCAGACTCACCAATTTTTCTCCCCAAGAATTTATTTTATTCCAATCTCTCCTGGTTTCCTGGAAAGTAACCTCAATGGAATCACATTTTAATACAGTTTTTTGAAGTAAACCTGAAAAACAGAATGATCGTGAATGATGTCTTAAATATTGATGCAAATGCCAGAAATAAGAAATAGCAGATGTTTACAATTCACATTTTTTTACTTTGATTGTTGTATCAGTAAGCTCTCCAGTAAGTTGTCTCCTCATGGTGAATAGCTTTCTGTGCTTTGCAAAAGCTTTCAAGTCTAATTAGGTCACATTTGTTTATTTTTTTCTTTTATTTCCTTTGCTTGAGAAGACAGATCCAAAAAAATATTGCTATGATTTAGGTCAAAGACTGTTCTACCTATGCTTTCTTCTATGATTTTTATGGTTTCCAGTCTTACCTTTAAGTCTTTAATCCATTTGTGTTTATTTTTGTATATGGTGTGAGAAACATTTTAATGTAATTCTTTACACGTAGCTGTCCAATTTTCCCAGGACCACTTGTTGAAAGACTCTTTTTTTTTTTTTTTAATATCCTTACCTACTTTGTCATAGGTTAGTTGACCATAAGTGTGTGGTTTATTTCTCAGCTCTCTGTTCTGTTGATTGTATGTGACTGTACCATGCCATTTTGATGACTGTAGCTTTGCAGTACAGCCGGAAGTTTAGGAGAATGATAAACCCAATTTCGTTGTCATGGGGATTTTTTTTTTTTTTTTTTTTTTTGGTTGGTTGGTTGATTGGCTTTGTTTTGCAATTGCTTTGACTATTCAGATTCTTTTGTGGTTCCGTATGAATTTTAGCCATGTATGTGTTTTAGCCCCTCAATTGTGTCCAACTCTTTGTGACCCAATGGACTGTAACCCACCAAGGCCCCTCTGTCCATGGGGTTCTCCAGGCAAGAATACTGAAGTGGGTTGCCATTTCCTTCTCCAGAGGATCTTCCCGACCAAGGGATCAAACCTGGGTCTCCTGCATTGCAGGCCAATTCTACACCATCTGAGTCACCAGGGAAGCCTTGAATTTTAGGAATATTTATTACATTTCTGTGGGAAATGTCGTAAGTATTTTGAAGTATTAGGAGTGGATACTAGAAGTAGAGAGAGTGGGCATCCTTGTCATGTTCCTGAATTTAGAGGAAAGACTCTTAGCTTTTCACTGTAGAATATGAGCTTGGCTGTGTTTAGGTCATAAATGCCATTTTTCTGAGATATGTTCCCTCTATACCCACTTCAGATATGCAGATGATACCACCCTTATGGCAGAAATTGAAGAAGAACTAAAGAGCCTCTTGATAAAAGTGAAAGAGGACAGTGAAAAAGTTGGCTTAAAGCTCAACATTCAGAAAACGAAGATTATGGCATCTGGTCCCATTACTTCATGGCAAATAGATGGGGAAACAGTGGCTGACTTTACTTTTCCGGGCTCCAAAATCAGTGCAGATGGTGACTGAAGCCATGAAATTAAAATTCGCTTACTCCTTGGAAGGGACGTTATGACCAACCTAGATAGCATATTCAAAAGCAGAGACATTACTTTGCCAACAAATGTTCGTCTAGTCAAGGCTATGGTTTTTCCTGTGGTCATGTATGGATGTGAGAGTTGGTCTGTGAAGAAGACTGAGCACCGAAGAATTGATGCTTTTGAACTGTGTTGAACTTCTCCAACTGGTGTTGGAGAAGACTCTTGCGAGTCCTTTGGACTGCAAGGAGATCCAACCAGTCCATCCTAAAGGAGATCAGTCCTGGGTGTTCATTGGTAGGACTGATGCTAAAGCTGAAACTCCAATACTTTGGCCACCTGATGTGAAGAGCTGACTCATTTGAAAAGACCCTGATGCTGGGAAAGATTGAAGGCAGTAGGAGAAGGGGACGACAGAGGATGAGATGGCTGGATGTCATCACTGACTCAATGGACATGGGTTTCAGTGAGCTCCAGGAGCTGGTATTGGACAGGGAGGCCTGGCATGCTGCGGTTCATGGGGTCGCAAAGAGTCTGACATGACTGAGTGACTGAACTGAACTGATACCCACTTTGATGAGGATTGTTATCATGAATGGATGTTGAATTTTATCACAGATTTTTTTTAATGCATCTACTTTTAAAAACTTTTTACTGTGATATAATTGATTTACAGACTTCCCTAGTGGCTCAGATGGTAAAGCGTCTGTGTACAATGCGGGAGACCCGGGTTCGATCACTGGAGAAGGGATCCTGGGAAGATCCCCTGGAGAAGGAAATGGCAATCCACTCCAGTACTATTGCCTGGAAAATCCCATGGACAGAGGAACCTGGTAAGCTACAGTCCATGGGGTCGCAAGTAGTCGGACACGACTGAGCGACTTTACTTAATTGATTTACAACACTGTGCTAATTTCAGGGGTACAGAGAAGTGAATCTGTTATACATGTATGCGTATACACTCTTTCTAGCTTTTTTCTCATGTAAGCGATTACAGAGTATGAATAGAGTTCCTTGTGCTATACAGTAGGTCCTTATTAGTTATCTATTTTAAATATGTGTGTGTTAGTCACTCAGTAGTGTCCAACTCTTTGCGACCCTATAGATTGTAGCCTGCCAGGCTCCTCTGTCCATGGGATTCTCCAGGCAAGAATACTGGAATGGGTTGCTATTTCCTTCTCCAGTTTTAAATATAGTTGTGTATTTATGCCACGTGCAGATTATTTTTTATGTGTTTGTGGGCAAGGTGGGGTCCACATCCTCTTACTCTGCCATCTTAATCTCCTCCTCCAAGATTTCATCATTATATAGCTGAGTAGGATTACATTTTACATACATATGTGCCTTCTTCTTTATCCATTCATCCAATAATGGGCACTTAAGTTGTTTCTATATATGGCTATAAAAAATAATGTTGTGATGGACTTAGGGGCACATATATCTTTTCCAATTTGTGATTTCATATTTTTAGGATAAATAATCAAATTGGAATAGCTGGATCATAAGGTAATTTTATGCTTAATTTTTTGAGCAGTCTCCCTACTCTTTTCCATAGTAGCTGCACCAATTTACAGTCCCATTAAGAGCATGGATATAAATGGAGAATAAATTTACAAGAAAGAAGTAACCCACTCCAGTATTCTTGCCTTGGAAAGCCCATGAACAGAGGAGCCTGACAGGCTACAGTCCATGGGGTTGCAAAGTGTCAGAAATGACTTAGCAACTAAACAACAATAATACCTTTTAATTTGTTGAATACCTTTCAATTTGTCTTGATTATATACATATATATATATATATATATATATATATATATCTTCTTTGAATATATCAATTCAAACTTTTTCAGAAGTATATTGTTTGATGTGATTCATGGGTCCTTGTATTAAAAAGATAGAATTGATTATGCATATGAAATGAATTCATTCACTTCTCATTCAAAAGTTCAGGTTAAGACAATTCGGTGTGCATAAAATGTAAAACTATATCCTCTGTATCCTAGACACAGAGTATGGGCAGGAAAAGTAGACATATAGGGAATTAGCTGGTGGAGGGATGTACAGTGATGTAGGATGCTTTTCTAAGGAGAAGCATATTTGACTATGATGAATGAGATCCAGACCTAGAATGCTGGCAAACATTTCCCTGCAACAGCCCTTGATGAGGCATACATTTCAGTGTCTCCTCCTTCTTAATATTCAAATAAAAAAATTTTATTACATCAAAATTGTATGCCAAAGAGCTTAACCTACAATTATTTCATTACATATAAGATTAAATATATGCATAGAATCATTTGTTTCAGTTCTGTTCTGTTCAATTCAGTCACTCAGTCATGTCTGATTCTGTGACCCCATGGACTGCAGCATGCCAGGCTTCCCTGTCTTTCACCAACTCCCAGAGCTTGCTCATACTCACGTCCATCTAGTCGATGATGCCATCCAACCATCTTATCCTCTATCATCCCCTTTTCCTCCTGCCTTCAATCTTTCCTAGCATCAGGGTCTTTTCCAATGAGTCAGTTCTTTGCATCAAGTGGCCAAAGTATTGGAGCTTCAGCTTCAGCATCAGTCCTTCCAATGAATATTAAGGACTGATTTCCTTTAGGATTGACTGATATGATCCGGTAGAATCATCAGCCCATTACTTCCTCCTTTTAAACCTGACTGTTCAACTTCTTTGCTTTCATATAGCAAATTCAGCAAGTTTTTGTTCTTGTTTTTTTTTTTTTTAATATATGCTTTCAAGCTAGAAATTGGATTTTTATGATCAAGATTGCTGTTTGCCCTTAGATATGTCATGTATGTATACAATTATTTGTGTAGAATGTCTGAGAATTTAATTTTGTGTGGTAAAAGCTGCATCAGTCATCTTATGCTCTCTCCAATTTTTTTAACTGATGGAATTGAGCCATCACTTAAATATTCTTCACTTGCAAATCCTTGCCTTAAACAAAAAAGAAAAGGGATGTTCTTCTTCCTACGTGGTACAGATAAATCACACTTTTGCATATTTTGAACTACTTTCCACATCTCTTACTCCTTATGGCCCTTTCGTTCTAGACCTACTCTAAAAGTTGCATCATGTTCAGCCCCATTTGAAAACTTCTCTTCTTTACATTTGAATAAATATCACCCTTATTTTCCATATGCATATTGGATTCCATATGTTTCTAAGAGGAAATTCTAACTTAGTGCTTCCATCTCATAACGACTTGCTGTCGTATTATCTCTTTCAATGTCTTGTTATAAAAAATTGAATTAGTGATATTGTTATAATTATCATAACCTTTTCTTTAGAATTTGGTTTTGGATTTTCCATTAATTGTCTCTCATATGGCTTTATTAATATTGAATTTCACAAAATTCAGAAGGTAAAAAACATATATGAAGTTTTTTTGTGACTTGAAGTTTCAGCAGCAGGAGGGAGCCCACCTGGTTCCTCAACATTCTCTGACACCATCTCTCCTCACTCTCCCTCCTACTCATGTCCCTCACCAGACTGGCTTCCTTTTCTGGACTGGGACATCTTAAACAAGCACCTTCTTCAGGACCTTCAAATTAGCTGCTCACTTGCCAAGATGCACTGCCCCAGGTATGCTCATGGCCCTAGTTATGTCATCCTTGAGGTCTCTGTTCTAATAACACCTTGTTCATAGGTCTTACCTAAACATACATGAAAAATCACACTCCCTTTTGACTCTGTACATCATACCTCCTTTCTTTTTCTTCATACCACCCACCACCAGCTGTCATGCTACATAATTTTTGCTGGCTTATATTCTTGGACTATTAAGAAATCTGACCACCGAAGAATTGATGCTTTCGAACTGTGGTGTTGAAGAAGACTCTTAAGAGCCCCTTGGACTGCAAGGAGATCCAACCAGTCCATCCTAAAGGAAATCAGTCCTATATTCATTGGAAGGACTGATGCTGAAGCTGAAACTCCAATACTTTGGCCACCTGATTCAAAGAACTGATTCATTGGGAAAGACCCTGATGCTGGGAAAGACTGAAGGCAGGAGAAGGGGACAAGAGAGGATGAGATGGTTAGATGGCATCACCGACTCGATGGACATGAGTTTGAGCAAGCTCTAGGAGCTGGTGATGGACAGGGAAGACTGGCGTGCTGCAGTCCATGGGATCACAAGGAGTCAGACATGACTAAGTGACCGAACTAACTAATTACATAGAATGGAGTTTTTTAAATATTAAGTTATGCAGTCCCTATATAGTACTAAAATCCATACAACTTTTATAACAAACATTTTCTAATGAGGGACTTCCTGGCAGCTCTTAGCTGGTGCTGTAAGTATGAAGTTCCTGTTTTGCCAAAACTGTCATAAATCCAAGCACAACACAGTCCAAAGTTTTATATTAAGGAATAAAGTTATCCCAATTTTGAAGATGGGAATGCTAATTTTCTCTAGACGTGAAGGGCTGTGGCTCACCAGGAGTGAAGTCAGTGCCTTGATTAGGGATCTAACCAAGACAGTCCTCAAGCTTAGACTCTGGAGAAAATTTGAACTCAGAGACGGGGTGAGGTGTTGAGACCTTAAGGCTTATTCCTCTGGAAGACTGGTGAATTTATTAAAGAAGTAATAAACACTGAATACTGAATTCATCTGGCTTGCAACATTGTGTCCCAGACACAGAGTATGAACTGGAAACGTTTCCATTCTGTCCAGACCACTTTCCCACAGGGAAATCAATTATTAGAGATAGTAGTTACAAAAGGGAAACATGCTAACTAGCAGACATAAGGAGCCATAAATATTTCCTGTGCTGCAGTCCCTCTGCCTGTGCAACCTTGGACTAGATTGGTTGGTGCTTGCAGAGTCAGAACTCTAGTTGGGGGACCAATACCTGACTCCACAATCTAGTCTGTAGACAAAGTCTCTGTCTCTATTAAGATGAGTTGGGCCATGTATGTTGAGATCTTGCTATCAGAAACTCCACCCAGGTGAGTTCAAGAGACCAGTAAATACTACAAGAGACAGTCAAATGGAATGACAGCCACAAATATTGACCTGAATTCACCTAAGCACCAATGTAGACTAAACACAGAGTCATGATCACTGCAGTTGCTTGTTGTTTTGACTGAGAAATTAATGGATTATTTCACTATGCATAGAAGTGAATACTGAACTCAACAATCCAGGAGTCAACAGTGACCATTAAATGATGGACATGGAAGCCCAATAAGAACAGGGAATGAGAGGTACAAAGTGTTTTCAGTAAAAATGGGGCATAAGTACAAGGTTACTTTGTAATTAACAGATATAGGTTACTAGCTATGGAGGGATGTACAGTGAAGTAGGATATTTTTCAAAGAAGTGCATTTCACTATAATGAGTAGATCCA
The DNA here is from genome assembly GCF_029378745.1 of Bos indicus. NCBI lineage: Eukaryota > Metazoa > Chordata > Mammalia > Artiodactyla > Bovidae > Bos > Bos indicus. The sequence continues at coordinate 8,340,698 of NC_091766.1, read as the reverse complement.
GAACAAGGAATATTTTTTTTAATTTTATTTTATTTTTAAACTTTACATAATTGTATTAGTTTTGCCAAATATCAAAATGAATCCATCACAGGTATACATGTGCTCCCCATCCTGAACCCTCCTCCCTCCTCCCTCCCCATAACATCCCTCTGGGTCGTCCCAGTGCACATAGTTAGCTCAAGGTTTGAAAAAAGTTAAGTTCAGGTGGAATCAGGTGTTTTCATGGCAACACAGAATTTTAAAAGAAACTGCCTTTTAATTTTGTATAGAGAAGGGGGAAAAGGTCTCACACTTGTAGTTTGTTTCCTCCTGCCGGTTAAAAGAGATTAAAAAATGGCTGGCACTTGCAGCCTATTTCTTCCATTTGGAGACCCCTAGCCTTCCTGCCTTGTTACCCTCTCAGTTGCGACTGAACAACAATGATTCTAAACTTTTCATTTGGTATTTGGTTTTGCATTTTCCTTCAATTGTCTCTCATATGGCTTTTTCTAACAGTGAATTCCTTAAAATATAGAAGAAACATAACATGGATGAAGAACTCCTTTGTGACTTGATGTTTCAGCCGCAGGAGGGAGAACACCTTGTTCCTCAACATCTGACACCATCTCTCCCCTCCCTCCTGCTCATGTCCCTCACCAGACTGGCTTTCTTTTTTGGACTGGGACATCTTAAACAAGCACCTTCTTCAGGACCTTCAAATTAGCTGCTCCCTTGCCAAGATGCACTGCCCCAGGTATGCTCATGGCCCTAATTCTGTCATCCTTGAGGTCTCTGATCTAATAGCACCTTGTTCACAGGTCTTGCCTAAACAGACATGAAAAATCACACTCCCTTTTGACTCTCTACGTCATACCTCCTTCCTTTTTCTACATAACACCTGTCACCATCTGATATGCTATATAATTTTTGTTGGCTTATATTCTGTCTCCAAAATGGGATCTTAGGAGCTTTTGTTTTTAGCAAACTACATTCCCTGCATAGACAGTACTTTGGACATTGTTACTATTCAACTTATATTTTTCAGATGCATGAAATAATTTCTCACTAAAACTCTGAATATGTGACATCTTGGGGAAAACACTGACTCTTAGACAAGTCTGCTAATTAGAGATGACACAGGAGTTTACCTCGTGAAGTGTGAAAGTCGCTCAGTCGTGTCCAACTCTTTGAGACACCATGGACTAGACAGTCCATGGAATTCTCCAGGCCAGAATACTGGAGTGGGTAACCTTTCCCTTCTCCAGGGGTTCTTCCAAACCCAGGGATTGAACCCAGGTCTCAAGCATTGCGGGCAGATTCTTTACAAGCTGAGCCACAAGGGAAGCCCAAGAATACTGAAGTGGGTAGTTTACCTAAAGTACACAAAATCTGTGAACAAAATATTGACATTAATATCTTTATGGGAAAATATAAAAGATAGCAATTCAATCATGTGAGGAATGCCCATTTGTGTGAAAATAGTCACGTAATTTTCCCCTTTCCTGGTAGTCAAACCACCAAATGGAACCAAAGAACCTAACGGGGGTTTCAGAATTTCACCTTCTGGGATTTTCAGAGGAACCAGAACTTCAATCTCTCATATTTGGACTTTTTCTCTCCATGTACCTGATCACTGTGTTTGGAAACCTGCTCATCATCCTGGCCGTCAGCTCAGACTCCCACCTCCACACCCCCATGTACTTCTTCCTCTCCAACCTGTCCTTTGTAGACATCTGCTTCACCTCCACCACCATCCCAAAGATGCTGTGGAACATCCAGACCCAGAGCAAAGTCATAACATTTGAAGGCTGCATCACCCAGGTGTATTTTTTCACACTCTTTATAGTACTGGACATTTTACTGCTGACTGTGATGGCCTATGACCGCTTTGTGGCCATCTGCCATCCCCTGCACTACTCAGTCATCATGAACCCCCAGCTCTATGGATTGTTGGTGCTGGTGTCCTGGATCATCAGTATCCTGCATTCCTTGTTAGAAAGCTTAATGGTGTTGAGACTGTCCTTCTGTACAGTCTTAGAAATCCCCCACTTTTTCTGTGAACTCAATCAGATAATACAACTTGCTAGTTCTGACCCCTTTCTCAACAACATACTGATATATTTTGCAGCTGTCCTACTGGCCGGTGGTCCCCTCTCTGGTATCCTTTACTCATATTATAAGGTACTTTCCTCCATACATGGAATCTCATCAGCTCAGGGCAAGTATAAAGCATTTTCCAGCTGTGCATCTCACCTCTCCGTTGTCTCCTTATTTTATTGTACAGGTTTAGGAGTGTACCTTAGCTCTGCTGGTACCCACAGCTTACACTCAAGTGCAACAGCCTCGGTGATGTACACCGTGGTCACACCCATGCTGAACCCCTTCATCTACAGTCTGAGAAATAAAGACTTAAAGATGGGTCTGAAAATACTCTTTGAAGAGGTAGCTCTAAAATGTCATTTTGTTTTGGGGCTTAAGAAGTGCCCATGATAGCAGAGCTCAAAACCTGTGCCAAACATTGCCAGTCTTTGATCATATTGTGAAAGTAGAACATTGCCTCTTTTATTTTCCTTGGAATTTCTATTTTGATTTTGACTTCACACAATGTATACCACACACTCGTGTGTTTTGTCATATCTGTGATATGCATGATTTTTCCCTTTTTCATTTTCATACTCTCACAATTGCATTTCCAATCTTGGATGTGAAATATATGAAAATACCCATTTATCTCAAGAATCTACATGGATCTCTTAATTATTTCCTCTAAAATAAAATATGCCATATTGAGTATTTTTTATTTTGTTTGACTAAAAGAAATAATCATGAGCTGCACCATTCCCATAAGTGGGAAGAAAACTTCTTGGCAATCAGAACTATTTATAAGTCTACGACAGATGAAAATCTGAGACCATCATTTCTAACTTTTGCAAAAATCATTCTTTACATATCACTACATTAATTGCTCTTTTTGATAATCCAAATTTAACAGATGAGTTGTTATCACTGAGCAAGTGTATTTTCTACTCATTAAGCTCTTATTTTCTGTACAGCCTTGAGTCTACTCTGTCTACTATAGCCTTGAGTCTACTCTGTCACTAGAAATATCTGACAATAAAATACATCTCTAAGTGGAATCTACTCTGAAGTCACCTATGAGTAAATAGATAGATATAATATGGCTAATTATGGCCTTAGGCTGGTCTTCCCAGGTGATGCTTAGTTATAAAGAACCCACTTGACAATGCAGGAGACACAGGAGATATGGGTTCAATTTCTGGGTCGGGAAGGTTCCCTGGGGTTACGGGACACATGCCAGTATTCTTGCCTGGAGAATCCCATGAACAGAGAAGCCTGGTAGTTATGGTCCATTGGGTCACCAAGAGTAGAACACAACTGAAGTGACTAAGCATGCATGGCCTTAAACCTAAGTACGATGAAACAAAATACTGTCTATGAAAAAGATGTATTTTTCAGACAGTTCACATACTCATCAATATATGGACCATCAGTGTTCATTTATAAGGAATATTCGTTGAGCTGAAGGACTGGAGGCACGTTTTGGTTTTTTATTAAATCATTTTCTTGTGTCTGTTTGAAATTTCCACTGCCTCCACAACATATAATTCCTTCCATTCCTCAGAATGAAATAACTTCCACTCTTTAAAATTTTCTCACAACTGCTAAAAGGGCAGAGAGTGAACAGTATTAATATCATCCATTATATATCACCCTTATAAGGATGACTCACTGGAAAGCTTGGGTTCCTGTTGTGCAAATATGCATATCTTTCCAGCCTCTCCACATGACCTCAAAGGGAGTCAGTTTTCCATTTTTTTAATTTATTTTTGACATATTTTTGTTTCATATTTTATATAAAATAAAGTTGAGCAGCAGAGTAGTCATGACAGTTATCTTCAAATTTCAAACAAATGTTTTCAACAAGCAGAATGAGACTATCACAATCACCTCCAATTCCATTCGGTTTTATTATCATATCAGTTAGCTGTGAAACTGAGCAAGATCTTGTGGGGTCTTCCCAGAGACAGACACTCTTGAGGCTCCTTCATCGTGTGTGCTGAGAATTTAAGCCTCTTATGCTTTCCCTGAGATCCAAAGAGCAGATTTAATCAGAAAAGTGTGAAAATGCAGAACAAAGGAAAAGTGTCAAGTAAAACAAAACAAAGTCAAGGACCTTTGAGCTTCCCTGATGGCTCAACAGTAAATATCTGCCTACCAATGCAAGAGATACAGGTTCGATCCCTGGATTGGGATGATCCCCTGGAGAAGAAAATGGCAACCCACTCCAGTATTTTTGCCTGGGAAATCCCATGGACATAGGAGCCTGGCAGGTTACTATCCATGGAGTTGCAAAGAATCAGACACAGCTTAGTGACTAAACAAAACAAAACACAAAATAGCAATAGCCTAGCCATAAGACAAAGTCAGGGCTTTCCAGGTGGCACTAGTAGTAAAGAACTTGCCTGCCAATTCAGGAGATGGAGGTTCAGACCTTGGGTCAGGAAGATCCCTTGGAGGAGGGCATGACAACCCACTCCAGTATTTTTGTCTGGAGAATCCCATGAACAGAGGAGCTTGGCAGGCTATGGTCTGTAGGATCGCAGAGTCAGACACGACCAAAATGACTTAGCACTCACAAAATAAAATTAAGGACCTTCGCTCCTCTTCAAGGGCTATAGATAATTCCCTTTTCTTAACATTAAAGTATTTTTCTGGCTATTCTTTTTCTTTAATTAATTTATTTAATTGGGGGATAGTTACTTTGCAAGATTTTGATGGTTTTTGCTAAACATCAATGTGAATTAGCCACAGATATACATGTGTCCACTCCAACCTGAACCCACCTCCCAACCTATCCCTCTAGGTTGTCACAGAACACTGGCTTTGAGTGTCCTGCTTCATTCATCGAACTTGCACTGGTCATCTATTTTACATATGGCAAGGTACATGTTTCATGCTATTCTTTCAAATCATCCCACCCCTGCCTATAGATAATTCTTGCACCATATGCTTGAGTCATCTTGAAGAGTCAAAAACTCCAATCAGGTGGAAAGTCTTAACTGCATGCCAACCACAAGCACCTAGACCCCTGACCAGTTGGAACAAGATTGATGACTATGATTCCAAAAACATTATTCTGTTAACTTACCACCAATCAATCAGAATAATTGCACACAATCTGATCTCACAACTTTGACCCAGTCTCTCACATTGTCTTTAAAACCTCTTTCCAGAAATGTATCAGAGATTTGGGGTCTTTTGAGCATGAGTTGCTCATTCTCCTTGTTTGGGACCCTGCAATAATCCCTGTGCTTTGCTGCAGCACAACCTGGTGTCAGTAGATTGGCTTTACTGCACTCAGGGGAGATACTCAAGTTTGGTTCAGTAACAACTGTTACATACAAACTTGCCTAAATAGAACTGATTAATAGAACATCTCTATTATCTAATGGCATTATAGGATGGGGACTTGTCCTGATCTCTGCAGGGCTTTTCATGAGTCTCTTGCTCTTCAGTCCCTAAGTCATATCTGACTCCCTGTGACCCCATGAACTGCACCATGCCAGGCTTACCTGTCCTTCACTATCTCCTGGAGTTTGCTCAAACTCATGCCCATTGAGTCAGTGATGCCATCCAACCATCTCATCCTCTGTCACCCCCTTCCTCTCCATGAGTCTGTAGTCAGACATGAAACTCTATGTTGTGATTCTAAGACTCATCCATGATGTCGTGTGAGGCTGTACTCCTCTTCTGTCTAAAACTCCTTTGATGTATGTAGGCTAATGTCCCAGTTTTTAGGGGGGAAATGAGTTTATTAATGTGAGTTGTCTTAATATAATTTAACTACCTTACATGTGTGTGTGCCCAGTAGCTCAGTCATGGCCGACTCTTTTGCGACCGCATGGACTGAAGCCTACCATGCTCCTCTGTCTGTGGAATTTCCCAGGCAAAGAATACTGAAGTGAATTGCCATTTCCTTCTCCAGGGGATCTTCCTGACCCAGGGATGGAACCGTGTCTCCTGCATTTCCTGCATCGGCAGGCAGATTCTTTACTACTGAGCCATCTAGGAAGTCATTAACTACTTTAATATCCACATAAGAAGCTTTGCTTTATCTCATTTAGAAGCAAAACTTCCCACTCCTGTTAGATGTGATTCAGTTACTTTTGCTTCAGATACTTCCATGATATGCATACTGGAATTTTTAAATTCTGACAAATCAATTAAAGCATAGTTACATAGAATAAAGTGAACCCAGTTAAAAGTCATTAAAATTAAGAGTATATACAACCTAGTTCCATTTTTATATATCTTGAGAAGGTATGCAATAAGTTTTACTGCTTTGATGTGTACTTTTTTTTAATTTTATTTTTTTTATTTAATTTTATTTTATTTTTTAACTTTACAATATTTTATTGATTTTGCCATATATCAACATGAATCTGCCACAGGTATACACGTGTTCCCATCCTGAACCCTCCTCCCTCCTCCCTCCCCGTACCATCCCTCTTAATAAATGGAATTCCCCTGGCCTCTGTTTCCTTACTTCTGAAGATAATGTGGAATAATAAACATAACTTCTGAGGAATGCTGTGAGAAAATAGGAAATCTGTAAAAATAGCTGTATAGCTAAAAAATTCATATGTAAGAGGCATATGTGTGTGCGTTAATTGTATATAATCTTCTCTCAAATAAACACATTAATATACATATAAGCACATGCACACAGAAACATTTATAATCCAATTTGTTATGTTGAAAGAAACTTGGTGCACTGGGATGATCCAGAGGGATGGTATGGGGAGGGAGGTGGGATGTGGGTTCAGGATGGGGAATACATGTACACCCATGGCAGATTCATGTCAATGTATGGCAAAACCAATACAATATTGTAAAGTAATTAGCCTCCAACTAAAATAAATAAATTTATACTAAAAAATAAACTTTTAAAGAAAGTTGGAATATAAAGAAATAAAAATAATGAATGTCTGAATTAACATGAAATTCAAGGAATATAGAAGTTTAGGCAAAATAATTTAAGTTAAAATGGGCCTCCCTTGTGGCTCAGTGGCAAAGAATCCGCCTGCCAATGCAGGAAACACGGGTTCAGTCCCTGGGTCGGGAAGACCCCCTGGAGAAAAAAATGGCAACCCACTCCAATATTCTTGCCTGGGAAATCCCACGGACAGAGGAGCCTGACAGGCTACAGTCTATTGGATCGCAAAGAGTTGAACACGACTTAGCAACTGAACAAAAACAGTGTGATCTTACTTGTGATAAAAATGACATCTTAATTAAGTCCTCACAATCAGACCCATGCTTATATTTATGGAATGGGAACTCAGTGCACCAACTAATAGGGCAAACATATCCAAACTGATTCTCATTTTTGTCTCCTATTAAAGTGGGTCACTCACACAAAATACTGTAATCCAGAGGAAACTAAATGACTGAATTGAGAAGCTTAAACCCAGTTCCTGTGAGCCATATTTTATTGGCTCAGTGACACATTTCATTCTTACTGTTGCATAACAAATTATTGCACTAGTGCCTTAAAAATTAAAGTTCTAAGAATCAAAAGTCTAGTTTCATCTCAATGGGCTGAATACAAGGTGTCTGTGAGAACTGGGATCCATCTGGAAGCTCCAGGGAAGAAAACTTCCCTACATCACTTTCTAGTAGGCTTGTGTATTCCTGATCAAGTGGTTCTTTTGTTGTTTTTGTTCATTGTTGTTCAGTCACTAAGTCATGTCCAACTCTTTGAGACCCCATGGACTGAAGCACTCAAGGCTTCCCTGTATTTCATTATCTCCCAGAGCTTGCTCAAACTCATTTCCATTGAGTCTATGATGCCATCCAATCATCTCCTCCTCTGTCATCCCCTTCTCCTCCTTCCCTCAATCTTTTCCAGCATCAGGGTCTTTTCCAATGAGTCAGTTCTTCGCATCAGGTAGTATTTTGTCATCTTCAAAATGTGTAGCATAGCATCTTCAACTCTCTCTCTGATCCCAGCTCTTCCTCTAGTCAACACATTTAGAGGACTGTTAGGGTTACTTTATACCAACCTGGATAATCCAAGCTAATCTTCTCATTTTAAGGTCAATGATTAACAATTTTTTTAATCTACCAGCATTATGCTGTAAGCTATCATATTCAAAAGCTCATGGTATTAGTATGTGGACAGCATTTTAAGGCCCGTATTCTGCCCACTACAAAGGCTTTTTCTGCTATATGTTATTTGCTGTCATTCAAAAGCCCTTACATAAAAATTAAACAGAATTTATCACAGCCTCTGCAGTGAGTGAAAACTTTTCTTTCAAAGCTACATACAAAGATAATTTGGGGGGACTTCCATGATGGCCCAGCAGTTAAAATTCTGATCTTTCAATGAGGGGGGTGAGGGTTTGATCTCTGGTCAGGAAACTAAGATCCCACATGTACCCTGTGGTAGAGCCAAGGAAAAAAAAATGATTTTTGGGAGAGAACACCGAAACATTCCTGTAACTGAATGTAACACAGGACCAGAGCTTTGTTACTCCAAGTATGACCTACAGACTAGAACCTGCAGCTTCACAGTGCTCAGGATCTTGTTAGCAATGCAGAGTCTTAGAGCCCAAGAGACATTCAATTGGAATTTTCCTTGAATTAGAATTCCTGGTGATTTGTATGCACAATGGAATTGGAGAGATGCTGGTGTAAATGAGTTTTCTCACCGCCTAACTGTTAACATTTGGGGAAGGATAAACACTTGTGTTGAGTGTAATCCATGTGTTGTGAGTGTTTAGCAGCATCCCATCTTACAATGACAAATAAGACCAGGAGCAAAACCATCTCGGCTTGAGAAACACTACCCAAAGTCTGAGAACTGGAACCATGCTGATAAAAGTGCATTTAAGATTCCATCCCTAAACTGGTTTGTAATGTTCAGCAGAACATTAAATGCCTCTCAGACTCATTCCTGAAATGGTAAATGGAGTTATAATAGTATTACTTCACAGAAGGAACTTCTCTAAAAATTAAATCAGATCATCCCTATAATGTACTAAGATAATGAAGTGAAGTGAAAGTTGCTCACACGTGTCTGATCTTTGCGACCCCATAGACTATACAGTACATGGAATTCTCCAGGCCAGAAGGCCAGAATACTGGGGTGGGTAGCCTTTCCCTTCTCCAGGGGATCTTCCCAACCCAGGGATGGAACCGAGGTCTCCCACATTGCAGGGGGACTCTTTACCAGACGAGCCACAAAAGAAGCGAGAAGGGAACTAAGATAGATAATGGTAACTTAAAAATCGAAACATATCTCATAATTTACAAACATTTTATAATAAGGAGCAAAATGACAGCTCTTTCTTTATATATAAATGTAAAATGCCAATTGGTTTTAGCAAAGGTGTCAGGGAGCCAAGGAGTGCACTGTCCAATGTTTCACATTAAAAGAACAAAGTTGTCCCTCCTATGATGAACTGAATAATAAATTACTCAGCTATAAAAAGGAATGCATTTGAGCCAGTTAAATGAGAAGAGAAAACCTCTAGACCATTCAGATATGACCTAAACCAAATTCCTAACAATTATACAGTAGAAGTGAGAAATAGATTTAAGAGACTAGATCTGATAGACAGAATGCCTGATGAACTATGGATGGAGGTTCGTGACATTGTACAGGAGACAGGGAGAAAGACCATCCCCAAGAAAAAGAAATGCAAAAAAGCAAAATGGCTGTCTGAGGAGGCCTTGCAAATAGCTGTGAAAAGAACAGAAGCGAAAAGCAAAGGAGAAAAAGGAAAGATATATGTACGCATTTGAATGCAGAGTTCCAAAGAATAGCAAGGAGATAAGAAAGCCTTCCTCAGTGATCATTGCAAAGAAATACAGGAAAACAGTAGAATGGGAAAGATGAGAGGTCTCTTCAAGAAAATTAGAGATACCAAGGGAGTATTTCATGCAAAGATGGGCACAATAAAGCACAGAAATGGTATGGACCTAATAGAAACAGAAGATATTAAGAAGAGGTGGCAAGAATACACAGTAGAACTATACAAAAAAGATCTTAATGACCCAGATAACCATGTTGGTGTGATCACTCACCTAGAGCCAGACATCCTGGAATGTGAAGTCAAGTGGGCCTTAGGAAGCATCACTATGAACAAAGCTAGTGGAGGTGATGGAATTCCAGCTGAGCTATTTCAAATCCTAAAAGATGTTGCTGTGAAAGTGCTGCAGTCAATATGCCAGCAAATTTGGAAAACTCAGCAGTGGCCACAGGACTGGAAAAGGTCAGTTTTCATTCCAATCCCTAAGAAAGGCAATGCCAAAGAATGCTCAAACTACTGCACAACTGCACTCACTCATCTCACATGCTAGCAAAGAAATGCTCAGAATTCTCCAAGCCAGGCTGCAACAATACATGAACCATGAACTTCCTGGTGTCCAAGCCGGTTTTAGAAAAGGCAGAGGAACCAGAGATCAAATTGCCAACATCTGTTGGGTCATCGAAAATGCAAGAGAGTTCCAGAAAAACATCTATTTCTGCTTTATTGATATGCCAAAGCCTTTGACTGTGTGTATCACAATAAACTGTGGAAAATTCTTAAAGAGATGGGAATACCAGACCACCTGATCTGCCTCTTGAGAAACTTATATTCAGGTCAGGAAGCAACAGTTAGAACTGGACACGGAACAATAGACTGGTTCCAAATAGGCAAAAGAGTACATCAAGGCTGTATATTGTCACCTTGCTTATTTAACTTATATACATCATGAGAAATACCGGACTGGATGAAGCACAAGCTGGAGTCAAGATAGCTGGGAGAAATATCAATAACCTCAGATATGCAGAGGACACCACCGTTATGGAAGAAATCGAAGACCAACTAAAGATCCTCTTGATGAAAGTGAAAGAGGAGAGTGAAAAAGTTGGCTTAAAGCTCAACATTCAGAAAACAAAGATATGGCATCTGGTCCCATCACTTCATGACAAATAGATGGAGAAACAGTGGAAACAGTGGTAGACTTCATTTTGCAGGGGATGCAAAATCACTGCATGTGGTGACTACAGCCATGAAATTAAAAGACGCTTACTCATTGGAAGAAAAGTTATGACCAAGCTAGACAGCATGTTAAAAAGCTATAAAACTCTTAGAGGAGAACATAGGCAAAACACTCTCCGACATAAATCACAGCAGGATCCTCTATGACCCACCTCCCAGAATATTGGAAATAAAGGAAACTATTAGCAAGGTGAAAAGGCAGCCTTCAGAATGGGAGAAAATAAGAGCAAATGAAGTAACTGACAAACAACTAATCTCAAAAATATACAAGCAACTCCTACAGCTCAACTCCAGAAAAATAAATGACCCAATCAAAAAATGGGCCAAAGAACTAAATAGACATTTCTCCAAAGAAGACATACAGATGGCTAACAAACACATGAAAAGATGCTCAACATCACTCATTATCAGAGAAATGCAAATCAAAACCACGATGAGGTACCATTTCACGCCAGTCAGAATGACTGTGACCCAAAAGTCTACAAGCAATAAATGCTGGAGAGGGTATGGAGAAAAGGGAACCCTCTTACACTGTTGGTGGGAATGCAAACTAGCACAGCCACTATGGAGAACAGTGTGGAGATTCCTTAAAAAACTGGAAATAGAACTGCCTTATGATCCAGCAATCCCACTGCTGGGCATACACACTGAGGAAACCAGAAGGGAAAGAGACACGTGTACCCCAATGTTCATCGCAGCACTGTTTATAATAGCCAGGACATGGAAGCAACCTAGATGTCCATCAGCAGATGAATGGATAAGAAAGCAGTGGTACATATACACAATGGAGTATTACTCAGCCATTAAAAAGAATACATTTGAATCGGTTCTAATGAGGTGAATGAAACTGGAACCTATTATACAGAGTGAAGTAAGCCAGAAGGAAAAACACCAATACAGTATACTAACGCATATATATGGAATTTAGAAAAATGGTAACAATAACCCTGTGTACAAGACAGCAAAAGAGACACTGATGTATAGATCAGTCTTATGGACTCTGTGGGAGAGGGAGAGGGTGGGGAGATTTGGGAGAATGACATTGAAACATGTATAATATCATGTATGAAATGAGTCGCCAGTCCAGGTCCGATGCACGATACTGGATGCTTGGGGCTGGTGCACTGGGATGACCCAGAGGGAGGGTATGGGGAGGGAGGAGGGAGGAGGGTTCAAGATGGGGAACACAGGTATACCTGTGGCGGATTCATTTTGATATTTGGCAAAACTAATACAATATTGTAAAGTTTAAAAATAAAATTAAAAAAAAAAGAAAGAAAGAAAGTGAAAAGTGAAAGGGAAGTTGCTCCGTCGTGTCTGACTCTTAGCGACCCCATGGACTACAGCCTACCAGGCTCCTCCATCCATGGGATTTTCCAGGCAAGAGTAATGGAGTGGGGAGCCATTGCCTTCTCCGAATTTTATGGTATATCATGATAATTCATAACACAAAGTGTCCCAAAGTTGGTAGTAATTGGTTTGCCACTAATCAAGATTGAATGTATTTACCTGGTTTTCTCCAGACTGATAATAAAAAGTAGAATAATAACTACTGTGAATAAAGTCCTAATAAATAAGAAAAAATAAATAAATAAATAAAATTAAAAGCTTCTGCACAACAAAGGAAGCTATAAGCAAGGTGAAAAGACAGCCTTCAGAATGGGAGAAAATAATAGTAAATGAAGCAACTGAAAAGAATTAATCTCAAAAATACACAAGCAACTCAATTCCAGAAAAATAAACCACCCAATTCAAAACTGGGCCAAAGAACTAAACAGAAATTTCTCCAAAGAAGACATACAGATGGCTAACAAACACATGAAAAGATGCTCAACATCACTCATTATCAGAGAAATGCAAATCAAAACCACAATGAGGTACCATTTCACACCAGTCAGAATGGCTGCGATCCAAAAGTCTACAAACAATAAATGCTGGAGAGGGTGTGGAGAAAAGGGAATCCTCTTACACTGTTGGTGGGAATGCAAACTAATACAGCCACTATGGAGAACAGTGTGGAGATTCCTTTAAAAACTGGAAATAGAACTGCAATACGACCCAGAAATCCCACTGCTGGGCATACACACTGAGGAAACCAGAATTGAAAGAGACACGTGTACCCCAATGTTCATCACAGCACTGTTTATAATAGCCAGGACATGGAAGCAACCTAGATGTCCATCAGCAGACGAATGAATAAGAAAGCTGTGGTGCATATACACAATGGAGTATTACTCATCCATTAAAAAGAATACATTTGAATCAGTTCTAATGAGGTGGATGAAACTGGAACCTATTATACAGAGTGAAGTAAGTCAGAAAGAAAAACACCAATACAGTATACTAATGCATATATATGGAATTTAGAAATATGGTAACAATAACCCTGCATGCAAGAGAGCAAGATACTCAAATGTACAAAACAGTCTTTTGGACTCTGTGGGAGAGGGAGAGGGTGGGATGATTTGGGAGAATGGCATTGAAACATGTATAATATCATATAAGAAACGAATCACCAGTCCAGGTTTGATGCAGGATACAGGATGCTTGGGGCTGGTGCATTGGGATGACCCAGAGGGATAGTACAGGGAGGGAGGAGGGAGGGGGGTTCAGGATGGGGAACACGTGTACACCCATGGTGGATTCATGTTGATGTATGGCAAAACCAATACAATATTGTAAAGTAAAAAAATAATAATAATAAAAATAAAGAAATAAAATTATCTGTATAATTCTCAAAATCCATAAAAAAAAAATAAAAGGTAGAGACATTACTTTGCCAACAAATGTCCCTGTAGTCAAGGCTATGGTTTTTCCAATGGTCATGTACGGATGTGAGAGTTGGACTATAAAGAAAGCTGAGTGCTGAAGAAATGATGCTTTTGAACTATGGTGTTGGCGAAGACTCTTGAGAGTCCCTTGGACTACAAGGAGATCCAACCAGTTCATCCTAAAGGAGATTAGTCCTAGATGTTCATTGGAAGGACTGATATTGAAGCTGAAACTGCAATACTTTGGCCACCTGATGCGAAGAACTGACTCATTGAAAAGACCCTGATGCTGGGAAAGATTGAGAGCAGGAGGAAAAGGGACGTCAGAGGATGAGATGGTTGGATGGCATCACCAACTCAATGGACATGAGTTTGAGTAAACTCCGGGAGTTGGTGATGGACAGGGAGGTCTGGAGTGCTGCAGTCCATGGGGTAGCAAAAGGTCAGACACGATTGAGGCACTGAACTGACTCAGTGAATGAGATGGGTGAACCTAGAGTCTATTATACAGAGTGAAGTAAGTCAGAAAAAGAAAGACAAATATAGTATATTAACTCATATATATAGGTAATCTACAAAGATGGCATTGACGATCCTATGTGCAGGGCAGCAAAGGAGACACAGACATAAAGAACAGACTTTTGGACTCAGTGGGAGAAGGAGAGAGTGGGATAACTTGAGAAAATAGCACTGGAACATTTACATTACCACATGTAAAATAGATAGCCAGTGGGAGTTTGATATATGGCACAGGGCACCCAAAGCCAGTGCTCTGTGACAAGCTGGAGGGATGGAGTTGGGAGGAAGGTGGGAGGGAGGTTCAGCAGGGAGGAGACACATGTATACCTGTGGCCGATTCATGCAGAAATATGGCAAAAACCATCACAGTATTGAAATGTGATTATGCTGTGATTAAAATACATAAAGTTAGTCAAAAAAGAGAAAAGAATAATTTTCTAAGGGTTTTGCGGGGTATGTAGCCCCCTTGAAAAACATCACAAGTCAATGATTTAATGACTCATCAAACTTGTTCAAGAAAGTTGCTTCGGTCTGACATACTGGAGAAAATTTAAATTCAGGGTTGAGATAACATGCTTGGAGTTTAGACCTCTGGAAAGCAAGAAAGTTAATAGAAAAGAACCTATAAAAACTGAATTTGCCTGGCTTATAAGTGGTATCCTGTGAGCAAAGAAACAGTGGGGGGAAAGCCTTTCTGTCCAGATGAAGTCCCACAGGGAATTCAGGTGCTTACAGGTTGTAGCACCATGAGGGAAATGTATCTAATGAGCAGACATAGAGAGCTGTAAATACCTCCTCTGCTGCATCCCTGAGCTTGTACAACCTGGGCATGATTGAGACAGTTTTTGCTCTTGGAGTCCTGAGGCTATACAAGACCAAAGCTTGACCCCTTCCTGCTGTCTTGTCTGGGGCAGAGCTCCAGTCTTCCTCCTTGAGTGTCCAGGAAGGGATTCAGATTTCCACCCAAAGAACTTCTCAGAGTTCCCATGCAGGTGAGTCCATGAACCCAAAAGACAACTGATGAAAAAAACCTGAGAAAATGAAATCCAAGAATGTTTACCTGATGCTGCTCAAGCATCAGCCCCACCCAGATCACAGAGACCACTGTGGCTGTTTGTTTGCTTTATTAAATACTAGTATAGCTTTATGATACAAAAAAAAGAGAAGTGAACATTGGATTCAGTAAGGCAACATTCAGGGATGACAACTAAATGATAGGAATGGAAGCCCAGTTCGAAGAGGGATGAGAGGCATATAGTGCTTCCAGTAAAAGTAGAACATGTATCCAAATATTTTATCAATTAACTGGAGCACTGATATGGGTATCAACTATGTTGTTGTTGTTGTTGTTTAGTCACTAAGTCATGTCTGACTCTTTTGCCACCCCATGGACTGCACCCCGCCAGACTCCTCTGTCCATGGGACTTCCCAGGCTGGAGTACTAGAGTAGGTGGCCATTTCCTTCTCCAGGGTATCTTCCAACCCAGGGTTTGAACTGGCATCTTCTGCACTGGCAGGCAGATTCTTTACCACTGATCCATCAGGGAAGCCCCAGGGTGTTAATTATGGAGGAATATACAATGAAGAAATTTCTTACTAATTTTTATGATAGGCCATAATTAACCATGTTTTTATATTGAGAAAGATCCGTGTCAAGGAATGCCCGGTAATACATGTTTGCAACAATAGCACACGTATTTCACAGTATCTGAGACATCTATTTCACAGTGCCTGCTGCTGCTGCTGTTGCTTAAGTCACTTCAGTCGTGTCCGACTCTGTGCGACCCCATAGAAGGCAGCCCACCAGGCTCCCCCGTCCCTGGGAATCTCCAGGCAAGAACACTGGAGTGGGTTGCCATTTCCTTCTCCAATGCATGAAAGTGAAAAGTGAAAGTGAAGTTGCTCAGTCATGTCCCACCCTTAGTGACCCCATGGACTGCAGCCTACCAGGCTCCTCTGTCCATGGGATTTTCCGGGCAAGAGTACTGGAGTGGGGTGCCATTGTCTTCTCCATTCACAGTGTCTTCTGTGAAGTAAATAACAAAATTTTTAAGATGTTAAAAGGCATATGGTAATGATCTTACTTTGGAATTATTTCATTTCTCATGAGGTAAACTATGTATGTGATTTTGTTAGCCATTTACTTTCTCTACCACCAATTATCTGAGTCCTTTGCTTTTTAAAATTGGGTTAATTCTCTTTTTATATCAAGATGTAACAGTTCTTTAGCAAAATATATTTATTGAGACACTTCATGTATAAATATTATATATACTAGAGGTATAAAACTTAATGCATTGATATGTGTACAAATTATGGAAAGATCATCAAGTCAAGCTAAGTAACACCAGTAACTGTTTTGTGTGTTTGTGTGTGTGTGTTCAGAAGATTTAAGATCTTTCTACCTAGGAAATTTTAAGCAGTGAGCCCTTTACTTTTGTATGGTAGGATGAAAGAATTTTGCTTGTTTTTCATTGCACTCTTTCAAAGAATTAGAGTTTTCCCACAAGCTGGATGTTTGCCTTTTAGTTACTTTATGCATGTACATATATATTTAGCCTCCTTGGGGGCTCAGTGGTAAAGAATCCTCCTGTCAGTGCGGGAGACACAGGTTCAATCCCTGGATCAGAAAGATCCCCTGGAGAAGGAAATGGAAACCCATTCCAGTATACTTGCCTGAGAAATCTCATGGACAAAGGAGTCATGTGTTCTTTCCATTGATTCATTTATGAAAGAAAAAAAAAAAACTGTCATTTTAATATTCTTCACTTGCGGATTATTGTTCTAAACAAAATGATAGAGAAAGTTCTGCATGCCTAGTCCTAATAAACTGCCTTTATAGATTTTTCCAAAATTTTTGCATCTGCGATTTCTATTATTACTTTGAACTTTTGAATCTAAATCTATTTCCAAATGTTGAATCACACTTATCCATTATTTGAAAGGCATTTTTCACCACCATTTGACCACAGATCACCCTTAACTTCCTTCAGTTCAGTTCAGTTCAGTCGCTCAGTCGTGTCCGACTCTTAGAGACCCCATGAATCACAGCACGCCAGGCCTCCCTGTCCATCGCCAACTCCCGGAGTTCACTCAGACTCACGTCCATCGAGTCAGTGATCCCATCCAGCCATCTCATCCTCTGTCGTCCCCTTCTCCTTCTGCCCCCAATCCCTCCCAGCATCAGGGTCTTTTCCAATGAGTCAACTCTTCGCATGAGGTGGCCAAAGTACTGGAGTTTCAGCTTTAGCATCATTCCTTCCAAAGAAATCCCAGGGCTGATCTCCTTCAGAATGGACTGGTTGGATCTCCTTGCAGTCCAAGGGACTCTCAAGAGTCTTCTCCAACACCACAGTTCAAAAGCATCAGTTCTTCAGTGCTCAGCCTTCTTCACAGTCCAACTTTCACATCCATACATGACCACTGGAAAAACCATAGCCTTGACTAGACGGACCTTTGTTGGCAAAGTAATGTCTCTGCTTTTCAATATGCTATCTGGGTTGGTCATAACTTTCCTTCCAAGGAGTAAGTGTCTTTTAATTTCATGGCTGCAGTCACCATCTCCAGTGATTTTGGAGCCAAAATAAATAAATAAATAAAGTCTGACACAGTTTCCACTGTTTCCCCATCTATTTCCCATGAAGTGATGGGACCGGATGCCATGATCTTAGCTTTCTGAATGTTGAGCTTTAAGTCAACTTTTCACTCTCCACTTTCACTTTCATCAAGAGGCTTTTGAGTTCCTCTTCACTTTCTACCATAAGGGTGGTGTCATCTGCATATCTGAGGTTATTGATATTTTTCCCAGGAATCTTGATTCCAGCTTGTGCTTCTTCCAGTCCAGCGTTTCGCAGGATGTACTCTGCATATAAGTTAAATAAAATTAAATCCCTTATGATTATACAGTGGAAGTGAGAAATAGATTTAAGGGCCTAGATCTGATAGATAGAATGCCTGATGAACTATGGAATGAGGTTCATGACATTATACAGGAGACAGTAATCAACACCATCCCCGTGGGAAAGAAATGCAAAAAACCAAAATGGCTGTCTGGGGAGGCCTTACAAATAGCTGTTAAAAGAAGAGAAGTGAAAAGCAAAGGAGAAAAGGAAAGATATAAGCATCTGAATGCAGAGTTCCAAAGAATAGCAAAAAGAGATAAGAAAGCCTTCCTCAGCGATCAATGCAAAGAAATAGAGGAAAACAACAGAATGGGAAAGACTAGAAATCTCTTCAAGAAAATTAGAGATACCAAGGGAACATTTCATGCAAAGATGGGCTGGATAAAGGACAGAAATGGTATGGACCTAACAGAAGCAGAAGATATTAAGAAGAGGTGGCAAGAATACACAGAAGAACTGTATAAAAAAGATCTTCATGACCCAGATAATTATGATGATGCGATCACTGACCTAGAGCCAGACATCCTGGAATGTGAAGTCAAGTGGGCCTTAGAAAGCATCACTAGGAACAAAGCTAGTGGAGGTGATGGCATTCCTGTTGAGCTATTTCAAATCCTGAAAGATGATGCTGTGAAAGTGCTGCACTCAATATGCCAGCAAATTTGGAAAACTCAGCAGTAGCCACAGGACTGGAAAAAGTCAGTTTTCATTCCAATCCCAAAGAATGTTCAAACTATAGCACAATTGCACTCATCTCACATGCTAGTAAAGTAATGCTCAAAATTCTCCAAGCCAGGCTTCAGCACTATGTGAACTGTGAACTTCCAGATGTTCAAGCTGGTTTTAGAAAAGGCAAATGAACCAGAGATCAAATTGCCAACATCTGCTGGATCATATAAAAAGCAAGAAAGCTCCAGAAAAACATCTATTTCTGCTTTATTGACTATGCCAAAGCCTTTGACTGTGTGGACCACAATAAACTGTGGAAAATTCTGAAAGAGATGGGAATACCAGACCACCTGACCAGCCTCTTGAGAAACCTATATGCAGGTCAGGAAGCAACAGTTAGATCTGGACATGGAACAACAGACTGGTTCCAAATAGGAAAAGGAGTACGTCAAGGCTGTATATTGTCACCCTGCTTATATAATTTACATGCAGAGTAACTTCTTCAATTTAAGCACATTTAAATCAACAAATCTTCATAGAAGATGCAATGATAAATTAAACCCTACAGTTTCCTTACATTTAAAAAATACTTCTGTTATATTCTTTTGTTTCCAAGTCATTGACAATGTAATTTTATATTATGACCCTCATTCGTGTTGTTAAATTCTTTTATTTCATGTCTTTATATAAATATCAAAGTCTAAGAACAACAAATAAAAGAATTCACATGAGAAATAGGAGAAAGAAGTTTGCCTTCTCTGCTATCAGTCCATGTTAAAACAGTCAGATAAATATAAAGGAAGCACAGGAAAACCAACTTTTGTTGCCTGATATTAAAAATAGCCAACATTCAATTCATTGTCATTGTGCTGTGTATACATTCTTTTGTTAAACTTGGGTTATTCCTTTTGCTCACTTTTCTCTTGGGGCTGTACAATCCATAAGTGTTTCAGACCATAAAGATATCAGCACTTTCAGTTCAGTTCAGTTCAGTCGCTCGTTCATGTCCGACTCTTCGCGACCCCATGAACCGCAGCACGCCAGGCCTCTCTGTCCATCACCAACTCCCAAAGTTCACCCAAACTCATGTCGATCAAGTCGGCGATGCCATCCAGCCATCTCATCCTCTGTCGTCCCCTTCTCCTCCTGCCTCCAATCCCTCCCAGCATCAGAGTCTTTTCCAATGAGTCAACTCTTCCCATGAGGTGGCCAAAGTATTGGAGTTTCAGCTTTAGCATCAGTCCTTCCAATGAACATCCAGGACTGATCTCCTTTAGGATGGACTGGCTGGATCTCCTTGCAGTCCAAGGGACTCTCAAGAGTCTTCACCAACACCACAATTCAAAAGCATCAATTCTTCAGCGCTCAGCTTTCTTCACAGTCCAACTTTCACATCCATACATGACCACTGGAAAAACCATAGCCTTATCTTTGGATAAATTTGTTTCTGTTATGCATTATTTTTCCTGGAAATCAAAGAAATATAACAGCAGATAAAATATCACCAGAACCAAAGAAACTTTTCTTTGCCACATTCTCTTAAGAACCACTGGAGATTGTGTTAATGTTAGTTGCTCAGTCGTGTCTGACGCTTTGCAACCCTATGGACTGTAGCCCACCAGACTCCTCTGTCCATGGAAGTCTCCAGGCAAGAATCCTGGAGTAAGTAGCCATTGAAATTAGATCTTTATTACCTTTTGTGTCCACTATCTCTCACTCTTTCTCTCTCTCTCTCTCTTTCTCTCTTTCTCCTAATATATATGCATATCTTGAAATCAAGCTTTAGAGAAAGAATATATAGCTATATGTATATCTATTCACATACAGCCATACTTGTTCAGTGGAAAAATTATTTCTGTATCTTTAATACAAGGCATAAAATGGACATAAAAAATCATACTCCAAGTTTATTGGTACCTGAGATTAAAAACCAGATTTTCTAGATGCCATTTGTATATAATCTGATCTGATCAGCCTAAGCTCTATCAACCTCTAACACAATGAGCATAATTATGGATGAAAAATATGTGGTAATAACACACCCTCAGAAACCAGGGTCTACTGCATGCATGTGTGTGTGTGTGTACGTGTGTGTGTGTGTATGATGCCCTATGGAGTGTGAGAAGTCATTAGAACAGGGATACTGAGCTCATATTCCAATGTGACTATCATTCATAGAGGCCAGAACACAATCAACAGAAGGCATGAGAGAAGAGTCATTTAAACACACAGGCCGGAGGGAGGAGCCAAGATGGCGGAGGAGCAGGATGGAGAGAACACTTTCTCCCCCACAAATTCATCAAAAGAGCATTTAAACGTCGAGTAAATTCCACAAAACAACTTCTGAATGCCAGCAGAGGACATCCGGCACCCAGAAAAGCAACCCAACTCTTCGAAAGGAGGTAGGAAAAAATATAAAAGACAAAAAAAAAAAAGAGACAAAAGAGGGAGGGACAGAGTTCCGTCCCAGGAAGGGAGTCTTAAAAAGAGAGAACTTTCCAAACACCAGGAAACCTTCTCACTGCCGAATCTGTGCCGAGCTTTGGAAGCACAGAGGGCAACATAACAGGGAGAAAAAATAAATAAACAATTAAAACCCGCAGATTGCAAGCCCTATGGTAACTCCCCCAGCGGAGAAGCAGCGCAGACGCCTGCATCTGCCATTAGCAAGAAGGGGCTGGGCAGGGAGGCGCGGCGCGGGCTGCATTGCTGAGAGTAAGAATCTGGCCTGAATACCTTGAGCAATATCTGAGTGAAATAATTTGGGCTAGCAAACCAGACTGTGGGATATCTACCACGCGAAAAGCCAGCCCTAACCTAAGACCACCAGGCCCGCGCACGGAACAAAGGACTGAACAGAGATAGCCGGCTGCAGATCTTCCCCCTCCGGTGACAGGCAGCCAGAGCCGGAAGGGGGCAATCGCAGCCCCAGAGAGACATTATCTATAAAACTGTAAGCAGGCTTCTTTGCTAACTAAAACTTCTTGGGGGTCTGGACGGTCAACATCTGCCTGAGAAGGTGTGCCGGTTTTACACCCAGATAACCGAGTGGCGGGGAGGCGATAAGTCGCAGCATTGGCGCTCGCCGAACACCTCATCACCTGAGTTGCTCGGACCTGGGAAGAGCACAAAACGCAGGCCCAACTGAGTCTGCGCCTCTGAGGACTACCTGAGTGCCTGAACCTGAGCGGCTTGGACCTGGGAGGTGCATGCAACCCAGGGCCGGCCTCGGATGGTTCCCGGTGGAACAACCTAGAGCCTGAGCGGTGTGGGCAAGGAGGCTACACGCACCGTGAGTGGGGGCAGACCCAGTGTGGCTGAGGCACTGCGAGCGCACGCCAGTGTTATTTGTTTGCAGCATCCCTCCCTCCCTCCCCACAGCGCGACTGAACAAGTGAGCCTAAAAAAAAAAAAAAAAAGGTTCCCCCACCGTCCCCTTTGTGTCAGGGCGGAAGCCAGACACTGAAGAGACCAGCAAACAGAAGAAGTTATAACAGAGGGAAACGTCTTGGAAGCTACAGGCAATAGATTAAAACCCTGTGGTTACTACGGACTACATAGGAAGGGGCCTATAGATCTTGAGAAATATAAGTCGGACCAAGCAACTAGCCAGAAATGAACTGAACCCACAATACTCACAACAAAACCAAAGAAAGTCCTAGATATATTTTTACTATTTTTACGATCATTCTTTCTTTCTTTTTTTAAATTTTAAGTCCTCTATTGTTCCTTTAATTTTCACTTTTATAACCTATTACTTTGCAAAAAAAAAAAAAAAGACCCTATTTTTTTCTTCTTCAGCAAACTTCATATATATATATTTCATAATTTTTTGACCCTGTTTTTCTTTTTTTCTTCTTTTCTTTAACATTGTATTTTTGAAATACCAAACTCTACTCTAGATTTTTAATTTTAGCTTTTTGGTATATGTTATCAATTTTGTACCTATAGTTTTTTTTTATAATTTCTGTGACTTTTTTTTTCTCTGTTTTGTTCTCTTCTTCTTTTATATAAAATTGTATATCTGAAATTCCAAACTCTACTCTAGATTTTTAATTTATGCTTTTTGGAATTTGATATCAATTTTGTACCTGTATTTTCTTTATAATTTTTGCAACATTGTTTGTTTTTGTTTGTTTGTTTCTTTTCTCTCTTTGTTTTTCTTCTTCTTTTTTTTTAACATTGTATTTTTGAAATTCCAAACTCTACTCTAGATTTTTAATTTTTGCTTTTTGGTATTAGTTATCAATTTTGTACCTATATTTTCTTTATAATCTTCACGACCTTGTTTGTTTTTGTTTGTTCGTTTTTTCTCTCTTTTCCTTCTTCTTTTCTTTAACATCGTATTTTTGAAATTTCAAACTCTACTCTAGATTTTTAATTTTTGCTTTTTGGTATTAGTTATCAATTTTGTACCTGTATTTTCTTTATAATTTTCACGACCTTGTTTGTTTTTGTTTGTTCGTTTTTTCTCTCTTTTCCTTCTTCTTTTCTTTAACATCGTATTTTTGAAATTTCAAACTCTACTCTAGATTTTTAATTTTTGCTTTTTGGTATTAGTTATCAATTTTGTACCTGTATTTTCTTTATAATTTTCACGACTTTGTTTGTTTTTGTTTGTTCGTTTTTTCTCTCTTTTCCTTCTTCTTTTCTTTAAAATTCCAAACTCTACTCTAGATTTTTAATTTTTGCTTTTATGTATTTGTTAACAATTTTGTACCTTTAAGAACCCAATCTTCAGGACCCATTTTTCACTAGGGAGTGAGATTACTGGCTTGACTGCTCTCTCTCCCTTTGGACTCTCCTTTTTGTCCACCAGGTCGCCTGTGTCTCCTCCCTAACCCCTCTCTACTCTACCCAACTCTGTGAATTTCTGTGTGTTCCAGACGGTGGAGAACACATAGGGAACTGATTACTGGCTGGATCTGTCTCCCTCCTTTTCATTCCCCCCTCTTATCCTTCTGGCCACCTCTGTCACCTTCCTCCTTCTTCTCTTCTCTGTATAACTCCGTGAACATCTCTGAGTGGTCCAGTTGTGGAGTGCACATAAGGAAGTGACTACTGGCTAGCCCACTCTCTCCACTATTGATTCCACCTCATCTCATTTGGGTCACCGCTAACTCCCTCCTCCCTCTTCTCTTCTCCATGTAATGCTGTGAACCTCTCTGAGTGACCCTCACAGTAGAGAAACTTTTCATCTTCAACGTAGATGTTTTATTAATGGTGCTGTATAGAAGGAGAAGTTTTGAAACTACTGTAAAAATAAGACCGATAACTGGAAGCAGGAGGCTTAAGTCAAAACCCTGGCTCCAGGGAACTCCTGACTCCAAGGAACATTAATTGACAGGAGCTCATCAAATGCCTCCATACCGACACTGAAACCAAGCACCACACAAGGGCCAACAAGTTCCAGGGCAAGACATACCAAGAAAATTCTCCAACAACAAAGGAACACAGCCCTGAGCTCCAAGATACAGGCTGCCCAAAGTCACCCCAAAACCATAGACATCTCATAACTCATTACTGTACATTTCATTGCACTCCAGAGAGAAGAAATACAGCTCCACTCACCAGAACACGAACACAAGCTTCCCTAACCAGGAAACCTTGTCAAGCCACCTGTACAAACCCACACACAGCGAGGAAACGCCACAATAAAGAGAACTCCACAAACTGCCAGAATACAGAAAGGACACCCCAAACTCAGCAATTTAAACAAGATGAAGAGACAGAGGAATACCCAGCAGATAAAGGAACAGGATAAATGCCCACCAAACCAAACAAAAGAGGAAGAGATAGGGAATCTACCTGATAAAGAATTCCAAATATGATACTGAAATTGATCCAAAATCTTGAAATTAAAATGGAATCACAGATAAATAGCCTGGAGACAAGGATTGAGAAGACGCAAGAAAGGTTTAACAAGGACCTAGAAGAAATAAAAAAGAGTCAATATATAGTGAATAATGCAATAAATGAAATTAAAAACACTCTGGAGGCAACAAATAGTAGAATAACTGAGGCAGAAGATAGGATTAGTGAATTAGAAGATAGAATGGTAGAAATAAATGAATCAGAGAGGATAAAAGAAAAACGAATTAAAAGAAATGAGGACAATCTCAGAGACCTCCAGGACAATATTAAACGCTACAACATTCGAATCATAGGGGTTCCAGAAGAAGAAGACAAAAAGAAAGACCATGAGAAAATACTTGAGGAGATAATAGTGGAAAACTTCCCTAAAATGGGGAAGGAAATAATCACCCAAGTCCAAGAAACCCAAAGAGTCCCAAACAGGATAAACCCAAGGTGAAACACCCCAAGACACATATTAATCAAATTAACAAAGATCAAACACAAAGAACAAATATTAAAAGCAGCAAGGGAAAAACAACAAATAACACACAAGGGAATTCCCATAAGGATAACAGCTGATCTTTCAATAGAAACTCTTCAAGCCAGGAGGGAATGGCAAGACATACTTAAAATGATGAAAGAAAATAACCTACAGCCCAGATTATTGTACCCAGCAAGGATCTCATTCAAGTATGAAGGAGAAATCAAAAGTTTTTCAGACAAGCAAAAGCTGAGAGAATTCTGCACCACCAAACCAGCTCTCCAACAAATACTAAAGGATATTCTCTAGACAGGAAACACAAAAACGGTGTATAAATTCGAACCCAAAACAATAAAGTAAATGGCAACGGGATCATACTTATCAGTAATTAAATGTAATTACATACTTAAATGTAAATGGGTTGAATGCCCCAACCAAAAGACAAAGACTGGCTGAATGCATACAAAAACAAGACCCCTACATATGTTGTCTACAAGAGACCCACCTCAAAACAGGGGACACATACAGACTGAAAGTGAAGGGCTGGAAAAAGATTTTCCATGCTAATAGGGACCAAAAGAAAGCAGGAGTAGCAATACTCATATCAGATAAAATAGACTTTAAAACAAAGGCTGTGAAAAGAGACAAAGATGGTCACTACATAATGATCAAAGGATCAATCCAAGAAGAAGATATAACAATTATAAATATATATGCACCCAACACGGGAGCACCTCAGTATGTAAGACAAATGCTAACAAGTATGAAAGGAGAAATTAACAATAACACAATAATAGTGGGAGACTTTAATACCCCACTCACACCTATGGATAGATCAACTAAACAGAAAATTAACAAGGAAACACAAACTTTAAATGATACAATAGACCAGTTAGACCTAATTGATATCTATAGGACATTTCATCCCAAAACAATGAATTTCACCTTTTTCTCAAGCACACATGGAACCTTCTCCAGGATAGATCACATCCTGGGCCATAAATCTAGCCTTGGTAAATTTAAAAAAATAGAAATCATTCCAAGCATCTTTTCTGACCACAATGCAGTAAGATTAGATCTCAATTACAGGAGAAAAACTATTAAAAATTCCAACATATGGAGGATGAACAACACCCTGCTGAATAACCAACAAATCACAGAAGAATCAAAAAAGAAATCAAAATTTGCATAGAAACGAATGAAAATGAAAACACAACAACCCAAAACCTGTGGGACACGGTAAAAGCAGTCCTAAGGGGAAAGTTCATAGCAATACAGGCACACCTCAAGAAACAAGAAAAAAGTCAAATAAATAACCTAACTCTACACCTAAAGCAACTAGAAAAGGAAGAAATGAAGAACCCCAGGGTTAGTAGAAGGAAAGAAATCTTAAAAATTAGAGCAGAAATAAATGCAAAAGAAACAAAAGAAACCATAGCAAAAATCAACAAAACCAAAAGCTGGTTCTTTGAAAGGATAAATAAAATTGACAAACCATTAGCCAGACTCATCAAGAAACAAAGGGAGAAAAATCAAATCAATAAAATCAGAAACGAAAATGGAGAGATCACAACAGATAACACACAAATACAGATGATAACACAGATCATAAGAGACTACTATCAACAATTATATGCCAATAAAATGGACAACGTGGAAGAAATGGACAAATTCTTAGAAAAGTGCAACTTTCCAAAACTTGACCAGGAAGAAATAGAAAATCTTAACAGACCCATCACAAGCACGGAAATTGAAACTGTATTCAGAAATCTTCCAGCAAACAAAAGCCCAGGTCCAGACGGCTTCACAGATGAATTCTACCAAAAATTTAGAGAAGAGCTAACACCTATCCTGCTCAAACTCTTCCAAAAAATTGCAGAGGAAGGTAAACTTCCAAACTCATTCTATGAGGCCACCATCACCCTAATACCAAAACCTGACAAAGATCCCACAAAAAAAGAAAACTACAGGCCAATATCACTGATGAACATAGATGCAAAACTCCTTAACAAAATTCTAGCAATCAGAATCCAACAACACATTAAAAAGATCATACACCATGACTAAGTGGGCTTTATCCCAGGGATGCAAGGATTCTTCAATATCCGCAAATCAATCAATGTAATACACCACATTAACAAATTGAAAAATAAAAACCATATGATTATCTCAATAGATGCAGAGAAAGCCTTTGACAAAATCCAACAGCCATTTATGATAAAAACTCTCCAGAAAGCAGGAATAGAAGGAACATACCTCAACATAATAAAAGCTATATATGACAAACCCATAGCAAACATTATCCTCAATGGTGAAAAATTGAAAGCATTTCCTCTAAAGTCAGGAACAAGACAAGGGTGCCCACTTTCACCATTACTATTCAACATAGTTTTGGAAGTTTTGGCCACAGCAATCAGAGCAGAAAAAGAAATAAAAGGAATCCAAATTGGAAAAGAAGAAGTAAAACTCTCACTGTTTGCAGATGACATGATCCTCTACATAGAAAACCCTAAAGACTCCACCAGAAAATTACTAGAACTAATCAATGACTATAGTAAAGTTGCAGGATATAAAATCAACACACAGAAATCCCTTGCATTCCTATACACTAATAATGAGAAAACAGAAAGAGAAATTAAGGAAACAATTCCATTCACCATTGCAACGGAAACAATAAAATACTTAGGAATATATCTACCTAAAGAAACTAAAGACCTATATATAGAAAACTATAAAACACTGGTGAAAGAAATCAAAGAGGACACTAATAGATGGAGAAATATACCATGTTCTTGGATTGGAAGAATCAGTATAGTGAAAATGAGTATACTACCCAAAGCAATTTATAGATTCAATGCAATCCCTATCAAGCTACCAACAGTATTCTTCACAGAGCTAGAACAAATAATTTCACAATTTGTATGGAAATACAAAAAACCTCGAATAGCCAAAGCGATCTTGAGAAAGAAGAATGGAACTGGAGGAATCAACCTACCTGACTTCAGGCTCTACTACAAAGCCACAGTTATCAAGACAGTATGGTACTGGCACAAAGACAGAAATATAGATCAATGGAACAAAATAGAAAGCCCAGAGATAAATTCACGCACATATGGACACCTTATCTTTGACAAAGGAGGCAAGAATATACAATGGATTAAAGACAATCTCTTTCCCAAGTGGTGCTGGGAAATCTGGTCAACCACTTGTAAAAGAATGAAACTAGAACACTTTCTAACACCATACACAAAAATAAACTCAAAATGGATTAAAGATCTAAACGTAAGACCAGAAACTATAAAACTCCTAGAGGAGAACATAGGCAAAACACTCTCCGACATACATCACAGCAGGATCCTCTATGACCCACCTCCCAGAATACTGGAAATAAAAGCAAAAATAAACAAATGGGACCTAATTAAACTTAAAAGCTTCTGCACATCAAAGGAAACTATTAGCAAGGTGAAAAGACAGCCTTCAGAATGGGAGAAAATAATAGCAAATGAAGCAACTGACAAACAACTAATCTCAAAAATATACAAGCAACTCCTACAGCTCAACTCCAGAAAAATAAATGACCCAATCAAAAAATGGGCCAAAGAACTAAATAGACATTTCTCCAAAGAAGACATACAGATGGCTAACAAACACATGAAAAGATGCTCAACATCACTCATTATCAGAGAAATGCAAATCAAAACCACTATGAGGTACCATTTCACACCAGTCAGAATGGCTGCGATCCAAAAGTCTACAAATAATAAATGCTGGAGAGGGTGTGGAGAAAAGGGAACCCTCTTACACTGTTGGTGGGAATGCAAACTAGTACAGCCACTATGGAGAACAGTGTGGAGATTCCTTAAAAAACTGGAAATAGAACTGCCTTATGATCCAGCAATCCCACTGCTGGGCATACACACTGAGGAAACCAGAAGGGAAAGAGACACGTGTACCCCAATGTTCATCGCAGCACTGTTTATAATAGCCAGGACATGGAAGCAACCTAGATGTCCATCAGCAGATGAATGGATAAGAAAGCAGTGGTACATATACACAATGGAGTATTACTCAGCCATTAAAAAAAAGAATACATTTGAATCAGTTCTATTGAGGTGGATGAAACTGGAGCCTATTATACAGAGTGAAGTAAGCCAGAAGGAAAAACACCAATACAGTATACTAATGCATATATATGGAATTTAGAAAGATGGTAACAATAACCCTGTGTACGAGACAGCAAAAGAGACACTGATGTATAGAACAGTCTTATGGACTCTGTGGGAGAGGGAGAGGGTGGGAAGATTTGGGAGAATGACATTGAAACATGTAAAATATCATGTAAGAAACGAGCTGCCAGTCCAGGTTCAATGCACGATACTGGATGCTTGGGGCTAGTGCACTGGGATGACCCAGAGGGATGGTATGGGGAGGGAGGAGGGAGGAGGGTTCAGGATGGGGAACACATGTATACCTGTGGCGGATTCATTTTGATATTTGGAAAAACTAATACAATTATGTAAAGTTTAAAAATAAAATTTTAAAAAAATAAATAAATAAACACACAGGCCACCTCTTCAACAGTTTCATAAACTGCTAGAGGTATATAGTGGCTTCCCAAGTGATTCCAGGGTGAAAAATCTGCCTATCAATGCATGAGACGCAAGAGACACAGGTTTGGTCCCTGGGTTGGGAAGATCCCCTGGAGAAGGGAATGGCAACCCACTCCAGTATTCTTGCCTGGAAAATTCCATGGACAGAGGAGCCTGGTGGGCTACAGTCCATGAAGTTGCAAAGGAATCAGACATGACTTAGTGACTAAACAACAAAGAGAGGCATAGTGTGTACTGTGTATGGGGACACCTTCTGATCTGAAGTCTCAGCAGCAGCAGGGAGGCCACCTGGTTTCTCAACATCCTCTGACACCGCCCCTCATCACTCTCCCTCCTGCTCAGGTTCCTCCAGAGATTGACTTCATTTTTAAAAAACTTTAACATCTAAAACAAGCACATTCTTCAGGGCCCTATTTGAATGTGTTGCCTGAACACCCATGTAAAACAGCAGCCACACTAACTCCTTTCCTCGTACTTGCTTTCATTTTCTTCATAGTATCTGCCACCATCGAACATGCTATATATGATGCTTTATTTCTGACATTCTTTATCCATGATGAGATTTTAGAAGAGTTTGTTTCTCAGAACCCTATACACACTGCAAAATCCATGGGCAAATATTAAAATTAATATTTGACAGCAAAATTTAAAAGTAACATTTCAACAATGTGAGAAATGTCTATTTGTGTCAAATTTTTCATGTTATTTTTCCCCTATCCTTGTAGGCAACAAGGAACATCACAGGAGTTTCAGAATTTCTTCTCCTGGGATTTTCAGAGGAACCAGAATGGCAGCCCCTCATATTTGGGCTTTTCCTCTCCATGTACCTGATCACTGTGTGGAATTCTGCTCGTCATTCTGGCTGTCAGTTCAGACTCCCACCTCCACACCCCCATGTACTTCTTCCTCTCCAACCTGTCCTTTGTAGATATCTGCTTCACCTCCACCACCATCCCAATGTTGCAGAAACAAGTACTCGAGAAACCAACCACCACACTCAGAGAGTCAGAGAACTCAGGTTTATTAAGCCAGCAGACCCAGAGGAGTTAACACTCCAAGCTCTGAGCCCTGAACAAAGGGGTTACAGAGTTTTTATACACTGAGAGGCATGATTAAGCAGGTTTGCAGGGGCTTGGTGATTGCAAAGAGCAGGACAAGGATGAGTGAGATAAGCTCCAGTTCCTAGTATTGTAAGTCCCCACTTTCTAAGACTAAGTGACCTATGTGATCCAGACTTTGCAAGGAGCAAGCTGAGTTACAGAGACAGAAGGAGCAGGAGGTTATGTAAAATTTTAACTCTTCCTCTTCATTCCCCCTTCTTGATGCTTCTATCACTCGTTGTAGAAAGCATCATCTCATGTTTTGGTAGGTCATTCAGAGCTCCCCCTCGTTTAAGGGGCTATAGTGAGCTATTACCATTTGCACCTTTTTGGATTCAATTTGAGAGGTTATGAACTGGGTAATAGGGTTGAGAATACAAGGGCCAAACAAGAGCACCACAAAGAATATGAAGAGAGGACCAGTTCAAGGGAGAAGCCACGATGTCCAGCTCCAGATATTGTTCTAATTACCCCAGGAATTAGCTAGTTTCTCTCTCCTTTCTGTGATTTGTTCCCTTAGCTGTTGGGCCATGTCCCTGACTATTTCTGATTGGTTTACATAAAAGCAGCATTCTTCATTCAAGAAGAGATAGAGTCTTCTCTTTTCAGCTGTCAGTAGGTCAAGCCCTCTCCTATTATGTAAACCACCTCAACCAGAGAATCTAGTTGCTCCTGTAATGAAGAGCACAGCAGTAATACCGATTAGGGATAGAGGCCACAATTGACAATGAAAATCCATCGATATTTTGATAGCTGGCTCCTCAAGCTCCCACCATGCATTGACCAGCCAGCTGCCAGAGTGTGGCTGGAGCAAGGCTGAAGAATCCTCAAGCTTCTGCCTTGTGTTGATTAGTCAGCTTCTGCAGTGACTAGGGCAGGGCTCAGCGTCCCTCATGTGTGAGGGCTGTTGTCTTTGAAACCGGACCTTGAGGAGGTTTGGGGGATCGGAACTGCTTTCCAGGTGTCCTCATCACAGGTAGTTGCTGCCTTCTTGATTCTGGTGTGGTGGATCTAAGGGATGACACCTGTAACTTTAACAGCAGTAGGGGTTGCCAGGACGACTGTGTGAGGGCCTGTCCAAACTGCTAAAGTGGTTTATTTGGTTTTGTTTTCTAATCTTTAACACATACTTCATCTCCTGGCTGATAGGGATGAACCCAATTGCCCAAAGGAATGGGTGTCCTTTCTAAGGTTTATCAAGCGATATAGCAGAAGACTTTTCCCAGGGCCTGGAGGTTTGGGGACATCTCCAGGTCAGCTAGTTGTTGGTGATCTCCCTTGAGCTTTTCTATCACTGGGGGTGGTCTCCTGTATAAGATGTCAAAGGGAGAATAGCCTGAGGACTTTGGGGTGCATTTACGTAGGGAGATGAGAGTCCACAGAATAAGACAGCTTGCTCCAGCATTGTTTGGGTATTGACCAGGGGATATTCTTGTCATACTACTACTTGGAGAAACAAACTTAACAAGAAAGTTAAGGATATATGGCCCAAAGATTAATAGAAGTAGGAAAGCTGCTGTGGGGCTAGCCAGTAGAACCAGGTCCAGACATTAGTTCATGACATTAGTGTTTATCCAGGTATGAGAAGATGCAAGAATTTGGACTCATAAAAATCTTTACCTGAAAACATTTGACTAGCTGAAGGGCTGTTTTTCTGGGTTTTTCCCAGAGCACAGAATGCCTTATTTTTTGTCTCCACCCTGAACTCCTTTCAAGGGGGTGTTGAAGGTCAGCATCTTGTTCATTTCAGTTCAGTTCAGTCGCTCAGTCGTATCCAACTCTTTGCGACCCCATGAACCACAGCACGCAAGACCTCCCTGTCCATCACCAACTCCCAGAGTTCACCCAAACCCATGTCCATCGAGTGGTCACGATTTAATCTTTGTAGAGGCAGCTGGCAAGGGTCAACTTTCAGTCAGCAGGGCCCCTTCATTGCCACATATTTGACCATGTTTTGAGGGCATTTCATGGTCACTGTATCCAGCAGTGCTGGGAAGGCTCATTCCCAGGTCTAACAAAGATTCCATTGACAGGCCACTCAATGTGTTGTCACTAGACCAGGTCTTGTAAGTAGCAAAAGTCTCTGGACCATACCTGCCTTACTAACCTCTTGGTCCAGAAAGATATTTTCTCTTGTTGCTTCTTCCCATATCTAGAGTTACATTGGATGGAGGAACCTGGTAGGCTGCCATCTGTGGGGTCGCACAGAGTCGGACACAACTGAAGTGATGCAGCAGCAGCAGCAGCAGAATTACATTATTAAAATTATTGATCTCATATGGAACTGCATATCAGCAGTTTATCACAGGCTCTGTCACACATTTGGTAACATAAATAATCTTCTGAAGCATGCTACATAGAAAATAATATAGCTAGCAGTTATTAGTAAGGTCACAAACAAGAATTTAAGTCAAGAACTTTCATTGGGTATAGCCTGGTATACCCCCAGGTCATCTGACTCAGTTAAGTGATTATGGCCAAGTGTTAACCTCCGGGTTGTACATCATGGAGCATCTGATCTTTATCCAGAGATTGGTTACTGAGATAAGCTTTAGAAACAATCTTAGAGTGTCCTTTTTAATAACTTAATTAAACTTTTTAGCAATATAACATATCAATGAACTGTCTCAGAAGTGAGTCTTAGTAAGATCAGATCAGATCAGATCAGTCACTCAGTCGTGTCCGACTCTTTGTGACCCCATGAATCGCAGCACACAAGGCCTCCCTGTCCATTACCAACTCCCTGAGTTCACTCAGACTCATGTCCATCGAATCAGTGTTGCCATCCAGCCATCTCATCCTCTGTCGTCCCCTTCTCCTCCTGCCCCCAATCCCTCCCAGCATCAGAGTCTTTTCCAATGAGTCAACTCTTCGCATGAGGTGGCCAAAGTACTGGAGTTTCAGCTTTAGCATCATTCCTTCCAAAGAAATCCCAGGGCTGATCTCCTTCAGAATGGACTGGTTGGATCTCCTTGCAGTCCAAGGGACTCTCAAGAGTCTTCTCCAACATCACAGTTCAAAAGCATCAATTCTTCGGCGCTCAGCCTTCTTCACAGTCCAACTCTCACATCCATACATGACCACTGGAAAAACCATAGCCTTGACTAGATGAACCTTTGTTGGCAAAGTAATGTCTCTGCTTTTGAATATGCTATCTAGGTTGGTCATAACTTTCCTTCCAAGGAGTAAGTGTCTTTTAATTTCATGGCTGCAGTCACCATCGGTAGTGGTTTTGGAGCCCAAAAAAATAAAGTCTGACACCATTTCCACTGTTTCCCCATCTATTTCCCATGAAGTGGTGGGACCGGATGCCATGATCTTCATTTTCTGAATGTTGAGCTTTAAACCAACTTTTTCACTCTCCACTTTCACTTTCATCAAGAGGCTTTTGAGTTCCTCTTCACTTTCTGCCATAAGGGTGGTGTCATCTGCAAGCACAGACCTTAATTAACAAAACTAGAACTTAATATTATATGTATTAAGGTCCATAAAATGAGGTCCATCAGGGAGCTGGGAAAAGCCAAGTGGCCATCTTGCATTTCCCATAGCCCTGGCTCTTTGATTTTCAGCTGTTGTTTATTTTTAATTTCTTGATTTAAAAGCAGACTATTACCATGTTTTAAGAACATCAGGATAGCAAAAGTCTAACCGTGAGGGGTTATTTTTTGTAGAAGCAGAATGACCTTTGTCTACATGTACCATAATCTTAAATAATGTTTATTTACTTTACCAAAGTAACAAAAGATTTTAAAAACAACTGTAAATCACTTAAAGACAAAGAAATTTATAATCTGTTATGGAAAGCTGCATTCTAAGAAAACTTTGCTTTCTAAACAGAGAGAAGACCAAATTCTAGTCTAGTACCATCTTACTGTTAATAACAAAAGTTGTTTATCTCTTTAACCTTAGAAAGTCTTTTCCATAAACCTTGAAGAACTAGCAGTATTCTTCTAAAGGCATGAGAGTAAAACCATAGAAGGCATGTTTAAAATCTGATTCTATTGCAATTGACAAAGAAACCTGGTCATTGAACACTTTAGTATGATAACTATAATTGTAATTAACCATATTTTATCAGGGCATATTAGATCTATATGAATTTCACACAATTTTAAGATATCTATTTAGTAACATCAACCATACAGTATAACCTGAAAAGATTTATCACCCCTTTAACAGTACTTCCCATGTAATTTAACATATCCAGTGAACCCAGGTAGCTATTAAGTTACCTGTCTCAGGGGCCCTCTGAAGCATTCCAAAGTTAGCTAGAAGTCAAGTTATTTAGAAAGTTTTATCGATAAATATCAAAAGGATTTATAACAGTCAGGTAGGATCATATAAGTTACTGTGAAATAATAGTTATTTACTTAGCCAAAGTTAACAAAAGATTTCAAAGGTAAATATAGAACAGATCAATTAAGAGGTAAAGAAACTTAAACCTATTATTAAAAGCAGTTCATCCACCTCATTAGAGCTGATTCAAATGTATTCTTTTTAATGGCTGAGTAATACTCCATTGTGTATTTCGATGCACGATACTGGATGCTTGGAGCTGGTGCACTGAGACGACCCAGAGGGATGGTACGGGGAGGAAGGTGGGAGGGGGGTTCAGAATGGGGAACACGTGTGTACCCGTGGCGGATTCGTGTTGATGTATGGCAAAACCAATACAATATTGTAAAGTAATTAACCTCCAATTAAAATAAATAAATTTATATTAAAAAAGAAAAATAAATAAATTTATATTTTAAAAAAATTAAAAAAAATAAAAGCAGTTCAACATCTGAAGAATGTATGTCCTCTTAACAGAAAGAAAGGCTGAATTCAAGTTTTGCACCAGTTTACTTTAAACTCATTTAGATAAACTTAATTAAATTTGTTTTAAACTTGTCATTCCTAACCAAGCAAAAAAATTTTTTTCAGAGTCACTTTCCACAAACCTTCTAATCACTTTTTGTAACAGCCACCCGTAAGTCAGACCTACTTTTATTCCCTTCATAAAATGTAATTTTATTTTTTATACCTTTTTTATTAAAAGCATACCTTCTACTTCCTTATTAGATTAGCAAACAAGCATTAATACTTGTTTAATATTTAATATTGACTATTTCCCAGTTTAAGTGAATCTGAAATTTATTTAGATTAATTTTTCTTGTATTTAGAATTGTTTGATTTGTAAGCGCTTACTTTTCTTTAGGCCAATTAAATTAGAACTCATTACAACTTCAACAGTATTATCAGAAAAAAACAAAAGACATACACTGAGACATACATAAATCCAGACAGACAGATTGACAGAGATCTTATAGTTTTCTGTTTGAGTTAAAATATCTCTTTTACCCTTTTTTTTTTTTTTTTTTTTCTTTGATTGAAGTTCTAATTTGCCCAAGGCTGAGGTCTCAGGCAAAGTTGGCTATGTATTTTAAAGACAGGCACAGGGTTAACTTCAACCTTTCTCCTAGGTAGGCCTTTAATAAGCTAGTTGTTTTTAATTGTATATGCAAAAAGAATTGGTTTTGCAGTTTCCAAAAAGAAAAATTTCTCTCACTCCGTTCAATCAACAACCTCACACTTACAATCAGTCAGAAGCTATCACAATGCCTCCCTTCTCCTGAGTCCCCAGGTTTCCTTAACTGTTGCT
Source organism: Bos indicus (assembly GCF_029378745.1). Classification (NCBI taxonomy): domain Eukaryota; kingdom Metazoa; phylum Chordata; class Mammalia; order Artiodactyla; family Bovidae; genus Bos; species Bos indicus. Next base: position 8,304,092 of record NC_091766.1, on the reverse strand, counting down.
CCCTTCCTAGGAGCTCCAAGGAGGTGATCAGTCTCCTCTTCTACCCGTTGGAGTAGGATCTGACTGGGGACTGGCCCAGGGCCCTAACTGATCCTGTGGCCATTCCTGGTTAGTTGGTCTGTCCCTCCAATGAGTCCAGTTGGGGCTTGGCCATCCGGAGAGTCAGAACACTGGTCTGAAAGAGAACCCAAAATACCATCAGGTGGCGCGCCTCCTCGTTGGTCTCGGGGTTCCTTTGCTTCAACCCGGATGATCCACCAGTGTGGCAGCTTAAGGGGCCAGCATGGTTGGAATTTCGGTGGGGCCTCCAGAAATGTTGCAGAAACCAGGGTGGGAAGATGTGGGAGAATGGCAGTGAAACATGTAAAATATCATGTAGGAAACGAGTTGCCAGTCCAGGTTCGATGCATGATGCTGGATGCTTGGGGCTGGTGCACTGGGACGGCCCAGAGGGATGGTATGGGGAGGGAGGAGGGAGGAGGGTTCGGGATGGGGAACACATGTATACCTGTGGCGGATTCATTTTGATATTTGGCAAAACTAATACAATTATGTAAAGTTTAAAAATAAAATAAAATTGGAAGAATAAAAAAAAAAAAAAAAAGAAATGTTGCAGAAACCAGTACTCCAGAAGCCAAGCACCACTCTTAGAGAGTTGGAGAACTCAGCTTTATTATGCCGGTGGGCCCAGAGGAGTTAACACTCCAAACCCTGAGCCCCGAACAAAGGGGTTACAGAGATTTTGTACATGGACAGGCATGATTAAGCAGATTTGCAGGGGCTTGGCAGTTTCAAAGAGCAGGGCAAGGGTGAGTGAGACAAGCTCCAGTTCCTAATATTGTGAGTCCCCACATTGTGAGACTCTGTGACCTACATGATCCAGACTTTGCAAGGAGCAAGCTGAGTTACAGAGGCAGAAGGAGCAGGAGGTTATGTAAAATTTTAACTTTTCCTCTTCACCAAAGATGCTGTGGAACATCCAGACCCAGAGCAAAGTCATAACATTTGAAGGCTGCATCACCCAGGTGTACTTTTTCATTCTGTTTGCAGGGTTGGACAATTTCCTCCTGACAGTGATGGCCTATGATCAGTATGCGGCCATCTGTCACCCCCTGCTCTACACAGTCATCATGAACCCCCGGCTCTGTTGGCTATTGGTGCTGGTGTGCTGGATGATCAGTGTCCTGCATTCCTTGTTAGAAAGCTTAATGATGTGGCGACTGTCTGTCTGTACAGTCTTAGAAATTTCTCATTTTTTCTGTGAACTCAATCAAAGGATCCAATTTGCCAATTCTGACACTTTTTTCCATAACATGGTGATGTATTTTGTAGCTGTGTTCCTGGCTGGTGGTTCCTTCTTTGGTATCATTTATTTATATTCTAAGACAGTGTTCTGCATACATGAAATCTCATCATCTCAGGGGAAGTATAAAGCATTTTCCACCTGTGCATCTCACCTCTCAGTTGTCTCCTTATTTTAGTGCACAGATTTAGGAGTGTACCTGGAGAAGGAAATGGCAACCCACTCCAGTGTTCTTGCCTGGCGAATCCCAGGGACAGGGGAGCCTAGTGGGCTTCTGTCTATGGGGTCGCACAGAATCGGACACTACTGAAGCGACTTAGCAGCAGCAGCAGCAGGAGTGTACCTTAGCTCTGCTGCTACCCACAGCTCACATTCAAGCGTAACAACCTCAGTGATGTACACTGTGGTCACACCCATGCTGAACCCCTTCATCTACAGTCTGAGAAATAAAGACTTAAAGAGAGGTCTGAAAATACTCTGGAAAGGTGACTCTAAAGGGGCCTATTTATCCTAGGACTTATGAAGCACCCTGGGTAGCATAGCTTAACACAAGAGCCAAATGTTGCCACTCTTTGATGAGACTGTGAACACAGAACATGCCTCTTCCATTTTTTTTTTTTGGGGGGGGGGGTGGATTTCTATTTTGATTTCAAATTCTCTACACAATTTATGTAACTCTATTTTATGTTTTGTAATATCTCTCATAAACAGGATTTTTCCCTTTTTCATTTTTCAACTCTCATCATTGTATTCCCAAACTTGTTTGTGAAATATTTGGAAATTCCCACTTATCCCAAGGGACCACATGGATCCCTTCAAGGATAATTTCTTCTCAAATAAAATAGATCATATGGAGTGCTTGCTGTCATTGTTTTTGTTGTTGCTGATTCCAAGCCCTTACTTGTTGTTGGGGCAAGCAATGGAGACCCTATGGAAAGCCTGCAGACCAAGAAAATTGTGAGCAAGTGCCCCAAAGAACCATCTTACTGTGTTTGAATGTTTCTTTATAGAGCAGAGTGGTAAAGGGTAGGTATAGTAAAAGGGAATAAGGTGTTGCAACTGTCTCCTAGTTCCAGCCAGGCTCTGGAGGGGATGTCATTTCTTCTTTCCTGAAGCCATTTACAGGTGGACATTATCAGGATGTTTTTTGTGAAGTAAACAAAGATAATTTAGTTTAGATTTAGACATGGGGGTTCTATCCCTGGGCCAGGAAGATCTCCTGGAGGAAAGCATGGCAACCCACTTCTTGACTGCAGAATCCCATGGACAGAGGAGCCTGGTGGGCTACAGTCCATAGAGTTACAAAGAGTCAGACACAACTGAAGTGACTATGCGTGCACACACAGACATGGGAGGCAGGGTTCCAGGAGATGGGCCATTATGTATAGTTCAAGCCATAGGCACTATCCCTTTAGTGATTAACTTGTACCCAAAACAAGAGTCTCCTGGAGCAGGGCATGGCAACCAACTCGAGTATTTGTGCCTTGGACAGAGGAGCCTGGCAGGCTACAGTCCATGTGTGTGCATGCTCAGCCACTTTAGTCATGTCCAGTTCTTCGCAACCCTATGGACTGTAGCTCATTGGGCTCCTCTGTCCATGAGATTCTCCAGGCAAGAATACTAGAGTGGGTGTGTCTCATGTCTCTTGCAGTCACAGGTGTTGTGCAAACATCCACAATCTCCCAGCTTCTCCATGTGACCCCTAAGGGACAGAAGTAGTGTCACTTGTTCATACAATTATATGTTATAAACTTGAACAACATAGTAATCATGAATATTATCTTCAAATATCAGAACAAATGATTAGAAAAAGTAGAATCAGATTACTACAATTATCATCACCTCTCTCCAATTTGATGATTGTTTCAATTAACTATAATTGCTTATGTGGACAAGATTGGAAGAAAGTTGGAGTAAGAGCGACATTTGAAAATGCTTTGCAGCTGGTTTGGAGATGGAGGACATGTTCTAAGCAAAAGAAAGTATGTGTCCTTTAAAATCTGTAATAGAAAAGGAAATGCATTCTCCAATGAAGCATCATATAGGATCATAGGTTTACAGATACCTTGATTTTCGTCCAGTGAGACCCTTTTCAGGATTCCACCCTCCATAATTTAAGATATAAATTTGTTTCTTTTTTAGAAGCCACTCAAATAGTAGTTTGTTACAGCAGCAATGGAATCAAACACACATATACCACTTAGTTTGAGAGAACTAAGTTTAAGACTCTCAATTCACTCATTTAGCTTCCCTTGGGCAATGGCATTTTGTGTTGAAACCCTACATTAAGTAGAAGAAGAAAATGAGAGTCAAACTGGAGATATCCTGTCCTGTTGACTGGGACAACAAATTTCTCACTGAAAAATTGGGAATGTGTGTTTTATTTTGAGGTCATTAAGGAATTAATGTGGGAAAGTAAGTCTATTAAAATTAGGATCATCCATTATAATTTTGGGGAGGGAGGAGGGAGGAGGGTTCAGGATGGGGAGCACATGTATACCTGTGATGGATTCATTTTGATATTTGGCAAAACTAATACAATTATGTAAAGTTTAAAAATAAAATAAAATTTTTTAAAAAAATAAATATTTTCAAATGTATACACTCTTTCAGTCCCATGAAAATTCAGACATTCACTTTTTTGTTTCTATTCTTTCCAACTTTCTCTCAAGCTTCTTTTCAATATTATAAAGGGGACTACAAATGAACATGTGATTGTACATATGTATGAGTGCATGCATGTTTGTGCTCGGCCATGCCCAACTCTTTGCTACTCCATGGACTTAGCCTGCCAGGCCTCTCTGTTCATGGAATTTTTTAGGCAAGAAATACTGGAGTGGGTTGTCATTTCCTTCTCCAGGGTATCTTCCCAAGCCAGGGATTGAACCCGAGTCTCTTTTGTCTCCTGCATTGGCAAGCAGATTCTTTACCACTTGCACCACCAAGGAAGCCCAAATGAGGGTGTGAGAGTGTTTATTTGAAGATGTACAAATGTACACACACACTTAATACACATACTCCTTACATTTTCTTTAGACTTATATTTTATAAGTATTTTATTTATAAAGTATTTTATAAGTAGCACATTTTTGTAGCTTACTAAAATTATTTGGCAAGTAAGGTGGGATAAAATTATTTGGTATAGAAAGTGGGCTAGATGTATTCAGTGTTATGATTTAATACCCATGTGCTGTGCTGTGCTTAGTTGCTCAGTCATGTCTGACTCTTCGCAAACCCCTGGACTGTAGCCCACCAGGCTCCTCTCTCCAGGGGATTTCTCAGGCAAGAATACTGGAGGGGGTTGCCATTTCCTTCTCCAGGGAATCTTCCTGACCCAGAGATCGAACCCATGTCTTTTGCATGCATTGGCAAATGGATTCTTTACCACCAGGACAACCTGTGAAGCCCCCTTCAGCTGAAGAAGAACACAAGATTGAAGGATTCCAAGACCCAGAGTCAGAAATTGTGAATCTTTTTTTCAGATTAATCAGATTGAGGAAGTACAGCTTGCTCCTTCTATTTATTTTCTTGCATTTTGATTTCTTTGACTTCAACTCCTCTGTACAGTTTATGTAACTCACTTGATTAAGTCTTGTGATCTACCTTCTATTCAAGAGTTTTCCCATTTTATGGTCTTCCCACTCCCTCAAATGTTTTCTCAAACTTGATTCCAAACAATTAGGGAATTACCATTTTTTCATATGACTAGATGGATTCCTTAAGAACAATTTAGTCTCAAATAAAATACATAGTGAAAGTCTCTCAGTCGTGTCCAACCCTTTGCGACCCCATAGATAGTTCATAGAATTCTCCAGGCCAGAATACTGGAATGGGTAGCCTTTCCCTTCTCCAGGGGATCTTCCCAACCCAGAGATCAAACCCAGGTCTCCTGCATTCCAGGCAGGTTCTTTACCAGCTGAGCCACAAAGGAAGCCCCAAATAAAATATATAGTACCAAGTACTTTTCTCTTTCCTTTTACTAAAAGAATAGTCATAAGTTTTACTGGTGCTGTGGGAAAAAAACTACTTTAGGCACCCATAGCTACTACTTTAGGCATGCACAGCTACTCATATGGAGAAGGCAATGGCACCCCACTCCAGTGCTCTTGCCTGGAAAATCCCATGGACGGAGGAGCCTGGCAGGCTGTAGTCCATGGGGTCGCTGAGGGTCAGACAAGACTGAGCAACTTCACTTTCACTTTTCACTTTCATGCATTGGGGAAGGAAATGGCAACCCACTCCAGTGCTCTTGCCTGGAGAATCCCAGGGATGGGGGAGCCTGGTGGGCTGCCATCTATGGGGTCGCACAGAGTCAGACACGACCGAAGCAACTTAGCAGCAACAGCTACTCATATGTTTAAGAGAAGGAAAATCTCTGACCACAGATTTCACTTGTGTGAACTTCATTCCTTTTATATCACTACCTTAACTGCTCTTCCTGGTATTCTGGAATTCAACATATAGTGTTTTATAATATGGCATTGAATGTTATTTTCCTCATTAGAATCCTATTCTTTCCTTCATATCTATGCCCACAATACCTACCACAGTCACTGACAGAAATAGATAATAAAATATATGTCTTTATTTGGGGGAGGGATGTTGGGGGGAAGGCAAAGTTAGGGAGTTTGGGATGGACTTGTACACACTGTCATATTTAAAATGAATAAGTAACAAGGACCTACTGTGTAGCTCAGGGAACTCTGCTCAGTGTTATGTGGCAGCCTGGATGGGAGGGGGGTTTGGGGGAGAATGGATACATGTGTATATATGGCTGAGTCCCTTCATTGTTCACCTGAAACTATCACAACATTGTTTGTTAACTGGCCATATACCAGTACAAAATAAAAAGTTTAGAAGAATTGTATACAAAATTTTTCACAGCCTCTGGAATGAATGCATACACTTTTCTTCAAAATGTCATGCAAAGGTAATATGAGGTAGAGAAAACTATGTACAAGACTCTAAAACAGCCTGACTTACACATGGAGTGGCCACAGTCCAGTACCAGCTTCATCAACATCACCCAGGATCTTGTTAGAAATGCAAAGTCTCTTGATTCACCAGGCAGAACGAGCTGAATCAGAAACTGCATTTGAACCAGCATCTGGGTGACTGGTATGCACAATGAAGTGGAGAAAGTGCTGGTCTAGAACAGGACCATTCACTTTCTCACTGTTGACTTTTGGTCACAGGATCATTATTTGAGCTGAGTACTGCCCTGGGCTGGAGAAGGGCATGGCAACCCACTCCGGTATTCTTGCCTGATGAATCCCATGGACAGAGGAGCCTTGTGGGCTATGGTCCATAGGGTTGCAAAGAGTTGGACAGGACTGAAACGACTCAGCACACATGCACCTGTCCGGGCATCATAGATGTTTAGCAATATCCCTTCAACACGATCAAATACCATGCCAGGCAAAGGTATCTCTGGTTGAGAACCACTGGCCCAGAGTTTGCAAGGTAGAAACGAGCTGGCAGAATTCCAATAAAGGCCACGTATCTTAACCTGGATAATAACTGGCAAATCACTCATCCACAGGAAACCTATTTCTGCAATGGAAAACGGAGTTTGTAAAGTACTATCTTATAGAATGTTTGTTTCTAAAAATGAAAGCATATCATTCCTATAAAGTGCTAAGATCTGTATGTTTCATGCTTAACAAACATTTTCTAATGAGAGACTAATTGTGACAGCCCCTAACTTATGCTGTATGTATGAAGCTCCTAATTATTTTGGCAAAACTGTAGTGAATCCAAGCAGCATGCTGCCCAAGTTTTTTTTTTTCCTCTAGTTGCAGTGAGAAGCCTTCTCATTGCAATGTCTTCTCTTGTTGCAGAGCATGGGCTGTAGAGTGAGCGGGCTTCCGCAGTTGTGGCACATGGGCTCAGTAGTTATGCAGATTCTTAACCACGGGACCATCGGGGAAGTTCTGCCCAAGGTTTTATATTAAAATGACAAAGTTATCCAACTTACTGAAGTTGGGAAGAGTAATTTTTTGAGACATATGAGGGGCTCTGACCTACCAATGCTTTGATTAGGAACCTAATCAAGACAGTATCCTCTCTGAGACTCTGGAGAAAACTTGAACTGAGAGTTGGGATAAGGTGCTGCTATTTAAGGTTTATTCCCCTAAAAAAGACAGGAAAGATCATGGAAAAGGGGAAATAATCACTGAATTCAACTGGCTTGTAACATTGTCTCCACACAGGGAATGAGTGGGAAAATTCTCTTCTGTCCAGACCAGATCAGCATCCCACCAGATCTGTCCAGACCAGATCTGTGTCCCATAGGAAAATTAATTATTAGAGGCTGGTGTAACAGGAGGGAAATGTGCTAATGAGGAAACATAGGGAGCTGTAAATATCTCCTCTATTGCATCCCTCAGCCTGCGCATCCTTCAGATGGAGAAGACATAATTGTAACTTGTGGACTCGTAACTCTGCCCAGGGAACCAATGTTTGACTCCATCCCACTGTCTTGTCTGGAAGCAGAGCATCTTTCTTCACCATGAGCCATCCAAGAAGAACTTGGATGTCTATATGCAACCCTCCTCTCAGAGACCCCCACCCAGGTGAGTCCAAGAGTCCAGTAAACCCTGCAGGAGATCAAACATAATGGCAGCCAAGAACATTTACCGGAGTTCACCTGAGAGCCAGCCCAGACTAGCCCAGAGCCAAGACCACTTAAGTTGTTTGTTTGCCTGATTGATTAACATTTTTATTTGTGATGCCCAAAATAGTAGTGAATATTGAACTCATTAACACAAGGGTCAATGTTGATCATTAAATGACTCAATTTGGAGAAGGAATAAGAGGTATAAGGTGCTTCCAGTAGAAATAGAACCGAAATCCAAGCAACTTTGTGATTAACTGGAGTAAGGATATAGGGTATTAGCTGTGGAGGAATGTAAAGTGATGTAGGGTAGGGTGTTTTTTTAAAAGGGGCATATTTGACTATGATGAGTAAGATCCAGACCAAGGAATGCTGGCAAACATTTCCCTGCAACAGCAGTTCATGAAACACACATTTCATAGTATCTCCTCCCTCTTAATATTCAAATTTTTTTAATTTATTACATGTAAATGGGTAGTACTTAGTCACATGCAGCACTTTGTGACCCAGCAAGAATACTGGAGTAGATTGCCATTCCCTCCTAAAGGGGATCTTCCCGACTCAGGGATCAAACCTGTCTCTTGCATCTCCTGCGTTGGTAGGCAGAGTCTTTACCACCAGCACCACCTGGGAAGCTCATAATTGGGTAGTGCAAAAGTGAAAATGTTAGTCGATCAGTCATGTCCAACTCTGTGACCCCATGGACCGAGGTCTGCCAGGCTACTCTGTCTATGGGATTCCCCAGGCAAGAATACTGAAGTGGGTTGCCATTCTCTTCTTCAGGGGATCTACCCAACTCAGGGATCAAACCTTGGTCTCCTACATTTCAGGCAGATTCTTTACCATCTGAACCCCTAGAGAAGCCCATAAATAGGTAAGCTAGATCTTAATTTGCAATGAATTCACTCATTGTAAGGCTGAATATATTTGCAGATCAGTTAGCCCGTTCCTTTCTGTATTTAAAATTGCCTGTTCAGGGAAATCTGTTCAATGTTATATGGCAGCCTGGATGGTAAGGAAGTTTGGGGGAGAATGGACACAGGTATATACATATGGCTGAGTCCCTTCACTGTCCACCTGAAACTATCACAAATTTGTTAATCAGCTATACTCCAATACAAAATAAAAAGGTTTTTAAAAAATAAAATAAAATAGCCTGTTCAATCCATGGATTAGGAAGTAGACATCTTTGGCAGGGAGGTGGAGATGAGAAGGGAGCATTTTTCACCTGAACATATAACCCTATTTAAAAGTGCTTTTTTGAGACTTCTGACAGTCCTCTGGTTAAGACTTTGCCTTCCAATGCCCAGGTATGACTTTGATCTCTGGTCAGGGAACTAGGATCCCACATGCCTTGTGGACAAAAAACAAAACATAAAACAGAAGCAATACTGTAACAAATTCAATAAATGACTTTCAAAATGGTCCACATCCAAAAACAGGTGTTTTTGTGGGTTTTTTTACTTTTTTAAATTAATTTAATTTGTGGATAACTGCTTTACAATATTGTGATGGGTTTTTCCATACGTCAACATGAATCGGCCACAGGTGTTTATGTGTACCCCATCCTGAGCGCCCGCCCACCTCCTGCCCCACTCTATCCCTCTGGGTTGTCCCAGAGCACCAGCTTTGGGTGCCCTGTGTTCTTTTTCAATACAGAGCTTTATTCAGGGCAAGATAAAAGGCTCTAAAGACATTAGGTTATATGTGGTTAAGATGTTGTTAGGGTTTCCCTGGTGGCTCACATGGTAAAGAATTTGCCTGCAATGCATAAGACCCAGGTTCAATCCATAGATCAGGAAGATCCCCTGGGGAAGGAAATGCAACCCACTCAGTACAGTTGCCTGGAGAATTCCACTGACAGAGGAGCCTGGCAGGCTACAGTCCATGGGGTTGCAAAGAGTTGGACACGACAGAGCGACTAACTTTCACTTTCAAGATGTTGAGATGTTGTTAGGGGCTTCCCAAGTGGCACTAGTGGTAAAGAACCCACCTGCAATGAGATGTGGGTTTAATCCCTGGGTGGGGAAGATCCCCTGGAGAAGGAAATGGCAATCCACTCCAGTACTGTTCCCTGGGAAATCTCATGGACAGAGGAGCCTGGTGGGCTACCATCCATGGGGTTGCAAAGAGTCAGACATGACTAAGCACCAAGGTGTTGTTAAGGTATAAAGTGTGTCCCCAGTGAAACTGAACTGAATTCTTGAGTGAAAAAATAATATATTGGTAACTAAAAAAATAAGCAAATAAATAAAATCCCCTGCTCTTCATTAAATTCACTTCATTTCTATTTGAATATTAGGCCTCTATAATGATGAACAATAGTTAGTTGGGCTTTGACTGGCCCAACTTGAGAATTTTTGTCTTTAGTGGGGAAATTGAACTGATTTTAATGTACTGAGATCCCTGGCATATTTGTTTTGCCCTTTTTTTAATTTAATTTTTGTTCTGCTTTTGGAAGAAGTTTTCTATACTGTCTTGTTGTCTTTTTTTTTTCTTTTTACTTTAATGTTCTTATTGTCTTTATGTTTTACCAAAGCTCGCTTTATTCTTCCAAATGTCAAAATCATAAGGGAAATATGAATATGTAATAAGTTTAACATGACTTTACTTCATCTGCTCCACCAAAGATGTTAATATTGGGGGTAAATTTCAGATAAAAATTATTTTTAAAACTTTGTCTTTTTTTTTTTCAATAAAAGCTTTGCTGGAACATAGTTTACATATGGGGGCTACCCTGGTTGCTCAGATAGTAAAGAATCTGCCTGCAATGCAGGAGACCCGAGTTCGATCCCTGAGTCAGGGATCCCCTGGAGATCCCCTGGAGAAGAGAATGGCTACCCAGTCCAGTAGTCTTGCCTGGAGAATTCCAAGGAGAGGGGAATCTGGTGGTCTATAGTCCATGGGGTCTCAAAGAGTCGGATATGATATTACATAACTCACTATTTTAAAGTGTATGTTTAAGGGGCTTTTAACATTTACAAAGTTTCGTATTGATCACTGTTGTCTAACTCTAGAACATTTTTATCACTTCCCAAAGGAACCCCACATCATTAGATTCACACCCTCTGTCTCTTTTTTCCTGGCCCCTAGCAACCACTAATCTACCTTCTCTATAGATTAGCTTATTCTGGACATTTCATATAAATGTGATCACATGAAAAGTAAAGGAAAATTGCCTGTTCAGGTGCTTTGTTCTGTATAGTGAATTTCAGCATGTTTGGGAAGGTTTTTTTGTTTTTAACTTTCGTTGAAGTATAGTTGTTTCACAATGTTGTGTTAGTTTCTGCTGTACAGCAAAGTAAATCAGTTATATGCATACATATATCCCTTCCTTTTTGGATTTCCTTCCCATTTAGGTCACCATGAAATGATGCTTACCATCACTAATTACTGCTGCTGCTACTGCTGCTAAGTCGCTTCAGTCGTGTCCGACTCTGTGCGACCCCATAGACAGCAGCCCATTAGGCTCCTCTGTCCCTGGGATTCTCCAGGCAAGAATACTGGAGTGGGTTGCCATTTCCTTCTCCCATGCATAAAAGTGAAAAATGAAAGGGAAGTCTCTGAGTAGTGTCCGACTCTTAGCGACCCCATGGACTGCAGCCTACCAGGCTCCTCTGTCCATGGGATTTTCCAAGCAAGAGTACTGGAGTGGGTTGCCATTGCCTTCTCCATCACTAATTACTAGAGAAATGCAAATCAAAACTACAATGAGGAATTGGCCTTCATTGAAAATCTACAAACCATAAATGCTGGAGAGGGTGGGGAGGAATGGGAACCCTCTTGCATTGTTGATGGGAATGTAAATTGACGCAGCCACCATGGAAAACAATATGGAGTTTTCTTTAAAAAAAAAACAACTAAACAGAACTGCCATGTGACCCAGCATGATTTTTATTCCTGTTTGTTTGTTTTTTGTTTTTTTTTTTTACTGTATTCTTTCAAACTAAGAATTGAAATTTTATCATCAGTTTACTGTTTCCCATTTAGATATTTTATGTGCCTGCCTGCTAAGTTGCTTCAGTAGTGTCTGACTCTGTGCAACTCCATGGACTGACATGCCAGGCTCCTCTGTCCATGGGATTCTCCAGGAAAGGATACTGGACTGGGTTGCCATGCCCTTCTCCAGGGGAGCTTCCCCACTCCCGGGTCAAACCCAAGTCTCTTAGGTCTCCTGCATCTGCTGGCAGGGACTTTACTACTAGCACCACCTGGGAAGCCCATTTAGATACTTTATGTGCACATACAATTATTTGTGCAGAAGGTCTGAAAGTTTGTACAGTTCTGTGGTAAAATCTGTGTCAATTTTATGTTCTACCCATTATTGGGTTTTTTTTTTAACTGAAGCAATTAAGTGTTCACCTAAATATTCTTCACTTGTGAATCCTTACCTTAATCAAAAATGAAAATGAATGTTCCTCTTCATACTCAATGTTAATAAGCCACACTTTATGCATGCTTTCAACTACTTTCCTCATCTTTATTCCTTATACTTTATTCCTTATTCTTATTTTGATCTTTTAAATTTAGAACTATCTCTAAAAGTTGCATCATGTTGGGGTTCCTCTTTACCTTTGTCAATTTTCTTCCATATGCAGAATTGAATACATATATTTCTATATAAAAGGAAATTATACACAGATAGTGCTCCCATCTCATATTTTTAAAACTGTTAAATTATTTTATTACCATATCTTTGCAATCCAAAATTGAAGTCATTATTAAGTTATAAGTACTGTATTATATTTTCTCTTAGAATTTTAGTTTTGATTTTTCCTTCAACTGTCTTTTGTATAGGTGTTTTTAATATTTAATTTCATAAAGTGCTGAAGATACATAACAGCAACAAAGGACCCCTTGAGACTTGAAGTTTCAGCAGCAGCAGGGAGACCACCTTGTTCCTCAATATTTTCTGACACCATCTGTCCTCACTCTTCCTCCTGCTCATTTCTCTCATCCCCTGGCTTCTTTTTTAGACTGGGACATCTTAAACAAGCACCCTCCTCAGGCCTTCACTTTGATTTCCCCTTGCCAGGCATACACTTGCCAGGTATGCTCATCCACTGTCTCTTTCTTCCTTGATGTCTCTGTTCAAATATCGTCTTTTTTTCAGGTCTTGCTTAAATATGCATTAAAAAGTAGCACTCCCTTTTCACTCTCTCCCTTATACATGCTTTTGTTTTCTTTGTAACACTTCTCACCATCTGGCAAGCTATATGATTTTCATTTGCTTACATATGGTCTCCATAACCAGCTTTTGAGAGCTTCTGTTTTTTGACACCCTACACTCCTTTCATAGACATTACCTGGAACATTGTCCCAAATCAATGTATATTTTTAAATGCATGAAAGAATTTCTCATTAAAACTGCAAATGTGTGACATCTCTGAAAAAAATGAGAAAAGCACAAGTTTGCTTCTTAGAGATGACACAGGAGTTTCTCTAAAGTGAACCAAATCCATGAACAAATATTGAAATTAATTTCCTAATGGGAAACTTCAAATGGAAGCACTTGCACTGTGACTAATGTGCGTGTGTGTGAAAATTAGTCGTGCTATTTTCCCCTTTTCTGTTAGTCACCTCCACCACATGGCACAAGGGAATCAAACAAGAGTTTCAGAATTTCTTCTCCTGGGATTTTCAGAGGATCCAGAACTGCAGCCCCTCATATTTGGGTTTTTCCTCTCTATGTACCTGATCACAGTCTTTGGAAACCTGCTCATCATCCTGGCCACCATCTCTGACTCCCATCTCCACACCCCCATGTACTTCTTCCTCTCCAACTTATCCTTCGTAGATATCGGTTTCACCTCCACCACCATCCCAAAGATGCTATGGAACATCCACACCCAGAGCCAAGTTATAACCTATGAAGCCTGCATCTTCCAGATGCATTTTTTCACACTCTTTATAGGACTGGACATCTTCCTCCTGACCGTGATGGCCTATGACCGCTTCGTGGCCATCTGTCACCCCCTGCTCTACACGGTCATCATGAACCCCCGGCTCTGTGCACTGCTGGTGCTGATGTCCTGGATCATCAGTCTCCTGCATTCCTTGTTAGAAAGTTTAATGGTGCTGCAGTTGTCTTTCTGTACAGTCTTAGAAATCCCTCACTTTTTCTGTGAACTCCATCAAATGATCCAACTTGCCAATTCTGACACTTTTCTCAATAACATGGTAATGTATTTTGTAGCTGTGTTCCTGGCTGGTGGTTCCCTCTTTGGTATCATTTATTCATATTCTAAGATAGTGTTCTGCATACGTGAAATCTCATCCTCTCAGGGGAAGTATAAAGCACTTTCCACCTGTGCATCTCGCCTCTCAGTTGTCTCCTTATTTTATTGTACAGGTTTAGGAGTGTACCTCAGCTCTGCTGCTACCCACAGCTCACATTCAAGCGTAACAGCCTCAGTGATGTACACTGTGGTCACGCCTATGCTGAACCCCTTCATCTACAGTCTGAGAAATAAAGATTTAAAGAGGGGCCTGAAAATGCTCTTTGGAAAGGAAAATATAAAAGTGTCTATTGTCCTAGGGCTTGAGAAGTTCCTGTGATAGCAGAGCTCAAAACCTGAGCCAAATATTGCCAGTCTTTGATCAGATTATGAAAGTAGAACATGCCTCTTCTGCTTTTCTTGGAGTTTATATTTCAACTTCTCTATACAATTTATTTAACTCATTTTTAATATTTATGGTATTTCTGATATCCAAGAGTTTTTCCCTTTTTTAATTTTTGTACTCAATTGTATTCCCAACCTTGGAGGTGAAATATTTGAAAATTCCCATTTATTGCAAGGGATTTCTTAAGAATAATTTCTTCTCAAATGAAATATGTCATACTGAGTATTTTTGCTTGTGGTTTGTCTAAAAGAGTAAATATGAGCTGTAAAAATCTTATGAACCAGAAAACTTCTCTATAAACAGCTATTTATAAGTTTATAACAGAGGAAAACCTGAGGCCACTCTTTTTCACTTTTGTTAACATCATTCTTTGCACATCACTGCCTTAATTGGTCTTCTTGATTATCCAAACCTTAACACATTGATTGTTATCACTGATCAAGGTTACTTTTCTATTCATTAGGATCTTATTCTACTACATAGCTTGTATCCGCTTGAGGCAGGAGGTAGATATCCATCCCCCACCCAGGGTAAAGCAATTGGAGATTAATCCCCTGTACACCGAAACTCTAAGATGAGAACAACAGGAAACAAGAGAGGAGGCTGGACCTTGCTCAGACCACATATTTCTGATTCCTGAAGTGAGGAGATGTCCCCAGTCACACACACGTGTAGAAAGGCTCCTCGGAAAGGGGAGTGATGTCAAGGGATGCTCTACCCACAGGCCTCTTTGGTAGAATCCATCTTGGCTAAGAAATGGATGTGCACACATGGGAGGATTCTGGGATATACCATATATGGACTGTGAACCAGGTAAATCAAAATGATTGGCCAAAGAATACCAGGAAGAAATGTTCCATAAAAGAAATTCAAATTGCCACAAGGGTGCAACTCAGAGACCCTCTGAGTCTACCCATGTGTCTATCCACAGGTACTGCACTCTTTTTTTTCTCTTAATAAATAAAAATATTCTTAAAAAATACTTTTCCTCTTTAAAAAGTGTTTTTTCCACTTACTTTTCTTTTGAAAATTTTTTTTCTGCAAAACTGAAGGGCCAGGGCCCTTGTCTCTGACTACTGGTCTAGTGTCTAGGATTCATTGCTCTCACCACTGTGACCTGGGCTTGATCCCTGCCTAGGATTCCAAGACCCACTTCAAGCCATCACAGGCTGAGTAGGATCACACTGCATCTATCATGATAAAAGTGATAATAAAATACGTGCCTCAAAGTAGAATCTATACAGAAAGACAAGTATGAAAAATAGATTGATATAATATGGCCTTAGAATAGATTTGACTTTAAATATAATGAAGCAAAATACTAAGTCATTCATCTTGTTGTTGTTGTTCAGGCGCTCAGTCGTGTCCAAATCCTTGCAACCCCATGGACTGCAGCACGCCAGGTTTCCCTGTCCTTCACCATCTCCTGTAGCTTGCCCAAACTCATGTCCATTGAGTTGATGATGTCATCCCACCATCTTATCTTGTCATCCCCTTCTCCTCCTGCCTTCAATCTTTCCCAGCATCAGGTCTTTTCCAATGAGTCAGTTCTTTGCATCAGGTGGCCAAAGTATTGGAGCTTCAACCTCAGCATCAGTCCCTCCAATGAATATTCAGGAGTGATCTCCTTTAAGATTGACTGGTTTGATCTCCTTGCAGTCCAAGGGACTGTAAAGAGTCTTCCCCAGCATCACAGTTCAAAAGCATCAGTTCTTTAGTGCTCAGCCCTTCCTTATGGTTTATTACATTTATTACTATGCAAATATTTTTTCAGAGAGTTCATTAATTGAAATATGCACTATCAGTATCATTTGTAAGGTCTACTCATTGAGCTGAAGGACTGGAATCATATTTTGGTTTTCTATTAAATCATTTTATTGTTTCTGTTTAAAAATTGAAATTGCTTCCACAAAATATGATTCCTTCTATTTCTCTAAATGAAATGTTGCCCACTCTTTAAAATTGTCACAACTGTTAAAAGGATCATGAATGATCAATATCAACATCATTCACTGTGTATCATCTTCATAATCAAAGGATGACTCACTAGAAAGCTTGGATTCCTGTTCAGGTATGTGATTCATGAGCAAAGATGTTGTGCAAACATCCATGTCCTTCCAACTCCTCTATGCGACCTCAAAGGGACACCAGTGGAGTCACTTTTTTGTAAACTTGTATGAAGTAAACTTGAATAACAGAGAATCATGAATGTTATCTTCAAATTCCAGGAAAAATAATGTCTGGAAGAAAGAGAATCGGGTTACTACAAACGCCCTCAGTTCTGTCTGATTTGATTATTGTTTCATGTATGCTCATCTCAGGCACTAAGTCATGTCTGACTCTTTGTGACCTCACGGACTGTAGCCTGCCAGGCTCCTCTGTACATGGGATTTCTCAGGCCAGAATACTGGGGTGGATAGCCATTTCCTTCTCCAGGGGATTTTCCCGAACCAGGAATCAAACCCAGGTCTCCCACATTGGCAAACAGAGTCTTTACCACTGCGCCATCAGAGAAGCCCATCTATAGGATTTCCCAAGCAATTATTGTTTCAGTTATTGTGAAACCGAATGGGACCCTGTGGGGTTTTCCAGGGGCAGACACACACACCCTGTGTCCAATACCTCTTGTTCATAGAAAAACTTTAGTTTCTTAGATCTTCCCCAAGTTCCAAGCAGCAAATTTAATCAGAGAAGTGAGAACATTTAGAAACAGAGAACAGTCAAACGGAAAAAAATGATAATTTAACCATAAGACAAAGTCAAGGACGTTTAGTTCCTCCTCAAGGGCTATAGCTCATATACTAAATGATATCCTTGCATTGTTTTGCAGATACTAAAATTCCCACTCGGTGGGAGAATATTAACTACATGCTGACCACAAGCACATAGACCTCAGATCTGTTGGAACCAAAAGACTGATGACTGAGATTCCCAAAAAGATCACCCTGTTACCTCACCAACAACCAATCATGATAACTTTGCACAAGCTGATCACATATCCTGTGAGTTTCTCCTCACACTGTCTTTAAAAATGCTTAATACAGAGTGAACTAAGTCAGAAAGAGAAAAACAAGTATTAATGCATGTTTGTGAAATCTAGGGAAATGGTACAGATGACCCCTTTGCTGGGCAGGAATAGAGATGCAGATATAGAGAACAGACATGTGAATGCAGGGCAGGGGAGGGAGCGTGGGGTGAATTGAGATTGCCTATACACACTACCATGTGTGACATAGAAAGCTAACAGGAAGCTGCTGTATAACATGGGGCTCAGCTTGGTGCTCCATGATGACCTAGGGGATGGAATGGGAGGGAGGTCCAAGAGGGAGGGAATATATGTGTACATACAGCTGATTTATTTACTTTGTCGTACAGCAGAAACTAGCACAACATTGGGAAGCAAGCATATCTAATTAAAAATAATAATAATAACAATAAAGTTTATACCTAGATAACTTGAAAATGGATAAGTAAATAAATAATTAATAAAAAATAAAAACACCTCCCTGAAACATTTATAGATGATGAAATGTTATGTAACCAGGTTGATCTTGTGTATTATGTTAACTTGCTGTATTGAAATTTGTATCTATTTATTTTTTTAATATATATATATATCATTTGAAAACATACATGCATCCCAGTGCTCATTGCAGCACTATATTCAATAACCAGGACATGGCAGCAACCTAAATGTCCATCAAAGGAAGAATGGATAAAGATGTGGTACATGTATATAATGGAATATTACTCAGCCATAAAATGCCATTTGCAGTGACATGGATGCACTAGAGATTGTCATATCATGTGTATGTGGAATGCTAAAAAAAAAAAAAAAAAAGGTACAAATAAATCTATTTGCAAAACACAAATAGAGTCACAGAACAAACCTATGATTACCAAGGGGGAAATGGACGGGAGGGATAAACTGGGAGATTGGGATTGACATACATACTATCCATGAAATAGGTAATTAATAAGGGCCTACTGTATAACACAGAGAACTCTACTCAGTGCTTTGTGGTGACCTAAATGGGAAGGAAATCCAAAAAAGAGGGGATATGTGTTTGCTGTACAGTAGACACTAACATAACATTATAAAGCAGCTATACTCCAATAAAAATTTTTTAAATAAATATAAACAAAGTTTTTAAATCCAGGGGATAAAATGTGAATTGTCTTAACTTAATTCACTACTTTAATATCCACACATGAAACTTTCTTTTTTCCAGTTAGAAAAGATGTCTCTTGTCTCTGTCAAATGTGACTATGCTCCAGACCTGACCCTGGAATGCACACTAGAAATCTTTAATCATGATAAATTTATTAAAGTTTAACTACATGCCATATTCTGTACTCATTTAATGTGTACAAATTGAAGAAATTTAAGTGTCATTTGCTAATTAAGACTATATACTACCTGCTTCTATATACACAGTTGAAGAAGGTATATAATAAGTTTTACATAATTAAGTTTTCACTGCTGTGTTATGTACTTACTAAAAATTTAATCCCCCTGGCCTTTTTCTCCTTAATTATGGAGATAATATGGAATAACAAACATAACTTCTGAGAGATTTTGAGAGAAAAAATGAAATCTGTAAAAGTACTTGTGCAGTCCAAAGAACACAGTCAAGGGCAAGGAATGTGTATGTCTGTGCATTACTTGTTTACATTTTTCTCTCCAATAAACACACTCATGCACATATATGTAAACACAAACAGTTTCATTTATAATTTTACCTATTATGTTAAAGAAACCTCGACAGAAATTTGGAAGGTAAGTAAATGAAAATATTGAATGTTTGAATTACAATGAAATTCATGGATTGTAGAACTTAATACAAAAAGACATAAAAATCATGAATGTGTCATGTTACTTTGAATAGAAATTAATATTTCTATCTTAATGCCTCAAAGTCAGAACCACATCTATATTCTATATTTATGGAATGGGGAATTCATTGCATTAGATAATGGGGAAAACATCTCCAAATTGACTAATTTTCTTCTTCTACTTTTGTGAGGTTTCAACAATAAACAAAGCTAGTGGAGGTGATGGAATTCCAGTAAAGAAGACATACAGATGGCTAACAAACACATGAAAAGATGCTCAACATCACTCATTATCAGAGAAATGCAAATCAAAACCACTATGAGGTACCATTTCACGCCAGTCAGAATGGCTGCGATCCATAAGTCTATAAGCAATAAATGCTGGAGAGGGTGTGGAGAAAAGGGAACTCTCTTACACTATTGGTGGGAATGCAAACTAGTACAGCCACTATGGAGAACAGTGTGGAGATTCCTTAAAAAACTGGAAATAGAACTGCCTTATGATCCAGCAATCCCACTGCTGGGCATACACACTGAGGAAACCAGAAGGGAAAGAGACACATGTACCCCAATGTTCATCGCAGCACTGTTTATAATAGCCAGGACATGGAAGCAACCTAGATGCCCATCAGCAGATGAATGGATAAGAAAGCAGTGGTACATATACACAATGGAGTATTACTCAGCCATTAAAAAGAATACATTTGAATCAGTTCTAATGAGGTGGATGAAACTGGAGCCTATTATACAGAGTGAAGCAAGCCAGAAAGAAAAACACCAATACAGTATACTAATGCATATATATGGAATTTAGAAAGATGGTAACAATAACCCTGTGTACGAGACAGCAAAAGAGACACTGATGTATAGATCAGTCTTATGGACTCCGCGGGAGAGGGAGAGGGTGGGGAGATTTGGGAGAATGGCATTGAAGCATGTAGAATATCATGTATGAAATGAGTCGCCAGTCCAGGGTCAATGCACGATACTGGATGCTTGGGGCTGGTGCACTAGGATGATCCAGAGGGAGGGTATGGGGAGGGAGGAGGGAGGAGGGTTCAGGATGGGGAACACAGGTATACCTGTGGCAGATTCATTTCGATATTTGGCAAAACTAATACAATATTGTTAAGCTTAAACATAAAATAAAATTTTTAAAAAATAAATAAATAAAAAGTTTTTACCAAAACAAACAAACAAACAAACAAATCCTAAAAGATGATGCTGTGAAAGTGCTGCACTCAATATGCCAGAAAATTTGGAAAACTCAGTAGTGGCCACAGGACTGGAAAAGGTCAGTTTTCATTTCAGTCCCAAAGAGAGGCAATGCCAAAGAATGCTCAAACTACTGCACAATTGCACTCATCTCACACACTAGTAGGGTAATGCTCAAAATTCTCCAAGCCTGGCTTCAACAATACGTGAACTGTGAATTGCCAGATGTTCAAACTGAATTTAGAAAAGGCAAAGTAACCAGAGATAAAATTGCCAAAATCTGCTGGATCATCGAAAAGCAAGAGAGTTCCAGAAAAATATCTACTTGTGCTTTATTGACTATGCCAAAGCCTTTGACTGCATGGATCACCACAAACTGTGGAAAATTCTTAAAGAGGTGGGAATATTGGATCACCTGACCTGCCTC
The DNA here is from genome assembly GCF_029378745.1 of Bos indicus. NCBI lineage: Eukaryota > Metazoa > Chordata > Mammalia > Artiodactyla > Bovidae > Bos > Bos indicus. The sequence goes on along the minus strand of NC_091766.1, from coordinate 8,283,071 downwards.
TTGAGAAACCTATATGCAGGTCAGGAAGCAACAGTTAGAACTGGACATGGAACAACAGACTGGTTCCACATAGGAAAAGGAGTATGTCAAGGCTGTATATTGTCACCCTGCTTATTTAACTTGTATGCAGAATACATCATGAGAAATGCTGGGCTGAAAGAAGCACAAGCTGGAATCAAGATTGCCAGGAGAAATATCAATAACCTCAGATATGCAGATGACACCACTCCTACAGCAGAAAGTGAAGAAGAACTAAAGTGCCTCTTGATGAAAGTAAAAGAGTAGAGTGGAAAAGTTGGCTTAAAGCTCAACATTCAGAAAACTAAGATCATGGCATCTGGTCCCATCACTTCATGGTAAATGGATAGAGAAACAGTGGAAATAGTGGGAGACTTTATTTTGGGGGGCTTCAAAATCACTTCATATGGTGATTGCAGCCATGAAATTTAAAGACGCTTACTCCTTGGAAGAAAAGTTATGACCAACCTAGATAGCATATTAAAAAACAGAGATGTTACTTTGCCAACAAAGGTCCGTCTAGTCAAGGCTATGGTTTTTCCAGTGGTCATGTAAGGATGTGAGAGTTGGACTATAAAGAAAGCTGAGCGCCGAAGAATTGATGCTTTTGAACTGTGGTGTTGGAAAAGACTCTTGAGAGTCCCTTGGAGTGCAAGGAGATCCAATCAGTCCATCCTAAAGGAGATCAGTCCTGAATATTTATTGGAAGGACTGATGTTGAAGCTGAAACTCCAGTACTTTGGCCACCTGATGTGAAGAGCTGACTCATTTGAAAAGACCCTGATGCTGGGAAAGATTGAAGGCAGGAGGAGAAGGGGATGACAGAGGATGAGATGTTTGGATGGCATCACCGACTCAATGGACATGAGTTTGAGTAAACTCCAGGAGTTGGTGATGGACAGGGAGGCCTGGCGTGCTTCAGTCCATGGGGTTGCAAAGATTCAGACACAACTGAGCGACTGAACTGAACAGAATCCATGGGAAACTAAATGACTATATTGAGAAAGTTAAAATCAGTCCCTGTGAACCATATTTTATGGAAAAAATGTGGGCATTGCATTCCTATGCTGCTTTAACAAATTACTATACTAATGGCTTGTGGCTTTCCAGGTGCCACAGGGGTAAAGAGTCTTCTTGCCAATGAGGAGATGCATATTCGATCTCTAAGTTGGCAAGACCCCCAATTTGTTTATATTTGGAGTAAACATTTCCTACATGGAGTAGGAAATGGCAACCCACCCCGGTATTCTTGCCCAGAAAATCCCATGGACAGAGGAGCCCAGCAGTCCATGGGGTCACAAAGTGTGAGACACAACTGAGCACTGAGCATGCATATTAGTGGCTTAAAAAAACTAATGTAGAGATCAGAAGTCAAAAGTCATCTCTTTGGGCTAAATATAAGATGGCTGTAAAAGTGATCCATCAGGACACTCCAGGGAAGAAATGCATTGCCTTCCTAGATCACTTCCTTGGGATTACCTGCATTGCTTGTCTCATGATCATTCCTTATCTTCAAAGGCAGTAGCATCTCTGACTCCAATATTTCTCCTCTCTCCACCACATTTAGGGGACCACTGCCACTATTTATATCAATCTGGATAATCCAAGGTAATCTTCTCATCTTAAGGACAATGTTTAGCAAATTTATTTTATCTGCTAGCTTTATGTCAGCTAACATATTCAAAAGTTCTTAGGATTAGAATGTAGACATCTTTTTGAGACCCTTATCTTGTCTATTCAAAGTCTTTTTCTGATATATATTATTTGATGTCATTCAAGAGCCCTTGTAGAATTGAATACAGAATTCATTAGGGCTTTTGCAGTGAGTGAAATATTTTTCTTACAAAAATTGCACAAAAAATGAATTTTGGTATAGACCTAAACTTACCAGTAACTAATTCTAACACAGGATCATAGCCTTGTTAAAAAAGTGACCCACAGGACTTCCCTGGCTGTCCAGTGGTTAAGACCTCATCTTCCAATACAAGTGGTGCAGGTTCTTTCCCTGGTCAGAGAGCTAAGATACTACATGCCTCAAGGCCAAAAAAAACAAAACATAAAACACAAGCAATTAAAAAAAAAAAAAAAAGAAAGTGGCCCACAGAGCAGGACCTGCAGTGTCACACCTCTAGGAGTGCTAGAAATGCAGAGTGCTTGGGCCCACCGGAAGACATACTCACCCAGAATTTGCACTTGAATTAAAATCCCTAGTGATTTGCATGCACAGTGAAGTGGAAGTAGAGTTGATGTAAAATGTGTTTTCTCTTGTTCTTGCTGTTAACATTTGGGTCAGGATAATTATCTGTGCTGAGTGCTGTCCTGTGTGTTATGGCTGTTTAGCAGCATCCTTTCTGACATTGCCAAATATCCCCAGGAGCAAAACCACCTCTGGTTGAGAACCACGATCCAGAGTTTGAGAACAGGAAGCAACCTAATAGGATTCAGTCAAGACTCCATCTCAAAAGTGGCTTGTAATTTTCATCAGAACATTAAACACTTATAAACCTCATTCCTGAAATGGAGGATGGAATTATCATAGTGATATCTCACAGAATGTTTTCTAAACATTAAACCAGATCATCCCTATAAAGTGCTAAGGTAGGTTATGGTGCTTGACAAAATCTAAATATGTCTCATAACTTACAAACATATTTAATTAGGTGCTAATTGATAGATTCAACTTCAGATATAATTTGAAATTCTTAAAGGTTTTAGCAAAAGCATCAGGAAACCAAGGACTGCGTTGCCCAATGAATTACATTAAAGGAACAAAGTCGCCCTCTCACAAAGAGGGAAATAATAATTTTCTAAGGGTACCACAGACAGTGTTCCCACCACAGGTTAACATTTTGAGACCCAAGGAACCTATTGCCCCAGCCTCACACATTGCGGAAAGCTAAACTCATGGTTGGGATACGGTGTTGGGAGTTTAGATCCCTGGCAGGCAAGAGAGTTAATGGAGGAGGATTAATAAAAACTGAATTCTTGGGGCTTCCTTGGAGGTCTATTGGTAAAGAATCTACCTGCTAATGCAGAGGACATGGATTCCATTCCTGGTCCAGAAAGATCCCACATGCCTTGGAGCAACTAAACCCATGTGCCACAACTACTGAGCCTGCACCCCAGGCCAGGGAGCCACAACTACTGAAGCCCGTGTGCCTGGAGCCTGCGCTCCACAACAAGAGAAGCCGCTGCAGTGAGAAGCCCACGCACCACAACTAGAGAGCCAGTGTGCAGCAGCAAAGACCCAGCACGACCAAAAATAAATAAATAAATCTTTTAAAGAAAACTGAATTTCCCAGGCTTATAACCTGACATCCTGAGAACAAAGACTCAGCAGGAAAAATCCTATCTTGTCCAGACCAAGTCCCATAAGGGAAATCATGTACACATAGGTAATTGTGATATAAGGGAAATGTACCCCAGGAGAAAACATAGAGAACTATAACTATTTTGTCTACTGTATCACTGAGCTTCTAACACCTGGGCATGGAGGAGATACAGGTTTTATTCTGGAGTCCTAAATCTGGCTAAAGGACAATGCTTAATCTCTTTTTGCTCTCTTGTCTCGGGACAGAGCTTCAGTCTCTATCACCAACCATCCACTAAGAGATTTCAGACTTCCACACAGAGAACTTCCTCTCAGAGTTCCCAGGCAGGTGAGTCCAAGAGCCCAAAAGACACTGCTGGGAAGGGTCAGAGAGAAAGAAAGAAAGCATGTCAGCATGAGGTCACCTGAGAATCAATTCAGCCTAACCCAAAACCCAGAAACTGTTTGCTTGCTTGATCAAATATCAATTTACTTGAATAATGCTTAAAGTGAAGGAAACACTGAAAGCAGTAAGGCAGTGTTCAGTGATGCCAATTAAATGATAGGAAATCAAGCACAATTAGAATAGCAAAGAGAGGTTAAAGTGCTTCCAGTAAAAGTAGGACATATGCTGCATTTGCAAATCCGTCCTTCCATTGTGAGGGTTGTCTTTTCATCTTGCTTATGGTTTCCTTTGCTGTGCAAGTTTTTAAGTTTAATTAGGTCCCATTTCTTTATTTTTGCTTTGTTTTCATTACTCCAGGAGGTGGGTCAAAAAAGATGCTGGGTGATTTCTGTCAAATAGTATTCTATTTGTTCTCCGTTAAGAGCTTTAGACTGTCCAGCCTCACATTTACATCTTTAATCCATTTTGAGCTTCTTTTTGTGTGTGGTGTTAGGGAGTGTTCTCATTTCATTCTTATACATGTTGCTGTTCAGTTTTCCCAACACCACTTATTGAAAAGACTGTCTTTTCCCCATTGTATATTCTTGCCTCCTTTGTCAGAGATTAGATGACCATAGGTACTTAGGTTTCTCTCTAAGTTTGCTATCCTGTTCCATTGACCCATATGTCTGTCTTTGTGCCAGTACCATATTGTCTTGATTAGTGTAGCAGAGCTTTGCAGTATAGTCTGAAGTGAAGAACCCTGATTCCTCTAGCTCCATTTTTCTTTCTCAAGATTGCTCTGACTATTCGGAGTCTTTTGCATTTCCATACAATTTGTAAAAGTTTTTGTTCTAATTCTGTGAAAAATGCCATCAGTAATTTGATACGGATTACCCTGCATCTGTAGATTGCTTTAGGTCATCTAGTCATTTTCACAATATTGAGTAATACTCTTTCAATCCAAGAACAAGGTTATTCTCTCCGTCTGTTTCTATCACCTTTGATTTCTTTCATCACTGTCTTAGACTTTTCTGAGTATAGATAGTTTGCCTCCTTGGATATGGTTTCTTCCCTGATATTTTATTCTTTTTGTTGCAGTGGTTCCTTAATTTCTCTTTCTGATCTTTTGTTGTTAGTGTATAGGAATGTAAGATGTTTGTGTATTAGTTTTGTATCCTGCAACTTTACCAAAGTCATGCATTAGCCCTAGTAGTTTTCTGGTAGCATCTTTAAGATTTTCTATGTGCAGTATACACAATCAGTAATATGTAATCAGTAATACGCAATCAGTGATAGCTTTACTTCTTCTCAATCTGGATTCCTTTTATTTTCTAACCAATTTTATTGAAACAAATTTCATCACATAAACTCAACCATGCAGAAAAGTCAATGTTTCAATAAGTATGATTTTAGCAGCTGAAATAGAAGCATTTGTTAGTGCAGTGTTTGCTTTTTGAAACCTCTAATTCCTCAGACTGATCCTGTTTTTTAGAATTCCATATTTAATATCAATTTATGGCAAGTAAGATTACATATTAAAAACATCTATAAAGATTCTACAGTTTTGCATTGTGGGTTGCTGTGCAAACAAGAAAAATAAGTTAAATAATATGAAAGGTATGCAAGATATGGGCTGCCCAGGTGGTTCAGTGAAAAAGAATCTGCCTGCCAATATAGGAGACACGTGTTCGAGCCCTGCGTCAGGGAAGATCCTCTGGAGAAGGAAATGGAAATCCAACCCAGTATTCTTGCTTGGAGAAGCCCCATGGACAGAGGAACCTGGCAGGCAACAGTCCATGGGGTTGCAAAAGGATCAGATACTACTTAGTAACTAAACAGCAACTTAGCAAGATAGAAGGCGGGAAAGAATATCTAAAAATTTGGGTTTTAATTAGAAGTGTTCATGTCAGATAATAAGGCGGGGCTTTTTTACCATAAAGATATTACTAACTGATTTAGCTGCCTGATTGGTATTTCCACACATCACTGCATATTTAGTGACAAAACATCAAAGATACCCAGAAATGTGGAATCCCTCATGTGCTCTAACTGTTGATATTTTTTCTGGTATAAATATAGCTCAGCTTGAATGAATATATTTGTTGGAATGTTAATACAACAAACTTAAACTCAAAGGTTAAGAACAGGAAGATTCAATTTCTTGGCACACAAAATAATAGTGGCTGAAAGTTGGTGACTTGTGTCACTATTTATTTTACTTGCTGATCAGATGAGCAACTAGATAAGTGAACATTTTTCTAACATGCCTTAAAAATGTTATAGTTCGAAGATGTACTTTTTTTAAGCTATTATGTATAAGGTTTTGTTTTGTCTTTCATCTTTTTTTACTTTTATACAAAGGCAGCATTTTCTAAGATATTTTGTTCTGTGTTGCAACCTTTTTTTGGTTCTTTTAAACTGTGATATGGCTTCCCTGTCAGTTGGTAAAATAGCTCACTTGGTAAAAATCCACCTGCAATGCAGGAAACCCCAGTTTGATTGCTGGGTCAGGAAGATCTGCTGAAGAAGGGATAGGCTACTTGGTATTCTTGAGCTTCCCTTGTGCCTCAGCTGGTAAAGAATCTGCCCACAATGCGGGAGACCTGAGTTCGATCCCTGGGTTAGGAAGATCCCCTGGAGAAGGGAAAGGCTACCCACTCCAGTATTCTGGCCAGGAGAATTCCATGGACTGTATAATCAATCCATGGGGTCCCAAAGAGTTGGACACGACTGAGCGACTTTCACTTTCAAGCTGTGATAGGATGGTAACTGATGTCTTTCATTTTGTTTAACTGATACAAAACAAGCTAGCATCTGATCAAAAATATTTCATAAAATCTTTCTTAATCTATCAAAAGGTGCTTTGATGAGTTTTTCTTTGATTTGTAGAATTAGGACGGAATTGTTGACTTTATTGGCTACAGTTGCCATCACTTTTTTCTGTGATAAAACTACTGAAATTTTCTTTCCTAGGTAAAGAAATATTGCCTAATGATGTCTGCTGCTTGTTTCAGGGCTTGTCCTGGAGTGATACTGTCTACATCTATGAATATGAACATGCTATTTTGTGTGTCACCATTGGTTTTGCTTCTTTTTTTGTTTTGTAGTATCTTGCTCTTCATACCATTTCTGTCCTTTATCAAGCCCATCTTTCCATGAAATGTTCTCTTGGTATCTCTAATTTTCTGGAAGAGATCTCTAGTCTTTCCCATTCTGTGGTTTTCCTCTATTTCTTTGCATTGATCGCTGAGGAAGGCTTTCTAATCTCTCCTTGCTATTCTTTGAAACTCTGCATTCAGATGCTTATATCTTTCCTTTTTCTCCTTTGCTTTTCACTTCTCTGCTTTTCACAGCTATTTGTAAGGCCTCCCCAGACAGCCATTTTGCTTTCTTGCATTTCTTTTCCACGGGGATGGTCTTGATCCCTGTCTCCTGTACAATGTCACAAAACTCCGTCCATAGTTCATCAGGCACTCTATCAGATCTAGTCCCTTAAATCTATTTCTCACTTCCACTGTATAATCATAAGGGATTTGATTTAGGTCATACCTGAATGGTCTAGTGGTTTTCCCTACTTTCTTCAATTTAAGTCTGAATTTGGCAATAATGAGTTCGTGATCTGAGCCACAGTCAGCTCCAGATCTTGTTTTTGCTGACTGTATAGAGTTTCTCCATCTTTGGCTGCAGAGAATATAATCAATCTGATTTCGGTGTTGACCATCTGGTGATGTCCATGTATAGAGTCTTCTCTTGTGTTGTTGGAAGAGGGTGTTTCCTATAACCAGTGTGTTCTCTTGGCAAAACTCTATTAGCCTTTGCCCTGCTTCATTCCGTACTCCAAGGCCAAATTTGCCTGTTACTCCAGGTGTTTCTTGACTTCCTACTTTTGCATTCCAGTCCCCTATAATGAAAAGGACATCTTTTTTGGGTGTTAGTTCTAAAAGGTCTTATAGGTCTTCATAGAACCATTCAACTTAAGCTTCTTCACTGTTACTGATTGGGGCATAAGCTTGGATTACCGTGATATCGAATGGTTTGCCTTGGAAACGAACAGAGATCATTCTGTCATTTTTGAGATTGCATCCAAGTACTGCATTTTGGACTCTTTTGTTGACCATGATGGCTACTCCATTTCTTCTGAGGGACTCCTGCCCATAGTAATAGATATAATGGTCATCTGAGTTAAATTCACCCATTCAAGTCCATTAAAATGGACTTCACTGATTCCAAGAATGTCGACGTTCACTCTTGCCATCTCCTGTTTGACCACTTCTAATTTGCCTTGATTCATGGACCTGACATTCCAGGTTCCTATGCAATATTGCTCTTTACAACATTGAACCTTGCTTCTACCACCAGTTACATCCACAACTGGGTACTGTTTTTGCTTTGGCTCCATCCCTTCATTCTTTCTGGAGTTATTTCTCCACTGATCTCCAGTAGCATATTGGGCACTTACCAACCCGGGGAGTTCCTCTTTCAGTATCCCATCATTTTGCCTCTTCATACTGTTCATGGGGTTCTCAAGGTAAGGTTCTCAAGTTTTCATTCCAATCCCAAAGAAAGGCAATGCCAAAGAATGCTCAAACTACCACACAATTGCACTCATCTCACATGCTAGTAAAGTAATGCTCAAAATTCTCCAAGCCAGGCTTCAGCAATACGTGAACTGTGAACTTCCAGATGTTCAAGCTGGTTTTAGAAAAGGCAGAGGAACCAGAGATCAAATTGCCAACATCTGCTGGATCATAGAAAAAGCAAGGGAGTTCCAGAAAAACGTCTGTTTCTGCTTTATTGACTATGCCAAAGCCTTTGACTGTGTGGATCACCACAGACTGTGGAAAATTCTGAAAGAGATGGGAATACCAGACCACCTGCTTCCTGATTCAGGTCAGGAAGCAACAGTTAGAACTGGACATGGAACAACAGACTGGTTCCAAGTAGGAAAAGGAGTACGTCAAGGCTGTATATTGTCACCCTGCTTATTTAACTTATATGCAGAGTACATCATGAGAAATCCTGGGCTGGAAGAAGCACAAGCTGGAATCAAGATTGCTGGGAGAAATATCAATAACCTCAGATATGCAGATGACACCACCCTTATGGCAGAAAGTGAAGAGGAACTAAAAAGCCTCTTGATAAAAGTAAAACAGGAGAGTGAAAAAGTTGGCTTAAAGCTCAACATTCAGAAAATGAAGATCATGTCATCCGGTCCCATCACTTCATGGCAAATAGATCGGGAAACACTGGAAACAGTGTCAGACTTTATTTTTTGGGGCTCCAAAATCACTGTAGATGGTGATTGCAGCCATCAAATTAAAAGACGCTTACTCCTTGGAAGGAAAGTTATGACCAACCTAGATAGCATATTGAAAAGCAGAGACATTACTTTGCCAACAAAGGTCCGTCTAGTCAAGGCTATGGTTTCTCCAGTAGTCATGTATGGATGTGAGAGTTGGACTGTGAAGAAAGCTGAGCACTGAAGAATTTATAATTTTGAACTGTGGTGTTGGAGAAGACTCTTGAGAGTCCCTTGGACTGCAAAGAGATCCAACCACTCCATTCTAAAGTAGATCAGTCCTGGGTGTTCTGAAAGGAATAATGCTAAAGCTGAAATTTCAGTACTTTGGCCACCTCATGTGAAGAGTTGACTCATTGGAAAAGACTCTGATGCTGGGAGGGATTAGGGGCAGGAGGAGAAGGGAACGACAGAGGATGAGATGGCTGGATGGCATCACTGACTCAACAGAGGTGAGTTTGAGTGAACTCCGGGAGTTGGTGATGGACAGGGAGGCCTGGCCTGCTGCAATTCATGGGGTCACAAAGAGTCGGACACAACTGAGCGACTGAACTGAACTGAAGGGTATCATGGGCTATATCCCTACCACAAGTCCATGCTTTGGGGATCCAAGGAACCGATTCAAGACAATTGCCTCAGTCTCACATGTTGGAGAATTTTAGAAATAGTGTTTGTATAATGTGCTGAGAGATTAGACCTCTGGAAGGCAACTGAATTAACGGAGAAGGGTTAATAAAAACTGAATTCTCCTGGCTTATAGCTTGGTCCCCTGAGAACAGAGCATCAGAAGAAAAAATATTCTTTCTGTACAGACCAAGTGCCATAGGGATTCTTCTGTTTATAGGTCATTATAACAAGTGGGAATGTACCTGATGAGAAGATAGAGCTGTAAATACCTCCTCTGCTTCATCCCTGAGCTTGTACAACCTGGGCATGATTGAGACATGGTGTTTTCTTTTGGAGTCCTAAGTCTGGCTAAAGAACCAATGACTGACCACTTCCTGCTGTCTTGTCTGGGGACAGAGTTTCAGTCTCCATCATCAACCATCAGGAAGAGAATCAGACCTCCACATAGAGACCTTCCTCTCAGAGTTCCCATGCAGGTGAGTACAAGAGCCCAAAAGACCCTATAGGAAAAGGTCAGAGAGAATGAAATTCAAGAATGTTTACTGGAGGTCACCTGAGAACCACCTCAGCCTAGCCAAGAGACCGGAAACCACAATAGTTGTTTGCTTGCTTGCTTCCTTAAAATATCACTGTATTTTGATGACACTGTAGAGACGCGAACATTGAATTCAGTCAGGCAACATTCGGTGATGTCAGTTGCCGGGGTCCAGCCCCGGTGGATCCAGGGAATTCGAAGCGGGGACGGCGTCAGCGAGGATCAGGAAACAATTGCTTAATTAAACGTTAATTAAGGATATAAAGAGTAATAGAATGAGGATAGCTCAGTGAGGAAATTCAGTGGAGAAAAGAGGCTGAATAATTCAGCCAGAAGGTAAGAGAAAGAACGACATGGTGAGACCAAGTTTTGGTGAACAAGGCCCGCACTTTATTTTCCAAAGTAGTTTTTATACCTTAAGTTATGCATAGAGGATAATGGGGGAAGGGGTAGAGTCATGCAGTAAGCCAGGCTTTCTTCCTGCAAACTTATCATATGCAAAAGTTTAGGTGATTTGCATCATCTTCTGGCCCGGAGGCCTTTTCCTCTAAAGGTGATTATTCTAAAGTCAGGCCAGCCTCCAAAAAGTATTAAAGTTGCATTCCTACAGAGCAAAGATGTGGTGGGCTATAACAAGAAAAAGAATTAACTCAAGGGTCCCAGGTTACAAACATTAAAGCTACTATTTACACCAATTATATTAATCAATACACTGCCAGGGACACAGCAGGTAAGGGATATGGAGACTTAGCAGCAAATAGTGGCCCAACAAGTGAAAATCCCTTCACCAATACAATTTCTAATCAATCTTTTGACTGCTCAAAGGAATCTGTATTTAGACAGTTTAGAACATCTCATGCCTCTCACAGTTGGGAGGCTCTGAACAATCACGTGTGGCCGGAAAAACCTATTCAGGCAGGCTAGAGGATTTCCAAAGGAGTTTGTAGGTTGAAACACTGTCGCACCCGGGAATTATTAACTGGAACTGTAAGCTAACTCTTTTTTCAGAGAGAGGTAGTGGGGGACAGCCCCCCATAAAGTCAGAGGTGTAGGTGAAAGCACAAAGCAGAAAGTAGGCAGACTCTGGTTTTGGGGGTAGATTGCTCAAGAATTTCCAGGGAGACTCCTGAGGCTTGATCCCGCCTTTGCGTATGTCAAGCCTCCTTCCTCATGACCTTTGCCACGGGCGGAGCTCGCTCCCCACAGTCAATTAAATGATAGGGATGGAAACTCACATGGAAGAGAGATGAGAGAAATAAAGAGTTTCCAGTAAATATATAACACATGTGGAAGTATCTTATTAATTAACTGGAGTAGAGAAATAGGATATTAGCTATGGCATGATGTAAAATGAATTAAAGACGTTTCTTTCTAATTTTTATCATGGAGCATATGTAACCAAGTTTCCATATTGATGAGAAAAATCCACACCAAAGAATACCTACAAGCTCAACTTTGCAACAATAAAACACATCCTTCACAGCCTAAGAGGCATAAATTTCACAGTGTCTTCTGTGACATAAGTTTGAAAAAAATGTAAGAGCTAAAAAAGGGTATACTAATGATCTTACTTTGCAATTATTTCCATGACTCCAAATACATATGTGGGTTTGTCAGCCATTTACATTCTCTATTTCAAATCACCTACGTGAGTCCTTTGCTTTAAGTTGGGTTATTTGTCTTTTTGTTAAGTTGTCTCCATTCTTTCCTAAAACACTTGTTTTGAGATAACTTTAACATAGAAATATTGTACATATTTGAGGTATATACAATATTTTTATATATTGATATGAATAAATTTTGTAAAGATCATCAAATCAAGCTAATTGTCATGTCCCTCACCTCTACAAGTTTCTGATTGTGTGTTTGTGTGTGTATGTTGAGAAGATTTAAGGTCATCAAATTTATCAAATTTGAATCTTTCAAATCTTATCAAATTTCAAGGAGTAAGTCCTTTGCTTTCATATGGTAGGATCAGGGAACTTCTACTCCTGTCTTTGATTGAAATCTTTCAAAAAAGATTTATTTAAAAAAAATCTTCCTTTATTCAAAGAAGTAGAGAATGTAAATGGCTATAAAAAGCATCTCTGCTTTTTCTTTTATTTCCAAGTTGTTAGGAATTTAATTTTAAATTATGACTCATTGATTTAATTAAATTATTGCTATTTCAGCTGCTTATATAATTTACTTGTAGATTTTTATTCCATTTTGTTACATTGTTTTGAAACTAATCTACATAACCTAATTTCATTCTCACTGACATTTTCCCCATTAGTTCTTAGTTTATTTTAAAGCTTCTTTCTATATTATGCACACATACATACACATACTTTTATACAAATGCAACAATAGAATTCTAAACATATTGTAAATGCTGTTTATATTCGATTTCATCATTTTTCCTAACTTCTTTCCCATTTTCCTTCTTACTCAAAACTCCACCTTACTCAAAACCCTGCTTCCAGTCACCAGGATGATGACGATTCATTATTTTTATGGCTATATAACATTTCATGGTGTTATAACTTTAATGGTCTTTCATATTCTTTTTTTAATTAAACTTGTCATTTTGTTGTTGGAGAAGACTCTTGAGAGTCCCATGGACTGCAAGGAGATCCAACCAGTACATCCTAAAGGAGATCAGTCCTGGGTGTTCATTGGAAGTACTGATGCTGAGGCTGAAACTCCAATACTTTGGCCACCTCATGTGAAGAGTTGACTCATTGGAAAAGACCCTGATGCTGGGAGGGATTGGGAGCAGGAGGAGAAGGGGACGACAGAGGATGAGATGGCTGGATGGCATCACCACTCAATGCATGTGAGTTTGGGTGAACTCCAGGAGTTGGTGATGGACAGGAAGGCCTGGCGTGCTGCGATTTATGGGGTCACAAAGAGTCAGACATGGCTGAGCGACTGAATTGAACTGATAGCCAATTAACAAGGGTGTGATAGTTTCAGGTGGTATTCATTCAAACATATACATGTATCCATTCTCCCCAAACTCCCTCTTATCCAGGCGTCCACATTGAGCAGAGTTCCATGTCTTACACAGCAGGTCCTTATTGGTTTTCTATATTCTTTTTCATTAAATTGCTATTATATCAATACTACAAAATTTTTTACAATAGTGAAGCTCAAACTGTGGATGACTTTATCCCTCCACGGTTCATCTAGCAATGTCCAGAGATTTTTGTGGCTGTCATACATTGGGGTTCAGTAAAGCTCAGGGGTGCTCTAAACATCCTACAATTCACAGGACACACTCTGCCACAAACAATGATCTGGATCAGAATGTCAATCATGCCAACACTGGAGAACCCTGAGTTAAAGACTGTTGCTGTTATTGTTTAGCCACTCAGTTGTATCCAACTTTTTTGTGACTCCATGAACTGTAGCCCACCAGGCTCCTTGGTCCATGTATTTCCCAAGAAAGAGTACTGGAGTGGGTTGCCATTTCCTTCTCCAGAGGATCTTTTTGATTTAGGGATTGAACCACATCTCCTGCATTGGCAGATGGATTCTTGACTGCTGAGCCATCAAAACTGTATTTTGAATATTTATGAGTGTCTATAAGTATTTTCCTAAAATGTTATAACACTTCACATCTGCCAGAAAATTCAGAGAGTACTAGTTCAAAAGTTCTCATCCCAAAATGTAACAAATCTTTTTTTTTCCTAGAAGTATGCTATGAAAGCAGAAGGCAATGGCAACCCACTCCAGTACTCTTGCCTGGCAAATCCCATGGACAGAGGAGCCTGGTAGGTTGCAGTCCATGGGGTCGATAGGAGTCAGACACGACTGGGCAACTTCACTTCCACTTTTCACTTTCATGCATTGGAGAAGGAAATGGCAACCCACTCCAGTGTTCTTGCCTGGAGATTCCCAGGGATGGGGGAGCCTAGTGGGCTGCCATCTCTGGGGTCGCACAGAGTCGGACACAACTGAAGCGACTTAGCAGCAGCAGCAGCAGCAGCACACTATGAAAAAGATTTCTTGTGTTTTAACTATGTACTGAGTTAAAACAAAGATTTATACATTTTGTCACCATTTTGATAATTTGTTATTATGCACCCAATATTATATGCCAACTTTCCTACAGTTATCAGCCTTTCAAATCATTTTTACAAGGGAATTATTTTTCAGTTGAGTTTGGGTACTCAGGAGACCTAAAATTTTAAATTTTTATTTTGCTGTATATGTCCGTCCTGCTGTTCACCTTTCTGCCTTATTTAAGATGTTTTTTCCAACTTACAGGGTTTTGTTAATTTTATCTATTTATTTATTTATTTATGGCTGTGCTGGGTCTTCATTCTGCATGTGGGCTTTCTCTAGCTGTGGCCATTGGGGGCTGCTCTCAAGTTGCTGGATGCAGTCTTCTCACTGCTGTGGCTTTCCTTGTGGCCTCTGTGGTGCACAGGCTTCAGTAGTTGTGGCACACGGGCTTAGTTGCCCCGTGGCATATGGAATCTTCCCGGACCGAGGACTGAACCCTTGTCTCCTGATTTGGCAGGTGGATTCTTACCCACTGGACCACCAGGGAAGTCCAACCCATAGCTTTTATATGTAGATTTCAAGATGTTCACCTTCAATGTGTTCATTACTCTCACACTGAGGTGGTCATCACTAATTTTTTTTTAAATGATGGAGGGAGGAAAGAAACTTTATTTTTTGCAATACAGATGTTTATGCCTGCTTTTATCAACAACTCAATCTTTCTGAATAAATTGAAAAGTGCACTTCCTTATGTGCACTCCACAACTGGACCACTCAGAGATGTTCACGGAGTTATACAGAGAAGAGAAGAAGGAGGAAGGTGACAGACGTGGCCAGAAGGATAAAAGGGGGGAATGAAAAGGAGGGAGACAGATCCAGCCCGTAATCAGTTCCCTAAGTGTTCTCCACCGTCTGGAACACACAGAAATTCAGAGTTGGGTAGAGTAGAGAGGGGTTAGGGAGGAGACACAGGCGACCTGGTAGAGAAAAAGGAGAGTCCAAAGGGAGAGACAGCAGTCAAGCCAGTAATCTCGCTCCCTAGTGAAAAATGGGTCCTGAAGATTGGGTTCTTAAACGTACAAAATTGGTAACAAATACATAAAAGCAAAAATTTTAAATCTAGAGTAGAGTTTGGAATTTCAAAAATACGATGTTAAAGAAAAGAAGAAGGAAAAGAAAGAGAGAAAAAACGAACAAACAAAAATAAACAAGGTCGCGAAACTTATAAAGAAAATACCGGTACAAAATTGATATCAAATACCAAAAAGCATAAATTAAAAATCTAGAGTAGAGTTTGGAATTTCAGATATACAGTGTTATATAAAAGAAGAAGAGAAAGAAACAGAGAAGAAAAAAAAAGTCACAGAAATTATAAAAAAAAAACCTATAGGTACAAAATTGATAACATATACCAAAAAGCTAAAATTAAAAATCTAGAGTAGAGTTTGGAATTTCAAAAATACAATGTTAAAGAAAAGAAGAAAAAAAAAAACAAGGTCAAAAAATTATAAAATATATATATATGAAGTTTGCTGAAGAAAAAAAAAAGGGTCTTTTTTTTTTTTTTGCAAAGTAATAGGTTATAAAAGTGAAAATTAAAGGAACAATACAGGACTTAATTTTTTTTTTTTTAATTTTTAAAAAAAGAAAAGAAAGAATGATCATAAAAATAGTAAAAATATATCTAGGACTTTCTTTGGTTTTGTTGTGAGTATTGTGGGTTCAGTTCATTTTTGGCTAGTTCCTTGGTCCAACTTATATTTCTCAAGATCTATAGGCCCCTTCCTATGTAGTCCGTAGTAGCCACAGGGTTTTAATCTATTGCCTGTAGCTTCCAAGGCGTTTCCCTCTGTTATAACTTCTTCTGTTTGCTGGTCTCTTCAGTGTCTGGTTTCCACGTCCGCCCTGACACAAAGGGGACAGTGGAGGACACTTTTTTTTCTTTTTTTTTTTAGGCTCACTTGTTCAGTCTCGCTCTGGGGAGGGAGGGAGGGATGCTGCAAACAAATAACACTGGCGTGAGCTCGCAGTACCTCAGCCACACTGGGTCTGCCCCCGCTCACGGCACGTGTAGCCTCCCTGTCCACACTTCCCGGGCTCTAGGTTGTTCCGCTGGGAACCATCTGAGGCCGGCCCTGGGCTGCATGTACCTTCCAGGTCCAAGCCGCTCAGGTTCAGGCACTCGGGTAGCCCTCAGAGGCGCAGACTCAGTTGGGCCTGCGTTTTGTGCTCTTCCCAGGTCCGAGCAGCTCAGGTGATGAGGTGTTTGGCAAGCGTGATTGCTGTGACTTATCGCCTCCCCGCCACTCGGTTATCTGGGTGTAAAATCCGCGCACCTTCTCAGGCAGATGTTGACCATCCAGACCCCCAATAAGGTTTAGTTAGCAAAGAAGCCTGCTTACGGTTTTATAGATAATGTCTCTCTGGGGCTGCAATTCCCCCTTCAGGCTCTGGCTGCCTGTCACCGGAGGGGGAAGGTCTGCAGCCGGCTATCTCTGTTCAGTCCTTTGCTCCATGCGCGGGCCTGGCGGTGTCAGGTTAGAGCTGGCTTTTCACGTGGTAGATATCCCACAGTCTGGTTTGCTAGCCCAAATTATTTCACTCAGATAGCGCTCGGGGTATTCAGGCCAGATTCTTACTCTCAGCAATGCAGCCCACGCCATGCCTCCCTGCCCAGCCCCTGCTTGCTAATGGCGTGTGCAGGCGTCTGCGCTGCTTCTCCGCTGGGGGAGTTACCGTAGGGCTCGCAATCTGCGAGTTTTAATTGTTTATTTATTTTTTTCTCCCTGTTATGTTGCCCTCTGTGCTTCCAAGGCTCAGCACAGATTCGGCAGTGAGAAGGTTTCCTGGTGTTTGGAAACTTCTCTCTTTTTAAGACTCCCTTCCCGGGACGGAACTCCGTCCCTCCCTCTTTTGTCTCTTTTTTTGTCTTTTATATTTTTTCCTACCTCCTTTAAGAGTTGGGTTGCTTTTCTGGGTGCCTGATGTCCTCTGCCGGCATTCAGAAGTTGTTTTGTGGAATTTACTCAGTGTTTAAATGCTCTTTTGATGAATTTGTGAGGGAGAAAGTGTTCTCCCCATCCTACTCCTCCGCCATCTTGGCTCCTCCCCCACACTACAATTTTTAAATTTTCATAAATGTTATTAAAGCAGAATTACACAGAACAAACTTGACTCACTTAAAATTCATTTTAAAATTAAGTGTATGCTGCCTAAGGGGTAAAAGGGGTTCCATTTACCCCTTAGGAAGAAATATAATAATTTCACTACTTTGTTATGTGTATGCATATGCATGCTCAGTCGTGTCTGACTCTTTGCAACCCCATGAACTATAGCCCACCAGGCCCCTCTGTCCATGGGGATTCTCCAGGCAAGAATACCAGAGTGGGTTGCCATGCCCTCCTCCAGGAGATCTTCCTGACACAAGGATCCAACTCTTACCTCCTGCATTGCAGGCAGATTCTTTACTGCTGAGTCTTCAGGGAAGCCTCCAATGCAATCCCCTTTGTTTCTTTACTTCTGTAGGTGATGTGGAATAATAACTGTAACTTCTGAGGGATGTTGTGAGAAAAAATGAAATCTGTTTAAATAACTGTATAGCTAAAAAAATTCAAGTATAAGACATGTGTGTACATTATTTGTATATTTTTCTCCCAAATAAACACATTGACACACATATGTGTGTATGCTTGCAGATTCATTTATAATCTTATTTATTATGTTGAAAATATATTTTATAAAAAGTTGGAGGATAAAGAAATGAAAATAATGAATGGTTCTATTAACATGAAATTTAAGGAATGTAGAAATTTAGAACAAAAACTAAAGGTAAAAATTGTGACCCTATTCTTCATATAAATTACTTTTCTTAACTAAGGCCTCAAAATCAGAACATTTATATTTATGGAATAGAAATTTTGATGGACCAACTAAATGGGGCAAATATCTCCAAATTGACTCTAATTGTCTTGTCCTATTAAACTGGGGCTTTGATACAAAATATCTTTATTCAGGGGAAACTTAATGACTGAATAAAGAAGTTAAACTCAGTAATCTCAAACCATATTTAATTGGATAAATGTATATATTGCATTCTTACTGCTGCTCTAACAAATTAATACACTGTGCCTTAAAAATTAAAGTTCTAAGGATCAGAAGTCAAGATTTACTTCATTGGACTGAACACAAGATCTCTGTGAGAAGTTGGGTCTGTCTGGATGCTCCAGGGAAGAATCCGTTGCCTTCCTAGGTCAGTTTCTAGGGGCACCTGTATTCTTGTTTCATGGGCCTTCCTCATCTTCAAAACCAGTAGTAGGGTATCTTCAAATCTCTCTCTGACTTCAGTTCTTCCCCTGACCTTCACATCTAGAAGACCATTGCTGCTAAGTCACCTCAGTCGTGTCCGACTCTGTGCGACCCCATAGACGGCAGCCCACCAGGCTTAGCCATCCCTGGGATTCTCCAGGCAAGAACACTGGAGTGGGTTGCCATTTCCTTCTCCAATGCATGAAAGTGAAAAGTGAAAGGGAAGTTGCTCAGTCGTATCCGACTCCTAGCGACCCCATGGACTGCAGCCTACCAGGCTCCTCCATCCATGGGATTTTCCAGGCAAGAGTACTGGAGTGGGTTGCCATTGCCTTCAGGACTATCTTATACCAACCTGGATAATCCAAGCTAATCTTCTCAATTTAAGGTCAATTATTAGGAAATTTATTTTCTCTATTAGTTTTATTCCCCTTTATGTAAGCTGACATATTCAAAAAGTTTGGAGGATTAGGATGTGGACATTGTTTTGAAGCCCATAGTCTGCCTACTACAACATCTTTTTCAGATATATATATATATGACTTTCCTGAGGGCTCAGATGGTAAAGAATCTGCCTGCAATGGGGAGATACGGGTTTGATTCCTGGGTTGGGAAAATCCCCTGGAGAAGGAAATGGCAACCCACTCGGTATCCTTGCCTGGAGAATTCCACGGACCGAGGACCCTGGCAGGCTGCAGTCCATGAGGTCCCAAAGAGTCAGACACGAAGACACGACTGAGTAATGAACACACACGCACACACACACACACGTGTGTGTGGTGTGTTCATGTTCAGTCCCTCAGTCACATATAAATTCAAATTCCTGTACCTGAATTTAACATGGAACCAGTGTTTTGTTACTGAAAGTGTGACCCTCCTACTCAGACCTGCATCATCACACAGCCCAGTAGCTTGTTAGAAATGCAGGGTCTCAGAGGCCACTAAGGACCTTTTCAATCAGAATTTGCACTTGAATTAGAATTCCTGCTGGCTTGTATGCACAAGGAGGTATGAGAAGTGCTGGTGCAAAGGGTTTTTCTCCAGTTCTATGGCAACCCACTGCAATCCTAGCCTGGACAATCCCATGGACAGAGGAGTCCAGCAGGCTACAGTTGATGGGGTCACAAAGAGTCAGACAGGATTGAAACTACTGAGCACACACACACACTCCAGTTCTGTTAACATTTAGGGGAGGATAATCGTGTTGAATGCTATCTTGTTTACTGTGGGTGTTTTGCAGCATTTCTCTTTCAATTACCAAGTAACCAGGAGCAAAACCATCCCTGGTTGGAAATCACAATCCAAAGTTTGAAAACTGGAAGCATCCTGAGAGAACTCAAATCAAGACTCCATCCCAAAACCAGTTCATCAGTTTCCGCAGAACAGTAAATTCCTCTGAGCCCCATTCCTGAAATGAAGAATGGAGTTACAACAGTACTACCTCATAGAAGGAACTTCTCTAAAAACTAAATCAGATCATCCTTATTATGTGCAAACGTAGGTTAGGGGACATTGAAAAATATATCTCATAACATAAACTTTTTACAATGAGGAGCAAAATGATAGCTCTCAGCTTCAGATATAAGCATGAAATTGTGTGTCCTAACCTTGCGACTCCATGGACTATAGCCCACCAGGCTTCTCTGTCCGTGGAATTTCCCAGGCAAGAATACTGGAGTGGGTCGCCAGTTCATTTTCCAGGTCATCTTCCTGATTCCAGGGATTGAATCCCTGTCTCCTGCATTGCAGGTGATCTCCTGCATTGCAGGCAGATTTTTTACCAACTGAGCCACTAGGGAAATGCTCCAAGTATGAAATACCTAATGGTTTTAGTGAGCATCAGGAAGCCAAAGAGTGCACTGACCAACGCTTTTCATTAATGGAATGATGTCGTCCCTCTTATAAGCAGAGAATAACAGGTTTCACAGGGTTCCATGGGCTGTGTAGCCATCGCAAGTCAATGCTTTATTGACCCAGGGTATCTATTTGAGACAGTTGCCTCAGTCTAACTAGTTGGAAAAAATTTTAAATTCAGAGATTAGATGAGGTGCTAGGAGTTTAGGCTTCTGGAAAGGAAGAGAGATGATGGAAAAGGATTAATAACTGAATTCACCTGGCTTATAACTGATATCCTGGAAACAGAGAATTATGAGAAAAAAAAAATACTTTCTGTCCAGATGAAGTCCCCTAGGGAATTCAGGTGTTTACAGATCACTGTAACAAGAGGGAAATGTACCTAATGAGCAGACAGGGAGAGCTATAAATAACTACCTCTGTTGCATCCCTGAGCTTGTACAACCTGGGCCTGCACAAGACCTAGTTGTGGCTTTGGAAGTCCTAAATCTGAATAAAGGACCAATGCTTGACCTCTTCATGCTACCTTGTGTGGGGACAGAGCTTCAGTCTCCATCATCAGACATCCAGGAAGAGAATCAGACTTCCGCACAGAGACCTTCCCTTCAGAATTTCCATGTAGGTGAGTTCAAGAGTCCGGAAGACACTGCAGAAGAAGGTTAGAGACAATGAATCCAAGAATGTTTACCTGAGTCCACCAGAGAACCAACTCAGCCTAAGTCAGAGAACAGAGAACACTGTGGTTAATTGCTTGCATGACTAAATGTATCAATGTACTTTTATAATGCTAAAAAGAGAACTGAACATTGAACTCAGTAAAGCAACATTCAGTGATATCAAGTAAATGATAAAAATGGAAGCCCAATTAGGAGAGGGATGAGGGGCATAAGGGGCTTCCCAGGTGGCGCAGTGGTAAAGAATCTACCTGCCAATGCAGGAGCCACAGGAGATGCAAGTTCGATTCCTGGATCAGGAAGATCCCCTGGAGGAGGGTATGGAAACCCGCTCCAGTATTCTTGCCTGGGAAATCCCATGAACTGGCCAGTTACAGTCCATGGGGTCGCAAAGAGTTGGACACGGCTGAGCAACTGAACACACACGAGGCATAAAGTGCTTCCAGTAAAAATAGAACTTATGTCCAAGTATCTTATTAATAGTTTGAGTAGAGAATTAGTATATTAGTGACATAAAGATATAAAATATAATTAGGTCATTTCTTTCTAATTTTTTTGACGGAGCATATTTGACCATGCTTCAGTATTCATTAGAAAGACACACTGGGCTTCCCTGGGAGCTCAGTGGTGAAGAATCCACCTGCCAGTGCAGGAGACACGGGTTTGATCCCTGGTCAGGAAGATCCCACATGCCTTGGAGAAACTAAGCCTGCGCACCACAACTACTGAGCCTGTGCTCTAGAGCCCGGGAACCACAACTGCACAGGTCCTCACACCCTAGAGCCCATGTTCTGCAATAAGAGAAGCCACTGTAATTAGAAGCTCATGCACCACAGCTAGAGAAAAACCACATAGCAACAAAGACTTAGCACTGCCAAAAATAAATAAGCAGATGTGCACACCAAATAATGCTTGTGAATATATCCTCGCAACAGTATTTGCCAGATATATACACTTCACAGTATCTTCTGTGAAAAAAAATTCAAATGTAAAGAGGGTGTGCTGACGAGATTGTTGTTTTGTTTAGTCGCTACCTTATGTCCAACTCTTTGTGCCTTGTGGACCGTAGCCTACAGGCTTCTCTGTCCATGGGATTTCCCGGATAAGAATACTAGAATGGGTTGCCATTTCCTCCTCCAGGGGATCTTCCAGACCAGGGACTGAACCTGTGTCTCCTGCATTGGGAGGCGGCTTCTTTACCTCTGGCTGCAGGGAAGTGCTAATAAGCTTACCTTGTGATCGTTTCATTATCTCTGAGGGTGAATATGTGTGTGGATTTGTCAGCCATTCACTTTCTCTATCTTAAATGATGTGTGTGAGCCGTTTGCTTTTCTATAATAGGATCAGAATAGGATTCCTATCTTTGAGTGCAATCTTTCAAACAAAGAACTGGAGATGTTTATTAGTCATTAAGATGTTTCATTGTTAAATCATGTCCGACTGTCTGCGACCCCTTGGGCTGTAGCCCACCAGGCTGTTCTGTCCATGGGATTTCCCAAGCAAGAATACTTCAGTGAGTTGCCATTTCCTCCTCCAGGGGATCTTCCCAGACCAGAGATTGAACCCACATTTCCTGTATTGGCAGGTGGATTCTTTACGACTGTACCACCAGTGCAGTCACTGTTCCTACCTTTTATCCCACTTGCCTTCTTTTTTTTTTCAATTTTCCTTTTTACTCAATAATTTCTCACTAACCTGCCTCAAATCACAAGTATAATAATGAATTCATTATTTTTATGGCTGTACAACAGGTCATGGTGTGCCTATACTACTAACACTTTGATGGTCTTTCATATCCTTTGAGCTTCCCTGGTAGCTCAGCTGCTCAAGAATCTGCCTGCAATACAGGAGACCCTGGTTCAATTCCTGGGTCAGGAAGATCCACTGGAGAAGGGACAGGCTACCCACTCCAGTATTCTGGCCTGGAGAATTCCTTGGACAGTATAGTCCATGGGGTTGCAAAGAGTCAGACACGACTGAGTGACTTTCACTTTCACTTTAATATCCTTTATCATTTAGTTGCTATTATACCAAAGCTACACAATATGTTAAGATAGTGAAATTCAAGCTCTGACTCTAACTGTGGATGGTTTCATACCTCAGGGATTTTTGTCTGTCACACATGGAAGGCTCTATAGAGTCAGGGATGCTCTAAATATCTTATAATGCACAGATGCCACACAAACAGTGATCTGGCTCAGAATGTCAATGGTGCCAACACTGCTACTGCTGCTGCTGCTAAATCACTTCAGTCATGCCCAACTCTGTGCAACCCCATAGACAGTAGCCCACCAAGCTCCCCCGTCCCTGGGATTCTCCAGGCAAGAACACGGGAGTGGGTTGCCATTTCCTTCTCCAATGCATGAAAGTGAAAAGTGAAAGTGAAGTCGCTCAGTCATGTCTGACTCTTCACGACCCCATGGACGGCAGCCTACCAGGTTCCTCCGTCCATGGGATTTTCCAGTCTAGAGTACTAGAGTGGGGTGCCATCACCTTCTCTGGTGCCAACACTGGAGAACCCTTAATTAAAGAATATCTGTATTTTGTTTTTTTAATATAAATTTATTTATTTTAATTGGAGGCTAATTACTTTACAATATTGTACTGGTTTTTGCCATACATTCATATGAATCAGCCATGGGTGTACACATGTTCCCCATCCTGAACCCCTCTTCCTCTCCATACCATCCCTCTGGGTCATCCCAGTGCACCAGCCCCGAGCATCCTGTATCATGCAGAATATCTGTATTTTGAATGTTTATATCTGTCTTCAGGTTTTCCCTAAAACATTATAACACTTCACATTTCTGCCAGAAAAAAATCAGAGTCTCCTTTGCTACTAGTCCAGAAGTTCTCAGCTCAGATTTGATCAGTCTTCAAGATTTTTCCCAGGACCATGGTAGGAAAGAGATTTCTTGTTGCTTTCTTAAACTACATACTGAGCTAGAGCAAAGATTTATATATTTGGTCACCTTTTTGATTTGCCTATTATTATTATGTGTGGGCTTCTGTGGTGGCTCAGTGGTAAGTTAGAATTTGCCTGCCAGTGCAGGAGACATGGGTCCGTCCCTGGGTCAAGAAAATAAATTCCCTGAAGAAGGAAATGGCAACCCACTCCAGTATGCTTGCCTGAAAAATCCCATGGATAGAGGAGCTTGGCAGGCTACAGTCCATGGGGTCACAAAAGAATCGGACATGACTTAGTGACTAAACAACAAAAACAATAATTATTATTATTATGTCACATATTAGAACTGAACAGCAACACATATTATATGCCCATTTTTCTACATATATAAGCCTTTCAAATAATTCTTTAAAAAGATTGTTTTTCAGTTTATTTGTAAGGCATATATTTGGCCTTAAATTTTTTTTAATTTTATTTAGTTATATAGGTCTATTGTCTTGTTTCTGAGTCTTTTGCATTATTTAAGGTGATTCTCCCCCCCCCCCATTCATATTTATATTTCCATGTCAAAAGGTTCATCTAAAATGTGCTGGCTATTCTTACACTAAGGATGTAATGTCTCTAATATTTGTAAAATGTTTGAGGTAGGCGAGAAACCATTTTTTACAAGATAGATATTTATGCCAGCTTTAGGAACATTTCAGTCTTTCCAAATAAATTGAAATGCAACCTTGACATATATTAAATGTCCATATATAAGGAGACCTAAGTCCTGATTTATTTAACAAATAGTAACTGAGCATATGCTACATGCCAGATTACTCTAGGAACATTATATATCATATTATTTTGTATTTTGATCATTGCCAATTTTATTAATACATATTGATTGCTAATTGCTAAGTCACTTCAGTCGTGTCCGACTCTGTGTGACCCCATAGACGGCAGCCCACCAGGCTTCCCTGTCCCTGGGATTCTCCAGGCAAGAACACTGGAGTGGGTTGCTATTTTCTTCTCCAATGCATGAAAGTGAAAAGTGGAAGTGAAGTCGCTCAGTCATGTCCGACCCTCAACAACCCCATGGACTGCAGCCTTCTAGGCTCCTCCATCCATGGGATTCTCCAGGCAAGAGCACTGGAGTGGGGTGCCATTGCCTTCTTCGATACATATTGATAACATAACTTTTTTCTATTATATTTCTTCTTCAGTTAGTTTTCAGTGCTCCATTCAATTCTGTTTACCACAGTCTTGAAACCATGCTATTTAACTTGGTTTCATTCTCTTTGTTATTCTTTTTATTTCCTAACTTTTCATTTATCGAAATTCATTTTTATACAAGGGCATATACATTTACATACTCAGTTAAAATACAAAGATAAACAAAACAGCTGAAGTCCCTCCATGTATGGACCAAGCATTATAATTGGGAAGACAGAGTGCAATGAAGGAAATAAGTGTATAATACAATATCCCTAGATGACTAACATGAAGAGTGTTGGTGACAGGTTGAAACTGTCATGGTGTATCCAGGTTTTATGTGTATGGACTTTTGATCTTTTGGGCAAAGATCAGAACCAGGGCTAGAGTGCACCCTTAGGACTCATCAAAAAAAAAGATTAAAATCCAAGAATAACAACAACAAGAAACAAGATGTCACATATAAAAGGGGAGAAAGAGGTTTGCTCCTCTGCTTTCGTATAAAAACACTTAGTCAAATGAAAATGAAATAAGGACAGGAAAAACAAGTTTTTCTGCCTGATATTAAAAATGGCCAATGTTCAATTCCTATCCATTGTGCTTTGTAAGCATCCTTTTGTGAAGTGCTATTTTGTTCCCTTTACTCATTTTTCTCTTGGGTCATTCAACCCATAAGTATTTTAGACCATAAGTTATTGCTACTCTAGATAAATTTATTTTTTCTTTTTAATAATTTCTGCTGGGCATCAAAGGAATATAATAGCATGTGAAATGTTATAAGAACCAAAGAAATTTTCTGACCACAGTCTCTCAGGGACCATTTGAGTTTATTAGATCTGTATTCTCTTTCATGTCCATTCTCTATTTCTCTCTTTCGCTCATGTGTAGAAATATATGTTGTTGTTGCTATTGTTCAGTTGCTAAGTCGTGTCTGAAACCTTGTGACCCCCTGGACTACAGCACACCAGGCTCCCCTATCCTTCACTATCTCTCGGAGTTTGCTCAAATCCCTGTCCATTGAATCACTGATGTGATATAACCACCTTATTCTTTGCTACCCCCATCTCCTTTTCTTTCAGTCTTTCCCAGCATCAGGGTCTTTCCCAATGAGTCAGCTCTTTGCATCAAGTGGCCAAATTGTTGGAGCATCAGCTTCAGTATCAGTCCTTCCAATGAATATTCAGGGTTGATTTCATTTAGGCTTGACTGGTTTGATCTCCTTGTAGGCATATATATATGCTCAGTCATGTCCAACTCTATACAGTCCATAGAATTCTCCAGGCCAGAATGGTGGGTAGCCTTTCTGTTCTCCTGGGGATCTTCCCAATCCAGGGATCAAACCCAGATCTCCCACATTGCAAGCGGATTCTTTACCAACTGAGCTATCAGGACAGCCCCATATATATATACATCCATATTTAAAGATACAATACTGACATATAATATAGTTGAACACTGAAAAAAAATTATATGTCTTTAATACATGGTATAAAATGGTCATACCAAAATTAAACACCAAGTTTCATTGATACCTAGGAAAATTACAAACTGGAATTTCTGAATACCATTTGTACATAATCTTATCTGATCAACTTGAATTGTATCTAACTCTAAATCATTTGTGGTTGTTAAGGGTGAAAAATTCATGGAAATAACACAGCCTAGGAAGCCACGGTCTTATTGTGTGTCTTTTGTTTTCTTGCCTTGCGAAGGGTGAGAAGTCTTCAGAGCAGGGGTACTGAGCTCACATATTCCACAGTGATTCTCATACACAGAGGCCAGAACTCAATCAGCAAAAGGTACTAAAGAAGAGATTCATTTAAACATATAGGCTACAACTTCCCTGGTGTTTCAGGGGTTAAGAATCAGCCTTCCAATGCAGGGGATGCAGGTTCAATCTCTGGTCTGGGAACTAAGATCCCACATGCCACGGGGCAAGTAAACCAATTCACCACAACTAGAGAACCTGCAACTACAGAAGCCTGTACACAGCAATAAAGAGTCAACAGAGCCCCCACCTCCAAAAAAAAAAATACAGGCCCCCTTTGCAGCAATTTCATAAAGTGCTAAAGAAATGTAATATGGAGGAGGGACTCCTTGTAACTTTCAGTCTCAGCAGCAGCAAGGAGACCACCTTGCTCAACATCCTCTGACACCATCTCTCCTCACTCTCCCTCCTATTCATTTCCCTCACCATACCAGTTTCCTTTTTTCAACTAAAACATCTTAAACGAGCACCTTCCCCAGGGCCTTTGCAC
Source organism: Bos indicus (assembly GCF_029378745.1). Lineage (NCBI taxonomy): Eukaryota > Metazoa > Chordata > Mammalia > Artiodactyla > Bovidae > Bos > Bos indicus. Next base: position 8,255,705 of record NC_091766.1, on the reverse strand, counting down.
TGGCTGTTCTCCCTGCCAGGTACACAGTTCTCCTGATAAGTTCATGGCTCCTGTTCTCTCTTCCATGAGGTCTCTTTTCAAATGTCGACTTATTTGTGGTCTTACCTGAACACCCATAAAAATAACATCCCTTCTTTACTCTTTCCTTTACACTTGCTTTCATTTTATTCATAGTATGTGTCACCATATGACTGTATTTATTTTTATTTGCTACATTGATTCTCCATGACTGGATTTCAGGAGTTTTGATTACCAAAACACTGTACTCATTGCATGAACAAAATATTGACATTAATTTCCTAATCACAAAATACATAAGGTAGCATTTCAACAACATGAGTAATGTTCACTTGCATGAAAATTAGTCACGTTTTTTCCCTTTACTTGTAGTCGCTTCCACTATATGGCACCAAAGAACATCACAGAAGTTTCAGAATTTCTTCTTCTCGGACTCTCAGAGGAACAAGAACTACAGCCCCTCGTATTTGGACTTTTCCTCTGCATGTACCTGGTCACTGTGTTTGGAAACCTGCTCATCATCCTGGCTGTCAGCTCAGATCCCCACCTCCACACCCCCATGTACTTCTTCCTCTCCAACCTGTCCTTTGTAGACATCTGCTTCACCTCCACCACCATCCCAAAGATGCTGTGGAACATCCAGACACAGAGCAAAGTTATCACCTATGAAGGCTGCATCACCCAGATGTTTTTTTTTACACTGTTTGCGGGGTTGGATGACTTCCTCCTGACGGTAATGGCCTATGACCGCTTTGTGGCCATCTGCCACCCCCTACACTACACAGTCATCATGAATCCCCAAATCTGTGGAATTCTGGTTCTGGTTAGCTGGGCCATCAGTGTCCTTCATTCCTTGTTACAAACCTTAATGGTGTTGAGATTGTCCTTCTGTGGAGAGCTAGAAATCCCTCACTATTTCTGTGAACTCAATCAGATGGTCCAACTTGCCTGTTCTGACAACTTTCTTAATGACATGGTGATGTATTTTGCAGCTGGGCTGCTGGCTGGTGGTCCCCTGTCTGGGATACTTTACTCTTACTCTAAGATAGTTTCCTCCATATATGGAATCTCGTCAGCTCAGGGAAAGCTTAAAGCCTTTTCTACCTGTGTATCTCACCTCTCAGTTGTCTCCTTATTTTATTGTACGAGCTTAGGAGTGTACCTTAGCTCTTCAGCTACCCAGAGCTCACACTCAAGTGAAATTGCCTCGGTAATGTACACTGTGGTCACACCAATGCTTAACCCTTTCATCTACAGTCTGAGGAACAAAGACATAAAGAGGGTTATGCAAGCATTCTTTAGAAAGGCAGCTCTAAATAGGCCATTTGTCTTTAGCTGAAGAAGGCCACCTGATTGAAGGGTTCAAAACCCAGAGCCAGAAATTGCAGATCTTTTTTCAGATTCTTTCATTACATTGGAGAAGTAGGACATGCTTCTTGTATTTATTTCCTAGAAGTTAAATTTCTTTGAACTCCTCCATATAACTTAATTTCACTCACTTGATTAAGATTTGTGATCTCTCTCATTTTCAAGAGTTTTTCCATGTTAAGGTTTTCCCACTCTCTCAAATTTATTCTCAACATTGGATCTAAACAATTTGGGGAATTTCCATTATCGTGTGATTAGATATATTCCTTGATACAAATATGTTATGTCATGTGTGCAGGCATACTCAGTCTCTCAGTTGTGTCTGAGTCTTTGCTATTCCACAGACTGTATGTAGCCCACCATGCTCCTCTGTCCATGGAATATTCCATGCAAGAATACTGGAGTGAGTTGCCTTTCTTACTGCATAGGTCATGTATATGTGGAATCTTTTTGAGAAGTCAAAATCATGCAAATCAGTTCAGTTCAGTTCAGTTCAGTCACTCAGTCGTGTCCGACTCTTTGTGACCCCATGAACCGCCACATGCCAGGCCTCCCTGTCCATCACCAACTCCCGGAGTCCACCCATGCCCATGTCCATTGAGTTGATGATGCCATCCAACCATCTCATCCTCTGTCGTCCCCTTCTCCTGCCCTCAATCTTTCCCAGCATCAGGGTCTTTTCAAATGAGTCAGTTTTTCGCATCAGGTGGCCAAAATATTGGAGCTTCAGCTTCAACATCAGTCCTTCCAATGAACACCCAGGACTGATCTCTTTTAGGATGAACTGGTTGGATCTCCTTGCAGTACAAGCGACTCTCAAGAGTCTTCTCCAATACCACAGTTCAAAAGCATCATATTTTTGGTGCTCAGCTTTCTTTATAGTCCAACTTTCACATCCATACATGACCACTGGAAAAAACCATAGTCTTGACTAGACGGACCTTTGTTGACAAAGTAATGTCTCTGCTTTTTAATATGCTGTCTAGGTTGGTCATAACTTTCCTTCCAAGGAGTAAGCGTCTTTAAATTTCATGGCTGCAATCACCATCTGCAGTGATTTTGGAGCCCCGAAAAATAAAGTCAGCCGCTGTTTCCACTGTTTCCCCATCTATTTGCCAAATTTTGCAAATAGAGAGTAGAATAGTGGTTGCCAGGAACCCAGGCTTTTGGAGAGATGTTGATCAAAAGGTACAAACTTCCAGTTAAAAATGAAGATGCCTTGAGGAGCTAAGAGAGCATGATGACAACAGTTAATGATTCTCTATTATATCTTTGAAAGTTGCTAAGAGAGTAATTCTTCAATGTTCCACCACAAGAAAAAAATGGTAATTTTTTTTTCAGGTAATGTTAACTAAATTTATCATGGTAACTATTTTAGAATACATAAATATATCAGATCATTCCATTGTTGGCTGAAAACAGCATCTCAAGTAACCCTGAGCAGAGAGCTCAAAGTATACAAGGGTAGGAACCAGATCATGCCGAAGTTTTGCAACAAGGGGCAGATAGTCTGAACGTCAAAAGATTTTTTGTAAATTAAAGAAAACTAAATACCCCACGTTAAGGACAAAAATTAGTCGTGAAATATCTTCCAAATATTAGTCAAATTCCAGACCAAGAGGAGGAACTGAGGAATGGAATATTTCCTGCCATATCAGTAAACAACAGATGTCAATAATCAGTCATTTCAGCCACCACAGAAGGTGAGCTGGTGAGCCCTGAGGGAACTCAAGAAGGAAAGATTATCTGCCATCTAGCAGTCATCAAATTGCTGCCACTCCCTATGATGAGCCCCAAGGAAGCTCAGGATGTGAAAAACACAGAATGAAAGTGAAAGTGTTAGTCACTCAGTTGTGTCTCTTTGAGACCCCATGCACTGTAGCCCACCAGACTCCTCTGTCCATGAATTCTCCAGGCAAGAATACTGGAGTGGGTAGCCAGTCCCTTCTCCAGTGGATCATCCCAACCCAGGGATCAAACTCAGGTGTCCCTCATTGCAGCGATTCTTTACCATCTGAGCCACCAGGGAACCCCAGATAGGTGAGGTGCATATCAAAGGAATAAAGTCTCATGCTTTGTCAGAATGGATGTCTCCTCAGACAATTCACTTCTGAGTGTTAGACAAAAGCCCACTCTCAGGCCCCAGAGGGGTCCCCCTTCCTGCAACAGATTACTCCTGGAGGCTCCAGGGAAGAATCCATTTCCTGTCCTACTCCAATTCCTAGAGAATACTTGCATTCCTTGACTATCGCCGCATCACCAAAGTTAGCAGCAGTTAAGATTTTCAAATATCTCTATGAGTTCAATTCTTCTGCCTCTCTCATCCATGTTTAGAGGATCACTGATTAATAATCATGGCTGCTCCTGCTGCTACTAAGTCGCTTCAGTCATGTCTGACTCTGTGCGACCCCATAGACGGCAGCCCACCAGGCTCCCCCGTCCCTGGGATTCTCCAGGCAAAAACACTGGAGTGGGTTGCCATTTCCTTCTCCAATGCATGAAAGTGAAAAGTGGAAGTGAAGTCATTGAGTCGTGTCCAACTCTGTGTGACCCCATGGACTGCAGCCTACCAGGCTCCTCCGTCCACGGGATTTTCCAGGCAAGAGTACTGGAGTGGGGTGCCATTGCCTTCTCCGATAATCATGGCTAATTGTCTTAAAATGACTTATTAGGAACTTTATTCAACTAACCACCTTAATTTAAACATTCCTGCTATGTAAAATAACATATTCAAAGATTATAGGGATAAGAACGTGAACATCTTTGGGAAGCCCTTATTCTGCCCACTACACCAACTTTTCCAGAAGTGCATTATTTGGGGTGATTCAAGGGCCCTTTTTTTGCCTTTTCATACTGTTCATGGGGTTCTTGCAGCAAAAATATTGAAGTGGGTTGCCATTCCCTCCTCCAATGGACCATGTTTTGTCAGAACTCTGTACTATAACCTGCCTGTCTGGGTGGCCCTGCATGGCATGGCTCATAGCTTCATTGAGTTACACAAGCCTACTTGCCATGATGAGGCTGTGATCCATGAATGGGACACAAACTGGATGCAGATTTTCACAGCCTCTGGAGTGAATGCACATGCTTTTCTTCAAAATTTCATACAAAGATGATTTGTGATAGAGAAAATGTAAAACTCTGTAGAAGACTCTAAAACATAACCACAGCCTTGTTTACTCAACAATGGTCAAAATCCAGTACCTGCATCATCAACACCATCCAGGAGTCTGTTGACTCACCAGGCAAGATCTGTTGATCAGAAAGTGCATTTGAACCTGCATCTGGGTGACTGGTATGAACACCAATGTGGGAAAGTGATGGTCTAGGTTAGGTTTAATCATTTTCTCACTGTTTTCCTTTTGGGCAGGATCATTATTTGTGTTGGCTGCTGATTGGGCATTATATTATAGATGTTTAGCAGCACCCCTGCAGACATGACCAAATATCACCCAGGGTAAAAGCATCTCTGACTGAGAACCACTGGCCCAGAGTTTGAAAGCTGGAAACAACTGGGGAATTCCAGAAAAGGTCTCATACCTTACTCAGATTATAACTGGCAGATCACTAATCCCTATGAAGCTCATTTCTGCAATGGAAAATGGAGTTCATAGAAGTACTATCCTTCCCTGGAGGCTCAGATGGTAAAGAATCTGCCTGCCTATGCAGGAGACCCAGGTTCAATCCCTGGGTTGAGAAGATCCCCTGAAGGAGGAAATGGCAGCCCACTCCAGTATTCTTGCCTGGAGAATTCCATAGACAGAGGAGCCTGGCAGGCTACAGACCATGGGGTCATAAGAGTCAGACACGACTGAGTGGCTAGCACTTTACACTTACCACATAGAATGGGGTTTTCTAAAAATTAAGCTGTAGAAACCCCAAAAGGAGGTAAGATCTATGAGTTTCTTATAATTAAAAACATTTTCTAATGCAGAACTACCTGATTTAACTTTTGCACTTAACTTCTGCACTTAACTTTTGCTTTAAGTGCAAAATTGTTAACATTTTTTACAAAACTGTAATGAATTCAAGCAGTGTACTGCCCCAGGTTTTACATTAAAAGAATAAATTTATCCCACTGTTTGAAGGTGAGAATAGTAATTTTCTAGAGATATTAGGGGCTGGGACCCACCAGGAGTAAACGCTTTGATCATGGACCCAGTCAAGACAGAAACCTCGATCTTAGACTCTGGAGAAAATGTGAACTCAGAGTTGGGATAGGACCTTAAGTTTTACTCCCCCAGAAGGACAGGAAAGATCATGGAGAGAAGTAATAAATACTAAATCCATCTGACACTGTCACCTAGAAACAGAAAATGGAAAGAAAATATTCCTATCTGTCCAGACCAGTGTCCCACAGGGATATCAATTATTAGAGATGGTACTAACAGGTGGGAATTATACCTAATGAGCAGACATGCTGCTGCTGCTGCTGCTAAGTCGCTTCAGTCATGTCTGACTCTGTGTGACCCCATAGACAGCAGCCCACCAGGCTCCCCCACCCCTGGGATTCTCCAGGCAAGAACACTGGAGTGGATTGCCATTTCCTTCTCCAAGGCATGAAAGTGAAAAGTGAAAGTGAAGTTGCTCAGTCGTGTCCGACTCCCAGCCACCCCATGGACTGCAGCCTACCAGGCTCCTCCACCCATGGGATTTTCCAGGCAAGAGTACTGGAGTGGGGTGCCATTGCCTTCTCCAATGAGCAGACATGGGGAGCTGTAAATATCTCCTCTGCTGCATCCCTCAGCCTGGGCAACCTTGGAATGGACAGGGCATAGCTGTTGCTTGCAGACTCATAATTCTGACTAGAAGACCAATGCTTGACTCCATCCCATTGTCTTGTCCGGAAACAGAGCCTCTGTCTCCATTATCAGTCATCCAAGAGCACCTGGGACATCTATGTTGCAAACTTCCCCTCAGAGACTCCACCCAGGTGAGTCCAAGAGTCCAGGAAATACTGAAGGAGAAGGTCAAATGGAATGGAGGCAAGAACATTTACCTGAGTTCACCTGAGCCAGTCTGAACTAACTCATAACCAAGATCACTGGGGTTGTTTGTTTACTTGGTTAATTAATGTTTTAACTTATAATGCAAAAAGAAATGTAAATATTGAATTACTGGTGGCACAGTGGTAGAGAACCCGCCTTCAGTGCAGGAGATGCAGGTTGGATCCCTGAGCCAGGAGGATTCCCTGGAGAAGGAAATGGCAACCCACTCCAGTATTCTTGCCTGGAGAATCCCATAGACAGAGGAGACTGGCAGGCTACAGCCCATGGGGTTGGAAAGAGTCAGACATGAATGAGTGACTGAGAAGTGCAAGGGTCAGTGTTGGCCATTAAATGATGGACATAAAGGCTCCATTAAGAGAGTGAGTTGGAGGTGTAAAGCTTCCAGTAAAAGTAGAAACAAAGTCCAAGGATTTTTGCTATTAACTGAAGTAAAGATACTGAGTATTAGCTGTGGAGGGTTGTACAGACACGTAAGGACTTTTATTTTTTAAGATGGAGCCAAGTGACTACAATGAGAGGGATCCAGACAAAGGAATACTGGCAAATATTTCCCTACAAAAGTAGTTCATGAGACATACCTTTCACAGTATCTCCTCCCTCCTAATATTCAAATTAAAGAGTATTTATTATGTAAAAATGGACATGCTAATGAGCTTACTTTGCAATTATTTCATTACCAGTGAGGCTGAATATATTTACATATTAATAAGAAAGTTAGTTGAAAATTGTCTGTTCAATTCCTTTGCTTTTGCATCATGAATTTGGCAGGATTCTTGCTTTTGATTGTATTCTTTCAAAGACTAAAATTTTTTTCATCTTTTTTGCTCTTTGCCTCTTAGTTGTTTTATGTATGTATACAAGTTTTGTGCAGAATGTCTGAGAGTTTATAAATTTTGTGTAGTAAAATCAATGTCAGTTATATTCTGTTCTTTTCATTGCTTTTTAATTTTTTTAACTGAAAGAATAGAGCAATCACTTACACATTCTTCACTGCTTTCACCAAAAATGAAAATGAGTGTTCTTCTGCATTGTGTTGTTGAGGTTGCGTTACTTGCTCAGTTGTGTCCAACGTTTTGCAATCCCATGGACTGTAGCCTGTCAGGTTCCTTTGTCCATGGAATTCTCCAGGCAAGAATACTGGAATGGGTTGCCATTCCCTTCTCCAGAGGATCTTCCCAGCCAGAGACTGAATCCAGGTCACCTGTAATGCAGACAGATTCTTCACCATCTGAGTCATGAGGGAGGGCTTGATGCTAATAAATCATACTTTATACATATTTGCAACTACTTTTCACATCCCTTATTACTTGCTTTTGTTCTTTGTGATTAGACATTGCATTTTTATTTCTTAAAGTTGTACCATATTTCTAAAGCTTACATTATATTCAGCCACCATTTGGAAGGCATTTCTCTTTACATTTGACTAAAGTTCACCTCTATCTTCCATATGCATATTTGAATCTGTATGTTTCTGTGCAAGAGGAAATTGTAATTTAGATACTGCTTCCTCCCCACATTTTAAAAGACCTTCTGTGGTATTCTCTTATTTCCAAGTTTTTGGTAATCTAAAATTAGCCAGTGACCCAAGCTTATATAATTAAAACATGTTGCTGTTCAGTGGCTAAGTCATGTCTGACTCTTTGTGACCCCATGGACTGCAGAATGCCAGGCTTCGCTATCAGTATCTCCCAGAATTTGCTCAAACTCAGGTCTACTGACTTGGTGATGCTATCTAACCACCTCATCCTCTGCCATCCCCTTCTCCTTTTGTCTTCAGTGCTTCCCAGTTTCAGAGTCTTTTCCAGTGAGTCACCTCTTTGCATCAGGTGACCAAAGTGTTAGAGCTTCAGCTTCAGCATCAGTCCTTCCAATGAATATTCATGGTTGATTTCCCTATGGATTGGTTGTTTGATCTCCTTGCATGCCAAGGGACTCTCAAGAGTCTTCTCTAGCACCGTAATTTGAAAGCATCAATTTTCCAGCACTCGACCTTCTTTAGGGACCAACTCTCACATTTGTACATGACTACTGGAAAAAAACATAGTTTTGACTGGACAGACCTTTGTCACAAAATGATGAGGAAAATATTAATAAAACATTTATTACTACACAAAAGATAGTTGTGTATATGTGTAAGTGTTTGTCGCTCATTGGTATCCAATTATTTGCCACCTCATGGACTGTAGCCACCAGGCTCCTCTGTCCGTGGGATTCTCCAGGCAAGAATACTGGAGTGGGTTGCATGCTCTCCTCCAGGGGATCTTCCCAACTCACGATAGAACCCAAGTCTCCTGCATTGGCAGGCAGAATCTTTATTGCTGGTGCCACCTGAGAAACCCAATACATATGTGTCTCTATTTGTATACATTTCTCTTTCAAATAACCATGCTCACACACACATATGTACATGCACACAGAATCATTTATAATCCAATTTATTCTATTAAAAGAAACCTTACAAGACTGTTGGAAGGTAAAGAAATTTTTAAAATGAACATTGCATAGTTAACATGAAGTCCAAGGAAAGTAGAAATTTAAACACAAAGATTTAAGGTAGAATGGGTGATCTAATTAATAATTTTAATTACTTTTTCTATCTTAACACCTCAAAGTTCTCAAAATCAAAACCATATTTACACTCATGCAGTGTGGGATTCCCTGTATCAGTTAACGGAAGCAACTATCTCCAAATTGACTCAAATTTTCTTCATTTAAGGTGGGATTTCAATGGAAAATACTACCTGGAGGAACCTAAGTGAATAAATTGAGAGGCTTAAACTCAGTTTTTTGAACAAAATCTTATTGGATAAAAATATATGATTTATATTTTACTGGGGTGTCCCAGGTGTCAGAGTGGTAAAGAATCCATCTGACAGTGCAAGAAATGCAAGAGAATCAAGTTCAATCGCTGGGTCGGGAAGATCCCCTTGAGTAGGAAATGGCAACGCACTCCAGTATTCTTGCCTGGAAAATCCCATGTACGCTGAAGCCTGGCAGGCTACAGTCCAAGAGGTCCCAAAGAATGGGACACAACTGAACAACTAAGCATGCACGCATGCTGCTGTAGCAAATTATACCATTATAACTATGTATATATGTTATATATGGCTGTGTATATCCAAAGATAGATAAATAGATAGGTAGATAGATAGATGGATAGATCAGTTCAGTTCAGTTGCTCAGTCATGTCTGAGTGTAATCAATGAAGCAGAAGTGGATGTTTTTCTGGAACTTTCTTGCTTTTTTGATGATCCAACAGATGTTGGCAATTTTATCTCTGGTTCTTCCTCTGTCTTTTCTAAATCCAACTTGAACATCTGGAAGTTCTCAGTTCACATACGGTTGAAGCATAGCTTAGAGAACTTTGAGCATTACTTTACTAGCATGTGAGATGAGTGCAATTGTGCTGTAGTTTGAACATTCTTGGAATGAAAACTGACTTTTTCCAGTTCTGTGGCTACTGCTGAGTTTTCCAAATTTGCTGGCTTACTGAGTGCAGCACTTTCACAGCATCATCTTCCAGGATTTGAAATAGCTCAGCTGGAATTCCATCACCTCCACTAGCTTTGTTCATAGTGATGCTTCCTAAGGCCCACTTGACTTCACACTCAAGGATGTCTGGCTCTAGGTGAGTGATCACACCAACATGGTTATCTGGGTCATTAAGATCTTTTTGTATAGTTCTACTGTGTATTCTTGCCACCTCTTCTTAATATCTTCTGCTTCTGTTAGGTCAATACCATTTCTTTTATTGTGCCCATTTTTGCATGAAATCTTCCCTTGGTATCTCTAATTTTCTTGAAGAGATCCCTAGTCTTTCCCATTCTATTGTTTTCCTCTATTTCTTTTCACTGATCACTTAGGAAGGCTTTCTTATCTCTCCTTGCTATTCTTTGGAACTCTGCATTCAGATGGATATATCTGTCCTTTCCTCCTTTGCTTTAACTTCTATTCTCAGCTATTTGTAAGGCCTCCTCAGACATCCATTTTGCCTTTTTACATTTCTTTTTCTTGGAGATGGTTTTGATCACCACCTCCTATACAATGTTATTAACCTCTGTCCATAGATAGATATAAATAGATAAATAGATAATGACTTGAAGTTCTATGGATCCAAAGCTCAAACTAGAATGGGTCTCAGGGGGCTAAAGTCCACATGCTTGCAGTGCTGGGATCCATCTCGATGTTCCAGAAGAGAATGCATTTCCCTCCTAAATGACTTTCTGGTAGCCACCTACATTCCTTGGTTCATGGTCCTTTCTCAGTCTTCAAAACCAGCAGCATAGCATATTAAATGTTCTTTGACCTCAATTTTCTTATTCTCATTCAGTATTTAGAGGACCTTGTTATTACATTTCACTAACTTGGATAACCTGGGCTAATCTTTTTATCTTACTATGAAACAAAGTCTTTTTCAGGTGTATGTTATTTGATGACACTGAAGAAACTTCAGGTTAAAGGATCAACTACTGAATGTATCACCGCCTTCATAATAAGTGAAGTGCTTTTCTTTCAAAATTACATACAAATAGCAGAAGAAGGGATAAATAAATGTGGTGTATATACACACACACAAACACACACATAGTGGAATACTACTCAGCCATAAAAAGGAATGAAATGGTGCCATTTGCAAAGGCATGGATGGACCTAGAGACTGTCATATGAGAGATATAAGTCAGAAAGAGAAAAACAAATATCATATAATATTGCTGTTATGTGGAATCTAGAAAAATGATATAGATGAATTTATTTGCAAAGTAGAAACAGACACACAGACATAGAGAACCGACATATAGGGATACTGGGGAGAGAGCGGGGAGGAAGGGGGATAAATTGGGAGATTGAGACGGATATATATACACTACTATGTATAAAATAGATAACAAATGAGAACCTACTGTATACCACAGGGAACTCTACTCGATGCTCTGTGAGACCTAAATGAGATGGAAATCTAAAAAATAGGAGATATATGTATACACATAGCTGATTCATTTTGTTGTACAGCAGTACTTAACACCACATTGTAAAGTGACTCCAATAAAAATTATTTTTAAAAAAGAATAATTGAATCTATAAATTGCTTTGAGTAGTATACTCATTTTCACTATATTGATTCTTCCAATCCATGAACATGGTATATTTTTCCATCTATTAGTGTCCTCTTTGATTTCTTTCACCAGTGTTTTATAGTTTTCTATATATAGGTCTTTAGTTTCTTTAGGTAGATATATTCCTAAGTATTTTATTCTTTCCGTTGCAATGGTGAATGGAATTGTTTCCTTAATTTCTCTTTCTGTTTTCTCATTATTAGTGTATAGGAATGCAAGGGATTTCTGTGTGTTGATATTATATCCTGCAACTTTACTATTGTCATTGATTAGTTCTAGTAATTTTCTAGTGGAGTCTTTAGGGTTTTCTATGTAGAGGATCATGTCACAGAGCTAGAACAAATAATTTCACAATTTGTATCGAAATACAAAAAACCTCGAATAGCCAAAGCAATCTTGAAAAAGAAGAATGGAACTGGAGGAATATACCTACCTGACTTCAGGCTCTACTACAAAGCCACAGTTATCAAGACAGTATGGTACTGGCACAAAGACAGAAATATAGATCAATGGAACAAAATAGAAAGCCCAGAGATAAATCCACGAACATATGGATACCTTATCTTTGACAAAGGAGGCAAGAATATACAATGGATTAAAGACAATCTCTTTCACAAGTGGTGCTGGGAAATCTGGTCAACCACTTGTAAAAGAATGAAACTAGAACACTTTCTAACACCATACACAAAAATAAACTCAAAATGGATTAAAGATCTAAACGTAAGACCAGAAACTATAAAACTCCTAGAGGAGAACATAGGCAAAACACTCTCCAACATACATCACAGCAGGATCCTCTATGACCCACCTCCCAGAATACTGGAAATAAAAGCAAAAATAAACAAATGGGACCTAATTAACCTTAAAATCTTCTGCACATCAAAGGAAACTATTAGCAAGGTGAAAAGACAGCCTTCAGAATGGGAGAAAATAATAGCAAATGAAGCAACTGACAAACAACTAATCTCAAAAATATACAAGCAACTCCTACAGCTCAACTCCAGAAAAATAAATGACCCAATCAAAAAATGTGCCAAAGAACTAAATAGACATTTCTCCAAAGAAGACATACAGAGGGCTAACAAACACATGAAAAGATGCTCAACATCACTCATTATCAGAGAAATGCAAATCAAAACCACTATGAGGTACCATTTCACACCAGTCAGAATGGCTGCGATCCAAAAGTCTACAAATAATAAATGCTGGAGAGGGTGTGGAGAAAAGGGAACCCTCTTACACTGTTGGTGGGAATGCAAACTGGCACAGCCACTATGGAGAACAGTGTGGAGATTCCTTAAAAAACTGGAAATAGAACTGCCTTATGATCCAGCAATCCCACTGCTGGGCATACACACTGAGGAAACCAGAAGGGAAAGAGACACATGTACCCCAATGTTCATCGCAGCACTGTTTATAATAGCCAGGACATGGAAGCAACCTAGATGTCCATCAGCAGATGAATGGATAAGAAAGCAGTGGTACATATACACAATGGAGTATTACTCAGCCATTAAAAAGAAAACATTTGAATCAGTTCTAATGAGATGGATGAAACTGGAGTCTATTATACAGAGTGAAGTAAGCCAGAAGGAAAAACACCAATACAGTATAATAACGCATATATATGGAATTTAGAAAGATGGTAACAATAACCCTGTGTATGAGACAGCAAAAGAGACACTGATGTATAGAACAGTCTTATGGACTCTATGGGAGAGGGAGAGGGTGGGAAGATTTGGGAGAATGGCATTGAAACATGTAAAATATCATGTATGAAACGAGATGCCAGTCCAGGTTCGATGCACGATACTGGATGCTTGGGGCTAGTGCACTGGGACGACCCAGAGGGATGGTATGGGGAGGGAGGAGGGAGGTAGGTTCAGGAAGGGGAACACATGTGTACCTGTGGGGATTCATTTTGATATTTGGCAAAACTAATACAATTATGTAAAGTTTAAAAATAAAATAAAATTTAAAAAAAAGAATAATAATCAAAATATTTACATATACATCTTATGATCTGGGATCAATTTTTTCTTGCTGTTCATAATTCAAGAACTAACTAGATTTCAATAGTGATGGGGCTATCTGGTTTTTTAATTATCTTTTTCTTTTAGAGACACATGCTGAAGTTGCTTAAATATTAATAGGTAAATGATACTATATGTGGGAATTGCTTAAAAATAATCATCTCGTGTGAACAGGAGTAGTATGGCCAGGTTACAGGTCAGTAACTTGTGAAACCCATTGATGAACTGATGAGTGTTCATTATACTCTTCACTACTCTTCACTTCTGTATATGTGTGAATTTTCCATAATAAAAAAGTTTTAATTGTCCCAGTGGGAGAAGACACATTCTTCCAATATATACCCCTGAGGACATAACTGCAATTTTTTCCATTTTGATTATGGTCCCCATATTCCTGCAGTTATATTGCCCCAAGCTTACAAAAATAAAAAATTTTAATGAGAAGCTTTGAGAATTCAGCTTCTGGAGCTCAATAAACTTTGCCCCTCACCTTCAGTTCACAAATATGAGGGAAAAAAGACATTCTCTCATGCTTCCTAGAAACATCACCATGGTTCAGAGATCCACATGCTGTTAGTTGTTCAGTCGCATTCGACTCTTTGTGACACCATGGACTGTAGCCCATCAGGCTCCTCTGTCCATGGGATTCTCCAGGCAAGAATACTGGAAGGGGTTGCCATTCCCTTCTCCAAGTGCCTGGCACCATCTCCCTCATGTTAGAGACATGACTACTGGCTACAAGATTCACTTTCCTGGGATGAGTCCATCAGACTGGAAATAACAACACAGAGCATCCTCGGGAAATAGAAGAGAGGAATTTCCCCAGGAGCACTGTCAAGAGTAAGAAAATTGAACAAATCTATAGATTAAAAATGATTCAGAAATGTTCAAGTGCTAACCAAGAAGGAATCCTCAAGTTTAATTACAGCCTCTTCTCTCTCCTCATCTCCCTTGCCTTCTGCTCATTCCCACATTATTTCTACAACCCTCTCCTAACTCATCAGGAACCATCTCTCTCCTAGTTTTCTCTTGGGCTACACTGGTCTCCCCCTAACATTTTACCCAGTAACCAGTCTCCTCCTGCTCACCTTACTGTAACTCGCACATCAGAGGGGCCACACTCTTCATTAACTTGTGCATTTCAGCGAGCACACACAGCCACGTTCAGGTGTCTCTGATGGACATGAATGACAGCACTCTCATCCCATTTGTTTCCAGGGAGATGAAATGAGACCATTCGGGAGAAGAGATTAGCATGATTCCTGTACCTGGTAAATTTCATAAATATTAACTGCTATTTATATCATTTCTTGAGTGCCTTCAATTAGCCAGACTGTTAGTCTGTGTATGTCATATGTGTTAGTCACTCAGTCGTGTCTGACTCTTTGCAACCCCATGGACTGTAGCCCACCCCTTTCCTGTGTCTATGGAATTCTCCAGGCAAAAATACTAGAGTGAGTAGCCATTCCCTTTTCCAGGGGATCTTCCCAATCCAGGGTCAAAGCTGGGTCTCCCATGTTGCAGGCAGATTCTTTACCGCCAGAGCCACCAGGGAAGTCCTATTTTTGTACAATTTCAAATAGGATTTTTTTCTATTATGCATCTGTTTATTGCTGGAAATGGGAAAGAAAATGATACATGTTTATATTTTGATCTAGTTTCACCAGAAGGACTTCTTAGATGTAATAGCTTTGCAGTTGATTCTAGGTAGCCAGGTTTTCATCTGAAAATGTGATCAATTTACTTTTACCCAAGATGTGACCCTATGATTGTTTTTTTATTTTTTTGGTCATATTGGTTTGAAATTTCAGAACAGAATTGGGTAGTGGCAGTGACACGCATACTTGTGTTCTGTATGATCTTCATGTAGATTTCTCAAATATTTTCATGTGAGGGTTGACATAAGCTGATGACCAAGGAAATTATTTTCATAGTAATGAAACCCATTTAGTTTACTCAGAACTCCTTTCAAGCGGTATCTTTAGCATACAATTAGACTATCCAATTTTTTGGATGATTTTTTTTCTACTTATTTGCTCTACTGTAATAAATACATTACCAATATGAAATGCTGGTTGCTTTCTAGGGTTAAATGTTACCCAGGCATAGTATTTGGTTTGCATGATAAACTTCTAAATATTTTTATATTTTATTGCTATTTTCTTTGGGTTTTTTAAATAATATGCTAATTAGAGATAAGTCTCTGGTTTTTCTTATACCACTGCTATTGTAGAAGGCATGTTGTATCCTGATTAAAATAGCTCTAGAAAATTCACTGGAACACTTATTTTCATGTGCCTCCAGATAATTTTTATGTATTTCAAACAGGTTTTGTGAGATTTCAAAATTAGCAATTTTTCCTGGGAAAAATTGATAACTCCATATCTTATTTCATGATTGTCCATTATACATGTTAATCAATTGAGTAGAAAATACCATGTCATTATTATAGCTTATGGAAATTATACACAGACTCATGCTTTTTTAATTAGCATTTAAAGTAATAATTTAAATAAAATTAATAATAATTAATGGTATTTATTGATTAATTATAAATTAATGATAATTAAATAAAATGAATAATAATTTAAATAAATAATTATTTTATTATAAAGGCATTTAGTAATAAAGTACAATTTAGTTCAAAGGCATCTGAGAAGCCTGGGTGACCAAGGGTCAAGGTAGTCAAACAAATGAGATCTTCTTTGGGTGCAAAATTAGTTTTCATGTGAAACCTTTCTAGCTACTGGTGGCAACACAGGAGAAGATGATGGTATTAGGAGACCTCAAACTGACAGACAAGAGAGAAGAGACCATTAAGCAAAAGCATTGTCTCATCAATATATTGAGTTCAAGCTACAGTGAAGTGAAAGTGAAGTCGCTCAGTCATGTCTGACTCTTTGCGACCCCCTGGGCAGTAGCCTGCACCAGGCTCCTCCTTCCGTGGGATTTTCTAGGCAAGAGTACTGGAGTGGGGTGCCATTTCCTTCTCCAGGGAATCTTCCCAACCCAGGGATAAAACCTGGGTTGTAGACAGACAGCGCATTGTAGACAGACGCTTTACCATCTGAGCCACCAGGGAAGTCAAGCTAAAAGTGACCACATTTCTAAGATGCCTGTTGATTGCCAATTAAATCTTGCTTCTGCTTCTCTCATGGCAGACAATCCTTCACATGCAACCAGGAAACCACTCACAGCTTCCAATATTTCTCCTCCTGGGACTTTCTGAGAAGCCAGAGATTCAGTCTGTTCTCTTTGGGCTCTTCCTCTCTTTGTACCTGGTCACCGTCTTTGGGAACCTGCTCATCATCCTGGCCATCATCACAGACTCCCACCTCCACACCCCCATGTACCTCTTTCTCTCCAACCTGTCATTGTCTGACATCTGTTTCACCTCCACCACCATCCCAAAGATGCTCCTGAACATCCAAACCCAGAGCAAAGCCATTACCTACACAGGCTGCATCACCCAGATGTATTTTTTCACAGTTTTTGGACTTTTGGACAACTTACTCCTGACAGTGATGGCCTATGACCGCTTCGTGGCCATCTGCCACCCCCTGCACTACATGGTCATCATGAACCTGCGGCTCTGTGCACAGTTGCTCCTCCTGACCTGGCTCATCAGTGTTCTGGGGGCCCTTCCTGAGAGTTTAACCATGTCCTGGCTCTCTTTCTGCACCATCGTTGAAATCCAGCACTACTTCTGTGAACTCCCTGAGGTCCTCAAGCTTGCCTGCTCTGACACCTTCATCAATAATGTCGTATTGTATCTTGTGACAGGCCTTATGGGTTTTTTTCCTCTCACCGGCATCCTTCTCTCTTATTCTCGAATTGTTTGTTCTGTACTGAGGATCTCAACAACAGGAGGGAAGTATAAAGCATTTTCCACTTGTGGGTCTCACCTCTCTATGGTCTCCTTGTTCTACGGAACCTGCCTTGGGGTCTACCTCAGCTCCACATGGACACATGACTCTCAAACAGGGGCGTTTGCCTCTGTCCTGTACACCATGGTCACCCCCATGCTCAATCCTTTCATCTACAGCCTGAGGAACAGAGACATGAAAAGAGCTCTGAGAAAGCTTCTCTGCAACACATTGTCTCCCCAATGACAACATTGTCCTGGAGCCTGGACACGTGTGATCAAGAGCAATGGAACAGAACGCTTAAGAGTGTGGACTCTTAATTTTTCAGTGCACTTAGTTCTGAAGTTGGAATGAATCTGTTGAGAGAGGCAAGGGTGGGGAAGCAAGCTAACTGTCCATCCTCAGGACACTGGGAACAGGTGTAGACTAGAGATGGAGAGGTGTGTGTTTTCGGGTGGACAGGTGGAGTGTGTGTGGGTGTGTTCGATCATGTCCGACTCTTTTAGTGACCCCGTGGAGTGTAGCCTCTCAAGCTCTTCTGTCGATGGGATTCTCCAGGCAAGAATACTAGAGTGGGTTGCCATTTCTTCCCCCAGGGGATCTTCCCAACCCAGAGACTGAACTCAAGTCTCTTGAGTATCGTACACTGGAAGGTGGATTCTTTACCACTGCACCATCAGGGAGAGCCCCAAAATTTTCCTGAATTCAAACGGTGATGCCATCTTAGTAGATGGTGATTTTTTTCTCAGTGATAAGATAAATATACTTTATTGTATTTTTTTTTATCTTTAGTAGATTTTTTTCTTTTAAAAAAATTTATTTATTTTTAGTTGGAGGATACTTGCTTTACAATATTGTGTTGGTTTCTGCTATATATAACATGAATCAGCCACAGGTATAGGTATCTCCCCTCTCTCTTGCACCTCCCTCCCACCTCCTATCCCTCCCACAACTCTAGGTTATTACAAAGCATCAGATTTGAGCTCCCTGCATCATACAGTAAATTTCCACTGGCCATTCTAATTTTACATCTGGTAATGTATATGTTTCAATGCTATTCACTCAGTTCATCACACCCTCTCCTTCCCCCACTGTGTCCATAAGTCTGTTCTCTATCTATGTCTCTATCGCTGCCCTGCAAATAGGTTTATCAGTACCATCTTTCTAGATTCAATATATATGCATTAATATATTTGTCTTTCTCTTTCTGACTTACTTCAGTCTGTATAATAGGCCCTAGGTTCATCCACCTTATTAGACCTGAGTCAAATATGTTCCTTTTTATGCCTGAGTAATATTCCATTGTGTATATGTACCACAACTTCTTTATCCAAAGAATATTCAACCCCCATGTGCTTCAGTTGCTCTATCTGAAATGAACTTATAACAAGGCATGCCTCAGAAGGGTGACAAGAGGTTTAAATGGAATAAAATGGTAAAGCTTCAGCATAAGGAATGCAGGTGGCAAGTCCTAAATAAATTTCAGCTCTCGTTACATACAAGAGTAATTTTTGTAATGCTCCAGCTTTTTGTTCCATATTATTAAGCCAATTTCTCCCCCATGTACACTGTCCTCCATTAGGACTAGGTCATAAAGCTCAATATACCCCAGAAAGAAAGAGGATGTGTAATGTGGAGCAGAATTTCTCAACCTTGGCATCACTGATATTTGGGTTTGGGTCATTCTTTGCTATACGGGCTATTCCTGTACATTGTAGGATGTTTAGTCATATCCCTGGATAAGATACATCACCACCCAAGTTGCAAGGACTAAAAATGTCTTCATATACTCCATAAGTGGCCAAATCACCCCACTTGAGAATCATGGGAAAGTGACTTCCAAAGGGAAAGAGAACATATGAAAATTTTCCATGTGCAAAATCCCCATGGGAGTGAGCTAAAGCAGGAGTCCCCAAGCTCCAGAATCTAATGCCTGATGATCTGAGGTGGAGCTGATATAATAATAATAGAAATAAAGTGCACAATAAGTGCAGTGTGCTTGAATCATCCCGAAACCATTCCCCCTCCCCCCGCCACCCCATGTGTGCATGCGTGCTCACTCGTGTCTGACTCTGCAACCCTATGAATGATAGCTCACCAGGCTCCTCTGTCCATGGAATTCTCCAGGCAAGACTACTGATGTGTTGCCTTTTCCTTCTCCAGCAAAATATTTTTCACACATGATAAGAATGGACCATAAAAATGCCTGTACAAATAGAAAAGCAGAGTCCCAGATTTGACTCTATTTTGCGTAACAGTCAAAAGAAGGAAAGGAGACTGGATAGACTACAAGGCTGATGACATTGAAAAACTAAAATCCATTATTCAAATAATATGTGGACAAAGAAGACATTTGGCACCCTGTCTCACTGGGATGATCCAGAGGGATGGGATGAGGAGGGAGGTGGGAGGGGGGTTCAGGATGGGGAACACATGTACACCCATGGAGGATTTATGTCAATGTATGGCAAAACCACTAAAATATTGTAAAGTAATTAGCCTCCAATTAAAATAAATAAATTTATATTTAAAAAAAAGAAGACACTTGGCAACATCATTTTTTAAGACTTTTTTTACATTTATTTATTATTTTTGGTTGCAGTGGACTTCCCTGTTGCACTCGGGTTTCCTGTAGTTGTGGCAAGCAGGGACTGCTTTTCATTGCAGTGCTCAGGCTTCTCATTGCACTGGCTTCTCTTATTGTGGAGCACCGACTCTAGGGCACACAGGCTCAGTAGCTGTCGCTACAATCATTCGAGAGGAGGATGCCCTAAATAGCCTACTGTTTTTATTTGTTTGAAAAATTTTAATATTTGATTTGGGTTATAAAAGTTATTCCCTTATATACTGGTGTTCCTTTTTACTTTTTTATTGAGGTATAGTTTATTAACAATATTACATAAGTTTCAAGCCCACTGAAAAAATGGACAGAAGACCTAAATAAACATCTCTCCAAAGAGAACATATAGATTACCAACAGACACATGGAAAGATATTCAATATCACTAGTTATTAGAGAAATGCATATCAAAACTACAATGAGATATCACCTCATTCCTGTCAGAATGGCCATCATCAAAAAAAATCCACAAACAACAAATGCTGGAGAGAGCACTGGAGAAAGCATGAAGAGAAGGGAACCCTCCTACATTGTTAGTGGGAATGTAAATTGGTACAGTCACTATGGAGAACAGTGTGGGGATTCCTTAAAAAATTAAAAATAGAGCTACCACATGACCCTGCAATCCCACTCCTGGGCATAAATCCAGAGAAAAATATGATCTGAAAGGATACATGCACCCCAGTGTTCATTGCAGCACTGTTTATAATAGCCGAGACATGGAGGCAACCTAAATGTCCATCGACAGAGGAATGGATAAAGAAGATATGGTACATACACACAGTGGAATATTACTCAGCCATAAAAAGAATGAAATAATGCCATTTGCAGCAACATGGAGGAACCTAAAAAGTGTCATACTGAGTGAAGTTAGACAGAGAAGGATAAATATCATATGGCATCTCTTATATGTGGAATCTAAAATGATACCAATGAACTTACTTACAAAACAGAAAGAGGTTCATGGACTTAGAAAATAAACTTATGGTTGCCAGGGAGAAGGGACAGTAAGGGAGTTTGGGAAAGTCATGTACACGCTGCCATAATCAAAATGGAGAGCCAACAAGGACTTAGTGTGTAGCACATGGAACTCTGCTCAACGTTATGTACCAGCCTGGATGGGATGGGGGTTTGGGGGAGAATGGATACATGTATACATAAGGCAGTGGATGAGATGGTTGGATGGCATCACTGACTCAATGGACATGAGTTTGAGCAGGCTCCAGGAGTTGGTGATGGACAGGGAAGCCTGGCGTGCTGCAGTCCATGGGGTCGCAAAGAGTCAGACACAACTGAGCGACTGAACTGAACTGATGCATAAGGCAGAGTCCCTTCTCCGTTCACCTGAAAAAAACCACAGCATTGTTAACTAACTATACCCCAATACAGAATAAAAAGTTTAAAGTTTGCAAAAAATATATTATATAAGTTTCAGGTGTACAACCTAGTAAGTCACAATTTGTAAAGTTTATACTCCATTTACTGTTACTGTAGAATATTGTCTATATCTCTTACTGTACAGTATATATCCTTTGCGGCTTATCTTACGCATGGTAGTTTGTACCTCTTAATCCCTTGCCCCTGTCTTGCCCCTCTCCCTTCCCTCTTCCCACTGTTGGCCACTGATTTTTCCCCTATGACTTCAAGTCCAGACTTCCTTGCTGGTCCAGTGGTTAAGACTCCACACTTCCAGTGGAGAGGGCATAGGTTCAATCCATGCTCAGGGAAATTCTATATGCTGAGCAGTGCAGCCAAAGAAAGAAAAAAATTCTATGCCTGTGAGTCTGTTTCTTTTCTGTTATATTCACTAGTTTGTTGTTTTTTTGTTTTTTTTTTTTTAGATTTCACGTATAAGAGATATACAGAAAACAAAGTCACTCGCTTGTGAATTATTTAGGATAGCCCATTCTCTCTGGACTAGAGTGTTGAGGACCATCCAATGAACTTGACCCTGAAGTCAAGTTTTGACCCTGAAAAGCCACATATTCCCACAGAGTCTGCCTGAACAGCCAGTCAGTCCACTTCTCACACTACTTTTCTTGTTGTATTCCTGGAACCTCCTTCAGATTGCCCTTTCAACAGTGGGAACAGAAGCTGTGGCAAACTCATTGGTCTGGCTTTGTTGGTAGCTGGGTACGACCCACAGCCTTGTTCATAATTTCAAGTTAAGCTGCTTGACATTCACATGATCTTGAAAAATGTGCCATCATGCTCTTGATAGACAAAGAAATTCCATCTCAGATGTTGAGGAAGTGCTTGTGGGAAAAGATAGTGGAGATCAGATCCTGGGGAAAGAGCATTGTGACTAAGGTGCATGGGGAGGGGTGTTCCCATGGGAACAAAGTTAGCAGGAAAGAAGGTCCTTTCTGGTTTGGCTTCCACACTCATGGGAACCAAATTGCTCAGAGAGCAGAGAGCAATGGAACAATTACCTTAATGAGCAGTTGTGAGAATTCAACCTCTGAAGTCACAGAAACAATAAATATGCCCCTTACTCCTCTCAGTACAGCTTCATTGTCCCAGAAAGGAGGAAGTTCAGCGGTGCCCTTTCAGAGAATGGATGCCTGATGCCACCTTCTTGCACTTTAATGGAGCTGAGTTGAGGATCCATCACCCAGGAATGAAAGGATCCAGGGAACTAGAGGCTCACTGAGGACATTAAAGTGTGTGCTGTGGGAAACAGGTATGGAGGCAGGCAGAACTCTCAGAGTATTAACTTGGATGGCACAGATGAGGATAACACAGTTGGTAAGAGTCCATTTACTTAAAACACCCTGCACAGTTCAAGTCCTAAGTGTCTCAAAATCTCTCTTCCACTCAGGTTCCTTCCTCTCTCTTCTGGAACCCAACTCTGAGAATCTCTCACCTTCCTAATGGAAACTGACCTTGTTTAAGCTCCCAACATCTCTTCATATTTCTTACCCAACTATCCTAGCTATTTCTCAGGAACTATGTGCTTCTATTCTCCATCTGATTCTCCTGTATTCTTTTATCTACCAAATCTTCCTTATGTATTCACTCACTCAAACAAGAAGCATTCTCTGGGATTCTTCCTGTTTAGCACTTCATATATGTGTGTGCCACTAGTAAAGTAATGCTCAAAATTCTCCAAGCCAGGCTTCAGCAGTACGTGAACTTCCAGATGTTCAAGCTGGTTTTAGAAAAGGCAGAGAAACCAGAGATCAAATTGCCAACATCTGCTGGATCATCAAAAAAGCAAGAGAGTTCCAGAAAAACATCTGTTTCTGCTGTATTGACTATGCCAAAGCCTTTGACTGTGTGGACCACAATAAACTGTGGAAAATTCTGAAAGGGATAGGAATACCAGACCACCTGACCTGCCTCTTGAGAAACCTATATGCAGGTCAGGAAGCAACAGTTAGAACTGGACATGGAACAACAGACTGGTTCCAAATAGGAAAAGGAGTACGTCAAGGCTGTATATTGTCACCCTGCTTATTTAACTTATGTGCAGAGTACATCATGAGAAACGCTAGGCTGGAAGAAGCACAAGCTGGAATCAGGATTTCCAGGAGAAATATCAATAACCTCAGATATGCAGATGACACCACCCTTATGGCAGAAAGTGAAGAGGAACTAAAAAGCCTCTTGATGAAAGTGAAAGAGGAGAGTGAAAGAGTTGGCTTAAAGCTCAACATTCAGAAAACGAAGATCCTGGCGTCTGGTCCCATCACTTCATGGCAGGTAGATGGGGAAACAGTGGAAACAGTGTCAGACTTTATTTTGGGGGGCTCCAAAATCACTGCAGATGGTGATTGCAGCCATGAAATTAAAAGACACTTACTCCTTGGAAGGAAAGTTATGACAAACCTAGAGAGCATACTCAAAAGCAGAGACATTACTTTGCCAACAAAGGTCCATCTAGTCAGGGCTATGGTTTTTCCAGTGGTCATGTATGGATGCAAGAGTTGGACTGTGAAGAAAGCTGAGTGCCAAAGAATTGATGCTTTTGAACTGTGGTGTTGGAGAAGACTCTTGAGAGTCCCTTGGACTGTAAGGAGATCCAACCAGTCCATCCTAAAGGAGATCAGTCCTGGGTGTTCATTAGAAGGACTGATGCTGAAGCTGAAGTGCCAATATTTTGGCCACCTCATGTGAAGAGTTGACTCATTGGAAAAGACCCTGATGCTGGGACGGATTGGGGGCAGGAGGAGAAGGGGATGACAGAGGATGAGATGTTTGGATGGCATCACCGACTCAATGGACATGAGTTTGAGTGAACTTGGGGAGTTGGTGATGGACAGGGAGGCCTGGCGTGCTGGGTTCATGGGGTCACAAAGAGTCGGACATAACTGAGCAACTGAACTGAACTGATATGTGTGTGCGTGCTCAGTCATGCACAACCCTTTGCAACCCCATGGACTGTATAGCCCACTAGGCTCCTCTGGCCATGGAATTTTCCAGGCAAGAATACTGGAGCAAGTTGCCATTTCTTACTCCAGGGGATCTTCCCAACCCCCAGGTACTGAACTCAGGTCTCTTTCGTCTCTTGCATTGGCTGGCAGATTCTTTACCACGGTGCCTTACAAACCCATTCAGCCCATTCAAATAGCTTTGTGATATTAAGTTACTGAATATTTCTCTGCTCAGTTTCCACATTTATAAAATGAGAATAATAATAGTATCCACTTTGTGAGGTTAGTATGAAAATTAAATTAAAAGAGACAATGCACAAGAATGTTTTTGTCTCCATCACCCAGGAGGTATCTATACATATTAATGATTATTGTATACCGTTTACATATATTCATTTGTTAGATCAAAACAATAATGATCATGATAAAATGAGCTAAGGCATACAAAACTTAGCACAAATACTTGACATATGGAGGTCCTCAAGTCATTTGACTTATTTAGTAAATGTATCACTTTAATTTATTGTGTATTTGCAAATTTCCAGTCCCTGTTTTAAGAGACTTACATTTTTGCTGATATGTGAAATGATTGTGATTATTTTCTGAGAGATTTAACTGCACATATGAACACTGCTGGGGTTATTTTTCTCTTGTACCCACTTTTTATGTTAATTTTTATTTTTGAATAATTTTAGAGAAATTTTAAAGAAAGTTACAAAGATAGCACAGAGAGTTCTCATAGTGGTGAAAATGTTTCAAAATTTGATAGAAGCAATGATTGCAAAACATCTGAATGCCACTGAATGTTACTTTAAGGTGACTATTGGTTTTTACATATTTGTTTTGTATCGACTGCCTTACTAAAATCATTTTCAGTCCAAAGAGGTTTTCTTCCTCTAATTAAAAATATTTTTTTTTAAAAAAAGAGGTTTTCAGTTGCCAATTTATTATCTTCAGGCAATCCATCATCTTCAAACAAATAATTGCTTTTTTGATACTTACATCTCTTGTATCTTTTCTCCTTGTACTGCATTAGCTAGAACTTTTCAGAATTGATAATAGTGATGATAAACTTGCTTTTCTTCTTCAATATTTAAAGGGGAAATCTTTTGTTCCTGCCCTCCGGTCCCACAAAGGCATTTTTGAAGGTAAATCTTGTTGTTTGCTTAATTCCCTCCTTAATTGTTGATCTATTATCCTCCATTCTGAATCAACTTTGGACACCTACATTGTCCCAGAAATACATTAATTTCTTAGAGATTTTCTAGTTTTTTATGCCAAGTTTTAAGTAATATTTTCTTGCAAAGTTGAGCGTTTCCTTACATCTATGTTTATTTTTCTCATTCCTAATTTTAGGCATTACTGTTCTCTTTCTTATTTGATTCATTAGACTAATTTTGCGTGTATGTTTGCTTTTACCAAAGAATTAGCTCTGGATTGTCTCAACTTTACACCTGTTCTTCTCTTTAATTCCTTAACTCTGCTTTTACCTTAATTCTCTGCTTTACCTAGTTCTGTTGTATGCAACTTGTATTAAAAATGTCTTCCAAATCTTTAAATGTTTTTCTTGAGGATAGACTACATGTGTGTTCATTTGTAGTTTTTGAAAGATGTAATAGAAGAAAATGAGTTGAAAAATCCAGACTCATTTTATCACTCCAAGATGATTCTTGTCCACATTTTGGTATATCTTGTTAATCATTTTCCTTGGATTTGTGCAAGGAAACTTATAAACAATCTGTACACTGATGTAATTTCTCCAGTCCAGAAATACAGATCAATTATCATCTCATAGCAGTATGTGAAGTGCTATTTCTCTTTCCACTTGATGAAATTTTGCATTCCTAGTCTTTATTTTTCTCAGTGGCTTCTTAATTACCTCAGTGAAAAGGTATCTGAATTTACTTTCATCCTCATAAGTTAATACTAGAAAAAATTCTCAAACATTTATTATCCTTTTTATACTTTTTAATAAATCTTTAATATTCTATGCCTTTTTCCCTGGTAATATATTAATGTTTATATGATTTATAATTAAGGCTTTATAGGTTAAAGGTACTAACTTTTATTAGTCAAATAATTATCTTTTGCATTCCAACTTTCTGCAGGGCACATTTTCTCATTAATAATTTTTCAATTTGTTGTCCAATTATTGATCTTTTCTTCCCATATTTCCATCAAAGACTTTTTATTCATAGAGAACGTCTACTTTTAAAGATTACTTATGCATGTATGTGTGCTAAGTTGCTTCAGTCGTGTCCGACTCTATGCGACCCCATGGACTACAACCTGCCAGGCTCCTCTGTCCGTGGGATTCTCCAGGTAAGAATACTGGAGTGGGTTTCATGTCCTTCTCCAGGGGATCTTTCCAATCCATTGATTGAACCGATGCCTCTTACATCTCCTGCACTGGCAGGTGGGTTCTTTACCACTAGCGCCACCTGAGAAGCCCAAGATTACATATATTCATGTATAAATTATATTATCTATGTATTTTAATTATATTCTTCTGATAGCTTATATGGTCCCTAGCTCCACACCCAACATTTGAAATTTATTAGGGAATATGGGGATAAGATTTAACACTATTTTTTTCTAAATTATTAACCAATTGTGAAACACTTATTTGTATCTTTAAAAGGCCCTCTAAAATATATAGGAATAAAAAAATGCAAGTTAAGATGATAAAATACATAGAGATATATCCTAAATTATGATAAACATCATATTAAATAAAAACTCTAAAATTATTCCCTTGAATAAAGGAAGAATAATAAGAATTCCAACTCAACATAAATTTGAACAGCGTTGTGGAGTTTTATAGCAATGCAATAAGATCTAAAGATAAATAGACGTTGTAAATTAATACTATTTGGAGAAAGCATGTAAACATTAGAAAAAAATTTTAATTAATAAAGAAATCTAGAAAATGCCCATAACACCTTATAAATACAGAAAAGTCTAAGGTTTTCCTAATGTAATAGTGATATCAAAGATACAATGTGAGGGAATATCATTATTAATAGCATTAAACCTAAAATACATTAAAATGCCATGTAGAAATTCTGCTATTTGCAACACCTCAGATGAATCTAGAGGACATTATAATAAGTGAAAATAAGCTGGACAGAAAAGAACAAATAGTGTATGATTCCACTTACATGAAGCATCTAAAATCATCAAACCCATGGATGCACGGAATAGAATGTTGATTGGAATTATTGGCTGGAAGGGAAGGGAAATAGGGAATTCTTATTCAGTGTATCAAGATTTGTTATGCAAAATGAATAAATTCTAGAGATCTGGCATATAATGTGGTGGTGGTGGTGGTGGTCTAGTCTGACTTGCAACCCTATCAATTGTAACCCTCCATGTTCCTCTGTCCATGGAATTTTCCAGACAGGAATACTGGAGTGGGTTGCCATTTCCTTCTCCAGGGATATAACATAGTAAACAGAGTTAATAATACAGTATTGTACTCTTTAAAATATGTTAGAGGAATAGATTGCAAGTATTCATACCACACAAAAGAATACAAGGACATTTTTGGAGATGATAGGTATGTTTTTATGGGCTTCAAAGATTGCTCAGTGGGAAAAAAATCCAGCAGCCAATGCAGGAGACTCAGGTTCCATCCCTGGGTTGGGAAGATCCCCTTGGGAGTAGGAAATGGCAACCTACTTCAGTATTCCTGCCTGGAAAATTCCATGGACAGAGGAGCCTGGCGGGCTACAGACCCATGGGGTCTCAAAGAGTCGGACAGGACTAAGCATGCACCCACCCAAAGCTAAAAATAAAAGATGATTTATGTGAAGACAAACTCAATATTTAGAAACTCTAGGAGCCTATATTTAGAAGTTCAACTTTGATTGAATTTATATAGGGACATTGATAATATAAATGAAATATACATGGTGATTAACAATAATATTAGGGTTTTTTCTTTTTTAGCAAAAGGAGCACCCAGGGTCCAGAGGATCTAAGAAAATCTCAATGAGTGAGAAGAGCTGCCTAGAGTTAGGGAATTCCCCATTTCCATAAGCACTGAGCAGAACCACTGAGTGGTAATCCAGGATTGCAGGAAAGGGATGATTGTTTGGGGGTGCAGGCAAGCACTAGAGCAGTGCTTCTCAAACTTGTTTGTGTCAGAATTTCCATGAGGGCTTGTTGAAGTGCCAAGTGCTGGCTTCACACCCAGCATAGCTGATTCAGTAGGTCAGAGATGACTCAATGAAAAAGAATCCACCTGCCAATGCAGGAGATATAGGAGATGCAGGTTCTATACCTGGGTTGGGAAGATCTCCCAGAGGAG
The DNA here is from genome assembly GCF_029378745.1 of Bos indicus. NCBI lineage: Eukaryota > Metazoa > Chordata > Mammalia > Artiodactyla > Bovidae > Bos > Bos indicus. The sequence goes on along the minus strand of NC_091766.1, from coordinate 8,226,989 downwards.
GAAATTGCAACCCACTCCAGTAGTCTTGCCTGGGAAATCCCATGGACAGAGGGGTCTGGCAAGCTACAGTCCATGGGGTCGCCAAGAGTCAGACACACAACTGAGCACACATGAAGGTCAGATGAGCCTAAAAAATGTGTATTTCTAACATTTCTAGGGATGGCTGATGGTCCTCAAGAACCACAATTTGAGAAGTGCTGAACTTGAGACAATTTTTCTAGATGTCAACAGTAACCACAATTTGTCATCAAAGAAAGTCAATCCTTAGCCAAAATGAATGACTTCATGATCTCCCTGGGTTTAGGTTAAGGATATTTCTGTCTTTCTGAGGAATGTTTATTTGGGGTAAATTTTGTATTGCTTTTTTCCTCCTTGTTGGCAAGCCCAGCAGACTCATGGAAAGAGGAAACCAAACAGGAGTCAGAAGCTTTCTCCTCCTGGGATTCACAGAGGACCCAAACCTGCAGCCTCTCCTCTTCGGGCTGTTTCTGTCCATGTACCTGGTCACATTCACTGGGAACCTGGCCATCATCCTAGCCATCATCTCAGATTCCCACCTCCACACCCCCATGTACTTCTTCCTCTCCAACTTGTCCTTTGCTGACATCGGTTTCACCTCCACCACCATCCCAAAGATGCTGTGGAACATCCAGAAACAGAGTCAAGTTATCACCTATGCAGGCTGCCTCAGCCAGGCTTTTTTTTTCATTGTGTTTGGATGCCTGGACAATTTACTCCTGGCTGTGATGGCCTATGACCGCTTCATGGCCATCTGTCACCCCCTGCACTACATGGTCATCATGAACCCCTGGCTCTGTGGGCTGCTGGCTCTGGGGTCCTGGAGCCTCAGTGTCACAGGCTCCCTGCTCATGACCTTAACCCTTGTGAGGCCATCCTTCTGCAGAAGCATGAAGATCACACACTTTTTCTGTGATCTTCCTGAAGTCCTGAAGCTTGCCTGTTCAAACACCATCATCAATAACACAGTGGTGTATTTTATGACTATTATCTTAGGTATTACTCCTCTCTCTGGGATCCTCTTTTCTTACTCTAAGATTTTCTCCTCCATCCTGAGAATTTCATCAGCCAAGGGGAAGTACAAAGCCTTTTCCACTTGTGGGTCTCACCTCTCGGTGGTTTCCTTGTTCTATAGCACAGGCCTAGGGGTCTACCTCAGTTCTGCAGTCACTTCATCCTCTAGGACAAGTCTGGTGGCCTCAGTGATGTACACCATGGTCACCCCCATGCTGAACCCCTTCATCTACAGTCTGAGGAACAGGGACATGAAGGGGGCCCTAGGGAGACTCATCAGCAGGGCACCATCTCTTATTCACAGGGTCTTTAGAGGGCTCTCATAAGTAACTGAGCCCATAATATTGAGGGTCAGACATCCTGGCTTCCTTCATTTAATGCTTTTCTCTTTCCTAATACTCATTTTTTAAAGAAAAACTTTCCTTGGGTCTTCACAGCCCTCTCTATTTTCCTTCATACTATATCTTTGGTTCCCTTTTTCAATTTGTAACCATATGAATTTTAACTTCATATAAATTGAACCTGATATTTTCTGTTACATTTAGTCATGATTTAAATTTCTTAAAAAATAAACTAAATCTCATGTTTTTAATATATATCTTCGCAGTGAGGGGATGTATACCTATTAGGGAAATGTTGCCCTGCAAACTCATTTATAGAGATGTTTTCTGAGGCTATGTGAATCAAATCAACTGGAAGAAGTGCATTTTTTATGAATAACTTTCAGTCACATCAAAACTTAGTGATGTATATTCATTTCTGAAACATGAAGTCTGGAGCTAAACAGTTCAAAGCTGGCCTTCAAGTACTCAAGATCTTTGTGCTTTTCTGCTCTAGCTCTAGCATGAGTCTTCCACCCTCGTGGTCACAAAATGGCTTCTGCCCTTGCAGCCACTGCAACTGCATCCCAGGAAGGTGGAATGGATAAATACAATATAAAAGATATTCTTTCATCATTTATCATTTCAGCACATTCTGTCTGGCTTCCAACTTTCGTATCTGCATCCTTTGCCTAAGGGATTTCTCTAGCCTGCCCTGCCCATGTTCAGAGAATTAATGTCCCAGGAATCACTCCTTAACCAGAGAGCAACAGGAGTTGGTGTATAAATCACTTGCACATTGGGTAAGATAAGTCTGTGGCATATATGTTTGTACTGGCTCCCTGTCTTTTTCCAGCAGAAGTCCACCAGTCGATTGTGGTGGTAACTGGCTTGATAAACACACCTTTTATGGCTGTATTCTCTTGCCTGACTCACGGCTCTATTTCCTGGGATCACTAAAATCTTTGTCTTAACTGGACTGAGCTACATTTCCTGTACCACATAGGCTTTATAGGAAACATCACAAAAGGTATGCCTACCCAGAACCTGTGAATGTGACCTTTTTAGAAAGAGCTTCTTTGCCAATTTAATTAAGGGTCTTGAAATGAGATAACTTTGAATTACTTCAGTTCAGTTCAGTTGTGGAGTCATGTCTGACTCTTTGCGACCCCATGAATCACAGCATGCCAGGCCTCCCTGTCCATCACCAACTCCCTGAGTTTACCCATATTCATGTTTATCGAGTAGGTGATGCCATCCAGCCATCTCATCCTCTGTCATCCCCTTCTCCTCCTGCCCCCAATCCCTCCCAGCATCAGGGTCTTTTCCAATGAGTCAACTCTTCACATGAGGTGGCCAAAGTATTGGAGCTTCAGCTTCAGCATCAGTCCTTCCAATGAACACCCAGGACTGATATCCTTTAGGATGGACTGGTTGGATCTCCTTGCAGTCCAAAGGACTCTCAAGAGTCTTCTCCAACACCACAGTTCAAAAGCATCTATTCTTTGGCACTCAGCCTTCTTCACAGTCCAACTCTCATATCCATACATCACCACTGGGAAAACCATAGCCTTGACTAGATGAATCTTTGTTGGCAAAGTAATGTCTCTGCTTTTCAATATGCTCTCTAGGTTGGTCATAACTTTCCTTCCAAGAAGTAAGCGTCTTTTAATTTCATGGCTGCAATCACCATCTACAGTGATTTTGGAGCCCAAAAAAATAAAGTCTGACACTGTTTCCACTGTTTCCCCATCTACCTGCCATGAAGTGATGGGACCAGATGCCATGATCTTACTTTTTTGAATGTTGAGCTTTAAGCCAACTCTTTCACTCTCCTCTTTCACTTTCATCAAGAGGCTTTTTAGTTCCTCTTCACTTTCTGCCATAAGGGTGGTGTCATCTGCATATCTGAGGTTACTGATCTTTCTCCCAGCAATCCTGATTCCAGCCTGTGCTTCTTCCAGCCCAGTGTTTCTCATGATGTACTCTGCACATAAGTTAAATAAGCAGGGTGACAATATACAGCCTTGACGTACTCCTTTTCCTATTTGGAACCAGTCTGTTGTTCCATGTCCAGTTCTAACTGTTGCTTCCTGACCTGCATACAGGTTTCTCAAGAGGCAGGTCAGGTGGTCTGCTATTCCCATCTCTTTCAGACTTTTCCACAGTTTATTGTGGTCCACACAGTCAAAGGCTTTGGCATAGTCAATAAAGCAGAAATAGATGTTTTTCTGGAACTCTCTTGCTTTTTCCATGATCCAGTGGATGTTGGCAATTTGATCTCTGGTTCCTCTGCTTTTCTAAAACCAGCTTGAACATCTGGAAGTTCACGTTCATGTATCACTGAAGCCTGGCTTGGAGAATTTTGAGCATTACTTTACTAGCGTGTGAGATGAGTGCAATTGTGCGGTAGTTTGAGCATTCTTTGGCATTGCCTTTCTTTGGGATTGGAATGAAAACTGACCTTTTCCAGTCCTATGGCTACCTCTGAGTTTTCCAAATTTGCTAGCATATTGAGTGCAGCACTTTCACAGCATCATCTTTCAAGATTTGAAATAGCTCAACTGGGATCACCTCCACTAGCTTTGTTCGTAGTGATGCTGCCTAAGGCCCACTTGACTTCACATTCCAGGATATCTGGCTCTAGGTGAGTGATCATACCATCGTGATTATCTGGGTCGTGAAGATCTTTTTTGTACAGTTCTTCTGTGTATTTAAGGGAAGCCCCTTAATCATACTCAAATACAAAATAAAAAAAAATTTAAAGGTCTATACTTCCTTTTACCCATGGGATAAAATCAAATCCAAACCACAGTCCCCCCCCCCCCCCGCCAAAAAAAAAAAAATGATCTATCTTTCCCTAGTTTCTTTATTCTTTAAAATGCAGGCTTATAAAGAAAATAGAGCTGGAAGGGGTTCTAAGGATTGGAGGCAATGGGGTCATGTATCCCTTGACAGTATGTCACACTTTGTGTGATGACCTGAGTTGTGTCCTCTACAAAATTCATATGCTGAAGTCCTAACCCCCTATACCTGGGAATGTGGCTGAATTTCAAGATGGGATCTTCAAGCCATAGTAATAAGCTTCCCAGGTGGTACTAGTGGTAAAGAACCTGCCTACCAATGTAGGAGATATAAGAGATGTGGGTTAGATCCCTGGGTCAGAAAGATCCCCAGGAGGAGGGCATGGCAACTCACTCCATTATTCTTGCCTGGAGAATCCCATGGACAGAGGAGCCTCTGGAGCTATGGTCTATAGGGTCGCAAAGACTCAGACACGACTGAAGCAACTGAGCGTGCACGCAAGTTAAAATGAATTCATTCAGGTGGGCCCTACTCTTAGTTTCCTTAAGAAGAAGAGATTAAGACTCAGACACACACAGGAGGAAGACCATGTGAAGACACAAGGAAAAGACAACCATCTACAAGCCAAGGAGAGAGGCCTCAACAGAAACTGACACTGCTGGCATCTGCATCCATTACTTCGCTGTTTGTGTTTTTGTTGTTTTAACACAGTGAAAACTTTTATATTTGGAATTAGCCAGCTGGACTCAGTTTAGACGATCCCAATTTTTTTGGCAACATCCAAACCATCACAGTCAGGAGCCAGTCGAACATATGCCCTCTTCTCTCTGTCAGGCCTGATCATGGCATTGACCTCAGCCACATCAATGTCACAGAGCTTCTTCACAGCCTGTTTAATTTGGTGCTTGTTAGCCTTGACTTCCACAGTGAATACCAGTTATTTTCTTCATGGCTGACTTGGTGGTGAGGGGGAATTTGATGATGGCATAGTGGTCATTTGTTTCCCCTAGGGGCGCTCTTCTGAGGACATTGGGGCTGCCTCCTGAGCAGTGGTGTTTTGGGGCTGCCAGAAGGTGGGTAACACCCAGATCTTCTCTTTTGTATGGCTGTGGACACCTTTCAACACTGCTTTCTTGGCCTTCAAAGCCTTTGCTTTGGCTTCAGCTTTCGGAGGGGCAGGGGCTTCCTTCTTCACCTTCGGTGCCATCTTCATGAAAAGACGTGACTTTATTTATTTGGCTGTTCTGGGTCTTAGGTGTGGCATGCAGGATCTTTGATCTTCATTGAAGCGTGAAAACTCTTAGTTATGGAATGTGAGATCTAGTTCCCTGACCAAGGATAGAACCCAGGACCCCCTGCATTGTGAGTGCAGAGTCTTAGCCACTGGACCACCAGGAAACTCCTAGATCTAGGACTTCTAACATCCACAACGATGAGGGGAAAATTCTATTGTTTAAGCCACTCAATCTGTGGTATGTTGTCACATCAGCCCTAAAGAACTAGCATACCCTGCTTCCACAGGAGCCCTCTGGGGACGTAGAACACTGACCATGGGGTGGATAGAGATAAAAGCTGAAATGCTAGTTTAACACTGGGATCTCAGGCAAAGTTCCCCAAGGTCCATTGTAGAGTTGAATATTTTACAAGTGGATGAGCTTCTTGTCTTCTCATGGAATATTTCTCAACTCTTAACATAATTGTCTCCAATGGTTGTTGTTCAGTCACTAAGTCATGTCTGACTCTTTGTGACCCCACAAACTACAGCACACCAGGCTTCCCTGTCCTGCAGTATCTCCCAGAGTTTGTTCAAACTCATGTCCATTGAGTCAATGATGCCATCCAGCCATCTCATCCTCTGTCGCTCCCTTCTCCTCTTGCCCTCAATCGTTCCCAGAAGCACAGTCTTTTCCAATGAATCAGTTCTTCAAGTCGGGTGGCCAAAGTACTGGACCTTCAGCTTTAGTATCAATCCTTCCAATGAATATTCAGGGTTGGTTTCCTTTAGGATTGACTGATTTGATTTCCTCGCTGTCCAAGGGACTCTCAAGAGTCTTCTCCAACACCACAATTTGAAGGCGTCAATTCTGTGGCCCTCAGCTTCCTTACGGTCCAACTCTCACACCTGTACATGACTACTGGAAAAACCATAGCTTTGACTACACAGACCTTTGTTGGCAAAATGATGTCTCTGCTTTATTAATATGTTGTCTAGGTTTGTCATAACTTTTCTTCCAAGGAGCAAGCATCTTTTAATAACACCATTCACAGTGATTTTGGTTCCATGGTAAGATAAATAAATTAAAGATTTATGAAGTGCTTCTCTCAAGTTCTCTCAGTTGCTTATGCTCAAGAATTCTCTTCAAACCTTTAAGAAATGGAGGATGGAGCATCCCAAAACCTACACATGTTTGAATTTCCCACCCTACCCTCCCCCGCCTTTAGTAGAGGTAAGTGCTGAAGTGAAGTTTAATTCGATTTAGAAAAAATTAATATTATATTTCTTAGACAAAAGGATCATGGAGTTGAGTTATATTTATAGCAGTTATAATCATGTTACCTTCTGTTTTTCCTTGTTCTCCCCACACCTTTAGTAAGGTCTCATGTAATTTCCCACCTGGTTCATTAGCCTGCAAGAAAATAATGGTTAAACTCTGACATCCACCGTTACATATAAGGGGCCCCCTGGGGCCAGCCTGGGACTGTCCAGGCCAATTAGTCCCAGGGGTCAAGTGCTGGGGTTACAAGTCCTCACTACTCATCTCCATGGGACCTGCTTCCCCAGTTCCCAACAACGAGGTGTATGAAGTAAAAGGTTTAACGTGGAGGATAAGGGGTGCTCAAAGCCTGTACATCCCAAAGAAAGCACTGGCCCTAGACTGCTTCTTGAAACATGACCTCTGAACCCCTGGAATATCCTGCCTAATAAAAGTGTCTTTGTTTACCTAGGGCTTTAATCCATGCCAGGTAGTCTGGTTGATGGTGAATGCCCGTTTTTGTTCACCTGGGACCCAGGGCAATGCTATACTGTTTGCGCGTAGTGGCTCACTTATGTCTGCAGTAGCCCACCAATCCATGGGATTTTTTAGGCAAGAATACTGGAGTGGGTTGCCATTTTCTGCTCCAGGGGATCTTTCTGACCCAGGGATCAAACCTGCGCCTCCTGTGTCTCCTGCATTGCAGGCAGATTCTTTACCCACTGAGCCATCGGGGAAGCCAGGCTTTGTTCACCTGGGACCCAGGGCAATGCTATATTAGTTTGACCTCTGGAGGGACTCAGGCTTCCCTGGTGCCTCAGATGGTAAAGAATTCACCTGCTACTGCAGGAGGCCTGCAATCTCTGGGTCAGGAAGACCCCCTGGAGAAGGGAATGGCTACCTACTCTAGTATTCTTACCTGGAGAATCCCACAGACAGAGGGGCCTGGTGGGCTGCAGTCCATGTGTTCACAAAGAGTCAAACATGACTGAGTGACTAACACTGGAGGGACTCAACAATGAGCTGTGAAGGGCAGCAGGAACTCCATGCCTATGTGACACACCTGGATAAAAACTCTGGACACCACGGTTCAGGTGGGCTTCCATGGTTGGCAGTATTTCATACGTGTTGTCACACCTCGCTGCTGAAAGAATTAAGGGCTAGTCATGCAATTCCCCTGGGACAGGACAAATGGGAGCTCACATCTAATCTCTTCTGGACCCTTGTCACCTGCATCTTTTGCCTTTGCTGATTTCAAAGTGTCTTTTCAGGGCAATAAACCATAGATGAGAGTATCCCAGCTTTTTCAAGTTCTATGAGTCCTTCTGGTATATCATCACATCTGAAGGTGGTCATGGGGACTCCCCACACAGAGGCCATGGATATTGTTTTAAAGCTAGACAGTGTATTTAAAAAGCAGAGACACCACTTTGTCATCAAAGGTCCATATAGTCAAAGCTATCATTTTTCCAGTAGTCATGTACGGACGTGAGAGTTGAACCATGAAGAAGGCTGAGCACCGAAAAGTTGATGTTTTGGAACTGTGGTACTGGAGAAGACTCTTAAGAGTCCCTTGGACAGGAAGGAGATCAAACCAGTCAATCCTAAAAGAAATCAACCCTGAATATATACTTGAAGGACTGATGCTGAAGCTCCAATATTTTGGCCACCTGATGCAAAGAGCAGACATTGGAAAAGACCCTGATGCTGGGAAAGATCGAAGGAAAAAGCAAAAGCGGGCAGCAGAGGATGAGATGGTTAGATAGCATCACCAATCCAATGGACATGAATTTGAGCAAACTTCGGGAAACAGTGGAAGACAGAGGAGCCTGGTTGTGCTTCAGTCTACAGAGTCACAGAGTACTGAAGAACAACACTGAGGAACAGTAGTTTACCTTCTTGAGTTGCATCACTCTTTGAAAAAATGAGGAACACAAGCTGACCCCTCATCTTGTTGAACCTGAAGCTTCTCTTACCCCTAATCCCAGGGTAAATATCTCCTCCTCTGCCTGCTCATGGCCTCCCCCACAAATATTTCAGTATATTCCCAGAGAGAAACAGACACCTTAGACATCTTTCATTCCTGCTCCTTTATCTCAGTTTCCCCCCAGACGCGCTGGAAAGAACATATGTGTTCAGTGCACAGTCACTCAGGTAGTGGTTCTTCACCAGGAACCCCCTCCCCAACCCCCTTCCCTCCTCTCTGGGTGGCAGAGCAGGGGGCTCTCACATAGCACTCTCGTTTCCTCCCCGTCCCCTGGACGCCCCTTTCTCCTGTGCCATGAGTGACTTGTAGGGCTTCCCCAGGCTGGGGAGGGTGAGTTCAGCTTCTTGCAGCTCCAGCTCCCGCTGAGACAGATGTTCAATGACGGCCGCTCCGATAGAGTCCCCCAGCACATTGGTCATTGTGCGAAGTCGGTCACTGCAGAGGGGAGGGGAGAGAGAAGCTGCCGTTAATCAAGGCTTGAGGCACTCCACAAAGAAGGTGCAGCAGCTGGGGGCTCCTTGTGCCCTGGAGTCAGGGCTCACACTCCAGTCCAACACAGGCTGGACCAAGCTCTGATGTGCTCATATTTGTTCTCAGCAGTGCAATGCTTTTTTTAAATGTAAATGTCTGATATAGCAAATTAGGGGTATGGACATATATATGGAATCTAGAAACATGACACTGATGAACTTATTTGCAGGGCAGGAATAGAGACACAGACGCAGAGAATGGACATGTGGGCGCAGCAGGGGAAAGAGAGGGTGGGACGAGTTAAGAGAGTAGCACTGACATATATGCAAGACCTTGTGTAAAACAGATAGCTAGTGGGAACCAAAAGCAGAGACACCACTTTGCCAACAAAGGCCCATCTAGTCAAAGCTGTGGTTTCTCCAATAGTCACGTATGGATGTGAGAGTTGGACTATAAAGAAAGCTGAGTGCCAAAAAAACGATGCTTTTGAACTGTGGTGTTGGAGAAGACTCTTGAGAGTCCCTTGGACTGCAAGGCGATCCAATCAGTCCATCCTAAAGGAGATCAGTCCTGAGAGTTCATTGGAAGGACTGATGTTGAAGCTGAAACTCCAATACTTTGGCCACCTGATGTGAAGAACTGACTCATTTGAAAAGACCCTGATGCTGGGAAAGATTGAAGCTGAGAAGAGAAGGGGACGACAGAGGATGAAATGGTTGGATGGCATCACCGACTCAATGGACATGAGTTTGAGTAAACTCCAGGAGTTGGTGATGGACAGGGAGGCCTGGCATGCTACAGTCCATGGGGTTGCAAAGAGCTGGACATGACTAAGCGACTGAACTGAACTGAACTGGGAACCTGCTAGGGAGCTCAGCTCAGTGAGCTCAGTGCTCTGTAATAACCTAGAGGGATAGGAGGGAGGGGGAAGAAGGGAGGCTCAAGAGGGAAAGGATATATATATATACCTGTAGCTGATTCATGTTGCTGTACTGCAGAAACAGTGTAAAGCAACTATACTCCAATTTATTGGGAACATGTGTACACCCATGGCGGATGCATGTTGATGTTTGGCAAAACCAATACAATATTGTAAAGTAAAAACATAATAATAATAATAATAAAATAAATAATAATTCATTTTTAAAAAGAAAATTAAGGATTATGAGCTGAACAGCATGCAGAATGAGGAAGGTAACCACTGTGAGTAAATAAGACCCTGCTGGAAACCATCTAAAAGGGAGTGAGATCCAGGCAAGAGCTCCAAGGTGGAGATGAAAGTCCAGATTTTTATATGTAAACCTCCTATTATTAAAAGTTGAGAAAATTTCCTGGCATTCCAGTTGTTAGAATGCAGATTTCACTGCCAGGGCTTGGGTTCAATCCCTAGTCAAGGAACTAGGGATTCATCCAATAAGCTCTGCAGCACAGTCAAAAATAATTAATTAAAAAATAAAAGTTGAGGGGGGCTCCCCTGGGGGCACTAGTGGTAAAGAATCTTCCTGCCAATGTACGAGACATAAGAAATGGGGGTTCAATCCCTAGATCAGGAAGAACTCCTGGAGGAGGGCATGGCAAACCACTCCAGTATTTTTGCCTGAAGAATGCCATGGACAGAGGAGCCTGGCGGGCTACCGTCCATGGGGTCACAAAGAGTCGGACACAACTGAAGAGACACACACACACACACAAAAGTTGAGGGACTTCTCTGGTGGTCCAGTGGCTAAGACTCTTCACTCCCAAAGCAGGGGGTCCAGGTTCAATCCCTGGTCAAGGAACTAGATCCCACATGCCAAAACTAAGAGTTTGAATACTGCAACAAAGATAGAAGACCTGCATGCCCCAGCTAAGACTTGGCACAGTCAAATAAATAAATAAAATTTTTAAAATAAAAGTTGAGAATTTTTTAAAAAAATTTGCAAGTCAGCTCTGCCCCATGGATCACCTTTTTGTGTGATTTCTACATAAGGCATGTACCAAGGGCTTTTCTGGAAGATGGGTAAAGCCCTTCATGGCTTACTTTCCTATTTCTAAAGATTATGGAATTTGAGGTCCATACTGCTTGGGATGTTCTCCAAGGCCCTCTTTTCATTCTAAAATTCTAGAGCTCTGTCCTTGCTGCAATGAGAGCCCATTCATTGGGAGTCCTACAGGGAAAGCAGGGGATTCAAGGAGAGAGAGTAGAAGAGTCTGAAGAACACTCACAGGAACCAGTCCACAGCGATGATGAGCGTGATGTCTTCAGTGGGCAAGCCGACTGAGGTGAGCACAATCACCATGGTGACCAGACCTGCCTGGGGGATGCCGGCAGCCCCGACGCTGGCTGCTGTAGCTGTGATACTGCACAGGGAGAAAGGACAGAGGGACGCAGGCAGGGGGAAGGGAGAAATGAGGGAGTGTTAGGAGAGACACAAAAGAAAGGAAGGGGTCAGATCCCCAAAATATAGAGCAAATTCAAAGCGACTTTTATCAAAAGCAATGCAGAGATATCCCCTCGTCTTTTATTGGGATCTGGCTGGAGTTTCATCCAATGATGGACATTTAAACAGTTCATATTGCAGATGCGAGAGCAGGTGTTTTGTTTTGTTTTGTTTTGTTTTTTTAAGCTGAGTTGTTGTTGTTTAGTTGCTCAGTCGTGTCTGACTCTTTGCAACCCCATGGACTGCTGCCCACCAGGCTCCTCTCTCCATGGTATTTCCCAGGCAAGAATACTGGAGTGAGTTGCCATTTCCTTCTCCAGGGGATCTTCCAGACCCAGGAATCAAACCCCCATCTCCTGCATTGGCAGGCAGATTCTTTACCACGGAGCCACGAGGTACACCCCTTAAAGCTGAGAGTTATGTTTTATTCCGGGACCTTACTGAGCCAGAGTGACAGCCACTCTGATAGCTCTGAGGAAAGGTTCTGGAGACGTTAAGGACGAAGGAGTTTTTGTTGAAAAAAAAAAAGAGAAAAGAAAAACACTTGTCAGGAAACATCTAAAAGATTACTGCTAAACACAAAAATAAAAATTAAAAAAACAAGAGAGTAGCCCTGACATATAGATACTACCCTGCGTAAAATAGATGGCTAGTAGGAAGCTACTGTGTACCACAGGGAGCTCAGCTCAGTGCTCTGCGGTGACACAGAGGGGTGGGATGGGGGAGGGAGAATGGGAGGGAGGCTCACAATGGAGGGGATGTGTGTTTACTTATAGTTGATTCACACTGTTGTACAGCAGAAACCAACACAACACTGTAAAGCAATTATCCTTCAAATAAAAATTAAAAATTAATTTTTAAAATCATCCTCCAATTAAGATTTGAATTAAAAACACCAGACATCTCAAGTCAGTAATTTGAGTGCTTTTCTATGTATGGGATAATACAAGAGTCTGGCCCGTTGATATCATTTCTAGATGTGAACTCTACAGGGCCAGTAGCCTGCTTTGCTCCATCCTGAATTGCCCCCAAGGGGCACCTTTGGGGGCAGCTGCAGCAGCCAATAGCTGATGGCAGGGTGACAACCTTTGTTTACTGAAAAGACCAGAGACACTTTTTTGTCCACAGATGCAAAGGAAAGCAAGCAGTCAGCATGGCATGAGTGTCTAGGGATGTCATATCCATGCCACCCAGCTTCCCTCGTGGCTCAGTGGTAAAGAATTCACCTGCAATGCAGGATTCGTGGGTTTGATCCCTGGGTCGGGAAGACACCCTGGAGGAGGAAGTGGCAACCCACTCTGGTATTCTTGCCTGGAGAATCCTACGGACAGAGGAGCCCTGTGGGCTACAGGCTGGGGGTATCACAAAGAGTCAAACACCTGAGCGACTAAACAACAACAACAAACCCATGCCACCCAGTGCCTCACCCAAAGAAAGCAATGAGAGAGGTGATCCTGACGCCCTTTACAGTTTCCTCAATGTTTCTTTCTTTGCTCCTTTAGTCTTCCTAGGTGTAAAAGCAGGGATTTAACCAGCTGCCTCTGGGGGCTGGAAGAGGGCAGAAGAATCAACCTGGGCAGCAGCCATGAAGCAGAAGCTTGAGTCCTCCATACACACATGTGCTAGAAGTGGGTGGGTCAGTATAGAGAGGTCCTGATGCGAGGAAGGACACTCTGGAAGGTGGGCTAAGTTTAAAATCAAAAGAAGAAACTGTCTATGGCACTGAGTGAGTGAAAAAACATATACACTTACATGTATATGGCTTAGGAAAACTAAAATGTACAACACCTGGAAAATGAAAAAGATGGTGGTCCACCACCAAGTAGAGGGTCAGACTGAATCAAGAGTAGGCTAACGAATTGAGAGAGCAGCATCAATATGTATACACCGTCAGGTGTTAATAAGACATCTAGTGGGAAGCTGCTGGGTTTCCCAGGTGGCGCTAGTGGTAAGAACCCACCTGCCAATGCAGTAGATATAAGAGATATGGACTCGATCCCTGGGAAGATCACCTGGAGGGCATGGCAACCCACTCCAATATTCTTGCCTGGAGAATCCCGTAGACAGAGGAGCCTGGCAGGCTACAGTCCATGGGCTCACAAAGAGTCACACATGACTGAGTGACTGAGATGATACATAGCAAGAGTTTCATAAATGTTGGCCATCATCCTCATCACCAAAACCATTACCACCACCGTCACCACAATCAATACCATCCACATCATCTCCACTGTCACCAACATAATCTACATCATCATCATCATTACTGTCATCAGCATTACTATCATCAGTGTCTCTTCCTTAGACTAGATCTTCCCTAAGTTCAGGAACCATGTCTTATTTTTTCCTGCACCCCTCAATACACCCCCCCCCAACCAATATCCAAATGCTCCCTTCCCTCCAATACCATCCCCGCTCAGGTCTCACCTGTTGGTAGGTTCCAGCCAAGGCCAACTCACCTGATAGTTGTGATCTGGCCCAGGTTGAGCTCGTAGTTGTTGACTTGGGCGATAAAGATGGCGGCCAGGGCCTCATAGAGGGCGGTGCCGTCCATGTTGACAGTGGCCCCCACGGGCAGTACGAACCTGGTGATGCGGCGGTCCACACCAAGGCCCTCCTCCAGACAGCGGAAGGTGATGGGTAGTGTCGCAGAGCTGGGGAAGAGAGCACCAAGGGCCAAGGATAGGAGGTAGCCATGGGCCCAAGGAGGGGTCCCCTTGAGAACATTGGGAGGCAGGCTGGGAACTAGAGTAAGGGGAAGATGGCAGATGTACAACATTTCAGGGGCTGATAACTGAGCATGGGGAGAGGGACTCTACATGACACAGGGAGCACACAGCAGTGACGTCCCCCAGGCTCAGGCCTCTTGACCCACCTAAAGTCAATAGCTTAAGGCTACTTACTACACACTAGTTCAGGTCACTGGTTCATGCCACTAGTTCACTCTAACTAAACACTCCCAGAAAGAAGAGGAAAGGCCTTCTAAGTTCCCACCTCTCAGGGCTAAGAGAAGGGTATTACAGAAGACTCCTATCCCCTACTTCCCATGTTTACCTGGGGATTGACCTCAGCTATACTAGCCTTCTCAGTCTTTCTCCCCACTTGGAATCAGCTGATCCATAAAACATGTGCTCTGTCTGGTCCGCTTTATATCATGCAAAGAGAAGCCTGGACCCACAGAGAGGATGTTTAGGTGTCCATGCCTGTGGCAACCTGGTGAGTTTAATTCTGGGGGTACAAGCGAGCCAATCCTACTTGACCACAGATCAAGAGGCACATTCTTCAGTGTATAAGCAATAAAAATTACATTCTTCTTCCATCTGGTTGGCTCTAGTGATACATCTCAGATTGTTTTGAATTTGGTTGATGGGAGAAAGGGGAGCTTCTTATGAACCCCCTGAAACCACAAAATAAAAGAAGCCAAGAGATCTCCCAGAGGCCACCTCAAGGAAAGATGAGACCATACAAGCTAGAAAATGACTGAGATCAGGAGACATGTTGGAACCTTTGTCCTAACCTCAAAGTTGGTACCTGGCTCTTTGTCCATATTAAATAGAGAAACAGAAAAAGAGGGGGAAAGAGTCACAACAGCCAGCGCATGACAAAGATCAGTGCCCAGGTGTTGGGTGCTAAGTCACTTCAGTCATGTCTGACTCTTTGTGACCCTATGGACTGTAGCCTGCCAGGCTCCTCTGTCCAAGGGACTGTTCAGGCAAGAGTACTGGAGTGGATTGCCATTTCCTCCTCCAGGAGATCTTGATCCACCTTCAAAGAGCCACTGACACTACTCAATAGCCCAGATGAGGTTCTGAATTGGTAGAGAGGGCAGGACTCCCAGGAGATCCTGGGAAACACAAAGAGTGGATCTAGGAAAGGTACCAGCAGTGGGGGTCAAGGTCATACCTGGAAGACGTGCCCATGGCTGTGATGAGAGCCTGCAGTATTCCTCCAATGAAGGGGAAAGGATTCCGGTGGGTGATGAGGAAATAGATGAGAGGCAGGATGCCACCGGCATGAACGAACAAACCCACGATGACGGTCAGGGTGTACATGCCCAGCTGACCCCCCAGGACAGCCATGTCTTCCATCTCTAAGATCTTGCCAGCAATCAGGAACAGGATACCCACGGGTGCATACCTGGGCCAAGCCAGACACCCGTCAGGCCTTCCTCATGACCTCCCCTGGCACTAGCAGCCCCAAGCCTTTGCCCATATAGACCCTGGAGCCAGGCAACACCCACCATACAGCACCTGACTCCCCTCCAACCTCCCCCACACAATAACCTATGGGGCAAGGTTCCATGAACATATCCCCTCTTTCCTTCCTGCTTATCCACAGCTCAGCCTCAGTCCTACAACTCCAAGATATACTCTCTTACAATGTAAGGGCACTCCTTCACCCATTCTCCCCTTCAAAGATCTCCCAAAAATCGTCTTCAGGACTTCATCCTGAGGCGAACCCAGATACTCCCTATCTCTGACCCTCTAACTTCCTTGATTTCCCATATTTGTACCTCGTATGCCCCTATTCTTTTCCCTAAAAGTGCATATCCTCACTCATTCACCAGCCCTGAGCTATTTCACCTGGATTTCCCACAGACATCTCAAAACAATCTCTCTCAAATATCCTATGATATCACTTATATGTGGAATCTTTAAAAATGGTACAAATGAACCTATTTACAAAACAGAAATTGTGTCACAGATGTAAAAAACAAACTTATGGTTACCAAAGAGAAATAAATTGGAAGAGTGGGATTAAAAATGCACACTACTATATATAAAATGGATAACTAATAAGAGTCAGACATGACTGAGCGACTGAACTGAATAAGAACCTATTGTATAGCACAGGGAACTCTGTTCAATACTCTGTGATGACCTACATAGGAATGGAATCTAAAAAAGTAGATATGTGTGTGTATATTATATATAACTGACTCTGCTGTACATCTGAAACTAACACAGCATTGTAAATCAACTATATGCCAATAAAATTTAATTATAAACAACTTGTCTTATTAAATTACCTATTTATTCATTTACTCAACAAATGTCCATTGAGCACCTACTATGTTCCAATCACATGGTCCCTGCCCTCTTGGTACTTACATTCTAATGGGTGAAATATGCAGTACACAGAGAAATATGTCATTAAAAACTTCAGTGTGTGATAACTGCAAAATCCCCACTTTTGAGTGGGACTCTAAGAAGGAGTGGTCAGGGAGGGTTTCTCAGAAGAGATGACATTTGCACTGAGACCTGAATGATGAAAAGCAACCATGCATATCTGAGGGGAAAGCACTTCAGGAACAGTGCAAAGACCCAGAGGTGAATGTGAGCTAGGAGTATAGGAGGAGCAAAGAGAAGACCAGTGTGACTGAAGCAGTGAGTGAAAAAGATAGTAGAGGAAACAGAAGAAGCAAGTTCATCAAGGGCTCACCTGTTTTCCCCTCAAATCAGCTCATTGCTTAGTTTTATGAGTTTCTGCCAAAAGTGCCCTAATTAACCCATTACCTGGCTTCCTCTGTTACTTCTCTCCCTTTAGAAATTGAAGTCTACACTTGTTCATTGTCATGGAGGATGTACTACAGGAGGTGAGGACCACTTGGGAAGTTGGTGCAACAGCTTAGGACAGAAATGATGAGACCCAAGCTAAGGTGGAAATAAGAATACAAGGAGACACCTCCAGACACTTCTGGGCTCAAGGATAGGCCTGGTGGGTGATTGCTGAATTGTCCCCAACTCTATGTCTATGAATATTCCCAAACTCCTCACCTCCATCCTTCTTTCTCATCCTCTGCAAAATTCCTCAGCTCTGGATCAATTGTACATGATTTCTTTCCTTCCATACTCAGCTACCTGGCACATACAGTGTATGTGCGTGCTTGCTCAGTCGTGTCTGACTCTTTGTGATCCCATGGAATGAAGCCCACCAGGCTCCTCTGCCCATGAAATTTTCCAGGCAAGAATACTGGAGTGGGTTGCCATTTCCTACTCCAGGGGATCTTCCCGACCCAGGGATTGAACCTGCAACCCCTGCATCTCCTGCATTGGCAGGCAGATTCTTTACCATTGTGACACATGGATATTTTCCCAAACATGCCAAATACCACTATAAAACTCATGGTTCCCAATTCAGTTGAGTTCTCAATACTTCTTTTCAATCTTCTTGCTTATCCTTGATAAGCTTCCCCTCCAAGCTAAGTTGAGATCCTAGAAAAGCAGCTGGAAGGGTCCAGGGCATCAGACCTCATGGGGTTAACTGGACCCAAGTGGGTAAGAAAGGGGAGAGGGGGACTTTTCCCTCCTGCACAACTTCAGAGCCCCAATTGTGAATACAGTGGAGTGACCTTACTGGCCCCACAGTCCCTGTCCCCTCCACTTCTGAAACTTGTTCCTAATGACAAAGTGGTTATGTGCAATGCATACAAACATACTATGGGTCTTCTGGTTCAGTACTGCATTCCCTTTAATATATTTTATGTTGCAAGTTATTTTGCTTCCTTCTCTTGTACTTTCATCCTGTTTTGCTTTCCTTCTTGGGTTTTGTTTTGTCTATTTTTTTGTTGTAACCTCTTGAAGTAACAGCACTTTAAAAAGGGTGACAACTGGGGCTTCCCTGGTGATCCAGTGGTTAAAAATCTGCCTTGCAATTCAAGGGACATCAGTTCAATCCCTGATTCAGGAGGATCCCACATACTGCGGGGCAACTGAGCCCATGGGCCACAAGTTATGAGCTGGCACTCTAGAGACTACAGGCTACAATTACTGAGCCCAACGGGCCACAACTACCAAAGGGTGTGCAACGTGCCCTAGAGCCTGTGTTCTGCAACAAGAGAAGCCACAGTGAGAAGCCTGTGCACAACTGCAGAGTGGCCCCCACTCGCCACAACTAGAGAAAGCCCGTGTACAGCAACAAAGGCCCAGCTCAGCCAAAAATAAATAATTTTTTTTTCAAAGAATGACAACTGAATTACAAGACGGAGACCACCTTGAGCCTGACTGGGGAGACCACTCTGTATCCAT
Source organism: Bos indicus (assembly GCF_029378745.1). Classification (NCBI taxonomy): domain Eukaryota; kingdom Metazoa; phylum Chordata; class Mammalia; order Artiodactyla; family Bovidae; genus Bos; species Bos indicus. The sequence continues at coordinate 8,208,452 of NC_091766.1, read as the reverse complement.
GACTTTTGTTTTTAATCAGAAAATTTTGTTTTAACATTTGCCCTTTAATTTTCACTTGAAATCAATTTTTTAAAATATTTTACCTGTAAGTTCTGAATAGTGAAGATATAGTAGATGCTGTGAGCACTCAGTACTGTCTCCCACTCCCTCTCCCCACCCCAATCCCCAGGCCTTGCCTCTTTGCTTAAGATACAAACAGGCACTCTGCACCCTGCTGCTTTCCCAGGCTCTCAACTTAGCCTCTAGCCCCTCCCGGCCACTTTCACCTGATTTGGGATGATGTACAAAGTCTTCCCCAATTTGGGAAGATAGCCTTGTTCACATCTTCCACCACTATTCCCAACGTATGCTCCCGCCTTCTTGAACTCCTCACCATTCCTCAGACAACTCAGATTCTTTCAAGCTTTGCATGTCCTGTTCCCTCTGCTTGAAGTACCTCTTCCTTCTTCATGTCCTGTTGGACTCCTACTCACCTTTCAAGACCCAGCTAAGAGGTGGACTTCTCCATGACTTTCTCCTCACCTTCCCAGGCAGAGTTCACTGCATATACCTCACTGGCGGCTTGCTTTTCTGTATTCCCTATACTATTTTTTCCTTTTGAACCTTTTATTTTGTACTTGGGTCTAGTCGATTAACCATTTCGTGGTAGTTTCAGGTGAACAGCGAAGGGACTCAGCCATACGTATACATGTATCCATTCTCCCCCAAACTCCCCTCCCATCCAGACTGCCACGTAACATTGAGCAGAGTTCCCTGTGCTCTACAGTAGGTCCTTGTTGGTCATCCACTTTAAATAGAGCAGAGTGTACATGTCCATCCCAAACTCCCTTACTATCCTATCCCCCTGACAACCATAATTTGGTTTTCTAAGTCTGTGAGTTTTTTTCTGTTTCGTAAGTAAGATCATTTGCATCATTTCTTTTTAGATTCCACATATAAGGGATATCATGTTTTTCTCTTTCTCTGACTTACTTCACTCGGTGTGACATTCTCTAGATCCACCCATGTTGCTGCAAATGGCATTATTTCATTCTTTTTAATGGCTGCATAATATTCCATTGTGTATAAGTACCACATCTTTATCCATTGCTCTGTCAATCATATTCCCTACACTTTTTAAATGTCTCTTGACTCTAGAACCTTCCACCTTGTATCATATTTATCTAATATGCATCTGTCTCCTCTAAGACTTTGTGAGCTCTTTAAAGACAAGGACTGAATTCAAGTTATCTCTGTATTCCAGAGTTCGAAACAAAGTCTGCCTGCGAAAATGTCTGCTGAAAGAGTGATTGGATTTAAAGAGTGAATGAATGAATGAATGAATGTGTCAATTAATAAATAATTAGCAAGTGGATAAATGAATAAGAAAATGAGCAAATGAAACATGAATGATGGGTGTGTGAATGAATGAGTGGGTTAAGCAAACAGATGAATGAATGCAGGGGATATCTGATTGAATGATAGAATAACAAATGTAGAGATGAACAAGTCAGTCAAAGAATGAGTCTGAATGAATAAATGACTTAGTGAGAAAATCGATCAATCAATTAATCAATGGATTAACTAATGCATGGATGAGTTTGTGAATGAATTGATGAGTGAATGAATATATGAATGAGTGAATTAACTTATGCACAGACAAATGAACAAATGAGAAAATGAATAAACCAATGCATGGAAGAATGACAATAAATAAATAAATGAGTGAATGGATAACATGGCTAATCCATAGAAGAATGAGCAGAGGAATAGATGAATGATGGAGTGAATGAACAATGCACAGAAGCATGAGTACAAATGAATAGATGAGTGAATACATAGATGAATAGGGGAGTGATTGAGTGAATAAACCATTGCACAAAGGATTGAATGAATGAGTGAATGAGTGGGTGAGTGCATGAACCAATACATATATAGATGACTTTGGCCAAAGGCTCCCCACAACCATTTCAGTAGCTAACCCACAGCCTGACTTCCCGATCCTGACATCCTTCCCATGTACCATCACCATCACTCCCTGCCCCCGTCACAGCCCAGCACTCACCAGATAATGATGCCCACCAGCCTCATAATAGCCTCATTGAGGCTGTCGAAGAAGTCCCGCAGGACTCGGCCCTTGTGTTTCATGCCACCAATGACCAGCCCGAAGGCCACTGAGAAGACCACAAGGCCCAGGGCATTGATACCATTGGCCGAGCCAGGCACAGGGACGGTCTCTTCAAAGCTCAGCACCTCCTGCAGGGTGCCCAAGGCTCGCGTGACGTTTTCCAGGAGGCCGGTTCCATTCTCCAGTGAGGATAAAGGCGGCATAGAGGTGCCCAGCTCAGATCCATTATCTGTCCTCACGACGGTCCTGGTTACCAACCTCGTGCTGTACTGTGTCTTAAACTGAAATATGGAGATATCAGGCCACAGATGAATGCATAGTAGATTGAGTGCACCGATAAATAAATGAGGAAGTGCACAACCAGTGCATGGGAGAATGAGTATACATTTTGCATGAGCAATGTTCAGACAGATTTGGGGGGCCTGTCTCCTCAACAATTTATGATCAGAAGCCCTGGTTCCTTCTCCATTACCATCCCCAGGCAGCCTTGGGTTGGCCTAAGTCCTTGTCTCTAACCTTCCCTGATCACCACCCCATAGGAAGCACAGTCTTCCTTTCAGACTCTTCCAAAAGCCCTGAACAGTGCTCTGTCCCGTCCTTCTTCCCATCCCTCCCTCCTGGACCATTCACTCAGCAGCAAGCTCCCCCAACCCCCCAAAACCTCCTTGATCAGACAATGTCTTTCCCCCTGACCTGTTTGAAGCAGGCCTCCACAAGGTTGGGTGGAAACATATTTCTGCAGAAAAACATCAGATAAATGGATGTGGTTAGACTTTGGAAGAGAACCTAGAGTGATCATAACAATAATAATAACAACAGCAACAACAATAATAGCAGACAGCATTTGAACACTGAGCTAAGTGCCTTACCTCTAGGATCTGATTTAAACATCACACTAACTCTGGAGAATCCCATGGACAGAGGAGCTTGTCAGGCTACAGTCCATGGGGTCAAAAAGAGTCAGACATGACCAAGTGACTAAGCATGCATGCAACCCTAAAAGTATTACTGATTCTCCCCATTTTACATACAAAGAAACCAAAGCAAAAAGAACTTATGTAAGTTACCCAAAGCCACACAGCTGCTAACTTGGGGGGAGGGGTAGATGGACTCCAAATTCAGGTCTGTCTGAGCCCTAGGTTAGGACACTATGCCATCTCAGGGACTTCCTATACAGTGATGTCTCAAAAAAAAAAAAAAAACACAGAAAGCTCCTGAACTCTTCGAACACTGCTGCTACTGCTGCTGCTGCTAAGTCGCTTCAGTCGTGTCTGACTTTGTGCGACCCCAGAGACGGCAGCCCACCAGGCTCCCCCGTCCCTGGGATTCTCCAGGAAAGAACACTGGAGTGGGTTGCCATTTCCCTCTCCAATGCATGAAAGTGAAAAGTGAAAGGGAAGTCGCTCAGTCGTGTCCAACTTCTAGCGACCCCATGGACTGCAGCCTACTAGGTTCCTCCATCCATGGGATTTTCCAGGCAAGAGTACTGGAGTGGGGTGCCATTGCCTTCTCCCTTCCAACACTAGCTTTCCCCAAATTAAGTCACTAGGGGAGACTTGTGGCCAATCTTGACGCTGGCAGGCAAAATCTTGCTACTCCAAGAGAATTATTCATCTTCCAATGCATCTCTGCATTGGAACACCATTTGTCCTGAGCCCATACCAAGAAGGTGCAACTATAGCCTTCTGAGCCTAAGGATCAAAAGATATCATTTTGGAAGTAAGCAAAATCAATCTCAGGGGATCTGTGGGCTTCCCTGGTGGCTCAGTCAGCAAAGAATCTGCCTGCAATGCAGGAGACCCAGGTTCCATCCCTGAGTCAAGAAGATCCCCTGGAGAAGGAAATGGCAACCCACTCCAGTGTTCTTGCCTTGGAAATCCCATGGACAGAGGAGCCTGGTGAGCTACAGTCCACGGGGTCACAAAAGAGTCAGACACAACTTAGCGACTAAACCACCACCATCACCCAAGACAGAAACTGGGTGCCAAGAAAACCCATGTGGGCACTAGTGGTGATGAATCTGCCTACCAACTCAGGAGACATAAAAGACGTAGGTTTGATCCCTAGGTCAGCATGATCCTCAGGAGAAGGAAACAGCAACCCATTCCAGTATTCTTGCCTAAAAAATTCCATGGCCAGAAGAGTTTGGCAGGCTACATACAGTCCAGGAACTCACAAAAAGAGTCGGACATGAGCATACACTATTATTCTAAAACTAGGCTCAACTTGGGTGCTATATTTCCTGACTGGGTCCGCCTGTCTCCCTATAGGTCTCCCCATGAGTAAAGGTTGTTACACGTAGGGCTGGAATTCCCATCAACATTAGAAAGGACGTCACCTGACCAGGTCCATGAAGGCATCTGCCGTGGGGATGGTCTCGATCCGACCCTCTCGGTGCAGCCCCTCCTTGGAGCCTTTCCCAGGGTGGATGATGGTGACCATGAGGATGCCGATGAAGACCGCGATGACCGTGGTCACCATGTAGTACACAGCTGCCCGCATCCCCATCCGCCCCGTCGCCTTGTTATCCAGGGACGCCATACCTGGAGGACAGGTGATGCAGCCCCGAGGAGCCCCATCCACACCCCACAACCCCCTCTCCCATCCACTTGCTCCTCAGTCCCCATACTGCCACAACCAACCCTCCTCCCATGACCCAGCCCTCCTCCCGTGACCCAGCCCGTCCTTCCACCCACCTGGCCACCCTCCAACTCCCATTCTGTGTTCCAAATACACCTTCCACTCCATCCTTTATCCCAAGCACCACTTCACTAACCTTCCTTCTACTCCAAGCCAACATTTTCAACCCCTACTCCATCCTCTAATTACCCCTATTTTGCACCATAACTTCATTCGCATTCCTCTCTTTATCCTACTATCCACCCCAAGAATCACACCTCCCTTCAACCCACCTCACTATACACTATCTGTATGTAGTATATACGCTTGGTACCCTATCCAGACACCCTTTACCAGGCTGATACACCAATCTTTCCACAGCTGAGCCTGCTGGCTGCTAACGACTCATACTGGCCCCTTCTCTTGAACGTTGCTCTCAGCACAGCAGGAGCTTCAGTCAGTTCAGTTGCTCAGTCGTGTCCGACTCTTTGCGACCCCATGAATTGCAGCACGCCAGGCCTCCCTGTCCATCACCAACTACTTACCCACAAAGGCCTCAGGGGAGGCTGGGAGAAATGACTGATTGGTACAGGATTTCAAAGGCTCAGCTTCTTTGATTTAGAGGGAGGCAGAGTTGTGGAGGACAACTCTGTAGTTTTATAAATTCTCCAGAACTCTCTATGGGATCAGGCTGAAGCCATTTCTGCTTAGCTTCTTTATCCATCCCATCCTGCTCATCTCACTTCCTCATAGGTTTCTCTTGAGAACTATTTTATCCCTCAATAAATCACTTGTGCAAATATTCCCATCTCAGACTCTGCAGCTAGGGAAACCCAACCCAAGAAATCATTCTTCTATGCCTTTATCATCAACCACCGCCCCACCAAAGCTGGTGCTTGGGAACTGACCACTCATGGGCCAAATATGGCCTGCTGCCTATTTCTATAAATAAAGTTTTATTGGAACACAACAATGCCCATTTGTTTACTTACTAATCTGCTGCTGCTTTTGCATAACAAGAGAAGTGAAGAGTTGCAACAGAGACCACATGGCCCTTGAAACTGAAAATGTGTTCTACCTGGCCCTTTATAGAAACAGTTTACCAAGCCCTGCATAGGCTGTCTATACTTCCATCCTACCCTCCACCCACCAGGGCTTCCCTTGTGGCTCAGCTGGTAAAGAACCCACCTACAATGCAAGAGACCTGGGTTTGATCCCTGGGCTGGGAAGATCCCCTGGAGAAGGGAAAGACTACCCACTCCAGTTTTCTGGCCTGGAGAATCCCAAGAACTGTATAGTCCGTGGGGTCGCAAATAGTCAGACACAACTGAGCGACTTTCACTTTCACTTTCTCCACCCACCATTTTGTAACCTCCGTCTCAAACACCTTCATCCACAGCCCACTCCATGACCATCCACACCATATCCCAGGTACCTTTCCTGGTGGCCCCACAACAGCCTTCCCTTCATCTCTAAGCCCCCAACAGGCTGGTATTTTACCTCCAAGGAAAAGTACAGGAACATCACTGAGATAAGTCATCTAGGTCATACGGGTTCTAGAACCCAGGTCTGATTGGGACTGGGGCTTTGGTCAAGGACTCAGAGCGAGTTGTATGCTCCCTGTTTGAGGTCCTGAGTTGGGGAGGTGGTCCCATTCTTGGAACAGCCTTGGCTCAGGGTGTGAGCCTGGACTTTGGGCTGGGTCTTGGAGGCCAGCCCCAGCCTGGGTTCTCTCACCTGTGACCAGGCTGGAGACAATGAGAGGCAGCACCAGCATCTGCAGCATCCTCATGAGGAGCTCTCCAGGGAAAGAGAAGTACTTGATCTGGCGGTAGCTGAGCTGGTATGGGCGCAGGGCAAAGGCCAGGCTGACCCCTAGGGCCAGAATGAGGGGTGCATAGAGTTGAATTTGGTCACTGAGCCCCGAGGATGGGCCATCCATCCCAAACAGAGTCTGTGTGTGTGTGGATGGAGGTAAAAGAAAAGAGAAACATTTGATGAGTGTGTGTCGGTGTGTACATTGTGGAATGCATGAATTTATGTGCTACTGCTGTGGCATGTGTGTGTATGTCTACACACACTCCTGTGTACCTATGTACACATATGTAACAGTGTATGCTCACTTGTGCACATGTATCTGTGCCTGTATGTGAGGGCCCATGTACATGACATGTACATGTCTTTCCTATGTGTGCATATAGGTGTTACTTGTATGTGTTGGCTTCCTTGGTGGCTCAGTGGTAAAGAATCCACCTGCCAATGCAGGACATGCAGGTTCCATCCCTGGGTTGGGAAGATCCCCTGGAGAAGGAAATGGCAACCCACTCCAGTGTTCTTGTCTAGGAAATCCCATGGACAGAGGAGCCTGGCAGGCTACAGTACAAGAGTTGGACATGACTTAGCTACTAAACAACAACATGTTCACTTGTGCACACGTATCTGTGCCTGTATGTGAGGGTCCACATACATGAGATGTGCATGTTTTTCCTACATATGCACCTAGGTGTGACTTATATGTGTGTGTTACTATTTTCAAGCATGAGGGTATACATGTATTTAGTGACCTTTTCAGTGAGCCAGTGTGTGGGCAGAATAATGCATATGTGTGTGTGAACATGTTTGTAAGTTCTACTATAGGTGTACAAATGTGTGAGTTTACGTGTTTGCACCTGTAAATTTTGTGCATGAATAAAAATGTGTTCGTGTCTGTGTTCACATGCAGAAAGTGTACACTGTGTGTTCATATGCAGATAGTGTGCATTTGAACAGTGTATACTTATGCATGTGCGTACACTTGCATATCCATGAGACGCTGCACATACAGCTGTGTTTGCAGGAGTGTGTACCATTTGTCTATATCATGGGGAGGCGGAATGGTGGATTTGGGCACGAGTGCAGGTGAGAACAAGTAAGTGGAGGGAAGAAACGTGAGTGCAGAGGGTGTCCCTCGAGTCCTCACCCTCCAAGGGCAGAGCCCGCCCCTCCCAGATGACTCACCAATGACCACGGCACTGACAGTCAGCAGGATGAAGGCATTCCTGCGCAGGAACCGCAGCACGTGCTCACGTGTCATGGTCTGCAGGCGCAGGCGCATGCGCAGTGCTCTCTGCTGCAGGCTCTCCTGCAGCCGCTGTAGCCAGCCCACCCGGCCCAGCCGCTGGCCACTCTCCCGCAGAAAGAGGCTGTTGCCATGGCTGCTCATCGTCTATCTGTAGGGAATAGAGGGAGCAGATCTGGTGAGGGATGAGACAGAAGGCGAATGTGGGTAGAAAGGAAAGGGCAGAAGCTGGTGAGGAACTCGGGGAGAGAGCCGGTCCAGTGGGGATGTGCCCGTGCTGGGCTGCCTGAGAACACCGCCTGGAGTTCAAGGGTGATGTCCTGGCAGAAAAAGGATCAAGGTCTCCAGAACCATTCCCAGGCATGTGGGAGAGACAAAGAAGCAGATCACAATTTCAGGGACGATTTTGCCATTCTGTATCTCTGGCCCCCCTCCTTAGTTCATGAAAAGTGAAAGCGTTTGTCGCTCAGTCCTGTCCAACTCTTTAAGACCAGATGGACTACAGCCCACCAGGCTCCTCTGTCCATGGAGTTCTCCAGGCAAGAATCCTGGAGTGGGTTGTCATTTCCTCCTTCAGGCAATCTTCCTAACCCAGGGAACATCTTCCCAACCCATTGAACCTGGGTTTCCTAAATTGCAGGCAGATTCTTTACCCTCTTATGAGATCCTTACAAGAAATTGGGAGCTTCCCCATCTCACAAACCAGACTAACAAGCCTCTGCCAAGCACCAGTTTCACACAGAGCCTTAAACAAGGTACTTTGGGGCTAGCACCCCAAATTAATACGATTTCATGTTTGGCCTAGTTGCTGTGCTGTGCTCAGTCGTGTCCGACTCTGCCACCCCATGCACTGTAGCCTGCCAGGCTCCTCTGTCCATGGGATCCTCCAGGCAAGAATACTGGAGTGGGTTGCCCTTTCCTGCTCCAGGGATCCTCCTGACCCAGGGATTGAACCCATGTCTCCTGCATCTCCAGCACTGCAGGCAGACTCTTTACCACTGAGTCACCTGGGAAGCACGAGAGGTGCCACCAAATGGGCTTTCCACAATGATGGAATCAGCAGATGCCTGCATTTACTGGTGCCCAATAAATGGAGCTCCTCTGCATGAATGCCCAAGTGAGCAACAGGGAGAGGGAGAGTCCCATGGGATGAAAATGGTGATCTTTCTTGACACCAGCACCTCTTCAGGATCCACTTTTGAAAAAAAAAAATGGGATGTTCAGAGTCACCCTGGGATGCCAGATACTGTTTCCCAAACTTCAGATTTCCGTGTCTTCACTTTACATTCAGCCAAATCCATGTCACTTCCCAGGTGGCGCTAGTGGTAAAGAACCCATCTGCTAATGCCAGAGACGTGGGTTTGATTCATGGGTTGGGAAGATTGCCTGGAGGAGGGCTCAGCAACCCACTCCAGTATTCTTGCCTGAAGAATCCCATGGACAGAGGAGCATGGTGGGCTATGGGCCATCGGATCGCAAAGAGTCAAACACGACTGAAGTGACTGAGCACATGTCATTTTACTTACTTATCTAAATAAACGAATCTACAAGTGAACTCACAAAACAGAAAGAGACTCACAGACTTAGAGAACAAACTTACAGATGCCGGTGGGGAAAGCTGGGGGGAAGGGATAGTTAGGGAGTTTGGGATGGGCATGTACATACTGCTATATTTAAAATGAATAGCCAACAAGGTCCTACGGTATAGCATAAGGAACTCTGCTCAATGTTATGTAGTAGCCTGGATGCGAGGGGAATTTGGGGAAGAATGAATACATGTATGGCTGAGTCCCTTTGCTGTTCATCTGAAACTATCACAACATTGTTAATTGGCTACATTCCAATACAAAATAAAAAGTTAAAAATATATATATAAACTGGAAAATTTAGATTATTACTTGAAATGCTGATTATATTTTAATACACATTAAATAAAATGCATATAGAAATTAAAACTTGCCTATCCTTTTACCAATACCATATATGCACAGCGCAGTCTGGAAATTGTGATTTTCATGAGTCTGAGGAACATTTGTCTTTGTGGTCCCTTACTCCATTGAAACATACATCAAAATTAACCTACAGGAGTGTGATGGGGTGGGTGGGAGGTTGAAAGGAGGTCCAAGAGGGAGGGCACATATGTATACCTATGGCTGATTCATGTTGATATATGGCAGAAACCAACACAATATTGCAATTATCTTTTAATTAAAAAGAAATAAATTTCTAAAAAAATACTTTACAACTGCATTGGTATAAAAGTGAATATAATATTTTGGAGCTTGATAAAGGTGATTGCTGTACAATGTTGCAAATGAACTAAATGCCACTGAATGCCATTTTTTTTTTGAATGCCATTTTTAAATGGATGGTTGTTCTGTGCACATTTTACTCCAGTTTTTTAAATGAATATTTTAATATTATGTATTAAAACATTTTTTTCAACCCAAAGTTGTATTCTGTATTGTAATTTTAAAAGAAGTACAAACAGGAATTTCAGTGGTTAAGACTTTGCCCTTCTACTTTTGGGGGAGCATGGGTTTGATCCCTGGTCAAGGAATTAAGATCCCACATGCCATGAGGTTCAGCAAAAAAAAAAAAAAAAAAAGGCATAAACGTTTGCATGGGTCCTTAAAAAGTATTATGGGCCCTGGGCACCTCCTAATCTGGAAAGATAAGTAGATTTGCCTATATGACCTCACAGCAAGTGGCAATGTCCCTACTGTAGGCATACTGGAAATTCTGTTATCCCTCTAGATTTATTTCCAGGCAAAAGGCTAACCACTAGAGATAGCATTGCCCAGGCTGCCCTGCCATTTCAGTCAGGCCAGTGGAAAACAGCAGAATGGAAAGTGGGAAAAGATGGAGACGGAGCATTCTTTCAGCTCCCCCTGCCAGGCTCGTGTTTGGCAGGGACTGGCTTCCCAGGTGATGCAATAGTGAAGAACCCACCTGCCAGTGCAGGAGATGCAAGAGGGTTGGATCCTTGGGTCAGGAAGATCCCCTGGAAGAGGAAATGGCAACCCACTCCAGTATTCTTGCTTGGAAAATCCTCTAAACAGAGGAGCCTGGCGTGCTACAGTCCATGGGGTAGCAAAGAGTTGGACACAACAGCACACACACAGGCACGTATTCCTCTACATAAAGCCACAGCTCCCATCAGACAATCCTCTGCAGCTGTTGGACATTTGGACATCTTCTTTGGAAAATGATTATTTAGTTTCTCTACCCATTTTTCAGATTGATTTTTGTTGCTGAGTTGTACGAGATCTTTATATATTTTGGATATTAACCCCTATCCAATGCATGATCTGCAAAGTTTTTCTCCCCTTCTGTAGGTTGCCTTTTCATTTTGCTGTTGTTTTGGTTTTGGGTTTTTTTTGTTTGTTTGTTTTGTTTTGTTTTGTTTTTGCCATACAGAAGCTTTTAAGTTTGATGTAGTACCACTTGTTGATTTTTGCTTTTGTTGTTTGTGCTTTTGCTGTCATATCAAAAAAAAAAAAAACTCATTAATGGGACCAGTGTAAAGGAACTTCTTTCTAACATTTTCTTCTAAGTTTTATGGTTTCAGGTCATATATTTAAGTCTTATACCCAATCAATCCATCCGGTCCCATCACTTCATGGCAAATAGATGGGGAAACACTGGAAACAGTGTCAGACTTTATTTTTTGGGGCTCCAAAATCACTGCAGATAGTGAGTGCAGCCATGAAACTAAAAGATGCTTGCTCCTTGGAAGAAAAGCTATGACCAACCTAGACAGCATATTAAAAAGCAGAGACATTACTTTGCCAACAAAGGTCCATCTAGTCAAAGCTATGGTTTTCCCAATAGTCATGTATGGATGTGAGGGTTGGACTGGGAAGAAAGCTGAGCGCCGAAGAATTGATGCTTTTGAACTGTGGTGTTGGAGAAGACTCTTGAGAGTCCCTTGGACTGCAAGGAGATCCAATCAGTCCATCCCAAAGGAAATCAGTCCTGAATGTTCACTGGAAGGACCGATGCTGAAGCTGAAACTCCAATCCTTTGGCCACCAGATGCAAAGAACTGACTAACTGGAAAAGACCCTGATTCTGAGAAAGATTGAAGGCAGGAGGAAAAGCGGACGACAGAGGATGAGATGATGGTTGGATGGCCTCACCGATTCAATGGACATGAGTTTGAGTAAACTCCGGGAGTTAGTGATGGACAGGGAGGCCTGGTGTGCTGCAGTCCATGGGTCACAAAGAGTCGGACACGACTGAGTGACTGAACTGAACTGAACCCATTTCAAGTTAATTTTTGTAAGTGGCATAAAATTGTTGTTTAGTCGCTAAGTCACATCCAACTCTTTTGTGACTCCATGGACTGTAGCCCGCCAGGCTCGTCTGTCCATAGGATTTCCCAGTCAAGAATACTGGAGTGGGTTGCCATTTCCTTCTCCAAGTGATCTTCCCAATCCAGGCATCAAACCTACATCTCTCACATTGGCAGGCAGATTATTTATCCCTGAGCCACCAGGGAAGCCCAGTATAAAATGGGGGTCAAATGTTATTATTCTGCACGTGTTTAACCAGCTTTCCCAACATCATCTGTTAAAGAGAGCATCTTTTCGCACTGAGTGTTTGTGGCTCCCTTGGCATGATAAAAATGCTATTGCTACAGTGGCAATCATGTTTCTGTGTTGGCCCAAAAGTTCGTTCAGATTTTTCCATAATGTCATATGGGAAAACCCAAAGGAACTTTTCAGGCCAAACCAATATTATACAACATATAAATATATCAAAACAGCATGGTGTACATCTTAAAATGTATCCAATGTTATGTATCAATATATATTGCAATTAAAACAATAATAAAGCCAATCCTTTGTTACAGCCACAGCTCTCTCCAGGTCTCCCTCCTGCTCCCTCCCTGCCACTCCCTATTCTTGCTGTTCTCTGAGTGTTGTACCAACTTTACTGGTTCAACCTTGTAAATAGGCCTTAATTTTCAACTGCCCTTTTCGAGTATGCTGTCAGTTTCCTGACAGACACACTAGATTCATCTGACTCCTAGAGGGAAAAAAAAAAACTCTCCAAACCAAAGGAAGGCAGTAAATATTGTATCCTGTGCTGAGCTGTGCATATTCAGGTTGCCTGGATGGCTGTAGAACCTGGTCTTCCTCAGCTACTCTCTGATCATGGTTTCAAATTATTCTCCTTGCCACCCTTTTCCCAAGCCCTAATCCCAAGCCCAGTGTCTGAATCCATGCAGATCAAGTGGGAAACTATCAGAGATAGGCCAATAGGTAGTTCCCTGAACTTTTTTGGGGGTCGGGGGGAGCGGTGCTGTCACTAGCTGAGCAGCTACTTTTCTGAGCTCACTGCCTTTCTTGTCCTCTTATGCACCCCGCATATCCCAGGGACAGGGTATCCGCCTCAGCTTTCCAGGCTCTCCTTCCTTCAGCTCTAAGTCCTAGTTCCAAAGTCAAATCCCAGTTAGGATCTTGCTCCAAAGGATCCTGAAATCACGATGGTACTTTTCAGCTGGCTGTCAAAAATCCGATAGGAAACCAAATGTGTGATTACTCTCTCACCTCTAAGATGCATGTTCCCAGTCACCAAGAAGTATTATGAAGCTTGCCCATGGGTTGAAAGGAGTTATTCAGCTGAGATGTTAACTCATCACAAAAACTCCAGAGTTAGTTTGCCTATTTCCTATGTCATCCCTAAGAGAAACAGCAGGGATGGACAAGCCATTGTCCAAGGGTCAACTCTGGCCTGCTGCTTGTTTTAGTAAATAAAGTTTTATTGACACATAGCCATGCTCATTTCTTTATTCTCTACAGCTACTTTTGTGCTACAATGGTGGAGTTGGGTTGTTGGGACAAAAGAGATTTTATGGATATCCATACACTACTGCTGGTCCTTTACTGAAAATTTTTGCAGAACCCTGACCTAGAGGAAGAGCATGCATGAGCTCTTTGTTTCAAATCCAACTCCACCTTGCAGGACCTGGTCACTTTCTATGCGATTTGATGACTCGATTCATGTGACACTTAGAATATTACCTAGTGAGCATGAAACAGATGACAACCACGGTTAATAAAAAGCATCAGTCCAACAGACATATGACTGAAGACAGAGAAAAACACTGACAGGAAAGAGAGTTTTCTCATCAGTCTTGCTCAGTCCTAACTGCATTACTTGCCAAGCAGTGTTTGACTTGAAATGTTTTTCCCAGGAATGTGGCCTCCACTTGGCCCCTTCTCAGTCTCTCTTGGACCCCTGGGGGCTTCTGCCCTCACAGCCCATTCTCTCTTGTCTAGTCTCTCCTGGTCCTGGGCCTTCTCTTGGCCCTGCTTCTTAGGTTCCTGATAAGGAAATGACCCTCCCAGTGTCCCCAGTATCTGCAGGAGTTCAAAAACAAGTGCCCCACCTGCTTCCCCCAACCTCCAGACTTGCAGATGTGATGAGATATGAAAGCCACCCTTCTCTCAGGACCAAGGAGAAGAAGAAGGAACTTCTACATTCTAAAGCTGAAGCAAACTGCAGTGGGCAAACGAGGATGCTTTCCACACATTTTATCTCAATACTCTGCTAGCCTGAGGAGTGAGTGAAGGGAGAGGAGGAGGAGGAAATCACATACATTACACACACACACTTGAACACACAACCTCACACACCTCGTGTGTACAACTGACATATACACAACTGCACAAAGACACACAGTCTCACACACACAGAACTGTTCGACATACAACACACACAACTTCAGAAATGCAACTCCAGGCATTATACTAAGTGAAATAAGTCAGACAGAGAAAGACAAACACTGCATATTACTTATATGTGGAATCCAGACAACAACAAACTAGAGAACGTAACAAAAGAGAAACAGACTCACAGGTATAGAGGACAAATTAGTGGTTACCAGTGGGGAGAGCGAAGGGGGAGCAGCAACTCAGGGGTAGGAAGTTACATGTACAAACTATTGTGTATAAAATAAGATACAAGGATATATTGTACAACATAGGGAATATAGCCAACATTTCACAATAACTATAAATGAAGTAAATCTTTAAAAATTGTGAATCATTATTTTTTATGGGTGCTCAGTCACTAAGTCGTGTCCAACTCTTTGCGACCCATGGACTGTAACCCACCAGGCTCCTCTGTCCATGGGATTTTCCAGGCAAAAATACTGGAGTGGATTCATTTCCTTCTCCTGGGGACCTTCCTGACCTAGGGATCAAACCCGCATCTCCAGTTTGGCAGACAGATTCTTTACCACTGCACCACCTGGGAAGCCCCTATTGTATTGTATATCTGTAATTTATGTAATATTGTACATCAGCTTTACTTCAATTTAAAAAAAAAAGAAAAGGAGCTCTATTCACGCAGCATGTCATACAATTCCTACACACACAAACATACACACACTTGACATTCATGCACACCATCAGACACAAAACCCCACAGTCCTCCTCAGACACACAGCTGCATATACACACACACACACCTTCAGGATCTTGCACAACTCCCCTTGTAAATGAAGCTCTATACAGGCAGGTGCATAATACACACACACACACACACACACACACACACACACACAACTTGGAACACAAGACACAAAACTTCAGACATCGAAATTCCTCCCCACGTTTAAACATTCAGCCTCATACATCTCTGTGGGTTGGCACTCCTATTCAAAATTCAGTCTCACACACACACACCATCACCACCACCACCCCTCATAGAACTTCGGACCCAGTCCCCCCACAGCGGTGACCAACGTCTCAGTCACAATCAGGTCCCTCCGGATTGGAGGAATAAACCTCCTGATAGGGAAGGGATCCAAGCCTTGGAAAGGGACCAGGCATCAGGCAAAGATGGAAACCTGCCCACGGGTAGAGGCCACGGATAAGAGGGACAGGATGGACAAGAGCGGAGATGGGTAACCAAGGAGACAGGAAACTCACCAGGGCTACAGGAGATGAGCGGAGGCTACGACTCTACGGGGCAGGGAGCAGCTGAGACAAAAAGCAGCCAAGAGATGAGAACGTGGGCGAAAGAGGGGCCCCACCCGCCTGACCCCATGATAGGCCCAGCCGGCCCGGGATCCCGCCTGCCCAAAATCTCAGAGCCCCCGCCCTCGCGGAGCCGCGGGGCTCGCACTCACCAGCGCCAGGAGCGGCGGGGGCGGCCTGCCCGCGCGTCCGCCTGCGCGCTGCGCGGGGATGCAGGTGCCGGAGCCCAGCGAAGCGCCCGGCCGGGGCAGCGGGGACCCGCCAGAGACCGCGCGGCGCCTGCTCCAAAACCAAAAAGGCCGAGGTACCGGCGCGGAGCCGCGACGCGCTGTGCAGCTGGTGGGATCCGCGCCGGCCCCGCGTTCACGTGGGTGTGGGGGCGCCTGGCCGTTGGAGGTGGGGGGGGCGGGATCCCCTCCGGGATAACCCCCGCCTCCCCCGCGCCCAGCTCAGGCTCAGCAGTGGAGCGGGAGAAAGGGCACCGCGTGTTTGGGGAGGGGTGAGTGGCCTCTCTCGCGTCTAGCCCCCGCCCCCAGCTCGGAGCCGCGCCTCCGAGCCCCGGCCTCCAGCCGCCTCCCGGGCCCTCCAGGCTCCTGACCATCCCTGGAGAGCGCGGGGACCAGGCCTCGGCATCACTGGGCCCGCGCCCGCATCCTCAGCGGAGGTCTAGGGAAGGCGCGGCATGGACTCGGCTGCCCGGCTTCCCCCTCCAGGTGCACGTTCCATCTTTGGCCACATGGCCGCTGTGTGAGCTCGGGTCAGCCCCTCTCCCTCTCTGAGCCTGGTCTCCTCATTTAAACAATGGAGGTGACTCTGCCAACCCCACAGAAGATTAAAGCTGAGAAAATTAAAAGTGCGCCTGAGCCTGGAAATCCTCCGTGCAGAATGAAGCCTTGTGCAAGTGGGAGGCAAATCACTGCTGGTAGCCTTGTAATTAATATTATTCTTTGCTCTCTTTAGGAAACCCCGGGCAGTGTTGATTTTGCTTTTCTTCCCAAATGGCACTGATTTGGTCCCTTCCAGTATCTCCTACTAATTGCCATTTTTAAGAGCTGAGCACAGAGCTTGGCGTGTGATTAAAACCCCAATATGTGTTCTCTATTATTATTACCGAGCAATTGTTTATGGCAACCTCCTAGTCTAGCCAGGCTTTTTTACACGTATTTAATCTTCACACTCCTATGTAGTAGCTATCACTACCCTCAATTTGCAGATGAGGGTACAGGCTCTCAGAGAGGTTCAGTAACTTGACCAAGATTACACAGCCAGAAAGCAGTCACGCCAGTTCCAACTCTGGGCATATAGCCCCCACTTTCCTTCTTGACACAGCACCTTCTATTAATAGATAAGCAGTTCTCAAACTTAGCTGTACCTTAGAATCACCAGCTGTTGTTGTATAGTCACTCAGTCGTGTCCAGCTCTTTTGTGACCCCATGGAGCCCGCCAGGCTCCTCTGTCTGTGGGATTTTTCAGGCAAGAATACTGGAGTGGACTGCCATTTCCTTCTTCAGGGGATCTTCCCTGGCCCAGGGATGGAATCCACATCTCCTGCATTAGCAGGCGAATTGTTTACTACCGAGCCACCAAGGAAGCCCACTTTCACACCTGTGTGCTCAGTGGCTCAGTCATGTCTGATTCTTTTTGACCCTTTGGACTGTAGCCCTCCAGGCTCCTCTGTTTGTGGGATTTCCCAGGCAAGAATACTGGAATGAGTTGCCATTTCCTTCTCTGTGGGATCTTCCGGACTTAGGGATTGAATACAGGTCTCCTGCATTGGCAGGTGGATTCTTTACCACTGAGCCACCTGAGAGATACTAATAATAGGCGAATAATAATAGGGGAAATTTGGGGGGTGGGGATGAGAGGATATGGAAATTCTCTGCACTCTTTTAGGAGAAGGAAGTGGCAACCCACTCCAGTATTCTTGCCTAGAGAATGCTGTGGACAGAGGAGCCTGGTGGGCTGCTGTCCATAGGGTCACACAGAGTCGGACATGACTGAAGCGACTTAGCAGCAGCAGCAGGAGCTGCACTCTTTTCAGTTTTTCTGTAAATCTAAAACTATCCTAAGAAATTTTGTCAACTGATTAAAAAGATCATGGAGAGGAGGACATCCCTGGAGACCCCTGGAGGTGGTCCAATGGTTAAGACTTTGCTTTCCAGTGAAGGGGGTACAGGTTCCATCACATGGTTGGGGAGTTAAGATCCCACATGCCTAGTGGCCAAAACACCAAAACATAAAACAGAAGCAGTATAGTAACACATCCAAACAAAGACTTTAAAAATGGTCCACATTAAAAAAAAAAAAAAAAAAACCTTTATTAAAAAAAGAACTAAAAAAAATTATGGAGGATTCCAAAGAGTTCTTGTCTATATGTTATACTTACTAATCTTCACTGTGTTGGAAATTAAAACTGAATGTACTTAAATATTCATTTTAGGATAAAAATAAGCTCATTACATGTTAACATAAATAGCAGATTTTTATGAAAAATAACTATATTTTCCAAAACAAGGAAAAAGCTATGAGAGTAGCAATATTTTACAGTTTCACAAATTGCTTTAATGTCTAGCTTAATAAAAAACAAAGCAAGCATTATACTTTGTGTACTCAGCCACTTTATGTCTCATTTTTAATTGAACATTAAGGGAATGTAGTATTGTACAAGGGCTTCCCTTGAAGCTCAGTGGGTAAAGAATCTTCCTGCAGAGCAGGAGACCCGGATTTGATTCCTGGGTTGGGAAGATACCCTGGAGAAGGAAGTAGCAACCCAATCCAGTATTCTCACCTGGAGAATATCATGGACAGAGGAGCCTGCCAGGCTACAGTCTTTGGGGTCACAAGAGTCGGACACAACTTAGTGACTAAACCACCACCACCAATATTTTGATCATAACTCTGCCAATATCTATCTAGAGGCTTGTTGCCATTTTTGTCTTTTCTGAAATTTTTGTCACCAAGAAAGGAAGGATGACATTTTTTTCCTTCCAGATTGAGTTGGTATAGTGTGTTCTTGGTTATCAAATGCTCATGGTTTTGAGACTTTGAAATGATAAATATTCATGATGTGTGAAACAGCATGATACATAACTGCATGATCTCAATTACATAATAATGGATGCTTAGTTGTGAAAACACACAAATGAGATTTAGCAGGACACATCAAACAAGCCTGTGACTGTGAATGACTGTTTTTTGCTTCTTGTGTTTTTTTGGTTTCCTATTATACACATGTTAACTTTTAAGAAATAAATGTTATTTTAAAAACCTTTAAAAAAAAAAAAAAGAAAAGAAAGCAAGATTCTCATACAGTTGACACAGTTGACCCTCCTTGTGTAAGAATTCCATATTTGTAAATTAACCGACCTGCTAAAAATTTTATGTACCCTAAATTCAATATCCATGGCAGTTTCATGGTCATGCACGGAGTGATGAAAAATTTGAACTGGTTAACATGCTGAGGTCAAACATACAGCTACAGTTAAACAAGGCAACCCTCTACCTTCTTGTTTCAAGTGTCATACCATAACAAATGTCCTTTCTACAATCTGTTTAGTGCTGCATTTTTCAAATTTTTGTGCTTTTTGTTGATTTTGCTGTTTGGAAGGGCCCCAGGCCTAGTGCAAAAGTGCTGTCTAATGTTCTTTAGCACAAGAAGACTATGTTGTGCTTCATGGAGAAAATCTATGTGTTAGATAAACTTCATTCAAGCGTGAGTTACAGTGCTGTTGGCTGTGAAAGCAATGTTAATGAATCAACAATATGTATCAAATAATGTGTCTCTAAGCAGAAACACCCAGACAGTTGGAAAAGATAGGAGTATTTTAATCAGCTTTTTAGGTTATTATGCCTATTCTTTGAGACTGTACCGAGGCTTGACATGTTTTAAAGGATAGTTGCAAAGCAGAATCTGAAAGTATCACTGAACCTTTACTATTCTATTAACATTACAATCCATGGAGTGCATCTTTTTACCTATGGATGATTTTGAAACATCATTCACGAGACACCTGAATTACACAGATCATCCAAGTATTAACACATTTCATTATTCAGTATCAAAAAGTAACATTTGTTAATATGACTACCAATCTCATCAGAAAAGTCTTTAAATGTTGGCAAGCTGTCAAGATTACAGTAGTAAATACAAGTTTTTCAAAATTCTAATTTTCCCTTAAAAGTCCAGATTTTATCATGGACAACAAACAGTTTTCCTTGATGCTACAGACTCTTTCTTTCACTTCTGTGAAAATGTAGGCTTTCTCTTCCTAACTTATTTTACTTAGTATGATAATCTTTAGTTGCAGCCAAATAATATTGCAAATGGCATTATTTCATCCCTCTTTATGGCTGAGCAGTTGAACTGTACTCTTTCAAATGGTTAACTTCATGTTGTTTGAATTTCACCTTAATTTAAGGAAAAGTAAAGAAATGCCCAGAAAAACTCAAGAGTATTAAATGAAGTGTTTTTAAAAATAAAATTAATGCAAAAATTCCACAATGAACAAGTTATCAGCATTTCAAATAAAGACAAGATCAGAATTCCTGATTTTTCCTTGTGCTTCAGACTTCCATATAGCTCAACTTAACACTCTTCCTGATTCTGTCTTTAAAATAAACATTTTGATATTTTGCTTACCATGGATTTTTGCATTAATTTTGTGTGACTTTTTTTTTTTACTGCACCCAGTTTTAGTCACAGCACATGAGATCTTTAGTTAAGGCATGCAGGCTCTTACTTGTGGCATGCAGGATCTAGCTCCCTGACCAGAGATTGAAACTGGGCCCGCTGCATTGGGAGTGCAGAGTCTTAACCACTGGACCACCAGGTAAGTCCCTGTGTGACTTTTTAATTATTAAAATTGGAATATTATTTATCTTTTCTGTCAGAGAACATCCCTATTATCTCTGAATGGGGAAAAGATAACATAACCATATCTTCAAAGAATAATTTTTTAATTATTTAAAAAATTTTTTTAATTATTTTATTGGAAAGTAGCTGATTTACAATGTTGTATTAGTTTCAGACGTACAGCAAAAATAATCAATTATACATATACATATATCTACTCTTTTTAGATTTTCAAAGAATGATTTTTAAAGAAAAAAATCTGACTTATTTCCCTATTTCAAAGTTACAGATACACACAGACTCCTTTTGTGTCTCATTGCCCTGTTCATTTCTCTTAACTATTTTATTGAGGTATAACAAGAGGGAAAAATCTGAACTAAACAACATCAACAGAGACCCGTGAAACTATCACCACCATCAGGGCCATAAACATATCTATCACTTCTCAAAGTTAATATTCCAGTAATAATATTCTGATATGATTTTTCTTAATTACAGAGGTTTTCTTGGATCCCCCTAACAAGTTGGACTTCCCAGGTGTTTCAGTGGTAAAGAATCCACCTGCCAATACAGGAGATGCAAGAGACGAGGTTTGATCCCTGGTGGGGAGGATCCCCTAAGAAGAAAATGGCACCCCACTCCAGTATTCTTGCCTGGAAAATTCCACGGACAGAGGACCCTGGTGGGCTACAGTCCATGAGGTCAAAAATAGTCGGACACAACTGAGCAACTGAGCATGCAAACACACAACATTTCACAGACAAGTGCCTTATTTTCCTCATTCTTGCCCTGTCCCTGTGAGTATCTCTTCCATCCTTTTTTCATGTGTGTGTGTGTGTGTGCACGCGTGCGCGCTCCAGGTCTTAGTTGCAGCACTCAGGATCTTTAGTTTCAGCATACAGGATCTAGATCCCTGACCAGGGATCAAACCCCTGGCCCTCTGCATTGGGAGCACAGAGTCTTAGCCCTGGATCCCCAGGGAAGTCCCTCTTTCATTCTTACAAGAAGGGAAAGTCTGTTGGCTCCCATTTATAGTGGGAAAGCGGGCTCAAAGAAGTTAAGTCACAGGCTGAATTGTTAATAAATGGTGCAGCCAGAGTTTGAGCCCACCCCAGGTCCACCCTGACCGGAGTATCCAGCTCTGGCCCCAGCACTAGGAAGCCAGGCCAACCCAAACAGAGCATCCCCAGGTTGTCCCAGACGATTGCTCCAGTGGTGAGATGGGGCCTGAGCAGGGACTGAGCCACAAGGAGCATGAGACGGAGGAATTGAGGCTAATTACTCTGCAGGAAGCACTCACTCCCTATGAATTAATTAGGGCAGAGCTAGCCTGCGGCATCCCCGAAGCCCCCAGAGTCATTAAGGGAGAGGGAGTGTTTCATTATGGCTGGCAGCTTGGGAGGGGGAAGAGGAAGGCCAGGCGCCCCCCTCCTTCAACCCCACCCTCCTTACCAGAGTGGCCTGCTCGGCAAGCCAAGTGTCTGCAACCACAAGCAGAATTTCAGGGGAGCAAGGAAAAAAGTCAGAGATGAAGGGATAAGTTACCTACCTCCAAAATTCAGTCAACATTTATATTTACGTAAGATATCTGGCTTCCCATGTAGCTCAAACGGTAAAGACTCTGCCTGAAATCTGGGAGACCTGGGTTCAGTCCCTGGGTCAGAAAGATACCCTGGAGAAGGACATGGCAACCCACTCCAGTATTCTAGCCTGGAGAATCCAACGAATAGAGGAACTTGGTGAGCTACAGTCCATGGAGTCTCAGAGTTGGACACGACTGAGCAACTAACACTTTCACACAAGATATTCATAGTAGGTAAATCTGGGACTTCCCTGGTGGTCCAGTGGGTAAGATTCTATGTCCCCAACGCTGGAGGCCCAGGTTCCATCTCTTGTTAGGGAGCTAGATCCCACATGCCACAACTAAGACCCAGCGCAGTCAAATAAATAATAATAAGAGATATTCAGAATAGGTAAATCTATAGAGAAAGAAAGCAGACTAGTGGTTACCAGGAGCTGGAACAAGAAGGGGATGGGAAGTGATTGCTTTATGGGTATGGGGTTTCCTTTCAGGATGACGAAAAAATTTTGGAGCTAAATAGTGGTGATAGCTACAAAAAACATGAGTGTACTTATCACTAACTTATACCTTTAAAATGGTTACAATGGCTATGGTGGAAATCATTTTGCAACAAATATATGTATCAAATCAATATGTATATTTATCAAATCACATTGTCCACCTTAAACTTCTACAGTGTGTATGTGTGTGTGTGTGTGTGTGTGCGCATGCGCATGCACACACGCATGTGCAGTCCTGTCCCACTCTTTACAACCCCATTAACTGTAGCCCACCAGGCTCCTCTGTCCATGGGATCAAACCCACATCTTTTGCATCTCCTGCATTAGCAGGCAGATTCTTTATCACTGTGCCACCTAGGAAGGCAAAACTTCTACAATCTTATATGTCAATTATATGTCAATAAAAATGGAAAAAGTGGTTACAATGGTAAAACTTGTGTGTTTTACAATTAAAAAGTCAGTCTCCGTGTAGATCATGATTATTTATTCAACATTGATGAACACCTTTGGGGGTTTTATTTTGTTTGTTTTAATATTTATTTTTACTTATTTATTTATTTGGCTATGCTGGGTCTTAGTTGCAGCACCCAGATCTTCGATCTTTGTTACAGCATACAGAATGCAATGCAAACTCTTAGTTGTGGCATGTGAGATCTAGTTCCCTGACCAGGGATCAAAGCCAGGCCCCTGCTTTGGAAGTGTGGCATCTTAGCCACTGGACCACCAGGAAGTCCAGTGAACACCTGTTTGGTGCCCTGCATTGTACTGGGTGAGGAAGCCCAGCCCTGCGCTCAGACCTCAGGCTCAGTGAGAAGTGGCACCATGCAACTTCCATACAGCCTCCTGAGACACTCTCCATCCTCCTCTAATTCTGGTCTCAGGACACTGACCCTCATGGATCATACGTACAGGTTCCTTTGCTCTCCGACTTCAGGTTGCATGCTCAGCAGCTTCAGTCATGTCCAACTCTTTGCAATTCTACGGGCTGTAGCCCACCAGGCACCTCTGTCAATAAGATTCTCCAGGCAAGAATACTAGAGTGGGTTGCTGTGCCCTCCTCCAGGGCATTTTCCCAACCCAGAGATCGAACCTGTGTCTCTTACATCTCCTACATTGGCAAGCAGGTTCTTTACCACTAGCGCCACCTGAGACTTCTTGTTGGGCTCAGGCAAAGGGAGCCCCTTGAAGGAGGACAGGGGTTGGAGAGTGAGATCTCAGTAGTTTTTCCCTCAGGTCCGTCCCCACGTGCTCACTGCAGATGTCTGTGCCCCCAGACTGTAGAACCCAGGTCCAGGCAGGTGGCTCTTTCCAAATTCTAGACATAATTGCTCCCTCCTCTCCAGAATGTTCTTCCAGGTATGGATAACTGCTCCCAGGTGTGACTAACTTTGATAGTGTGCCATCCCATATGGGTTCCTAGCCCTCCTCCCACACCTTCACCAGTCTCTCCTCAACTTGTCCAGTTGTATATTTGCATTCTGCTGAGACTTGTTCAGACAGGTATTTAGAAGAGGCGACAGAAAAATAAATAGGCAATGAATAGACTGAAGTTAGTACTACCTTTAGTAGTATATCCAGGAACCGGGGAGCCCTAGCAGAATTGTTGCTATTGTTCAGTCACCGAGTCGTGTCTGACTCATTGCCACCCCATGGACTGCAGCATGCCAGGCTCCTGTATCCTCCACTATCACCCAGAGTTTGCTCAAATTCATGTCTGTTGAGTCAATGATGCCGTCTAACCATCTCATCCTTTGTTGCCCCCTTCTCTTTTTGCCTTCAATCTTTTCCAGCATCAGGGTTTTTTCCAATGGGTCGGCTACTCACATTAGGTGGCCAAAGTATTGGAGCTTCAGCATCAGTCCTTCCAATGAATATTAAGGGTTGATTTCCTTTAGGATTGACTGGTTTGATCTCCTTGCAGTTCAAGGGACTCTCAAGAGTCTTCTGTAGCACCATAATTTGAAAGCATCAATTTTTCAGCACTCAGCCTAACTCACATCCATACATGACTACTGGAAAAAACACAGCTTTGACTATACAGACCTTTGTCAGCAAAGTGATGTCTCTGCTTTTTAATGTGCTGTCTAGGTTTGTCATTAGCTCAGTTGGTAAAGAATCCGTCTGCAATGCAGAAGACCCCAGTTTGATTCCTGGGTCGGGAAGATCTTCTGGAGAAGGGAAAGGCTATCCACTCCAGTATTCTGGCCTGGAGAATTCCACGGGCTATATAGTCCATGGGGTCGCAAAGAGTCAGACATGATTGAGCGACTTTCACTTCCACTGGGTATGTCACAGCTTTCCTTCCACAGAGCAAGTGTCTTTTGATTTCATGGCTGTAGTCACCATCCACAGTGATTCTGGAGCCCCAGAAAGGGAGAGATAAACAGAGGGTAAATTTTTTAAAGACGTTTTTATTGTCAAGATAATCCATATTCATTGTAGAAAAACTGGGGGAATGCAGAAAGGGTAGAAGGAAACAAAAAAAAAATCACCAAATCCTCTTCATACTCACCATTAAAATGTTAGTGGATTACTTTCGAAGTGGGGATATTTTTCCTAGTTCACAATTAGAATCATGCCTACGTGTTAATGTGGATGGACCTTGAGGACATTATGCTAAGTGAAATAAGTCAGAGACAAAAGAACAAGTATTTGATGATTCCACTTATATGAAGTCCCTAGAGCAGTCAGATTCATAAAGACAGAGTAGTAGAGTGGGGGCCAGGGGCTCAGGGAGGAGGATATGGAGTTCATGTTTAATGGAGACAGTTTCAGTTTGGGAAGGTGAGTCAGTTCTGGAGATGGATGGTGGTGACAGTTGCACAACAGTGTGAATGTGCTTACGCCACTGAACTGTACACTTAAAAATGGTGAAGATGGTACATGTCATGCTGTGTATGTTTTGTGTGTGCATGTGTGTGGTCACTAAATCGTGTCCGAAACCTCATGAGCTGTAGCCTACAGGGCTCCTCTGTCCATGGGATTTCCCAGGCAAGAATACTAGAGTGGGTTGCCATTTCTTCCTCCAGGGGATCTTCCCAACTTAAGGATCGAGCCTTTGTCTCCCGTGACTCCCGCATTGGCAGGCAGATTCCCTTCCAGTGAGCACAAGGATAGGAAATGTTACATAGAGACAGGCAGCAGTAGGCAGGGGACCCCAGACTTAAAGGGACAGATATCATTATGCGAGTCTTCTAGGGCTACCATAACAAATTATCACAAACTGGGTGGTTTAAAAGAATAGGAATTTACTCTCTCACAGTTCTGAAGCCCCAAATTCTGAACCAAAAGGTTGGCAGGGTCATGCTCCCTACAAAGGGTACGGGGAGGAACTTCCTTGCCTCTTCCAGCTTCTAATGGTTGCCAACAAGCCTTGTTATTGTTCTCGTTCAGTTGCTAAGTTGTGTCCAACTCTTTGCGACCCCTACGGTTTGTTGCCTGACAGGCTCCTCTTGTTCATGGGATTCCCAAGCAAGAATACTGGAGTGGCTTCCTTCTTCCTTCTCCATCTTCCCGGCCCAGGGATTGAACTTGTGTGTCCTGAATTGGCAGGTGGATTATTTACCACTGAGCCATCAGGGAAGCCCTCCAGTAAGCTTTGGCATTCCTCAACTTGTAGGCATCACTCCAGTCCATGCCTCTTTCTACACATAGCCATCTTACCTCTCTATGTCTCTGTCTCTTCACATAGCCTTCTTATGAGGGTATCAGTCATTAGATTAAAGGCCCATCCTACTCCAGTATAACATCCCCACCCTACTCCAATATAACCTCATGTCAACTGTTTATATCTTCAAAGACCCTATTTCCAAATCAAGTCATATTCATAGGTACTAAGAGTCTGAGTTTCAACATAACTTTCGGGGGAGATACACTTCAACCCACCACAGTGGGCAAGGTCCTTCATCTGTCCTACCTACCACCTAATTTGGGTTCCCTCAAAAGAAAGATGCTTAGGACTTCCCTGGTGGTCCAGTGGCTAAGACTCCAAACTCTCAATGCAGGTGCCCAGGTTCAATCCCTGGTCAGGATACCAGATCCCACCTGTTGTAATCAAGAGTTCACATGCTACAACTAAGACCCAGTGCAGCCAAATAAATAAAAATAAATATTTTTTAAAAAAATAAGAAGGATGCTTCGATGTTGAGCAGCCAAAACAGGAACACCCATGGCAGAAGCACCAGAAAGTCCTTTGGTCATCCACACATGGACTATGTCCAGGTATGGTAGGGCCACAATCATTCAGTCATTCAACAAACAAATATTAAGAACCTGCTTTGCACTAGGAACTGGGCTATGTATCAGGGATTCAGTGATGACTAAAACAGGTGAGCTCCTGGTAGATGATGGGGTTGCAAAAGAGTCAGACACAACTGAATGACTAAATAACAACAACAAAGGACAGGAGAGGTCCCAGCCAAGGACCTGGTATTTAGGAACGGAGTTGAGAAAATCACAAACTGATGCAGGAGAGATGCAGTAAAACATGCAATGTGATTCGTCAGATGGTCAAGGAAAGACCCTTTAGGAGATAATACTTGGGCAGAGATCTAAAGGATGAGAAGGATTAAACCATATAAAAATGCAGGCGAGAAACATCTCAGAGAGGGAAGAATATTCCAGAGAGGGTGAATGCGACTGCAGAGACCATGAGATTAAATAAGCTTGATGAATCTGAACACAGCATAGCTGATCCTTCATAAGCCAAAGATGAAGTGATGGCATATGGGAAAGGAAAGGTGGACAGAGGTCACCAGGTTGTAACTGGAATTCTTTTCTATTCAGTTCAGTTCAGTCACTCAGTCATGTCCAACTTTTTGCAGCCCCATAGACTGCAGCATGCCAGGCTTCCCTGTCCATCACCAACTCCTGTTCTGTAGATCATGGTAAGAAATGTGGATGCTATCCTATACTTGAGACTCATCTCACTAAACCTACCAATTGGTCTTAAAGTCACAGGCATCCTAACCGAACAAGTGATACTCAAATCCACTAATGTGGATGAGATTTTCTAGGGAGAGGGTCATGGAGAAGTTGAAGGAGAATGGATGATGGAAATCTAATATTGTTCAGTAGCTCAGTCATGTCCGACCTTTGTGACCCCTCAAGGACTGCAGCATGCCAGACTTCCCTGTCCTATACTATCTCCCAGAGTTTGCTCAAACTCATGTCCACTGAGTCAGTGATGCCATCCAACCATCTCATCCTCTGTTGTCCCCTTCTCCTCCTGCCCTCAACCCCTCCTAGCATCAGGATCTTTTCCAGTGAAAAAGACCTCTTTGCATCAGGTGGCCAAAGTATTGGAGCTTCACCTTCAGCATCAGTCCTTCCAATGAATATTCAGGGTTGATTTCCTTTACGATTAACTGGTTTGGTCTCCCTGCAGTCCAAGGGGACTCAAGAGTTTCCCCCAACACCACAGTGCAAAAGCATCAATTCTTTGGCACTCAGCCTTCTTAATGGTCCAGCTCTCACTTCCATACATGACTACTGGAAAAACCATAGCTTTGACTATACAGACTTCTATCAGCAAAGTGATGTCTCTGCTTTTTAATATGCTGTGTAGAGTTGTCATAGCTTTCTTTCCAAGGTGCAAGTGTCTTTTAATTTCATGGCTGCAGCACCATCCACAGTGATTTTGGAGTCTAAGGAAATAAAATCTGCCACTGTTTCCATTGTTTCCCCATCTATTTGCCATGAAGTGATGGGACCAGATGCCATGATCTGTAGTTTTAAGCCAGCTTTCCACTCTCCTCTTTCACTTTCATCAAGAGGCTCTTTAGTTCCTCTTCACTTTCTGCCTTTACGATGGTATCATCTCCGTATCTATGCTTGTGTGCTTAGTCGCTCCATCATGTTTGACTCTTTGCGATCCCATGGACTGTAGCCAGGCTTCTCTTTCCATGGGGGTTCTCTAAGCAAGAATACTGGAATGGGTTGCCATGCCCTCCTCCAGGGGATCTTCCCAACCCACGGACTGAACCCAGGTCTCCCAAATTGCAGGTGAATTCTTTATCTTCTGAGCCACCAGGGAATCCCATGAATACTTGAGTGGGTAGCCTATCCTTTCTCCAGGGGATCTTCCCAACCTAGGAATTGAAGCAGGATCTCCTGCATTGCAGGCAGATTCTTTACCAGCTGAGCTACCAGGGAAGCTGTATCTCATCTGCCTATCTAAGGTTGTTGATATTTCTCCCGGCCATCTTGATTCCAGCTTGAGCTTCATCCAGCCTGGCATTTCGCATGGTTGCTGCATAACAAATTAACCCAAAACTTAGCAGCTTAAAACTTTAAAACAACGCATCTATTACATGGGTTTCTAAGAGTCAGGAATCTGGGCAGAGCTTGGCTCGGTCTTCTGGCTCAAGGTCTTTGACCAGACTGTATACAAGATGTCAGCCAGGGCAGCTACCTAGTCCCAAGTCTAGACTGGGGTAGGATATGCTTCCAAGCTCACTCCTGCAATCATTGGCAAGATTCAGTTCTTCATGAGTACTGGACTGAGGGTCTTAAGTCCTTAGTGGCTGATAACCAGAAGTCTTCTCAGTTCCTTGCCATGTGGCATCTTCTTTTCTAAAAGAGTGAGCAAGACAGAAGCCATGATTTCTTTATAACCTAATCTCAGAAAGGACATCCTATCAATCTTCTGCTGGTTAGAAGTGAATCTCTAGGTTCAGCCCACATTCAAAAGAGGGTATTACACAGGGCATGAAGATCAGAGGTGGAGACCACAGGGAGCCATCCTTAAGACTGCCTAAAGCACCTAAACAACCTGACTATTTGAGGGTGGATGGCAGACAACCAGCCAGTGAAGGACCAAGACTACAGGCAAAAAGGAAGAGTGAGAAAGAGTGTAGGAGAGGATATTCAAGTTTCAGGCAGCTGATAATTTCAAATACTACCTAAAGGTCAAGTTACATGGGATGGAAAAGAAACTAGGAATTGGTCCATTGCAGGAGGACATTGATAACCTTTGCCCAAACCATTTCAGAGAACTGACAGGGGCTAGAGACATACAGACCAGTGTTTATCCCTCACTGACCAGCACGGTCACTACCTCTGCAGGAGGTGACCGGAAAAACCAGGAAGAACCTCCTCTCCCAGTCTAGGGCTTCCCACAGTCTTCTGACACCTCCCCCAGGAAAGCGACCTCATTTCTAAAAGACAAAACTGATTCTAGGTCATATCCCCCTGGAACAAGAGACCAATTGATGTGATTATCTCCAAGAGAAAGGGGGCACCTACTAAAAGTAGAACCTGGTGCCCCAGAAGGGAAGACATCGGGGAACCTAAAAAAGGGTCTCTGATAATTACCTGCCAAGATTTCAGAGTGAAGGGCATCTCCATGTAATAGCAAAGGAAAGAAAAGCCAGAAGTTTTTAAAGTTTTTTTTAAAGGTCTTCCTTTTTCATATATTCTGCAATTTCATTCTGTTTAATACAGGGCAGAATTCTGTTCCCCACTTTGTAGGACTTATTATATAGAATATCTTTGGTCCCACCAAAGATGGCTACAAAAAGGAATTTCTGTAAAGTGTTCTTCATTATAAAAATCAGAGAGCTAATTTCACAAATATTATTCCCCACTGGCCTGAGTCAGAAATACTGGAGCTTTAGCATGTTGGGTGATGCATATACCTGTAATTTTATGTGGGGAGGGGGAAAAAGAGAAATGAATGACTAGAGTGAAATCAAGACATGTTCAGAGTAGTTATCTCTGGATAGTAAAATTACAGATAATTCTTATTCTCTTCATCATATTTTTCTGTGTTTTACACAATGTGTGTGTGTGTGTGTGTGTGTGGTCACTCAGTCATATTCTACTCTTTACGACTCTTAGGACTCACAGGCTCCTCTGTCCATGGGATTTTTCAGCCAAGAATACTGGAGTGGGTTGCCATTTCCTCCTCCAGGGGATCTTCCTGACCCAGGGATTTGAACCTGCATCTCCTGTGGCTCCTGCATTGCAGGTGGATTCTTTGCTGTTGAGCCACCAGATGATGATGAAAATGAGAAGTTGGCAGGCTGAGAAACAGGCAGTAGTATGCACCAATTCCAATGCTCAAACAATGCAATACACACTAGGAGTATATTGACAAGAAAGAGGTGAGCCAATTAAAAGCCAGAATGGGACTGACCACACACCCATCCATCACCCTAATAAATTTCACCTAAGACCCAAGTTGGAGCCAAAATCCTCCATATTTAGGTCTGACACAGTAAAGCTTCCTCAGGTGTCCCTCGGGTTGCTTAGCACACCTAATAGATGTGCCCCATACACCTGGCAGCAAGCCCATCCAGTGAGATTCTCCAGTTAGGAAAATGGAAGCATTCAATGAACAGAGCAAAGGTAGATGGTTGAGTCCAGAATGTTGTCCCAAATGAGCTATCTGCTAGGTTCTTTGTGAAACCCTCTCTGCACCTCCTAGTATTAGAAGAGCTCATTCATCTTTTCATTTAACTAATAAAAATGAAAAGTACTTTCACAAAGATTACTCTCTGTCAGTCACCATGCTAAACACTTCACTCATATTATCTTCTTTAATCCATGCCACAATCCTATTATCCTAGTTGACAGATGAGTAAATAGAGGCACAGAGAAGTCAAGCAACTTTCCCAAGATCACACAGATGGCAGTGGTCAGAATCATAATCTGAACTTTACTCATCTGGCTCCAGAATCTTGACCCTGGTACTGTCCTGATTCCAACGAAGATCTGTTGACTCAGATACCAATGGACCTAGTGGCTAATGACGAACCCACAGTCTCATCAACACTTGAAACGACCCTCCATCCCCAAAGGTTACCTGCCTCCATTTTTTCCTGGTGATGCTGGTGGAGTCTCCAGATGGCTGACCTGGGAGGTTTCAGTTTTCCATCTTATTTCTCCTCATTGCCTAATGATCCCTCAGTTTTGCAAAGCCAGGTTATTTCATTCCTTCCTCTTCCTTGTATTTCTCATATCATGCTACAAGAAAATGTTTATTCATTATTCATTCCTTCACTCATGTATTCATTAAGTAAATGTTTATCCAACTGAGCTATGAGGGAAGCCCATAGACAGATAGATAGATAACTCACTTGGTAAAGAATCCACATGCAATGCAGGAGACCCCGGTTCATTCCTGGGTTGGGAAGATCCACAGCAGAAAGGATAGGCTACCCACTCTGGTATTCTTTGGTTTCCCTGGTTGCTCAGCTGGTAAAGAATCTGCCTGCAATGCAGGAGACCTGGGTTCAATCCCTGGGTTGGGAAGACCCCCTGGAGAAGGGAAAGGCTACACACTCCAGTATTCTGGCCTCGAGAATTCCATGGACTGTATAGTCCACGGGATCACAGAGTCTGACACGACTGAGTGACTTTCATTTTATATATATTTATATATATATATAGAAGGCAGGAGGAGAAGGGGACAGCAGAGGATGAGATGGTTGGATGGCATCACCGACTTGATGGACATGAGTTTGAGCAAGTTCCGGGACAGGGAAGCCTGGCATGCTGCAGTCCATGGGATTGCAAAGAGTCGGACACGACTGAGTGACTGAACTAAACTGAACAATGAGATTGGGCTTCCCAGGTGGCGCTGTGGTCGAGTCCAAGCTGGCACTGCTCACTGCAAGATAAGTCAATAAATCCAAGACGAGGTGTTGGGATCAGGAAGGGACTTTATTCTGGAACTGGCTGACCCAGAAGATGGCAGGCTAGAGCCTCAAAATAACCATCTTGTCAGGGCCCGCATGCCAGGTTCTTATGATTGGGGCAGGTTGAGGAAACAACGTAAAAAGACTATTCAATTCTTGCAAATGTCCCCTAGAATGGCAAGCCTCGGGCAGGGTAACGTGTTAGTTTTCACTTCCTTACAGTCCTTTACAGGTGGGCAGCTCAGGCTGTCTCCCTGCGGGAGGCTGTTCTGTATGCCTACCATTAAAAAAGAAAAAAAAAAAAAGCCACAGGATGAGGGTTAAAGTCACAGAAGCAGATCCAGCATGAATTCAAAGTTAACCCTTCCCAGTTACAGTGCTAGTGGTAGAGAACCCACCTGCCAAGACAGTGTAATGAATCCAAGCTCTCTGCTCACTGCAGGACTGAGGCAAGGAAAATAACTTTATTCAGAAAGCAGCTGACTGAAAAGATGGCAGGCTAGTGCCTCAAAATAACCATCTTTGGGGCGTCTGGATGCCAGGTTCTCTTATAGATCAGAGAGAAAGAAGCAATGAGAAACTAAAGTCAAAAGGCAGAATAGAGAGGGAGAGGCAGTGGGGAAGTAAAGTGAAAGGGTCTCCAGTCTTGCAAAACATCTCCCAGGGAATGGCCAGCCTTTGGAAGGGATGTGTTAATTTCTTCTGTTCACAGGTGGGCAGGGACAAACTATCTCTCCACTAGCTGAACAAAGGCACTTTAGTTTACAGTCAAATAGAGGGACATAGTCCTCCAGGCAAGCCAGTAAGTATGATTATGATAACAAAAGCAATGAAAAGCAAGTCAAAGAAACAGTTTCTAACATGGAGGCAGAGTTGGTTTCCTCCCTGTAACAGCAAGAGACATAAGAAGTTCCTGGGTCAGGAAGATCCCCTGGAGGAGGGCATGACACCCCACATATTGGCAATTCCCATATCCTAGCCTGGAGAATCCTATAGACAAAGGAGCCTGGTGGGCTGTAGTCCATAGGGTCTCAAAGAGTCAGACACAACTGAAGTGACTTAGCACATGCACACGCATAATGAGATTCACTGAAGGGTTTTTAAGTAAGAAAGAGATGTGCTCTGGGCTTTACAGGTGGCTCATGGTTAAAAAATTCACCTGCCAATGCAAGGGACATGGGTTCAATCCCTAGTCCAGGAAGATCCCACATGCCTCAGAGCAACTAAGCCCGTGAACCACAACCATTGAACCTGTACTCTAGAGCCCGGGAGCTGCAACAACTGAAGCCCATGCACCCTAGACCCCATGCTCCACAACGAGAAGCCAAAGCAATGAGAAACCCAAGCACCACAATGAAGAGTAGCCTCCACTCACTACAACTAGAGAAAAGCCCGCACAACAAGACCCAGCACGTCCAAAAATAAATAGATAAATTAAAAAAAAAAAGAAATCCCCTGCCAATGCAGGAGACTCGGGTTTGATCCCTGGGTCATGAATATCCCCTGGAGAAAGAAATGGCAACCCACTCCAGTCTTCTTGCCTGGGAAATCCCATGGGCAGAGGAGCCTTGGTGGGCTACAGTGTGTGTGTCATGGTCCAGGGGTGGGTTGGAAAAGAATTTCCACACATGAGACAAAATGAGTGGAAATAAAATTTATTAGAGTCAGAGACGCTGTTAAAATAGTGGGCCAGCTCAAGGGAGAACCAACGTTGAACAGGGGTCCTTAGTGCATTTTTATAGCCAGGGTACAAGGAGCAGGACAGGGGTCTTCTGAGTCATTTGCTGATTGGATGGGACACATATACTGGACGGGGGAAGAATAAGGCAAATACCTTCTCCCTATGTGGTAGGAGAGGAGACAGGTTATACTGCTCAGGAGGACCTGAATCTGTTAATAGTTGCAACATGGGGGAGGGAAGGACAATAAGGGTCTGGTTTTTCCATTCCTTCATTCCAAGACTTTCCTTGGTTTTATCTGCTCTTTCATCCTTGGGTCACCACAGTGTGGGGTCCCAAAGAGTCAGACATGACTTAGCAACTGAACAACAACAGATGTGCTCTAGTTTAAAACAGAGTGCTGACTGTGGTGTGGAGAATGAATTTAGGAAGGCAAGGGGGAGAGGCAGGGAGACCAGGTGACTGAGAACTGATGGTGTGAATGAGAATAAGAATGCTGCTGGTAGCAATGGAGAAAAAATAATCATATTGGAGACAAGTTTTGAAGGTAGGACAGGCAAAACCTGTTGGTGGATTGCATGTGGACACAAAAAAATTAAGGAAGCTTACTAAGTTTTTAACATGAGCAACTGGGGTGGATAGTGGGCAAGTATCAAGTCAAGGAACACTAGTAGAGGAAAAAGATCAGAAATATTCATCAAATGTGTGGTTTTGATAATTCAAAAAGACACATGTACCTCAATGTTCATTGCAGTGTTATAGAAACCATGGCAGTGGAAGAAGATAAGTGGCATTCAAAGGTGCGGAACAGCAGGGTTTTATTCAGTACCTGTGCTGGCCCAGCACAGTCATCTCCAAAGGCTGAGTGCCCCAGCTTTGTTCTGGGTATCTTCTATACACCATAAAGTTCCCACTCAAACAGCTCAGGTCCCTCCCCTCCCCAAGTAGCCCAAGTTCCCATGGATGCAACAAGCAAGCAAGATCACAGAAGCAAAAGCAGTGATTGATGAGCTACAGCTGTTAAAACAAGATAACAGGATGGAAAACAAAAGGTTGTGACTTTAATTTGGGGCTTTTATCTTGCCCCTATCTCAGCAGCACTCTTTAGAACAGCCAGGACATGGAAGCAACCTAGATGTGCATCAACAGATGAATGGATAAAGAAGATGTGGTACATATACATGGTGGAATATTACTCAGCCATAAAAAGGAATGAATTTGAGTCAGTTCTAGTGAGGTGGTGAACCTAGAGCCACCTCAGAGTGAAGTAAGTCAGAAAGAAAAAAAATATTGTATACTAACACATTTATAGGGAAGCTAGCAAAATAGTACTGATGAACCTATTTGCAGGGCAGGAATAGAAATAGACATAGGAAACAGACTTGTGTGGGGGAGGGAAGAGAGGGTGGGACAAATTGAGAGAGTAGCATTGCAACATATACATTACCAAATGTAAATAAATAGCCAGTGGGAAGTTGCTGTATAACAACAGGGAGCTCAACCTGGTGCTCTGTGACAATCTACAGGGGTGGGATAAGGTAGGAGTGGGAGGGAGGTTCAGTGCAAGGGGACATATGTATGCTTGTGGCTAATTCACATTGTTGTATGGCAGAAACCAACTCAACATTGTAAAGCAATTATCCTTCAATTAAAGTTTTTAAAAATTAAAATGAAAAACAATGTGGTTTTGGACCTGTTGAGTTTGAGGTGCCTATCAGTTGCCCAGGTAAAGATGACACGGCTTGAAGGGGGAGGGGGCGGGGGCGGGGAAGGTGATGTGATGGAGAATTGTGGGGGAGGGGGTGAAGGCAGTTGTCTCTTCTTCTTCCCCAGACTCCAACGTGCTTCCTGTGTTGGAGGAATTCCACATCATATGGTCCTGGTGGGAAACAAAGTCCTCCTTCCTCCATAGAAACAGGAAGTTCAGCCAGGAGTCAATTTTCCTAGCTTCCTTTGCTGTCCAGGCATGGCCATGGCTTAGGCAATGACACAGGGTTAGGCAATTACGCACAGCCACCTTGGACCCTAGGAACTAAAGGGGCAAAAAAAGCAGTTGCTATACAGAACTGATTCAGTCGCTGGCTGTAGTAGCAGTGCCATTCTGGGGGACAGTCAACCAACAGCTGAGATTTCTGCAATAGTAGCCATGGTATCCTTCAGAGCCGCTGTATGTCTTTGTTCTGTATGTCTTTTGCTATGATTCTGACTGTGAAACCATCTGTTCCTTTTCTGTGGCTTGCACTAAAAATCCTGAGTGATATGAGAAAATAGGTCTTAGATACTGCACTAAGGAAAGCCTCCTTTAAGACAGTGCTATTTAAGCTGGGTTCTGGACTTCCCTAGTGGTACAGTGGATAAGAATCTACCTGCCAGTGCAGGGGTACACAGGTTCGATCCCTGGTCCAGGAAGATTCCACATGCCTCGGAACAGCTAAGCTCCTGAGCCACAACTACTGAGCCCCCGCTCGAGGGCCTGTGAGCCACAACTGTTGAGCCCAAGTGCAGCAACTACTGAAGCCCACGTGCCCTAGAGCCTGTGCTCCACAACAAGAGAAGCCGCCGCAATGAGAAGCCCATGCGCCATCCTGAAGAGGAATCCCCTGCTCTCTACAACTAGACAAAAGGCCATGTGCAGCAACAAACACCTGGCACAACCTAGATGGATCGATTGATAGATAAAGCTGGGTTCCAAAGACTGAAAAGGAGCCAACCATGGGAAGAAGGTGGAAAGGAGTATGCCACACAGAAGGAACAACAAATCCAAAGGTCTGAAGTGGGAGAAACCTTAGCACCGTCCTCAGAACTGGAGGTGTTTGGACGGCATCACTGACTCAAAGGACATGAGTTTGAGCAAATTCAAAGAGACAATGATAGACAGAGAAGCCTGGTGTGCTGCAGCTCGTGGGGTCACAAAGAGTCGGACACAACTTGGCGACTGAACAACAGAGCCGGAACAACAGAGCCGCCTCATCCATGTAGGGTAAGGAGCAACAGGGAGAGCTGGGCTCGATATGGTAGAACCTTTCTCAAGGAGCCAGGATTCCAAGTTGTCTCTGCCTAGCTCCAAACCAAAGATTCCATCCAGCCCCTCCCTGTAGCCTTTCCCCTCCCCCACTTTTGGAACTCCGCCTATGCCGTTTCCACGGTTGGTCGTCATAGGAGTGCTCTGTTTCACAAACTTCTCAGGCCAGGAAGGAGTTGCATGTCGTTGAGGGGGGTCCCTGCCCCCCAGGCAAGGATCTCAGGCCAGGCCAGGACACCAAACAGGGATCATGCCCGTGTTGATACCCCCGGTGGAGCACAGCCAGGACACGCGCGTTGGGCATCCAGCATGGCGCGAGGCGACCAGGGCCTTGGCAGAGGAGGCACACCAGCTGACCGACCGCTGCGGGCAAGAGGCGGTGACCATGTGGCAACCCAACGAGAGTGTGCGGGACCCACACGTGGCGCACCACCTCTGCCGGGCCGCCTACATTCTGCCCTGGCGCTTTCGTGTGGAGATGCTCAAAGGGGGCAGCACCATGGAGAAGCCACCGCCGGGCGAGGGCGTTACTCTGTGGAAGAGCAAGATGAAGCCGCCTGCCTGGCATGCCCGCCTGCCGCTGCCCATGCACCGTGACGCACGGGCCCTGCAGACCGCCGAGGTGGTGCAAGCTCACGCTCGCGGGGCGCGCCTCACCGCCGCCCGCCTTGGCCGCGCGCAGCACCAGATCAATGGGCAGCTGCGGCTGCTGCAGCGCCAGCGCGAGGCTACGGACCGCAGACTCAGCGAAGTGCGCAAAGCACTGCTGATTAACCAGCAGAGCGTCAAGCTGCGGGGCTACCGGCCCAAATCTGAGACGGTGGGACCACCCCCGCCCCAGCCCAGCCGCAAAGACTCAGGCCTCCGCTCCCAGATGCGCAGAGTGGGCAAAATCCACCCTAGAGAGGAAACACTCCCCCATCACAGGCCCAAATCCACCCCAAGATGAGATGCCTTGGTTCCCAGTCCCAGAGACAGAGATCCTCCCAAACGGATGCGATCCTCAAATCCCTTGCCCCAGAAGTGTTAGTCGTTCTGTCATGTCCGACTCTTTCTCCAGTCCATGGACTGTAGCCCGCCAGGCTCGTCTGTCCATGAGATTCTCCAGGCAAGAATACTGAAATGGGTAGCCATGCCCTCCTCCAGGGGGTCTTCCCCACCCAAGGATCAAACCGGTCTCCTGCATGGCAGGCAGATTCTCTTTACCATCTGAACCACCAGGGAAACCTTGCCCTAGAGGGAGATATCTCTCAGTCTCCCTACTAGGGAGAGAAGGTGGGACCCTTGAGTCAGACAAGAAGCTAGATTTACCAAAAAGTAAAATCTACCACTCCCGGCCTAGACAAGAGGGTGAAACTCTCCCCCATGCATGAGACCCTCAGTGCCCCAAGTCCCCCAACCCCACTGAAAACACACAAGAAGCCCCCAGCTGAGTAGTGAGTGATGTTCTAGTCCCAAGAGATAATTCTCTTCATAATATTTTTTTAAACCCTAACCAACTCCCCACTCCCCTAGGCTTCCCAGGTGGCTCAGTGGTAAAGAATCCACCTGCCAATACAGGAGAGACATGGGTTCCATCCCTCAGTCAGGAAGATCCCCTGGGGGAGGAAATGGAAACCCACTTCAATATTCTTGCCATGGACAGCGGAGCCTGGTGGGCTGCAGTTCATAACATCGCAAGGAGTCTGACATAACTGAACATTCATGCACCAAAAACACCCCCCAGCCTCAGGGAATGAGAACCCCACCCCAGGCCTCACAGGGGTTAGGGTTAGAATTAGAAGAGGGACAGGTTCTGCCTAAAGACTGAGACCCTCAGACTCCTTAGACCTGTACCTGAGAGCTAAACCCCTAGCCAGGAGGAAAGAGTGAGAACCCCTAGTCCCAGCCCTGGTAAAATCCTTCCCCTAAAGTGAAATCCTGGACAGCCATCCCCAAAGGGGACAATATTCCAGCCTCCCTGGGGAGATATGAGACCACCCCACGCACACACACACACCCATAGGGTGGGTTTCCGAGTCCCAGCCCCCAAATCCAGACAATATGCCCTCAAAAGGGCAAACCCCATCATCATTATGATGAGACTCCTCCACTTGTAGCCTGGGAGAGAGGATAAGACTATCACCAAGGAAGGGGGAGCCCCTCAGCCCCAAAGAGCAATGATAACCTCCCCCCAAGTTAAGTCATCTCCATCCCAGCTCACTGGGCTCCTATCTGTAAAAGGAAGAAGCCCCCAGCCCTGCTCTGTAGAGGGTAAGACCTCCCCCAAGTGAAAGTTAGTCACCCAGTCTCATCCAACTCTTTAGGACTCTGTGGACTATATATAGCTCACCAGTCTCCTCTGTCCATGGAATTCTCCAGGCAAGAATACTGGAGTGGGTTACCATTCCTTTCTCCAGGAGATCTTCCCTACCCAGGGATCTAACTTGGGTCTCCTGCATCATAGGTGGATTCTTTACCATCTGAGCCACGGAGAAGCCCTGGTGAGAGCTTCCTAAAAGGGTAAATGCTTCTCAGAGAGTGAGATCCCCAAAACATGAGAATGCCCCCAACTCCATTCCCCAAACCCAGAGTTTATAAGGTTGGCAAACTCTGTACTATTCTAGAAAAAGAGCTTTCCTTCCCCTCCAGCCCTCTCCCACAAGTGTGAAAAATTCTCTCCTTGTTTGCCAGATCTCTGACAAAGCTGACAGTATGCTTACCTGGGAAAAGGAGGAGCTAAAGAGCATGAAGAGGAAGATGGAGACAGATATGGAAAAATCAGAGGCCTTGCTCAAGGTTTGGGACACCTGGGGCCTGGTTAAGGGGATTAGAGGGGACCCTTGGCTGCCTAATGGGCAAACAGCTTTAACCTTGGGGATTGTAGCAACAGCAAATCCTTCAAGCCACCCACCTGTCCCACCCTGACCTGACATTCACTGTATTTCCACTTTAGAAAATGGAAAGACTGAAGCTCTGAGAGATGAAATTGGGCCTCAAAATAATGCCTCTGTGCCCTAGTGGCTCAGATGGTAAAGAATCCACCTGTGATGCAGGAGAAACAGGTTCCATCTCTGGGTTGGGAAGATCCCCTGGAGAAGGGAATGGCAACCCACTCCAGTATTCTTGTCTGGAGAATC
The DNA here is from genome assembly GCF_029378745.1 of Bos indicus. NCBI lineage: Eukaryota > Metazoa > Chordata > Mammalia > Artiodactyla > Bovidae > Bos > Bos indicus. The sequence goes on along the minus strand of NC_091766.1, from coordinate 8,168,280 downwards.
CCAGGGACAGAGAAGCCTGGTGGGCTATAGTCCATGCAGTTTCAAAGAGTCAGACATGACTGAGTGACTAAGCACGCCCCTCTGTGCCACGCCCTGTCCTGTTGTTAAGTCCTTAAAACCCTCCTGTGAAATAGAAACTATGATTCTCATTAGAGATGGGGAATTCGAAACTCATAAAGATGTGACCTCACCCAAGTTATGGAGCTAGCCAGTGGTTCAGTCAGCTAGCTAGTCAGTTCAGGTATATATTTTTCCTCCAGATTTAGAGAGGTAAATTTACTATTTTAAATTTTGTATGTATTTTTATTTCTTTTAAAAAATATATTTATTTTTGGCTGTGCTGGGTCTTGTTGCTGCACAAGGGCTTTCTCAAGTTGCAGTGAGTGGGGCTACTCTCTAGTTGCAGTGCACGGGCTTCTCATTGCTGTGGCTTCTCTTGTTGCAGAGCACAGGCTCTAGGTTCACAGGCTTCAGCAGTTGTGGCTCAAAGTTTCAGGAGTTGCAGCACAAGGGCTCAGTTGCCCCACTTCATGTGGGATCTTCCCAGATCGGGAATGGAACCCATGTCCTCTACATTGGCAGATGAATTCTTAACCATGGACCAGCAGGCAAGTCCCGCTATATAGTACAATTATTAGTATAGTAATTGTATTAATATAAAAATATCGCTACTACTAATTGGCTTCCCTGATAGTTCAGTTGGTAAAGAATCTGCCTGCAATGCAGGAGACCCCAGTTCAATTCCTGGGTCGGGAAGATCCTCTGGAGAAGGGAAAGGCTACCCACTCCAGTAGCCTAGAGAATTCCATGGACTGTATGGGGTCACAAAGAGTCAGACATGACCGAGCGACTTTCACTATTGCTACTACTGAAAATTACTGTATTTTATATATATGTGTATATATAATATCGTATTTTCTTTATCCATTCATCTGTCAACAGACATTTAGATTGTTTCTATGTCTCAACTGACAAATAATGCTAAAATGTGCATGAGAGTTATTTCCCTTCAAGTTCCTGATTTCCTTTATATATGTACCCAGAAGTGTGAGAACTTCCTCATGTTTCAACTCAGGTGCCTTGAGCTCTTTACTCTGTATTATGTGTTCATCTTTATCAGCTCCATTCAGAGATGGTCCCTCACTGCATCCTTCACTCTTGCAACAAGGATTTCTTTATGATATCACTAATGGAGACATGAAAGTAGGTTTCAAGGAGCCTGTATGCACTTGTGACTTATCCATTTGACAAATATTAATCCAATACCCTGGTGTCCCAGGCACTGTGTTTGGCAGGTGGGACAAGTTGTGAACAGGCCTTGCCCTCAAGGAATTCACATTAAAGGGTCATTCAAATTAGGGACCAGCCAGGGTTGGGAGGGTGGAGTTAGGGGAAAGTGGGTGGAGTTAGGAGCTGGTGCGCCACTGTCCGTGGTGCTGAACCTTAATTGCACTCAACTTATTATACCTCCGATACAATGGACATGCGCTGTGTGTACTTACTTAGTCACTCCTTGTATCTGACTCAGTGACCCCATGGACTGTAGCCTGCCAGGATCCAATGGACATGAACTTGGGCAAACTTTGGGAGATGGTGAGGGACAGGGAGGCCTGGTGTGCTACAGTCTATGGAGTCACAAAGAGTCAGACATGACTGGGGGACTGAACAACAACAATATTGTACCTCCAGGCTGCTGTCATATTCCTTTATCTGGTGATCCTGAAAAATCCTTAAGTAAGTCTGAAACAGACAAGGGAGAAGACCCTGAAGGTGGCCCTGGTAGGGAAGGGCTTGCAAGAGAGAAAATGAAATAGGGGGGTGGGAAAAGACAGACAGAGGGAAACCCAAGAGAGTGTTGTTGTGTTGTTTAGTCACTAAATCTGGTCCGATTCTTTTTATGACAACCCCATGGACTGTAGCCTGCCAGGCTCCTCTGTCCATAGGACTTCCCAGGCAAGAATACTGGAGTGGGTTGTCATTTCCTTCTCCAGGGGATCTTCCTGACCCAGGGATCGAGCCACATCTCTTGCACTGCAGGTGGGCTTTTCACCACTGAGCCACCAGGGAAGCCCTTTCAACTTAAAATCATGAACTTAAATCTCAAATTGACAGTAAAAGGTTCCCAAAAATCTCACATGTGTCTCTGGAAGACTTGCTGCCCCACTGTGCAAGTTATTTCATACCTTCTCTTCCTTCATATCTGTCCAACTCCCTGCTCTTTCTTCATTTTCAAAGAATGACCCCAATGCATGGAAACCACAGAAGAGAATTTCTCTCATTTTTCCTCTACCAACCTATAACTCCATCTATCTACTATACCCACCTCCTCCCACTTCTCCTACATCATAAATATTTCTTTCTTCATCAGATCACTCTCAACAGTGAACAAATGGGGGATTATCCTTTAATGGACACAGATCTACTTAGGATGATAAAAAGTTCTGGAAATGGACAGTGGTAATGGTTACACACTGTGAATATACTTAACTGCTACTGAACTGTACACTTAAAATGGTTTAAGTGGCTAATTTTCATCTATTTTTTGTTGTTGTCATTCAGTCAGTAAATCATGCCTCTTCGAGGCCCTATGAACTGTAGCACACCAGGCTCCTCTGTCCTCTAGTGTCCCCCAGAAATTGCTCAAATTCATGTCCATTGAGTCAGTGATGATGTACAACCATCTCATCCTCTGCCGCCCCCTTCTCCTCCTGTCCTCAATCTTTCCCACCATCAGGATCTTTTCTAATTAGTCGCCCTTTGCATCAGGTGGCCAAAGTATTGGAGCTTCAGCTTCAGCATCAGTCCTTCCAATGAATATAGGACTGATTTCCTTTAGGATTGACTGGTTTGATCTCCTTGCAGTCCAAGGGACTCTCTAGAGTCCTCTCCAGCACCACAATTTGAAAGCATCAATTCTCTGGTGTTCAGCCTTCTTTAAAGTCCAACTCTCACATCCTTACATGGCTACTGGAAAAACCATAGCTTTGACTATCACTTTGTTGGCAAAGTGATGTCTCTGCTTTTTAATATGCTGTCTAGATTTTTCATAGAAAATATGTACTTCCCTGGTGGTCCACAGGTTAAGACTTCTACTGCAAGGGGCATGGGTTTGATCCCAGATCAGGGAACTAGCATGCTTCCACTAACACCCAGCACAGCCAAATTAATCTTTTGATCCCATCCTTCCAGATAATCCCCATTTCTCTGATTCACTCACTAGTCAATCTTATCTGCACACTTGTGGTCAGAAACTGGGTCCTTTTCCCCCAGGGCATCCCTGCAACCTAGCACAATTCCTAGAATACAGTAAGGGCTTAATGAACATTTGAATTAATGAATGAAAGACTTTATATCCATTTTTTACCCAAATGGATGAATCCCAAAGAAATAATATTCAGCAAAAGAAGCTGGATGTAAAAGTACACTCTGTATGATTCTGTGTATATGACATTTCAAATTTCAAAAGCTTGTTCTTAAAGAGTCAGGTAGTTAATTTTTTAAGCTTTGTGTGCAATACAATCTCTGTCACAATTATAGATGGTCCTCTGGTGCAAAATGATACACATTCAGTAGAAACTGTAATTCTAATCTTGAATTTTTATCTTTTTCTGAGCTAGCAATATGCAGTACAATACTCTCACCTGATCTGGGCAGCAGCAGTGAGTCACAGTTCCCAGTCAACCACTGGGTAAATAACTGATGCCTTTCTAGCTATTCTGTGCCCGTACAACCATTCTGTTTTTCACTTTAAGTACAGTATTTGATAAATTACATGAACTATTAAACACTTTATTAGGAAATAGGCCTTGTATTAGATGATCTTACCCACTCCAGTGTTCTTGCCTGGAGAATCCTAAGGACGGGGGAGGCTGATGGGCTGCTGTCTATCGGGTCACACAGAGTCGGACACGACTGAAGCGGCTTAGCAGCAGTAGATGATTTTGTCCAACTATAGACTAATGTAAGTGTTCTGAGCATATTTAAGGTAAGTTAGGCTAAGCTATGATATCCAATAAGGTTAAGTGTATTAAATGCATTTCAACATAATATTTTCAACTTACAATGTGTTTACTGGGATGTAACCCTGTTGTAACTTGAGGAAGATCATACTTAATTTAGACAGTGGAGTACATAAATAGCCAGAAACAATATGTACATGAATGAGCATGGCCATGTTCCAATACAGTTTTATTAAAAAAAAAAAAAAAAAAGATAGGGACTTTCCTGGTGGTCCAGTGGTTAAGCAGGGGATGCAGGTTCGATCCCTGGCTGGAGAACTTTTGTTTATTGTTGTTCAATCATTATATCATGTTCAACCCGTTTTCAACTCCATGGACTAAACCCACCAGGCTTCACTGTCTATGGATTTTCCAGGCAAGAGTGGGTCGTCATTTCCTTCTCCACGGGATCTTTCCAACCCAGGGATCAAACAAGCATCTCCAAGTGGATTCTTTACCACTGAGCCACCTAGGAAGCCCCACTTTCAGTCACTTTCCCCTATCTTCCAGCTTACAATTGACCTTCTCTGCCTCTCCTTCCTTGCTCCCAGACCCTGGCCTCCTGTCGTGATGCTCTGGTCTTCTGCTGTAAGGAGAGGCTCCAAGCTGTGGAGCTAATGAACCAGCCACTGGACAAGGTTCTGGAGCAGGCAGGCCGCCACTCTTGGGTGAACATCTCCCGAGTCCCCACTCCGCGCACACAGGGCCTGAAAACCCCGCCTCCAGACCCTGTGGGCACCTATACCCCAGGTAAAACCGCGCAGAAATGAGTCCAGTATAGTGGGTGCCCTTGGTGCCCAACTGCTCCCCCACTTCACGGCCAGAGGAGCCTGGCTGGCTACACTCCATGGGGTCGCAAACAGTCAGACATGACTGAGTGCCTAACACACGCATACACACACACCTCCCCCCAACTCCTGCAGAGTGCGCCACGGCGCTGTACGAAGCCAAGCGACTGTTAATGGAGTCCAAGGACACTTTGCTAGATATGGCAAAGAACGAGGAGGACATCCGAGAGCAACAGCAGCAGATAAGCGACCGCGTGTGCGCCTCGCTAGCGCAGAAAATGCGCGAGACCTTGGAGCTGAAGGTGCGCCCCGCTAGCGCCGCTCCTGGTTGGCGGCTCGAGTCTAGAATGCTATAGTATGGGGGGTTGGGGGTGGAGGGACGTAGGCAGAGAGGGGACCCGAAGCTGGTGTGATTCCGCGCTGTGCTCCCACCCACCCAGGATAGACTGAACATGACCTTAGGACTCATGAGGGGAACGATCCACCGGTGCACGAAATTCAACCAGGAGATGTACATCACCCGAGGCCTCATCAAGGTAGGTTTGGGGGAAAGGGTCTGCGGGGATGCGGCCAGGGGCGTCCGGGAGGTCAAACCTCATGGCTCTGCACACCGCACTCCGCCAGGGTCCTCTGTCCAAAAGTCACCTGGAGACTCGAGAGAAACTGGACAGACCTCTGGTTCGCATGTATCAGAGACATGTGGGCACCCAACTTCCGGAGGCCGCACGCCTCGCCCAGGTAAGCCCCTCTCAGTCCCTCCCGCCAGGCCCTGCCCTGGTAAGACTCCTTTCTCAAGCACACAGCCCAGGTGAGACACCTGACCCAGGTCTGTGAGTCCTTCAGCTCCCCCCGCCCCCAGGAAGATGCCTTCAGTACCCACATGTGCAGCGTGCTCAGTAGAGTCCAACTCTTTGCTACCCTATGGGTGCAGCCCACCAGGCTCCTCTGTCCATGGGATTTTCCAGACAAGAATACCCACAAGGAGTGGGTTGCCATTTCCTCCTCCAGGGGATCTTCCCATCCCAGGGATGGAACCTGGGTCTCCTGCATCTCTTGCATTGGCAGGCGGATTCTTTACCACTGAGCCACCTGGGAAGCTTAATACTCAGACCCATCTCAAATAAATTCCCCCAGTCTCTGCCCTACTTCTATCCAAGGTCTGCCCCTCCCCTCACCTTCATGAGCGTCCCCTTCTTCATACACGCCCTGTCACAGGTTCTTTTCCAAGTACATTCAGGCCCAGGTGTGTAACCCCCAACCCCATTCTAGGCTCTCCCCTCCTAGGGGTGCTCCTACCCAGGCGAGGTCCTTCCACACGCACACGTGACTCAGATGTGCGCCCCCCCAACCTGAGGCCCATGCCCTCTTCAGCTGTCGTCCTTTTACACGCATGCCTGGCCCAGGTGTGCCCGCCCATCCTAGACAGCACCACGCTCTGGCTCACCTGTCTCCCAACACTGCCCCTCCTCGTGTCCAGGGCACTGACAAGCTGCAGCGCCACATCTCGCACGTGGAAAAGAACCTGGATGAGCTGCTCTCCATGCGCAAGAAGCTCACCTGGAGCTTCAACTGCAAGAAGATCGGGCACGATGTAGACTACAGCGTGGTGCGCCTGCGCCTCCGCCAGCGGCACCCGCACGTGTGCTACGAGCAAGCGCAGCGCCTTGTTAATGACTGGGACCCACGCACGCCGCCGCGCGTGAAGTCCAACACCGCTATCACCAAGTGACAGGCGAACCCCTGCCCCAACAGGCCTCAGCCCAGTGGCCCTCCCTCTCTCCTGACCCCCTTCGCCCTCAGAGCGCCCTCTAGCAGAATTATAATTAAAAACGAGAATGCATAATTACCACTTATTAGGCTCGTGGTTCTGGTGGTGGTTTAGTCGCTAAGTCGAGTCCAACTCTCACGACCCCATGGACTGTAGCCAGCCATGTTCCTCTGTCCAGGGGATCTCCCAGGCAAGAGTCCTGGAGTGGGTTGGGGGTCTTCCCGGCCCAGGGATGGAACATGGGTCTCCTGCTTTGTGCACAGAGTCTTTACCATCTGAGCCAGCTGATCACTTAATCTACAGCACGTTATAGGCTATGCATCCTGGAAGTTATTAATGATAGGATGGATTTGGCCACTGTATTTTGGGGGTTCAAATCCCGGCTCCCCAATTTCAGATTATGTGGCCTTAGTCAAGTCACTACTTGTCTCTGGCCTCAGTGTCTCCAAGCCTGTAAAATGTAGAATTGTAGCATTAACTTTGGAGGCTTGTTGTAAGGGAATAGGAGAATGGTGACTGTATATAAAACATCCTTAACTGCAAATGAATTATTATTCCCATTTTACACTTGAGGAAAGTGAAACACAATGAGGTTAAGAAGATGCCAGAAGTCACACAGCTAGTCATTAGAAGAACTGGAATTTTAATACTTGACTCTACAGCTTGCTCTCTAAGCAGAACTGGGATTCTGCCTTTATTGACAAAACACACACTCAGGGATATAACTTCCTCCTCTGGAGCTCTATCTAGTGGAGGCTGTTTATTTTCCCAGACCCCAAGCAACTCCATAAAATGAAAGTCACTCAGTGAGTGTCCAGCTCTTTGTGACCCCATACAGTCCATGGAATACTCCAGGCCAGAATACTGGAGTGGGCAGCTATTCCCTTCTCCAGGGGAATCTTCCCAACCCAGGGATTGAACCCAGGTCTCCCGCATTGCAGGCAGATTCTTTACCAGCTGAGCCACAAGGGAAGCCCATAGGGAGGTCCAATTCAGCCCTCCCTGCTTTCCATTGCCCTTATCTCCATTTACCAGGGAGGGGGGCGGGGCAGGGGGAGGGCGGTGGATATTGCTTCTCCAAATTTTACAGCCTCCTTCATTCACTTATTAAGCCCTTATAAAGTGCCAGGTTCTAGACTTGTGGACACAGTAGGGGAAGGAGAGGGTGGGATGAACTGAGAGAGTAGCAGTGAAATATACACAATAACACGTGCAAAACAGATAGCTAGTGGGAAGCTGCTGTGTAACAAAGGGAGCTCAGTGCTCTGTGATAACCTAGAGAAGTGGGATGGGGGGGTGTAGAAAGGATGCTCAGGAGACAGGGGATATATTGTATACTTACAGCTGATTCACGTTATTGTACAGCAGAAAACAACACAACATTGTGAAGCAATTATCCTCCAATTAAAAATAAATTTAAAAAAAAAGAATATTGGGGGGGGGGGGCATTGGGAAGTGCCAGGTTCTGAGCCAGGCACTGAGAGTGAAGCAGTGAGCAAGGTTTACATAGTCTCTGCTCTCAAGGAACTTACAAGTTGATGGAGTGCAACCTGTGTCATCCTTTTTATTATTATTATTAATTCATTTTTTATTGAAGGATAATTGCTTTACAGAGTTTTGCTGTTTTCTGTCAAACCTCAACATGAATCAGCCATAGATATACTGCAGCTCTAGGGTGGCCTCCTACAGGAAGCCCACCTGATTGCACCCACTCATTCAGGCATAGCTCAGTTTCTCTTCTGTGTTCTTTTGGACACCCTCCCATCACAGAACTACTCACACTAAGCTGTGATAATCATCTGCTCTCACAGGAAGATTTCAGGGTGTGGTAGACACAGAATAAGGGGTGTTCATTCAAGCCACAAATACTTCGCAAGCAACTGCTTCATGCCAGAGACTGTACAGCAAGGACCAAGACACACATGATCCCTCTCTCATGAAACTGACCGTGCATAGGCTAAGAATGACCATCACAAATACAATCTTTTGGGCATAGCCCCTTGGACACAACTGAGCCCAGCCAACATTTTACAGAGAAGGAAACAAAGTTCAGGAAGGTGAAATTATTTGCCCAGGATCATAGAGCCAGCAAAGGACAAAGCAGGATTTAAACCTGGATCTGAGTCCATGTTCTTTCTCTCTTGCTCCAGGCTACAGACATCCATGGGCTCACCCTAACAACCAAGTGGAGGTGGAGCAAATTATGCTCACTTGACAGGGAAATACCCAAGAAAAAAGGGAGAGTTGTGTGCTCAGCTGAGGAGCAGGGGCAGGGGTTTCAAACCAGAAGTAACTACTCAAGAGTCCTTGGGCATCACAGTCAGCTCCCTTATCTCAAGAGGGACTTCACAGTCAGGGGCCTCCTGGGGTTCCCTGGGGCTCCAGTTTCCCTAGGATTGTTCTTCAGGCACCCCCTCCATATACCCATTCAGACGCCAACAGGAAGCAGCACACATGATTTGAAGGAATTTTAACAAAGAAATGACCATTGATCTCCATTATTCAAAGATTCTGTATTCGTGAATTAACCCAACTCACTAAAATTTGCTCCTAACCCCCAGTATATGTGGTGCTTTCTGGGTTATTTGCAGGTATGTAAAGAACAGGAAAAAAATTTTTTTGTGTCTGGACCTCACATTCCCAGAGAGTCCAACAAGGCAACACTCTGCCTTTCTGTTTTAGGTCTCATCCTTAAACAAGCGTCCCTTTTGAGTCCAATTTATGACACATTTGTGTGTGTATGTGTGTGAGTGCTTTTTGTTGCCAGTTTCACTGTTTCAAATTGCCCCTGTCATGCCAAAATGCCGTATGGTGACCCTAAGTGCAAGAAAGCTGGCACGTGCCTTACAGAGAAAATGCATGTGTTACACAAGCTCCCTTAAGGCACAAGTTATGGCACTGTTGGCCTTGAGTTCAATAGTAATAGCTCACATTAATGTCTAATATACTTTCATTGAACAATATATTATTAAGGGTTGTTGTTTAGTCGCTAAGTCATGTTTGACTCTCTTGCGACTGCATGGACTATAGCCCACCGGGCTCTTCTATCCATGGGATTTCCCAGGCAAGGATACTGGAGTGAGTTGCCATTTCCTTCTCCAGGGGATCTTCCTGACCTAGGGATGAAACCCGCATCTCTTGCATTGGCAGATGGATTCTTTACCACAAAGCCTGGGAAGCCCTTCACCATGCAGATACTGGGGGAATTGATGTCTCTATCTCCTCTCCTTCCCTAATGGTCAAAGTCAAAGAGAAAGGGAGTCTGTTGAAACACTCCCCTCAATCTCCTGAGGCATAGAGCCATCATCACTCTTCTGACTTCTGAGCCTCTCAGGGGTTCTTCCTGAGCCTGGAGACTGTCCCCTTTGTCTGTGTCTTTGTCCATCCATCTTCTCCCAGAGACATCACATGGGGATGCGAATATTCCCCTTGCATATGATGCTTTATCCTCTGGGTTGCCACCTGCAACCCTCATCCTAAACAACATAGCCCCAGTTTGTCACCTCAGCTCACCCAATGTTCCCTGAAAGCATTTTTTGCACAACTCTCTAGGTTGCTTTAGAGCTCATATTTCAGCTGGTGCTCCTAAGTCGAGTCCTAGGCACCCAGGAGGCCTCTCAATGATACTAAAAGTAAGTGTCCTCAACCCCATGTTAGAGTTAAAGAAATAAAGCAATGGTGACTCAATAGTAAAAGAACCCACCTGCCAATTTAGGAGACACAGGAGACGCAGGTTCAATCCCTGGGTTGGGAAGATCCCCTGGAGGAGGAAATAGCAACACGCTCCAGCATTCTTACCTGGAAAATACTCTGGAGAGAGGAGCCTGGTGGGCTACAGTCCATGGGGGTCACAAAAAAGTTGGACATGATTTAGTGACTGAGCACGCACAAAAAGACTTAAAATGCCACCTAACAAATGAGGGGTTAAGTCTGGACTTTTAAATGTGTGGGGATGTCCTCACAAGGAGATTCTGCACTGCTTCCCAAGAACTGTCCAGGTATCATTTGCATAAGAATACCTACAGTGCCTGCCAAAGATGCAGATTCCTAGGCCACACTCCAGACCTAGAGAATCTGAATCTCAGGAGGCGAGGTCTAGGAATTTGCATTTATCGTAAGTCTGATGCACACCAGTGTTTTAAATGCATTCCATCCCTGCTGCCAACTTCCCAGGGCCAGCTTCTGCACTGGCCACAGCAGACACTAAAGGAGGGACCCACAAAAATGTTTTCTTTTTCATTTCTTTTAAAGGCAGAAAAAGCATATAAATACATGAAAATAAATGTATAATAAACACTGGTGGTTCAGTGGTAAAGAACCTGCCTGCCAATGCAGGAGACGTGGGTGCAATCCCTGGGTAGGGAAGATGCCCTGGAGAGGGAAGCAGCAACCACTGCAGTATTCATGCCTGGAGAATCCCCATGGACAGAGGAACTTTTGATGGGCTACAGTCCATGAGGTCGCAAAGAGTCAGACACAACTGAGCATGAACACACACTGACAGCAGCAAGGAGTCCACACACTCCAACATTTTAAATTTTTCAAAAAACATTTCCTTTAGATCCCCAGGCTCTGTATACATTGTAATGAACAGTCTTACCAAATGTTTTTATCACAGTAGCACATGAATGACTAGCTTTCCAGCATGTGAACATGCACCCTTGTCACGTACTGCTAAGCCAGGGTTTCTCAATCATGGTACTGCTGACATTTGGGGCCAAATACTACTTTGTATTGGGTTTGTATTGGGGTGTGTCCTATATATTGTGGAATATTTAGCTGCCTCCTTGACCCACTGAATGCCAGTAACATCTCCCTCCAACTGAAGACAATCTAAAACATTCATAGGCTATGTCAAATGTCCCAGGTGGAGGGGTAAATTTGTAGAATTGCCACTGATTTCACTTTCCACTTTCATGCATTGGAGAAGGAAATGGCAACCCACTCCTGTGTTCTTGCCTGGAGAATCCCATGGACAGAGAAGCTTTGTAGGCTGCAGTCTATGGGGTCGCACAGAGTTGGACACGACTGAAGCGACTTAGCAGCAGCAGCAGCAGCAAAAATCATTATACCATTAAGAATCACTATACCAAGCCAGGGCTTCCCAGGGGGCTCAGTGGTAAAGAATCCACCTATCAGTGTGGGAGACACAGTTTCAATCCCTGAATCGGGAAGAACCTTTGGAGGAGGAAATGGCAACCCGTTCCAGTATTCTTGCCAAGATAATCCCATGTACAGAGGAGCCTGTTGGGCTACAGTCCGTGGGGTCACAAGAGTCAGATATGAGTGAGCAACTGAACAAGCACACATGCACACATGCCAAGGCAGTGTCATAAATTTGGGGTTCTCTTAAGAAAATACTTTTATCCTGGTACCAAATTCTGTATTAGTTAGATTATAGGTTTTTAAAAAAACACAGATTGCTTGACTAACAGGGAAGGCTTTTGGCAAAGTGACCCATTCTTGAGGCTACAAAAGAGAAAACAGTCCAGATCTGATGGGCTTCCTTACTGTCCTCTGGACACTGAGAACTCTTCTCTGACTTTCCAATCACACAGGACTATTCATGCATGATTACTTGGCATCACAATAATTAGACAGTGACCAAATTTGTATCACAGTAACTTGGTGGTAAATTCAATTTTATTAAAACATTTATTTATTTGTTTGTTTAGTATTTGACAGATTTAATTCAATTTTGCTTATATTGATTTTTAATGAGTTTTTTCCCCTTTGAAAGTTTCCATTCATAGGATCCTAGTATGGTCTCATTAAAAAAAAAAAAAAAGCAGAGGCATCACTTTGCCAACAAAGGTCCGTATAGTCAAAAATATGATTTTTCTGGTAGTCATGTAAGGATGTGAGAGTTGGATCATAAAGAAGGCTGAACACCAAAGAACTGATGGTTTTTGAATGGTGGTGTTGAAGAAGACTCTTGAGAGCCCCTTGGACTGCAAGGAGATCAAAACTGTTAACCCTAAAGGAAATCAATCCTGAATACTCATTGGAAGGACTGGTACTGAAGTTGAAGCTCCAATTTTTTGGCCACCTGATGAGGAGAGCCAACTCACTGGAAAAGACTCTGGTGCTGGGAAAGATTGAGGGCAGGAGAAAAATTTGGCAGCAGAGGATGAGATGGTTGAATCACATCATCAGTTCAATGGACATGAGTTTGAGCAGACTCCAGGAGATAGTGAAGGAGAGGGAAGCCTGGCGTGCTGCAGTCCATGGGGTCACAAAGAGTTGGATATGACTTAGCGACTGAACAACAGCGACTAAAATGTTCTCACTAAATATTCAGGAATAGTATTAGCGACAGGAAAGATGATTAGAAAGCTACAAAGTGATGCTTGAATTCCTTCTTGCAGCTAAAGAAAGGCTCACTTACCACAAAGTAAAATAAATATATTATATACTAAAAATAAATAAAAACACGGAGACCCAGTGTAACAGTGTGTGCATGCTCAGTCCTGTCTGACTCTTTGCAATCCCAGCACAGTAGCCTGCCAGGCTTCTCTGTCCATGGGTTTTGCCGAACAAGAATACTGCAGTGGGTTGCCACTTCTTTCTCCAGGGGATCTTCCTCACCCAGGGATTGAATCCACATCTCTTGCATTTCAGACAGATTCTTTACCACTGCGCCACTGGGGAAGCCCCACAATTATTTTTATCTGCACTTACTTGGTCAAAACAACAAATACATTATAAATATTAAAAAAAATTTGGTAAGTACAAAACACAAGAAGTAAAGTTTTTATCTAATATTTTGATGTTTTTACACTTTTTTATAGTTGATTTACAATGTTGCATTAGTTTCAGGTATACAGCCAAGTGACTCGGTAATACATATACACATATCCACTCTTTTTCAGGATTTCCCTGATGGTTCAGTGGTAAAGAATCCACCTGCCAATGCAGGAGACACCGGTTCGATCCCTGGGTTGGAAAGATACCCTGGAGAAGGAAATGGCAACCCACTTCAGTATTCTTACCTGGGAAATCCCATGGGCAGAGGAGCCTGGCTAGCTAGAGTCCATGGGGTTGCAACGAGTCGGACATAACTTAGCAACTGAACAACAACAGAATATTGAGTGGCGTTCCCAGTGATCTTCTATTTCTTAAGCCAGTTACAACAGTCAAACATTTTCTAAATAATATACTTTTTAAAACATTATTTATTTTAGTTCCCACCTTGTGTTAGTAGAAGTCCAGAGCCCCTTTTGTCTCTTTCCTCCAGAGACATAGCCATGCACCACTAAGCCACTATCTGCTCCCATCTCCCCCAGTTCATCACCTGTGTCACTTTCTGACTCAACCCTTACATGTTCCTGCAAACCATCACATTCCTATTTGGTGAGAGCTACCATGATGGCTTCCAGGTGGCTCAGTGGTAAAGAATCTGCCTGCCAATTCAGAAGACGCAGGTTCGATCCCTCGGACAAGAAGGTCCCCTGGAGGAGGAAATGGCAACCCATTCCAGTATTTTTGCCTGGGAAACCCCATGGACAGAGGAGCCTAGCATGCTACAGTATATGGGGTCGCAAAGAGTAGGACACGACTGAGCATGCAAGCATGTACCTTGAGGTGTACTGATCCCTGTGTTCTGGGTTGAGCTCTGATTGTCAGTGTGGCCTGGAAAGGGCAGACCTGTCTTGCTCTAGGAAACCCCTGCCTAATTTTCCAGCTTTATCCCTCATCCTTTTATTCTGCAGGAAGTAGTGAAGAACATGGATACTGAAGTCAGAAATTAGTTCAAACTCTGGTGCTGCCAAGCACTCATTGAGAAACCTTGACCAACTTATTTAATCTCTCTGTACCTCAGCTTCCCCAAAATGTAAAATGGCCATAATCAGATGGTAATTAGACTTATTGTAGTGATCATTTTGCAATGGATATAAATGTTGAACCATTATGTTGTACACCTGAAAATAATACATGTATGTCAACTATATTTCCATTTTTAAAATGTTCTTAAGTGCTCGCTTCGGCAGCACATATACTAAAATTGGAATGATACAGAGAAGATTAGCACGGCCCCTGCGCAAGGATGACACGCAAATTCGTGAAGCGTTCCATATTTTTGAGACACTGATGTATAGAACAGTCTTATGGACTCTGTGGGAGAAGGAGAGGGTGGGAAGATTTGGGAGAATGACATTGAAACATGTAAAATGTCATGTAAGAAATGAGATGCCAGTCCAGGTTCGATGCACGATACTGGATGCTTGGGGCTAGTGCACTGGGACGACCCAGAGGGATGGTATGGGGAGGGAGGAGGGAGGAGGGTTCAGGATGGGGAACACATGTATACCTGTGGCGGATTCATTTTGATATTTGGCAAAACTAATACAATTATGTAAAGTTTAAAAATAAAATAAAATTTTAAAAAAATGTTCTTAATACCAGTTTTTACCTCACAGGGCTATTAGAATTAAATGGGATAATCCACTTAAAATGTTTAAGGGGGTAAGTGGGAGGTTCACGAGGGAAGAGACATACCTATGGCTGATTCATTGCTTTGGCCACCTGATGCGAAGAGCTGATTCATTGGAAAAGACCCTGATGCTGGAAAAGATTGAAGGCAAGAGGAGAAGGGCAGGCAGAGGATGAGACTGTTGGTTGTCATCACCAACTCGACGGAAATGAGTTTGAGCAAATTCAGGGAGATAGTGAAGGACAGAAAAGTCAGGCATGCGGAAGTTCATGGAGTCACACAGAGTTGGACACAACTGAGCAATTGAACAACAATGGCTAAGTAATATTGATATATGGCAGACACCAACACAATATAAATGTAAAATAGTTATCCTGAAAAGGGAAAGTGAAGTCCCTCAGTCGTATTTGACTCCCAGGGACCCCATGAACCGCAGCCCACCAGGCTCCTCCGTCCATGGGATTTTCCAGGCAAGAGTAATGGAGTGGGGTGCCATTGCCTTCTCCAACCAGTTAAAAGTAAATAAACCTAAATAAAATAAAGTGCTTAAGAGAGTGAGAGGAGGTTCAAGACAGAGGGGATATATATACATATAGCTGATTCACTTTATTACACAGCAGAAATTAATATATCATAAAACAATTATACTCCAATAAAAAGTAAAGACATAATACCAACAAAAAAAAAATTTGTTTTAATTTTTAAATTAAGTGCTTAAGAGAGTATCTGGCACACAGTGAGTACTCCTAAACAGACAACACGGATTTTGACCTGTGTAATTAGAAGTTTTATAAAGAATGAGTAAGGTGTAAATGGATGGATGGAGAAAACTTACTCAGTGGAGACAAAGCAGGTCATAAAAGGTTGCCTTAAAGAAGCTGACTTCTTTATCGTCTGAGCCACCAGGGAAGCTCTGTCACTGACATTTGAACATAAGTCAGTTAGGTAAGAACCTACTGCATAGCATAGGGAAACATACTCAATATTTTGTGGTAACCTAGGTAAGAGAAAGGAGAGTGGGGACAAACGTTCCAGAAAAGGGGAACAGCCTGGGGAAAGGTTCTGAGACAAGGGAGAATGCATATGGTACAATTGGAAAGCTGAAAAAACAGTTTTAGGATGGTAGCAGATGAGACTAAGTAGGCGGCCAGGGACCCAGTGTTGCAGATCAGATTTCTGTCTGATGTGGTCCAGATACTTCCTCTCTTATAATTCATTTGAGAGCCCCCCTCCTTTCTTCTGCACATTCTTCATTGTCTCCTCAGACTGATCTCTGTTATAAAGTTGATTTCTTACATCAAGAATCTCATTAACACTGATGAACAATTCTGCAAACTGCCAGTACACTTGAGGGCTCAACTATTGTCAACAGGTGCCTTGAATCCCTGCAGAACACTAGAGGGCCTGGCCTACAAAAGACACATGAGAGGATGCTCAAAATCTCTAATTATTAGAGATTAGATCAAAACCATAATGGGATATCACCTCACACCAGTCAGAAAGGCCATGATCAAAAAGTCTACAAATAATAAATGTTGGAGAAGGTGTGGAGAAAAAATAAACCCTCCTACAGTATTGGTGGAAATGTAAACTGGTACAGCCACTATGGAGAACAGTATGGAGATTCCTTTAAAAACTAGGAATAAACCTACCATATAACCCAGCAATACCGCTACAGGGCATATATCCAGAGGAAACCATAATTCAAAAAGATACATGCACCCCAATGTTCATCACAGCATTTAGATTGCTTCCATGGAAGCAATCTAAATGTCCAACAGATGAATGGATAAAGATGTGGCCTTTTTATACAATGGAATATTACTCAGTCATAAAAACAGAGTTAAATAATGTCATTTGCAGCAACATGGATGGAACTAGAGATTATCACACTAAGTGAAGTAAGCCAGACAGAATAAGACAAATATCATATGATATTGCTTATGGGATTCTTTTTTAAAAGGGGGGGTGCAAATGAACTTATTTATAAAACAGAAGTAGGGTTACATGTGTAGAAGACAAACTTAAGGTTACCAGTGGATAAGGGGGAGTATAGATTGGGAAATTGGGATTGACATATACACACTACTCTATGTATTTAAAATAGAAAACCAACAAGGACCTACTGTGTAGCACAGGGAAGTATACTCAATATTTTGTCATAACCTATAAGGGAATAGTGGAGTAGGAAATAGCAACCCACTCCAGTATTCTTGCCTGAAGAATTCCATGGACAGAGGAGCCTGGCAGGCTACAATCCATAGGGTCTCAAAGCGTCTGACACGACTGAAGTGACTTCGCACACACATAAGGGAATAGAATCTGAAAAGGAATATATACAGCAAAGCTGAATTACTTTGCTGCACACTTGAAACTAACACAACATTGTAAATTGAGGAAAGTCTTCACTGGGTTTGACTTGGGTGGTCTTGGAGATACTTACCTTTCTGAGTTCTGACACTATGTCCTGCAGCAGCTGGAGGCTGAGATGGGCAGATCCTATGCCATTCCACTTGGAGGAGTCACTTTGGGACAGAAATCTGCAGGACTGACTTTTGCCTCTCTTCATTCACATCTTGGACTACTGTCCCATCACCCTTCCAGTCCCAGGGCCTCTTGTCTCCATTGATTCTGTACTAAGCCACCCTTTCTCATGATCATCCCCATCCCACATCTCTGCCTGGAAGATCCCCATGTAAGCATGTCTCTTCCTCAAGGAAGTCTTCCTAGTTATCAGTTGGTCTCAGATACCCATGCTTCTCTCCTCCACCATACTTATTTCAGCTTCTGATTATGTATTCATTAGTGTGATTGTTTTGCTAATGACTGTCTCCACCCAATAAATGTAAGGTCCATGACAGCGTGGATTATATCTAATTTTTCTCCATTATATTTACTATACCTGGAATATAGTAGGCAGTTAATAAACGTAGCAGAAAGAGAAAAGAAAGGAAGAATAGAGGGAGGGAAGGAGGCAAGGAGAAAAGAAAGAAGAAAAAAAAAAGGAAGGAATGGAAGGAGGCAGAGAGGGAGGAAGTCTTATCTAAAAATGGTCCCCCTAGTATGGAAAAAAACATTCTTTGTGTAACACCATTAAACATCCTATTTAAAACATCTTCACAGTTCCATTATAATCCCTTCTCCAGCAGCAATTTCCCACCCAGGCACCCTTTCACATTCCTGCTGGAATTCTCTCTCACTCATTAGCTCCTGTCTCTTTCCTCACCCATTTCTGAACACAAAAACCTGTTTATGACTCTTCATTGCAAGAGTAACCACAATTGCCATTTCTGCTTGTTCATGGCACTAACACATGATAATTATCCTTTTTATCTTCATCTCATGCCTCATTAATAGCACAATAGCCATCACTTATTGCTATTAAGCCATTGCTTCTCACAGTGGTGTGAACCTGGTCCCTTCCCAGAAGAGTCAGCTGAGGTTATTGATAGTATCAGTTTATGGCCACCTCTTTCCCTTCTTTTCTCCTCCACCCTTATCATGAAAAAGACATAAGAGTACACACACCACTTGGCTTCTAAAACAAACCAACTGACCAGAGCTAATATCCTTGTGCAGAATGAAGAGGCAGGTGTACTGGGGTTGTGGCAGGGGTTTTTCCGAGTCTCGCAACTAGCTAGTGGAGATCAGTAAGTCTTCAGCTGCCATCCAGGTCACAGATGTTGGTCATCTCAACTAGGAAGTGATGTTGGAGAGAAACAGATGAATTCAAAAAGTATTGGTGAAGTAAAATAGAGTGCTTTCTGAATAATGGACCAAGGGATGGAACCCAGGTCTAATGCATTGGCAGATGGATTCTTTACCATCTGAGCAATCAAGGAAGCCCAAATAACGGACACCATATCATATATTAACACACAAACATGGAATCTAGAAAAATGGTACTGATGAACCTATTTGCAGGGCAGGAATAAAGCTGTACATTTATAGAATGGCCATGTAGACATGGTGAGGGAAGGGGGCGGGTGGGACAAACTGTGAGAGGAGCACTGGCACCCATACATTACTGTTGTAAAACAGCTAGTCAGAAGCCGCTGTATACCACAGGGAGCTGAGCCCGGTGCTCTGTGGCAACATAGAGGGGTGGGATGGAGGTGCGAGAGAGACTTCAGAGAGAGGGGGATATACGTATACATACAGCTGATTCGCTTCATTGCACAGCAGAAACTAACACAACATTGTAAAGCAATTATACTCCAGTGAAAAATTAATTAAAATTTTAAACAAATAAATAGTAGACACTTTTCTAAGTGCCTTGGGTATGTTAAACCCTCACAACACACAAGTAAGGTGGGCATTTTCGCCTCTTATTCACAGACAAGGGCATAGAACCACCAAGAGGTTACATAATTCAAGTCACTGGGGTCAATATCCAACCCAGGCAGTTTGATTCCAAAGCCTACATCTTTTACCATTATGCTATATATCTTCCTGCTAAATTATCTGCTTGCTAGAGAGTTTGCTAGCAATCTTCTGCTTGCTAGAAGATTCCCTACATATATGCATCTCTTCCTTCCACATCCCTTTACACACACATGCACACACTCACATACACATACACCCACATCTACAGCAGACTGGTAGGAATGGGGAAAATTGAGATATGTAGATGTCCAAGGAGTGGGCCAGGTCAGAGAATGTGGCCATGCTGAATGGAGGCATTCACTCAAGTTCAGAGAGAGAACTTCATTGGTTGTCAGACCTGCTTTAGGTCACACTGAGAAGCTTGTGTGTGTGTTAGTCATTCAGTCATGTCCGACTCTTTGCAACCCCATGGACTGTAGCCTGCCAGTCTCCTTTGTCTATGAGATTCCCCAGGCAAGAATACTGGAATGGGTTGCCAGTTCCTTCTCCAGGGAATCTTCCTGACCTAGGGATTGAACCTGGGTCTCCCACATTGCAGGCAGATTCTTTACCATCTGAGTTACCAGGGAACTGAAAAAAAGTCTGAGAAGCTTGGGTTAACCCATTTATTCTGCTGAGCTCCTTAAACTGGATCTTTCCTCTTTGGTTTCTTTTTCATTGTTCTGGTGCTTGGACTATGAAGGAAGAAAAATAAGAGGACTCATCCTGATACCTTGTTTATATGTTGTTGTTGTTTAGTCGCTCAATCATGTCCAACTCTTTTGTGACCTCATGGACAGACTATAGCCCCCCAGGTTCCTCTGTCCATAGGGTTTCCCAGGCAAGAATCCTAGAGTGAGTTGCCATTTCCTTCTCCAGGGATCTTCCCCATCCAGGGATTGAACCCACATCTCCTGCATTGGGAGCTGGATTCTTTACTGCTGAGCCATGTGGGAAGTCCACCTTGTTTATATACCAACATAATAAATTGTATGTGTTTACACTGTTGGTGGGAATGCAAACTAGTACAGCCACTATGGAGAACAGTGTGGAGATTCCTTAAAAAACTGGAAATAGAACTGCCTTATGATCCAGCAATCCCACTGCTGGGCATACACACTGAGGAAACCAGAAGGGAAAGAGACACGTGTACCCCAATGTTCATCGCAGCACTGTTTATAATAGCCAGGACATGAAAGCAACCTAGATGCCCATCAGCAGATGAATGGATAAGAAAGCTGTGGTACATATACACAATGGAGTATTACTCAGCCATTAAAAAGAATACATTTGAATCAGTTCTAATGAGGTGGACGAAACTGGAGCCTATTATACAGAGTGAAGTAATCCAGAAGGAAAAACACCAATACAGTATACTAACGCATATATATGGAATTTAGAAAGATGGTAACAATAACCCTGTGTACGAGACAGCAAAAGAGACACTGGTGTATAGATCAGTCTTATGGACTCTGTGGGAGAGGGAGAGGGTGGGAAGATTTGGGAGAATGGCATTGAAACATGTAAAATATCATGTATGAAACGAGATGCCAGTCCAGGTTCGATGCACGATACTGGATGCTTGGGGCTAGTGCACTGGGACGACCCAGAGGGAGGGTATGGGGAGGGAGGAGGGAGGAGGGTTCAGGATGGGGAACACATGTATACCTGTGGTGGATTCATTTTGATATTTGGCAAAACTAATACAATTATGTAAAGTTTAAAAATAAAATAAAATTTTAAAAAAATAAATAAATTTTATGTGTTTACAACCGTTTATGCATAAGATTTGCCTACAATACCAATAGATATGTTAATTGTGTTATTTTTGCTAGTTAATAATTTTAATAAAATTTGCTGGTTTTCTAGTGAAAAAATAAGAGGACTCGGGACTCCGAAACAGCTGTCCTCAGAGTTCAGCTGTACTGCTGTTGAGCCAACTTACTTTTCTTTTTTTGGAGGGGGGGTGGATTATTATAGTAATTTATCATTATTTAGTATGCAGAGGAATTTTGGAGGGTATATTTTTTCTCTTTATAATTTATTTTAGTTGGAGGATAATTATTTACACTATTATGATGGTTTTTGCCATACACCAATATGAATTGACCATAGGAATACAGGTGTCCCCTCTTCCATTCACCCCATCTCTCCAGGTTGTCACAGAGCAGCGGCTTTGGGTGCCCTGCATCACACATGAAACTTGCACTGGTTATCTGTTTTACATATGGTAATGTATATGTTTTAATGCTATTCTGTCAAATCATCCCACCCTCTCCTTCTCCCACTGAGTTTTCTGAACCTCAGTTTTCTCCGAGCTATGTCACAGTTGTCAGCATTTGAGTTCCCATTGTTCAAAGTGCCTGAGAACAGACAGCTGCAGAACTCTGCTCCCCACTGTATTGCAAAACTTGCACAACTCTGATACCAGTGCCTGAGGCACATGGGTGTATTTCACGACTGTATCAACAGAATCCTGTCTGACAAGATATTGTCTCGTCTAGTCTTGTCAGGCACTCATGGTTTGTTTACCCCCAAGGGAGACTGAGATGATGAGAGTGGCCAAGTCTTTGAGCAACACCACCTCCTTTCATCATGAAGACTTCTTACGGCCGCAGCTCTCGACACAGGCAGAGGGGACCCCAGAGATGAGGACCTGAAGCCCAAAGGGAATCATGGATTGATGTCACAGATGAGAAGAGAGGCACGGGCAGACAAGGGGCTCTGTTGCTGCAAAGGCAAATTCATAGATGTGCCCCAGGGGTGAGTACGAGCTCTCTGGGTACATGGCCATTCTCTGGCCATGTGTGAAGGCAGAGCACAGCCACCATGCCTGTGGACTCACAGAAACATATTGTCAAAGGAGCACATGAGAGTTCAATGAACCATCTCCCCTCACTTTTTTGCAAAACAGTCTGAGAGACTGGGCAGCCTGGGGACTGGGTGTCCTCACACAACATCTGCCTGAGAAATAAGTCCATTTCAGGCCTGAGAAGCCATTGCCATCACTGTGAATAATGTCAACCCACATCTAAACACCAATCTTGTACTGACTGTGGTTTTACCAGTAGTCATTTATGAATGTGAGAGTTGGACCATACAGAAGGCTGAGCACCGAAGAATTAATGCTTTCAAACTGTAGTCTTAGAGAAGACTCTGAGAGTCCTTAAAGGGATCAAATCAGTCAATCCTAAAGGAAATCAACTCTAAATAGTTATTGAAAGGACTGATGCTGAAGCTGAAATTCCAATATTTTGGCCACATGATACGAAGAGCCAACTCATTAGGAAAGACCCTAATGCTGGGAAAGATTAAAAGCAGGAGGAGAAGAGGGTGGCAGAGGATGAGATGGTTGGATGGCATCACAAGTCAATGGACATGAGTTTGAGCAAACTCCGGGAGACAGTGAAGGACAGGGAAGCCTGGCATGCTGCAGGCCACGGAGTCACAAAGAGTCAGACATGTCTTAGCTACTGAACAACACAACATGGAAAAAGGCGGTGGTTTTTAAGCTCTGATACATGTCCGAGTCACCTGGGACTTTTAAAATCCCTGCAGCAACATACAGTTTGTGACATTTTGTGTCTGACCCCTTTTACTTGAACTTGATGATTTTAAGATCCATCTATATTGTTGCATATTGTTGTTGCTGTTCAGTCGCTAAGTCTGTTGTGTCTGTCAGAACTTTATTCTTTGTGTCTGAATAATATCTGTGGTATGGATATGCCACATTTTGTTTACGCACTCATCTATTGATAGACATTTGTGTTGCTTCCACCCTTTGGCTATTGCTGAGTAAGAATGGGCAATTTTTTTAACTAACTTTATTTTTTAATATTTATAAATTGCTCACTTGACTGCATCAGGTCTTGGTCGCCACACACAGGATCTTTGCTGCATCATGTGGCATCTTTCATTGTGGCACTCGGTCTCCAGAGCTCTCAGGCTTCAGTGGTTGCAGCTCACAGGCTTAGCAGCTCCTTGGCACATGAGATCTTAGCTTCCTGACCAGGGATTGAACCCACATCCCTTCTATTGCAAAGTGGATTTTTAACCCCTGTGCCACCAGGGAAGTCCCAAGAATAGGCAAATGTTTAGAGGCAGAATTAATCCAGAGTTCTAGTTGCAAGTTCTGGGAGAAAGGGAAAATATACTACCTAACCAGTATAGGGTTTCCTTTTGGGATGATGAAAATTTTCTGGAATAGATAGGAGAGATTGTGACACAACATTGAGAATGCAGTCAATATTACTAAGTTGTATTCTTTAGAATGATTACAGTGGGAAATTTTGGTATTTATGGTTTGATGATGAAGATGTTCTTTGCTCAGTTATATCCAACTCTTTGCGACCCCATGGACTATAACCTGCCAGGCTCCTCTGCCCAAGGAATTCTCCAGGCAAGAATACTGGGGTGGGTAGCCATTCCCTTCTCCAGAGTATCTTCCCAACGCAGGGATCAAACCAGGGTCTCCTGCACTGCAGGCAGATTCTTTACCATCTGAGCCACCAGGGAAGCCCTATTTATGGCTTAAGTCCCATTAAATCAGTTGGGCCACAACTGAACCAGGACTCTGGGTTTGGGAGCCATGCTTTAATTTTTTTTTTGCTTTAATTTTTTTCCTTTTTGTGTTTATTTCTTTTTTTATTTTTGAATTTATTTATTTTTTAACTGAAAGACAATTGCTTTACAGAACTGTGTTGGATTCTGCCAAACATCAATATGAATCAGCCATAGGTATACATATGTCCCCTCCCTCTTTGAACCTCCCTCCCATCTCCCTCCCCACCCAACCCTTCTGGATCATTGCAGAGCCCTGGTTTGAGTACTTTTTAAAATTCCCTCAGTGACTCCAAGGTATAGCAAGTTCGAGAACCACTAATGTTAGGAAAGGAGGGAGGACTATGAGAATTAAACATCCACACTTCCCAGGACTTATTAAGTGCCATCTCCTCCAAGACCCACCCATACTCTCACCACTTCAGTCATTTCCTATCACCTATCTGGCCTATTTCCATTTTAAATGCATGTCACCATCGAATTACGTTGTTCATTTGTTTGTTCACTTATTATTTGTCCCTTCCCACTAAATCAATGGTGTTCAACCTTACAATGCATTTGAATCATCTGGGACCCTATTTTTTTTAATAAATACTTTTTTTTCAGGGCAGAAATTGAGAGGTAGACATAGAGAAAAGACATGTGGACACAAGGGGGTTGGGAGGCTCGCATGAATTGAGAGAGTACATATATACCCTACCATGTGTAAAATGGATAGCTAGTGGGAAGCTGCTGTATAGCACAGGGAGCTCATCTCAGTGTTCTGTGCTGACCTAGAGAATTGGTATGGAGCGGAGAGGAGGGAGGCTCAAGAGGGAGATGGTATATGTATACTTATAGCTGATTCATTTTGTCATACAACAGAAACTAATACAACATTGTGAAGCAATTATATGCCAATAAAAAAAAAGGAGGGGGGAGCCCTTCCTTGATGGCTCAGTGGTAAAGAATCCATGTGTCAGTGCAGGAGACACAGGAGATGTGAGAAGGAAATGGCAACCCACTCCAGTATTCTTGCCTGAAAAATCTCATGGACAGAGGAGTCTGGCGAACTACAGTCCATAGGGTCACAAAGAGTCAGACACAACTGAGCATGTATGCAATAATAAATATAATTCATCAACTTTATTAATTGATTAATTAACAGTTGCTCTAATCCATGCTGACTCATCCTTTTCTGCCTTATGATTCCAGTTCTTACTGCACTAAGATTTCTTAAGCCCCGATTCCACCCCCAAGTCCTGTGTTAGACTTTTCATACTATGGTCTTGATGAGGGAGGTGGTATTATTCCCAGTTTATATCTATAGGGTTAGGGAGCACTAGTATCAATGCTGACAAGACCAGGCTCCCAGTTCGCAGAGCTTTAATGGAGGCTTTCCATGAGGCTGGCTGGGCGCTGAGTAAACAAGTGTGCCTCACCTTCTCACCAGCCAGCAGTCCTTTGGGAAAAATAGATGTCAAGTCAGCATAATCAGAGCAGTGTCACTGCCCGGTAGAAGTGCAGGGAGCCCTGGAAACTGGGATCTGATCTGGTTCAGGGAGGGTTCAGAGACGGCTTCCTGCAGAAGCTTCACTTCCCCTGACATCCAACTGATCTTTTAACAACCAAGAGTAATTAAATCATCCCCCAGCTTAGAATCCCTCGGTGGCTTCCCATTGCCTATTGAATAGGGGACCAAATCATTTTGCTTTGCCCGGGACTTTTCCAGGTTTTTAGCACTTAAATCCCTGCACCCCAGGAAATCCATCACTCTTCATTCAAATGGGCCAAGAGGCACATGGAAAGGTGTTCAACATCGCAAATTATTAGAGAGATGCAAATCAAAACTATAAGGAGATACCACGTCACACCAGTCAAAATGGCTATCATTTAAAAATCCATGAACTATAAATGCTAGAGAGGGTGTGAAGAGAAGGAAACCTTCCTACACTGATGGTGGGAATGTAAATTGGTACAGCCACGATGGAGAACGGTGTGGAGATTCCTTAAAAAACTAAAACTACAGCTAGCATATGATCTGGCAAACCCACTCCTGGACACATATCCAGAAAAAAACATGGTCCAAAATGCATTTCAATGTTCACTGCAGCACTCTTTACAGTAGCCAGGACATGGCAGCAACCTAAATGTCCATTGACAGAGGAATGGATAAAGAAGATGTGGTATATATATATATATACACCAGAATATTACTCAGCCATAAAAAGGAACAAAATTGTGTCACTGGTTGAGATGTGGATGGACCTAGAGACTGTCATACTAAATTAAGTAAGTCAGATAAGAAAGAGAAATATAATATTCCTTATATGGAATCTGAAAAGAAATGATACAAATGAACTTTATTTACAAAACAGAAACATACTCACAGACTTAGAGAATGACTTTATGGTTACCAGGGAGAAGGGTGGGAGGGAAGGGTAGTTAGGGAGTTTGGGATGGACAGGTACATACTGCTATGTTTTAAATGGATAACCAACAAGGACCTACTGTAGAGCACAGGGAACTCTGCTCAATGTTACGTGGCAGCCTGGATGGGAGGGGGGTTTGAGGGAGAATGGATACTCATATATAGGTTGGCTGAGTCACTCTGCTGTGCACCTAAAACTATGACAACATTGTTAATCAGCTATACTCCAATTTAAAGTTAAAAATTAAATTTAAAAAAAAAATCAGTCAAACAAACCAGAATGAATTTTCTCCCTATGATCCAACCAAATCCAGACTCCTTAAGAAGTTTCAAATCCCTTTATGATCTCATCCCCTCCTAGAAAGTTAAGTCCCTCAGTCATGTCTGACTCTTTGCAACCCTGTGGACTGTAGCCCACCAGGCTTCTCCATCCATGGGATTCTCCATCCATGGGATTCTCCAGGCAAGAATACTGGAGTGGGTTGCCATTTCCTTCTCCAGGGGATCTTCCCGACCCAGGGATCGAACCCAGGTCTCCCGCATTGCAGGTAGATGCTTTAACCTCTGAGCCACCAGGGAATCCCCTCCTAGACGCAGTTCTTAATACCTGTACTCTCACCTAGACTCACCTCTCACCACCTGAACTCACCGCCAGCATGCATGTGCATGTTAAGTCACTTCACTGTCACTGAAGTCACTCAGTCTTGTCTGACTCTTTGCGACCTCATGAACTGTAGCCTACCAGGCTCCTCCATCCATGGGATTTTCCAGGCAAGAATACTGGAGTGGGTTGCCATTTTCACTTCAGTCACGTCCAATTCTTTACAACCCTATGGACTGTAGCCCAGTAGGCTCCTCTGTCCATGGGATTCTACATACAAGAATATGGAGTAGGTTGTCATACCCTCCTCCAGCGGACCTTCCTGATCCAAGGATCAAACCTGAGTATCTTACATCTCCTGCATTGACAGGCAGGTTTCTGCCACTAATGCCACCCACTTACACTTTATTCTCTAGTCCCACGGAAGTAGGCATGGTACCCTGAAGCCGCTGAGATCTCTCCTTCACCTCTGCTATTGCCCATACTGAGATCTCTCTGCAATAACTGCCTCCCCTAAATGCCCACCTGGAAAGCACCTTCTCATTCCTCAGGCCTCCTGTGAAATGCTAGCTTCTCTAGGAAGCCAACATGCAACTCTATATAATCTTATGCATCCATTCGTCCAAGGAGTCTTTACACTGGGTTGTCTTTCTTTTGGTAATTGTCAGATAACTCTGATTAATATAATTAATCAATACTGCAGGCAGTGACTGCAGCCATGAAATTAAAAGACACTTACTTCTTGGAAGAAAAGCTCTATCAAACCTAGACAGCATATTAAAAAGCAGAGATATCACTTTGCCAACAAAGGTCTGTATAGTCAAAGGTATAGTTTTCCCAGTAGTCCTGTACAGATGTGAGAGTTGGACCATAAAGAAGGCTGAGTACTGAAGAATTGATGCTTTCAAATTGTGGTGCTGGAGAAGACTCTTGAGAGTCCCCTGGACTGCAAGGAGATCAATCCAGTCAATCCGAAGTAAATCAACCCTAAATATTCATTGGAAGGACTGATAATGAAGCTGAAGCTCCAATAACTTTGGCCATCTGATGTGAAGGGCTGATTCATTGGAGAAGACCCTGATGCTGGGAAACATTGAGGGTGGATGGAGAAGGGGGCAACAGAGGATGAGTTGGTTGGATGGTATCACTGACTCAGTGGATATGAGTTTGAGCAAACTCCAGAAGATAGTGAATGACTGGGAAGCCTGGCATGCTGCAGTCCATGGGGTCACAAAGAGTTGGACACTACCGAGCGACTGAACAATAGCAACTAGATTAATTAACAGTTACTCCAGCCTGTAGCCTGCAGTGACACATTTTTCTCTCACACACTGACATTGTAAAAATATGTGTCTCATCGGAGAAGCCAGGACCTTCTGATGTTTTGTCATTGATGGACTGAGGAGAAATTGATGAGGAACCATCTCTGCTGCTCTCCCTTTCAGGAGACAACTGAACACGCCAGAGCCTTCATCCACCCAGCTCTTCCTCTTTTGACCTCCTTTGACTTTGAGTGAAATGTTCAAACATGGTCTCCACGCCAGGGACTAGTCTATCTGGACCCACTTCCTTTTCTGAAGAAAGTTTACCTCAGGAAATGCCCTTTTCCACACTGGAGACACATGGTTGGAGACTCTTTGGAAAAGGCTCAATCTTGTGCCTAAAGAGGTATGTGCAAGGCTGCTCTGGCAGCGTTACTTGTCATGGTGAAAAACTGGAAACACATGACATGTCCATCAGCAGGATAATGACTAAACAATTATTGTACACCCCTTCTGTAGAATACTGTGCAGCTTATAAAACCAGGTGTTCAGTGCCTGGTGTTGCACAGGCACTGAAATGGCTAAAATGAAAAAAAAAAAATGGAAAATATCAAGTGTTTTTAAGCACCACCCCCCCTTAGCCTTAAACTTAGTTGTACTTTAAACTCGAAGCCATTACATAGGACAAAATAATAATAGTTTAGTCCTTAAACAAATTCAAGGACTTTAGTTACTCCTCAAGGGCTATAGATAATATTCTCTTTTTTAACTTATTTTGTTTATTTTATTTACCTCTTTGTGCCATAAGGCATGTGGGATCTTAGTTCTTAGTTCCCTGACCAGGGATTGAACCTGTGGCCCTGCAGTGGAACCTCAGAGTCATAATCACTGGACCACAAGGGAAGCCCCCTGAAGCTAATATTCTCAGCCATGTTCTATGAGCGGTTTTGCAGATACTGAAGTCCCCAGCAGGTGAAGGAAGATGACTGCATGATGACCAAATTGTAGCCATGACATAAGCTGCCCCATGTACACAATTCTAAGAACTGGCCTCAGAGAAACAGGAACAAACCCTGCAACTGAAGGTTAACTGTATTTAAAACAATCAAGATGATGCTGATCAGACCACCACACTCCTGATTTCAAGATGACTTTCAGAGCTGACTTGCTGCTCTGCCCCCTCCCTCTGCCAATACACCCCTGCAACTCCCCTTTAGAAGCTCTAGCCCCCTAGCTGTAATTCTGAATTGGTTCTTGGACATGAGTCCACCTTCTCCCCTCGTTGACAGCCTCCAAAATAAAGCAAACTTTCCTTTCCTAACAACACTTGTCCTCAAGTATTGGCTATTTTTTCTTTTTCTTTTAAACATTTTTATTTTCTATTAGTTTTTAGTACTTGAAAATGCAATTAATTTTTGTATCAACCATATATCAAACAACCATATTAAACTCTATAAGAAACTCTTATTGTTTCACTAAAACACAGATTATCTACGTACACAGTATATATAGTCATGTTGTTCAGTCACTAATTTGTGTCTGACTGTGACCCCATGGACTGCAGCACACCAGGTTTTCCTGTCTTCACTATCTCCCAGTTTGCTCAAACTCATGTCCATTGAGTTGGTGATGCCATCTAACCATCTTATCTTCTGTCGCCCCCTCTCCTTCTGCCCTCAATCTTTCCCAACATCAGAGTCTTTTCCAATGAGTCGCCTCTTCACATCAGGTGTCCAAAGTATTGGAGTTGTAGCATCAGTCCTTCTAATTAATATTCAGGGGGTGATTTCCTTTACAAAGTTGTATCATCTCCAAATATAATTTTGTTCCTTTCTTTTTTTTAATTTATTTTTTAATATAAATTTATTTATTTTAATTGGAGGTTAATTACTTTACAATATTGTATTGGTTTTGCCATACATCAACATGAATCTGCCACAGGTATACATGTGTTCCCCATCCCAAACCCCCCCTCCCTCCTCCCTCCCCATACCATCCCTCTGGGTCATCCCAGTGCACCAGCCCCAAGCATCCAGTATCGTGCATCGAGCTTGGACTGGTGATCAAAGTATAGTTGCTTTACAATGTTGTGTTACTTTCTACTGTACAACAAAGTGGATCAGCTATACATATATGTATATCTTCTCTTTTTTGGCTTTCCTTCCTATTTGAGCATCCACTAGATTCCTTGTGTGATACAGTTCTCATTAGTCATCTACTTTATACACAGTAGCAATAGTGTATACATGTCAATCCTAATCTCCCAACTCATCCCTTCTGCCCCTTTCCACCTTGGTATCCACAGGTTTGTTCTCTACATTTGTGTTTCTATTTCTGCTTTGTAAATAAGATCACCTATACCAATTTGCTCAAAATTCTCCAAGCCAGGCTTCAGCAATATGTGAACCGTGAACTTCTTGGTGTTCAAGCTGGGTTTAGAAAAGGCAGAGGAACCAGAGATCAAATTGCCAACATCTGCTGGATCATCGAAAAAGCAAGAGAGTTCCAGAAAATCATCTATTTCTGCTTTATTGACTATACCAATGCTTTGACTGCCTGGATCACAATAAACTGTGGAAAATTCCAAAAGAGATGGGAATACCAGACCACCTGACCTGCCTCTTGAGAAACCTATATGCAGGTCTGGAAGCAACAGTTAGAACTGGACATGGAACAACAGACTGCTTCCAAATAGGAAAAGGAGTACGTCAAGGCTATATATTGTCACCCTGCTTATTTAACTTCTATGCAGAGTACATCATGACAAATGCTGGACTGGAAGAAGCACAAGCTGGAATCAAGATTGCCGGGAGAAATATCAATAACCTCAGATATGCAGATGACACCACCCTTATGGCAGAAAGGGAAGAGGAACTAAAAAGCCTCTTGATGAAAGTGAAAAAGGAGAGTGAAAAAATTGGCTTAAAGCTCAACATTCAGAAAACTAAGATCATGGCATCTGGTCCCATCACTTCATGGGAAATAGATGGGGAAACAGTGGAAACAGTGTCAGACTTTATTTTGTTGGGCTCCAAAATCACTGCAGATGGTGACTGCAGCCATGAAATTAAAAGACGCTTACTCCTTGGAAGGAAAGTTATGACCAACCTAGATAGCATATTGAAAAGCAGAGACATCACTTTGCCAACAAAGGTCCGTCTAGTCAAGGCTATGGTTTTTCCTGTGGTCATGTATGGATGTGAGAGTTGGACTGTGAAGAAGGCTGAGCGCCGAAGAATTGATGCTTTTGAACTGTGGTGTTGGAGAAGACTCTTGAGAGTCCCTTGGACTGCGAGGAGATCCAACCAGTCCATTCTGAAGATCAGCCCTGGGATTTCTTTGGAAGGAATGATGCTAAAGCTGAAACTCCAGTACTTTGGCCACCTCATGCGAAGAGTTGACTCATTGGAAAAGACTCTGATGCTGGGAGGGATTGGGGGCAAAAAGAGAAGGGGACGACAGAGGATGAGATGGCTGGATGGCATCACCAACTCGATGGATGTGAGTCTGAGTGAACTCCGGGAGTTGGTGATGGACAGGGAGGCCTGGTGTGCTGAGATTCATGGGGTCGCAAAGAGTCGGACACGACTGAGCAACTGATCTGATATGATACCAATTTTTTCATATTCCACAGAGTGAAATAAGTCATAAAGAGAAAAACAAATATTGAGTATTGGCTTTTGAGTGGCAAGGAGCTGGACCTGAGTTTGATAACATGTTGTCATGGATTTGGAGTGCTCATGCACTACTGGTGGGAGGATAAAAGTGGTACAACTCTTTGGAAATGGTTTGGTAATAGCTACTAACACTATACATAAGTATTACCTATAATCCAGCACTCCCATTTATAAGCTTATATACAACAGAAAAGTGCATGTATTGGATTGGCCAAAAATGTCCATCAATAACAGACTGGATATATGAGTTGTTGTGGTATATTCACACAATAAAATATTAAAAGGTACATGTCCTCAATGGAAGCAATATTTTACCTCCACAGGGGCAAAAATTGATTTGGGGAAGAAGAAAAAATAAGCAGATGTATATACAATATATATATGAATATAGATGGATAGATAGGGTAAGAATATTTGTGATATTAAATTTCATGGAGGGACAGTTAGGAAATTGTCTAACACAGTTGCTGGGGGGTATAATGAAAAAGGATTGAGAAATAAAGCTGCAAGATTTAAGATCTACAGATACATGCAAAAAAAAAAAAAAAAAACCTTTTTCATAAAAAAGAATGAAATATTGCTATTTGCAGAAACATGGATGCTATTACATGTTATGAGTATTACAGATTGTAATACTGAGTGAACTGTCAGGCAGAGAAAGACAAATATTTATGATATTACTTACATGTGGATCTAAAAAAGAATACAAATGGATTTATTTACAATACAGACTCACAGAACAAACATATGGTTACCAAAGGGAAAAGGGGAGAGGGATAAATTAAGAGTATGGAATTAACAGATACACACTACTATACATAAAATAGATAACAAGAATTAACTATGTAGCATGGGTAACTATGTGAAGAAAATTGAGTGCCAAAGAACTGATGCTTTTGAACTGTGGTGTTGGAGAAGACTCTTGAGAGTCCCTTGGACTGCAAGGAGATCCAACCAGTCCATCCTAAAGGAGATCAGTCGTGGGTATTCACTGGAAGGACTGATGGTGAAGCTGAAACTCCAATACTTTGGCCACCTCATGTGAAAAGTTGACTCATTGGAAAAGACTCGGGAAGGATTGGGGGCAGGAGGAGAAGGGGACGACAGTGGATGAGATGGCTGGATGGCATCACCGACTCCATGGACATGAGTTTGAGTAAACTCCAGGAGTTGGTGATGGATAGGGAGGCCTGAGAATGTGGTCCACTGGAGAAAGGAATGGCAAACCACTTCAGTATTCTTGCCTTGGGAACCCCATGAACAGTATGAAAAGGCAAAATGGTAGGATACTGAAAGAGAAACTCCCCAGATGAGTAGGTGCCCAGTATGCTACTGGAGATCAGTGGAGAAATAACTCCAGAAAGAATGAAGGGATGGAGCCAAAGCAAAAACAATACCCAGCTGTGGATGTGACTGGTGATAGAAGCAAGGTCTGATGCTATAAAGAGCAATATTACATAGGAACCTGGAATGTTAGGTCCATGAATCAAGGCAAATTGGAACTGGTCAAACAGGAGATGGCAAGAGTGAACGTCAACATTCTAGGAATCAGCTAACTAAAATGGACAGGAATGGGTGAATTTAACTCAGATGACCATTATATCTACTACTGTGGGCAGGAATCCCTCAGAAGAAATGGAGTAGCCATCATGGTCAACAAAAGAGTCCGAAATGCAGTACTTGGATGCAATCTCAAAAATGACAGAATGATCTCTGTTCGTTTCCAAGGCAAACCATTCAATATCACAGTAATCCAAGTCTATGCCCCAACCAGTAATGTTGAAGAAGCTGAAGTTGAATGGTTCTATGAAGACCTACAAGACCTTTTAGAACTAACACCCAAAAAAGATGTCCTTTTCCTTATAGGGGACTGGAATGCAAAAGTAGGAAGTCAAGAAACAACTGGAGTAACAGGCAAATTTGGTCTTGGAATATGGAATGAAGCAGGGCAAAGAATAATAGAGTTTTGCCAAGAGAACACACTGGTCATAGCAAACACCCTCTTCCAACAGCACAAGAGAAGACTCTACACATGGACATCACCAAATGGTCAACACCAAAATCAGATTGATTATATTATTTGCAGTCAAAGATGAAGAAGCTCTATACAGTCAGCAAAAACAAGACCGGTAGCTGACTGTGGCTCAGATCATGAACTCCTTATTGCCAAATTCAGACTTAAATTGAAGAAAGTGGGGAAAACCACTAGACCATTCAGGCATGACCTAAATCAAATTCCTTATGATTATACAGTGGAAGTGAGAAATAGATTTAAGGGCCTAGATCTGATAGATCTAGATCTATCTATCTATTTAAGGGACTAGATCTAGAGTGCCTGATGAACTATGGACTGAGGTTCGTGACATTGTACAGGAAGCAGGGATCAATACCATCTCTATGGAAAAGAAATGCAGAAAAGCAAAATGGCTGTCTGGGGAGGCCTTACAAATAGCTGTGAAAAGAAGAGAAGTGAAAAGCAAAGGAGAAAAGGAAAGACATAAGCATCTGAATGCAGAGTTCCAAAGAATAGCAAGAAGATATAAGAAAGCCTTCCTCAGTGATCAATGCAAAGAAATAGAGGAAAAAAACAGAATGGGAAAGACTAGAGATCTCTTCAAGACAATTAGAGATACCAAGGGAATATTTCATGCAAAGATGGGCTCGATAAAGGACAGAAATGGTATGGACCTAACAGAAGCAGAAGATATTAAGAAGAGATAGCAAGAATACACAGAAGAACTATACAAAAAAGATCTTCATGACCCAGATAATCACCATGGTGTGATCACTGACCTAGAGCCAGACATCCTGGAATGTGAAGTCAAGTGGGCCTTAGAAAGCATCACTACGAGCAAAGCTAGTGGAGGTGATAGAATTCCAGTTGAGCTATTTCAAATCCTGGAAAATGATGCTATGAAAGTGCTGCACTCAGTATGCCAGCAAATTTGGAAAACTCAACAGTGGCCACAGGACTGGAAAAGATCAGTTTTCATTCCAATCCCAAAAAAAGGCAATGCCAAAGAATGCTCAAACTACCACACAATTGCACTCATCTCACATGCTAGTAAAGTAATGCTCAAAATTCTCGAAGCCAAGCTTCAGCAATACATGACTCATGAACTTCTTGATGTTCAAGCTGGTTTTAGAAAAGGCAGAGGAACCAGAGATCAAATTGCCAACATCTGCTGGATCATCGAAAAAGCAAGAGAGTTCCAGAAAAACATCTATTTCTGCTTTATTGACTATGCCAAAGCCTTTGACTATGTGGATCACAATAAACGGTGGAAAATTCTGAAAGAGATGGGAATACCAGACCACCTGACCTGCCTCTTGAAAAAACGTATATGTGGGCCAGGAAGCAACAGTTAGAACTGGACATGGAACAACAGACTGCTTCCAAATAGGAAAAGGAGTACATCAAGGCTGTATATTGTCACCCTGCTTGTTTAATTTATATGCAAAGTACATCATGACAAATGCTGGACTGGAAGAAGCACAAGCTGGAATCAAGATTGCCGGGAGAAATATCAATAACCTCAGATATGCAGATGACACCACCCTTATGGCAGAAAGGGAAGAGAAACTAAAAAGCCTCTTGATGAAACTGAAAGAGGAAAGTGAAAAAGTTGGCTTAAAGCTCAACATTCAGAAAACGAAGATCATGGCATCTGGTCCCATCACTTCATGGGAAATAGATGGGGAAACAGTGGAAACAGTGTCAGACTTTATTTTGTTGGGCTCCAAAATCACTGCAGATGGTGACTGCAGCCATGAAATTAAAAGACGCTTACTCCTTGGAAGGAAAGTTATGACCAACCTAGATAGCATATTGAAAAGCAGAGACATTACTTTGCCAACAAAGGTCCGTCTAGTCAAGGCTATGGTTTTTCCAGTGGTCATGTATGGATGTGAGAGTTGGACTGTGAAGAAAACTGAGTGCCAAAGAATTGATGCTTTTGAACTGTGGTGTTGGAGAAGACTCTTGAGAGTCCCTTGGACTGCAATGAGATCCAACCAGTCCATTCTGAAGGAGATCAGTCCTGGGTGTTCTTTGGAAGGAATGATGCTAAAGCTGAAACTCCAGTACTTTGGCCACCTCATGCGAAGAGTTGACTCATTGGAAAAGACTCTGATGCTGGGACGGATTGGGGGCAGGTAGAGAAGGGGACGACAGAGGATGAGATGGCTGGATGGCATCACCGACTTGATGGACGTGAGTCTGAGTGAACTCTGGGAGTTGGTGATGGACAGGGAGACCTGGTGTGCTGCAATTCATGGGGTCACAAAGTCGGACACGACTGAGCGACTGAACTGATCTGAACTGAGGGAGGCCTGGCATGCTGTGATTCATGGGGTCGCAAAGAGTTAGACACTACTGAACGACTGAACTGAACTGATAGGTAACTATTCAATATCTTTAATAACCTATAATATAAAAAAATGTGCAAATATATATGTATGTATAACTAAATTGTTTTGCTGTATATCTGAAGCTAACACAATATAATAAATCAGATAAACTTCAATTTTTAAAAGCTGATTCTTATAAACAGAATGTTTAGTAAATGAAACCAGACAAAGAGGAGTATATTGTGTGAGTCCACTCATATAAAGTTCCAAAGACAGGTCATCTATAATGTTTATATTAAGAGAATGTTTGGGAAGGCAAGGTCAGAGTGATGACAAGGAAAGAAGCAGAAGAATTCCAGGGACAGAGAGATGGGGTCATTCTTTTCCTTGATCATGTCCATGATTGCATGGTTGTGTTCAGTGTGAAAATTCATTGAGTTACACACATGGCCTATCCCTTTTTCTGCATATAGCTTATTCTTCAATTAAAAGTTTTTAAAAAGAAAACCAGAAATGAGTGTTCCATGTGCACCGACACAGAAAGATGACTCAGACATATAATTAAATGAACAAAGCAGTAACAGAACAATTTGGTAGAATGAGTCAACATATACAACAGCTTCTAATGGGTGGGTCAGGCAGAAATGGAGATTTGGCGAAAAACTGTCTGGTCTTGCACCTGAATTATCTCAAAACAAAAAGAAGAACTGGAGGAATGGGAATGTTCCAGTTTTTTAAATTTTGTAACTATGGTCAAATACACAAAATCTACTATTTTAACCATTTTTAGGTGTCCAGCTTAGCAGTATTAAGTACATTCACATTGCTGTGTAACCATCACTACCATCCATCTACAGAACTTTGTCAGCTTACCAGACTGAAACTCTGCATACATTAAACACTAACTCCACATTCCTCCTCCTCCAGTGCCTGGTACCCACCATGCTACATTTTTTTCTCTATGAATGTCAATATTCTAGGCACCTCATATAAAAGGAATCAAAGGACAATACCTGTCCTTTTGTGTCTGGCTTATTTCATTTAGCATAATGTCATTTAAGTTCATCTTTGTCATAGCACGTGTCAGAATCTCCCTGCTTTTTAAGGCTGAATAATATTCCATTGTATGGACACATCACTTTTTTATCCTTTTATCCATCACTGGCCATTTGGGTGTTTCCACCTTTGGGCTATTGTAAATAATACTACTATGAACACTGGTGTGCAAATATCTGTTCAAGTTCCTGTTTTCAATTCTTTTGTGTATATACCCGGAAGTAGAACTGCTGGATCAAATAATAATTCTAAGTTTAATTTTGGGGAGAGCCATCATATTGTTTTCCGTGGTAACTACAGCATTTGGAGAGAATGTTCCAGCTTTGCTGAACAATTTCAGTATTGTTTGAATATTCCAATCCTAGGTACAAACTCAAGAGAAATGAAAACATACATCTACACAAAAACTTACATGCAAATGTTTATAGCAGCATAATTCATAATAGTCAAAAAGTGAAAACAACCCAAACACCCATTAATGGACGGATGAACAAAATTAGGTACATCCATAGAATGGAATATTATTCGGCCATGAAAAGGAATGACATACTGATACATGCTACAACATAGATGAAGCTTAAAAACACTATGCTGCATGGGGAAATAGACTAATAGGACTCAGAGAGAGACACACACAGTGACAACCACTGAGAGACGGAAACAGGCACTTAGAAGCAGAGAGAGAGGGACAGTATCCCACAGAGCAAGACATAATGAATGAGAACCTACTCTATAGCACAGGGAACTCTAC
The DNA here is from genome assembly GCF_029378745.1 of Bos indicus. NCBI lineage: Eukaryota > Metazoa > Chordata > Mammalia > Artiodactyla > Bovidae > Bos > Bos indicus. The sequence continues at coordinate 8,130,260 of NC_091766.1, read as the reverse complement.
TCAGTGCTCTGTGGTGACCTAAAGGGGAAGGAAATCCAAAAGAGAGGGGATATATGTATACATGTGGCTGATTCACTTTGCTGTACAGTAGAAATTACCATAACACTGTAAAGCAAATATATGCAAATAAAAATTAATTAAAAAAAAAAGAAATTTGGACTTCCCTGGTAGTACAGTAGATGAGAATCTACCTACCAATGCAGGGGACACAGATTCGATCATTAGTCCAGGAAGACCCCACATTCCACAGGGCAACTAAGCACATACACCACAGCTACAGAGCCCACACGCCTAGAGCCTGTGCTCTGCAACAGGAAAAGCCACGACAATGAGAAGCCTGAGCACAGCAAAGAAGAGCAGCCCCTGCTCACTGCCTAGAGAAAACCCACTCACAGTAACAAAGACCCAGTCAAAAATTTTTTTAAAAAATTTTTATAAAAAGAAATCCTTTAACCCTAACTCTAAGATCTATAGGACATAAAGTTACTCTTTTTACTTTCTTCAAATTCTAAAGTTTTGTTGTTCAAGTGCTCAATCATGTCCAACTCTTTGCGACCCCATGGACTGCAGCATACAAGATTTCCTTGTCCTTCACCATTTCTCAGAGCTTGCTCAAACTCATGTTCATTGAGTCAGTGATGCCATCCAACCATCTCATTCTCTGTCATCCTCTTCTCCTCCTGCCTTCAATCTTTCCCAGCACTGGGGTCTTTTCCACTGAATCGGCTCTTCACATCAGATGGTCAAAGTATTGGAACTCAACTTAGTATCTGTCTTTCCAGTGAATATTCAGGACTGATCTCCTTTAGGATTGACTGGTTTGATCTCCTTGCAGTCCAAGGGACTCTCAAGAGCCTTCTCCAACATCACAGTTCGAAAGCATCAATTCTTCAGTGCTCAGCCTTCTTTATGGTCCAACTCTCACATCCATACATGACTATGGGAAAAATCATAGCTTTATAAGACCCCTTGTCAGCAAAGTGATGTCTCTTTTTCAATATGCTGTCTAGGTTTTTCATCCAAGTTCTAAAGTTTTGGCTTTTTAATATTTGTCTTTTAATAGCCCTTTAAAACTTGTTGATAGAGACAAAAAGTAGAGAAATGGCTTCCTAGGCCTGTAATATAGGAGTTTGGGGAAGGGGGAAATTCATGAAAATAGCTAAAGAGCACAAAATTTCTCTTTGAGATGACGGAAATGTCCCAAATTTTACTGTGGTGATAGTCACACAACTCTGTAAATATAGTAAAAAACCATTTAATTGTACACTTTAAATGGGTGAATTGTATGAATATATACACTGTGTGAATTACATTTTATTACAGCTGTTAACATAAAATAGGGCTTTATGCTAAATGAAATGTCAGAGAAAAACATATACATATGACAGCCCTTATGTGTGGAATCTTAAAAATACCACAAATAAAAAAGATGCAGACTCACAGATTTAGAGAAAAAAACTAATGATTACTAGTGGGAAGAAAGTGAAAGTCGCTCAGTCGTGTCTGACTCTTTGCAACCCCGTGGACTATAAAGTCCATGGAATTCTCTAGGCCAGAATACTGGAGTGGGTAGCCTTTCCCTTCTCCAGGGGATCTTCCCAACCCAGGGGTGGAACCCAGGTCTCCCGAATTGCAGGTGGATTCTTTACCAACTGAGTCACAAGGGAAGCCCAAGAATACTGGAATGGGTAGCCTATCCATTCTCCAGCCAATCTTCCTGGCCCAGGGATCAAACCGGGGTCTCCTGCATTGCAGGCAAATTCTTTACCAACTGAGCTATCAGGGAAGCTCCTAGTGGGGAGAGGAGGTGGGCAATATAGTGATGGGGAAGGAAAGTACAAACTATTGGGTGTAAGACAGACCACAAGAATATATTATAGGGCTTCCCTGGTGGTCCAGTGATTAAGAATCGCCTGCCAATGCAGGAGATACAGTTTCTTCCTCTGGTCCACGAAGATCCCACATGCCACAGAGCAACTAAGCCTATATGCCCCAACTACTGAGCCTGTGTTCTAGAGCCTGGGAACCAGAGCTACTGAAGCCAAGGCTACAGGAAGCCCTCAGACCTCCAACCAGAGAGTAGCCCCCATTCACCACAACTAGAGAAAAAGCCCATGCAACAACAAAGACCCAGTACAGCCAAAAATAAAAATTAATTAAAAGAATGGGTTGTACAACACGGGGAATGTAGCCAAGATTTTGTAATAACTGTAAATGGAGAGTAACCTTTAAAATCGTATTTTTAATTTACTTTTTTAAATAAAATAAAAGTAAATTGAATTGAACTGAAAAGTGAAATAAAATTAAAGCTGAAAAAGAATAGAAGAGAAAGGACATAACAGAGCCAAACGCCCATGGAACAATGATGGCAAAGCTTAACTGACACTCCCTGGCTAAGGAGGCTGAGGCAGAGCATCCAAATTAGCCAGGGCTTTGATGCCATCCCAACAAAGCATCCCACAGATTCCAGCTCATCCAGCTATCACGTCCATCATTCCCATCGTTACACCTCTTCCATCCCTTCCACATTTGATTGTGCAGATAATGCCAACTTCATATGTTTACTATCTCCTGCAGTTCTCAGAAGCCCCCTAAGAGATCACTGTTCCTCCCATGAAGCAACTGAGTCTCAGAGGTGACACGACTGCCCAACAAATCATTGGCACAATTGGTATTAAAATTCAAGAGGATTTATTTATATTTTAAAATAAAACATTTAAATTTTAATATTTTATTGAAAATATTTTAATTAATTAAAATTGCTGTTTATTTTTAAATAGCTAAACAAAAGAATACACTGTACAACATGTGGTATATAGCCAATATTTTATAATAACTATAAATGGAAAGTAACCTTTAAAATCATATTTTAAAATAATTTTTTAATTAAAAGTCAGTTGAATTGAATTTAAAAGTAAAATAAAATTAAAGCTGAAAAAGTATAGAGGAAGGAGGTCATGAGGAAGAGAAGAGAGAGACTGAATCAACTGTGAAATGTCCATCCAGGGAGCTGGACCAAACCCTCTGGGGCTGGTCCCTCTTGGATTTGAATACCAACTGTGCCAACTAGTGGTCGGACAGTCATTTCACCTCTGAGTCTCAGTTGCTTCATGGGAGCAACAGTGTTGATTTCCTAGGACTGTTGAGGACTGGAGGAGTTAATAAACATGTGAAGTTGGCATTATCTGCACAGTCAAATGTGGAAGGGATAGAAGAGCTGTAAGAATGAGAATGATGAGCTGGAATCTGGGAGGTGCTTGGTGGTTGGGATGGCATCAAAGCCCCTGGCTAATTTGGATGCTCTGCCTCAGCCTCCTTAGCCAGGGGGTGTCAGCAAAGCTTTGCCATCACTCGTTCCATGGGCGTTTGGTTCTGTTTCCTCACCGAGTTTGTGTCAAGGGTGTGTCCCTCCTGTCATAAGGTTTCTTGAGCAACAGAAAGCTTGCCAGCAATAAAGGCCCAGACAGCTGTGCTGCCCAGTTCATAGACGGGCCTCTCAAGAGACACCTGAGAAGATCCCAGGCTGGCAGCCCTTTCTCCAAGGTCAGCACGTGCAACCTGACCCCTCCTCAGTGCCCTGACGTGTCGGCAGCTAGGAGCGTGGTGAGAGAGCCTGATTTTGGGAAGTTACTTCCAAAGTCAGTAAGTGATATTAAATGTCTGTGTCTGTCTGTCTGTCTGTCTGTGTCTGTCTCTGTCTCTCTGTGTATGTATGTGTGTGTGTGTCTGTCTCTGTTTCTCTGTATGTGTAGATGCGTGTCTGTCTGTCTCTCTCTGTCTCTCTGTGTGTATGTATGTGAGTGTGTGTTTGTCTGTCTACAGCTCTCTGTCTCTCTCCCCTCTCCCCCTTAGTCCCCTACTTTCTCCTCTCTCTTTTCCCTCTCCCTGTACGAATGGATGCTCAGTCCAGTTTGGGCAGAACAGAAGAAATGTCCATCCAGTTACACATCCATCATTCTTTCTTTCATTTGTTCATTTATTTGTTTACTCAACAAATTCTCCCTGACACCAGCTCTGTGCCCATTCCCACACTGGTGACCCTGATGGAGACAGAGACAAAGAAGTCAGGCTATCAGTTCTGAAAATGGAGCTGCTCGTTCAGTCACTAGAATAAGAATCAAAAGTTGTAACATAAGTATAGACTGGCAGAGCTGTGGGAGCCCAGAGGAAGGAGAGGCAATTTCCAATGGGTCAACAGGGATCCTAAAACCCACTTTACAGTGCCATTGCTATAAAGCATCTATTGTTTCTAGGTCCTTTTCAGACAGGAAAACTGTCTCAGAGAGGAGAGTGGGATGCTCAAGGTCACACAGCTGGGAAGGGGCCAAGGCAGGACTTAATTCTAGGTTAAGCTTCCTTCCGCTTTCTTTCTCAAAGTGTTGAATTCCTTTTTCCTCACAGCACTGGCTCCAGTTTCTATCATAGACTAGAGCTACCTTATGGCAGGGATCATGTCTGTCTTATACAGTGTATTCCCAGTGCCCAGCACATAATAGACACCCAGAAAATATTTGCTGGATAGATAGACATATGGGTGATTGGATGGAGAAGTAGATGGATGGATAGATGAGTGGATGAACGAATGAATGGGCAGGTGTTGGATGGACTGATGAATGGATGGATCCGTGGAGGGATGGATAAATGAATGAACAGATGGATGAATGGCTGGTTGGTTGGATGGGATGGACAGATGTGTGAGTGGATGGATAAATGGTGGGGGAAGTCATAGCAGACCTGATGCTCCCAAGATTGGCAGAGCAGGGTGTTAACTAGTAAAAAGCACTCAAGATTGAGGACAAAATGTAACAAAAAGTAAAGAAATGGGAAAATGCCAAGACTATGGAAAAAGTCATTCTATCCAGAAAAAGAATCAGAGATGAGAATGAAGAACTTGGACAGATGTTCAGGCTCAAGGCAGAGGGAGGAAGCTGAATTGATCTATTCAGATTTGAGACCTTCCGGGACAGTTTCAAAATTGTATTCCCCACTTTGATGACAGTCTCATTTTATTTTTTCTTCCAGTTTTATTGAGATACAATTGACATACAACACTGAATAAGTTTAGGGTGTACAGCATAATGATTTGACTTACACACACCATGAAATGATTATCATGATAAGTTTACTGAACATCCATCATCTCACATAGATACAAAAGTAAAGAAAAAGGAAAATATTTTTCTTGTGATGAGAACTCAGATTTACTGTCTTAACTTTCTTTTTTTTTCAAATTTTATTTTATTTTTAAACTTTACAATATTGTATTAGTTTTGCCAAATATCGAAATGAATCCACCACAGGTATACCTGCGTTCCCCATCCTGAACCCTCCACCCTCCTCCCTCCCCTCCCCTCCCTCTGGGTCGTCCCAGTGCACCAACCCCAAGCATCCAGTACCGTGCATCGAACCTGGACTGGCGACTCGTTTCATACATGATATTATACATGTTTCAATGCTATTTTCCCAAATCTCCCCACCCTCTCCCTCTCCCACAGAGTCCATAAGACTGATCTATACATCGGTGTCTCTTTTTCTGTCTCGTACACAGGGTTATTGTTTCCATCTTTCTAAATTCCATATATATGCGTTAGTATACTGTATTGGTGTTTTTCCTTCTGGCTTACTTCACTCTGTATAATAGGTTCCAGTTTCATCCATCTCATTAGAACTGATTCAAATGTATTCTTTTTAATGGCTGAGTAATACTCCATTGTGTATATGTACCACTGCTTTCTTATCCATTCATCTGCTGATGGGCATCTAGGTTGCTTCCATGTCCTGGCTATTATAAACAGTGCTGCGATGAACACTGGGGTACACGTGTCTCTTTCCCTTCTGGTTTCCTCAGTGTGTATGCCCAGCAGTGGGATTGCTGGATCATAAGGCAGTTCTATTTCCAGTTTTTTAAGGAATCTCCACGCTGTTCTCCATAGTGGCTGTACTAGTTTGCATTCCCACCAACAGTGCAAGAGAGTTCCCTTCTCTCCACACCCTCTCCAGCATTTATTGCTTGTAGACTTATGGATTGCAGCCATTCTGACTGGCGTGAAATGGTACCTCATAGTGGTTTTGATTTGCATTTCTCTGATAATGAGTGATGTTGAGCATCTTTTCATGTGTTTGTTAGCCATCTGTATGTCTTCTTTGGAGAAATGTCTATTTAGTTCTTTGGCCCATTTTTTGATTAGGTCATTTATTTTTCTGGAGTTGAGCTGTAGGAGTTGCTTGTATATTTTTGAGATTAGTTGTTTGTCAGTTGCTTCATTTGCTATTATTTTCTCCCATTCTGAAGGCTGCCTTTTCACCTTGCTAATAGTTTCCTTTGTTGTGCAGAAGCTTTTAAGTTTAATTAGGTCCCATTTGTTTATTTTTGCTTTTACTTCCAATATTCTGGGAGGTGGGTCATAGAAGATCCTTCTGTGATGTATGTCGGAGAGTGTTTTGCCTATGTTCTCCTCTAGGAGTTTTATAGTTTCTGGTCTTACATTTAGATCTTTAATCCATTTTGAATTTATTTTTGTGTATGATGTTAGAAAGTGGTCTAGTTTCATTCTTTTACAAGTGGTTGACCAGTTTTCCCAGCACCACTTGTTAAAGAGGTTGTCTTTAATCCATTGTATATTCTTGCCTCGTTTGTCAGAGATAAGGTGTCCATATGTGCATGGATTTATCTCTGGGCTTTCTATTTTGTTCCATTGATCAATATTTCTGTCTTTGTGCCAGTACCATACTGTCTTGATAACTGTGGCTTTGTAGTAGAGCCTGAAGTCAGGCAGGTTGATTCCTCCAGTTCCATTCTTCTTTCTCAAGATAGCTTTGGCTATTCGAGGTTTTTTGTATTTCCATACAAATTGTGAAATTATTTGTTCTAGCTCTGTGAAGAATACTGTTGGTAGCTTGATAGGGATTGCATTGAATCTATAAATTGCTTTGGGTAGTATACTCATTTTCACTATATTGATTCTTCCAATCCATGAACATGGTATATTTCTCCATCTATTAGTGTCCTCTTTGATTTCTTTCACCAGTGTTTTATAGTTTTCTATATATAGGTCTTTGGTTTCTTTAGGTAGATATATTCCTAAGTATTTTATTCTTTCCGTTTCAATGGTGAATGGAATTGTTTCCTTAATTTCTCTTTCAGTTTTCTCATTATTAGTGTATAGGAATGCAAGGGATTTCTGTGTGTTGATTTTATATCCTGCAACTTTACTATAGTCATTGATTATTTCTAGTAATTTTCTGGTGGAGTCTTTAGGGTTTTCTATGTAAAGGATCATGTCATCTGCAAACAGTGAGAGTTTTACTTCTTCTTTTCCAATTTGGATTCCTTTTATTTCTTTTTCTGCTCTGATTGCTATGGCCAAAACTTCCAAAACTATGTTGAATAGTAATGGTGAAAGTGGGCACCCTTGCCTTGTTCCTGACTTTAGAGGAAATGCTTTCAATTTTTCACCATTGAGGATAATGTTTGCTGTGGGTTTGTCCTATATAGCTTTTATTATGTTGAGGTATGTTCCTTCTATTCCTGCTTTCTGGAGAGTTCTTATCATAAATAGATGTTGAATTTTGTCAAAGGCTTTCTCTGCATCTATTGAGATAATCATATGGTTTTTGTTTTTCAATTTGTTAATGTGGTGTATAACATTGATTGATTTGCGGATATTGAAGAATCCTTGCATCCCTGGGATAAAGCCCACTTGGTCATGGTGTATGATCTTTTTAATGTGTTGTTGGATTCTGATTGCTAGAATTTTGTTAAGGATTTTTGCATCTATGTTCATCAGTGATATTGGCCTGTAGTTTTCTTTTTTGGTGGCATCTTTGTCAGGTTTTGGTATTAGGGTGATGGTGGCCTCATAGAATGAGTTTGGAAGTTTACCTTCCTCTGCAATTTTCTGGAAAAGTTTGAGCAGGATAGGTGTTAGCTCTTCTCTAAATTTTTGGTAGAATTCAGCTGTGAAGCCGTCTGGACCTGGGCTTTTGTTTGCTGGAAGATTTTTGATTACAGTTTCAATTTCCGTGCTTGTGATGGGTCTGTTAAGATTTTCTATTTCTTCCTGGTCGAGTTTTGGAAAGTTGTACTTTTCTAAGAATTTGTCCATTTCTTCCACGTTGTCCATTTTATTGGCATATAATTGTTGATAGTAGTCTCTTATGATCCTTTGTATTTCTGTGTTGTCTGTTGTGATCTCTCCATTTTCATTTCTAATTTTATTGATTTGATTTTTCTTCCTTTGTTTCTTGATGAGTCTGGCTAATGGTTTGTCAATTTTATTTATCCTTTCAAAGAACCAGCTTTTGGCTTTGTTGATTTTTGCTATGGTCTCTTTTGTTTCTTTTGCATTTATTTCTGCCCTAATTTTTAAGATTTCTTTCCTTCTACTAACCCTGAGGTTCTTCATTTCTTCCTTTTCTAGTTGCTTTAGGTGTAGGGTTAGGTTATTTATTTGACTTTTTTCTTGTTTCTTGAGGTATGCCTGTATTGCTATGAACTTTCCCCTTAGGACTGCTTTTAAAGTGTCCCACAGGTTTTGAGTTGTTGTGTTTTCATTTTCATTAGTTTCTATATAAATTTTGATTTCATTTTTTATTTCTTCTGTGATTTGTTGGTTATTCAGCAGCGTGTTGTTCAGCCTCCATATGTTGGAATTTTTAATAGTTTTTCTCCTGTAATTGAGATCTAATCTTACTGCATTGTGGTCAGAAAAGATGCTTGGAATGATTTCTATTTTTTTGAATTTACCAAGGCTAGATTTATGGCCCAGGATGTGATCTATCCTGGAGAAGATTCCATGTGCGCTTGAGAAAAAGGTGAAATTCACTGTTTTGGGATGAAATGTCCTATAGATATCAATTAGGTCTAACTGGTCTATTGCATCATTTAACGTTTGTGTTTCCTTGTTAATTTTCTGTTTAGTTGATCTATCCATAGGCGTGAGTGGGGTATTAAAGTCTCCCACTATTATTGTGTTATTGTTAATTTCTCCTTTCATACTTGTTAGCATTTGTCTTACATATTGCGGTGCTCCCGTGTTGGGTGCATATATATTTATAATTGTTATATCTTCTTCTTGGATTGATCCTTTGATCATTATGTAGTAACCATCTTTGTCTCTTTTCACAGCCTTTGTTTTAAAGTCTATTTTATCTGATATGAGTATTGCTACTCCTGCTTTCTTTTGGTCCCTATTTGCATGGAAAATCTTTTTCCAGCCCTTCACTTTCAGTCTGTATGTGTCCCCTGTTTTGAGGTGGGTCTCTTGTAGACAACATATGTAGGGGTCTTGTTTTTGTATCCATTCAGCCAGTCTTTGTCTTTTGGTTGGGGCATTCAACCCATTTACATTTAAGGTAATTACTGATAAGTATGATCCCGTTGCCATTTACTTTATTGTTTTGGGTTCGAGTTTATACACTGTTTTTGTGTTTTCTGTCTAGAGAAAATCCTTTAGTATTTGTTGGAGAGCTGGTTTGGTGGTGCGGAATTCTCTCAGCTTTTGCTTGTCTGAGAAGCTTTTGATTTCTCCTTCATATTTGAATGAGATCCTTGCTGGGTACAATAATCTGGGCTGTAGGTTATTTTCTTTCATCACTTTAAGTATGTCTTGCCATTCCCTCCTGGCTTGAAGAGTTTCTATTGAAAGATCAGCTGTTATCCTAATGGGAATTCCCTTGTGTGTTATTTGTTGTTTTTCCCTTGCTGCTTTTAATATTTGTTCTTTGTGTTTGATCTTTGTTAATTTGATTAATATGTGTCTTGGGGTGTTTCGCCTTGGGTTTATCCTGTTTGGGACTCTGGGTTTCTTGGACTTGGGTGATTATTTCCTTCCCCATTTTAGGGAAGTTTTCAACTATTATCTCCTCAAGTATTTTCTCATGGTCTTTCTTTTTGTCTTCTTCTTCTGGAACCCCTATGATTCGAATGTTGTAGCGTTTAATATTGTCCTGGAGGTCTCTGAGATTGTCCTCATTTCTTTTAATTCGTTTTTCTTTTATCCTCTCTGATTCATTTATTTCTACCATTCTATCTTCTAATTCACTAATCGTATCTTCTGCCTCTGTTATTCTACTATTTGTTGCCTCCAGAGTGTTTTTAATTTCATTTATTGCATTATTCATTTTATATTGACTCTCTTTTATTTCTTCTAGGTCCTTGTTAAACCTTTCTTGCATCTTCTCAATCTTTGTCTCCAAGCTATTTATCTGTGATTCCATTTTGATTTCAAGATTTTGGATCAATTTCACTATCATTATTCGGAATTCTTTATCAGGTAGATTCCCTATCTCTTCCTCTTTTGTTTGGTTTGGTGGGCATTTATCCTGTTCCTTTATCTGCTGGGTATTCCTCTGTCTCTTCATCTTGTTTAAATTGCTGAGTTTGGGGTGTCCTTTCTGTATTCTGGCAGTTTGTGGAGTTCTATTTATTGTGGCGTTTCCTCGCTCTGTGTGGGTTTATACAGGTGGCTTGTCAAGGTTTCTTGGTTAGGGAAGCTTGTGTCGGTGTTCTGGTGAGTGGAGCTGTATTTCTTCTCTCTGGAGTGCAATAAAATGTCCAGTAATGAGTTATGGGATGTCTATGGTTTTGGGGTGACTTTGGGCTGCCTGTATCTTGGAGCTCAGGGCTGTGTTCCTTGCTGCTGGAGAATTTGCTTGGTATGTCTTGCCCTGAAACTTGTTTCACCCAGAGAGGTTTACAGCGTTATATGGAGAAGAGTGAGGAGAGAGTTAGAGGTGACCTGAATGAGATGAGGTGGAATCAATAGAGGAGAGAGTGGGCTATTCAGTAATCTCTTCCTTATGTGCACTCCACAACTGGACCACTCAGAATTGTTCACAGAGTTATACAGAGAAGAGAAGAAGGAAGAAGGTGGCAGAGGTGGCCAGGAGGATAAATGGGGGGAATGAAAAGGAGGGAGACAGATCCAGCCAGTAATCAGTTCCCTAAGTGTTCTCCACCGTCTGGAACACACAGAAATTCACAGAGTTGGGTAGAGTAGAGAGGGGTTAGGGAGGAGACACAGGCGACCTAGTGGAGAAAAAGGAGAGTCCAAAGGGAGAGAGAGCAGTTAAGCCAGTAATCTCGCTCCCTAGTGAAAAATGGGTACTGAAGATTGGGTTCTTAAGGTACAAAATTGGTAACAAATACATAAAAACAAAAATTTAAAATCTAGAGTAGAATTTGGAATTTCAAAAATACGATGTTAAAGAAAAGAAGGAAAAGAAAGAGAGAAAAAATGAACAAACAAAAACAAACAAGGTCACAAAAATTATAAAGAAAATATAAGTACAAAATTGATAACTAATACCAAATAGCAAAAGTTAAAAATCTAGAGCAGGGTTTGGAATTTCAAAAATACAGTGTTAAAAAAAAAAGAAGAAGAAGAAAAAGAAAGAGAGAGAGAGAAAAAAAAACAAGAACAAACAAGGTCGCATAAATTATAAAAAAAAAAAAAAAGAGTACAGGTACAAAATTGATAACAAATACCAAAAAGCATAAATTAAAAATCTAGAATAGAGTTTGGAATTTCAGATATACAATGTTATTTAAAAGAAGAAGAGAAAGAAACGAAGAAAAAGAAAAAAGAAAAAAGGGTCACAGAAATTATATAAAAACAAAAACAAAAAAAAAAAACTACAGGTACAAAATTGATAACAAATACTAAAAAGCTAAAATTAAAAATCTAGAGTAGAGTTTGGAATTTCAAAAATACAATGTTAAAGAAAAGAAGGAAAAAGAAAAAAAAGGTCAAAAAATTATTTAAAAAAATTATATATATATGAAGTTTGCTTTAAAAAATAGGGTCTTTTTTTTTTTTTTGCAAAGTAATCGGTTATAAAAGTGGAAATTAAAGGAATAATAGAGGACTTAATTTTTTTTTTTTTAATAGGCTCACTTGTTCAGTCGCACTGAGGGGAGGTAGGGAGGGATGCTGCAAACAAATAACACTGGCGTGCGCTCGCAGTGCCTCAGCCACACTGGGTCTGCCCCCCGTTCACGTCGCGTGTAGCCTCTCTGCCCACACTGCTCAGGCTCTACGTTGCTCCGCCGTGAACCATCCGCGGCCGGCTCTGGGCTGCCTGTACTTCCCAGGTCCAAGCCGCTCAGGTTCAGGCACTCGGGTAGTCCTCAGAGGCGCAGACTCGGTTGGGCCTGCGTTTTGTGCCCTTCCCAGATCCGAGCAGCTCAGGTGATGAGGTGTTTGGCGGGCGCCAATGCTGCGACTTATCGCCTCCCTGCCGCTCGGTTATCTAGTTGTGCACCGGCACACCTTCTCAGGCAGATGTTGACCGTCCAGACCCCCAAGAAGTTTTAGTTAGCAAAGAAGCCTGCTTACAGTTTCATAGATAATGTCTCTCTGGGGCTGCGATTGTCCCCTTCCGGCTCTGGCTGCCTATCACTGGAGGGGGATGGTCTGCCGCGGGCTATCTCTGTTCAGTTCTTTGTTCCCTGCGCGGACCTGGCGGTGTCATAGGTTAGGGCTGGCTTTTCGCGTGGTAGATATCCCACAGTCTGGTTTGCTAGCCCAAATTATTTCGCTCAGATAGTGCTCGGGGTATTCAGGCCAGATCCTTGCGATGCAGCCCGCGCCGCTCCTCCCTGCCCAGCCCCCACTTGCTAATGGCGTATGCAGGCGTCTGCGCTGCTTCTCCACTGGGGGAGTTACCGTAGGGCTCGCAATGTGTGGGTTTTAATTATTTATTTTTCCTCCCTGTTATGTTGCCCTCTGTGCTTCCAAGGCTTGGCACAGATTCGGCAGTGAGAAGGTTTCCTGGTGTTTGGAAACTTCTCTCTTTTTAAGACTCCCTTCCCGGGACGGAACTCCGTCCCTCCCTCTTTTGTCCCTTTTTTTTGTCTTTTATATTTTTCCCTACCTCCTTTCGAAGAGTTGGGTTGCTTTTCTGGGTGCCTGATGTCCTCTGCCGGCATTCAGAAGTTGTTTTGTGGAATTTACTCGGCGTTTAAATGTTCTTTTGATGAATTAGTGGGGGAGAAAGTGTTCTCCCCGTCCTACTCCTCCGCCATCTTAGCTCCTCCCCTCCTGTCTTAACTTTCATGTATAGCATACAGCAATGTTGATTATATTACCATCTTGTACACTACATCCCTAATACTTATTTATGTTATAACTAGAAGTTGTACGTTTTGACTTCCCTCATCCAATTCCCCTCCCCCCTCCACCTCTGATAACCACAAATCTAATCTCTTTTTTATTAATTTCTTTGTTTCTGAGTATAATTGTCCTAACACACTGTTAGTTCCTGTTACACAGCACAATGGTTTGATATTTCTGTACATCTCAAACTGATTGCCACAATGTCTAATCACAATGTGTCAGCATACAACGGTATCAATAGATATTGACTAAATTCCCCACACTGTACATTTCTTACCCATGACTCTTTTACTTGGTAACTAGGAGTTTGTACCTCTTAATCTTCTTTACCTATTCCTCTCATGACCCCTATCCTCCTCCCCTCTGGAAATACACCTGTTTGTTTTCTGTATCTATAGCTCTGTTTATGTTTTGTTATGTTTCTTCATTTGCTTTGGGTTTTTTTTTTTTTTTTTCCTTTTTGATTCCACATACAAGTGGAATCATACAGCATTTGTCTTCCTCTGTCCCATTTTATTCACTTAGCATAATGCCCTCTAGGTCCATCCATGTTGTCACAAATGACAAGATCTCATTCTTTTTATGGCTGAATAATATTCCATCGTTTATATAAGTATCTTCTTCATCCATTCATCTACCATGAGCATGTAGGTTGTTTCCATATCTTGGCATTTGTAAAAAAATGTTGCAGTGAACATTGTCGTTATTGTTCAGTTGCTCAGTTATTCCAACTCTGCAAGCCCATGGACTGTAGCCCACCAGGCTCCTCTGTCCATGGGATTTCCCAGGCAAGAATATTGGAGTGGGTTGTCATTTCCTTCTCCAGGGGATCTTCCCTACTCAGGGATCAAACCTGTGTCTCTTACATCTGCTGTAATGGCAGGCAGGTTCTTTACCATTGAGCCACCTGGGAAGCAATGAACGAGAATCACCAGAGTATCGCACTAGACAGGACACACTTCATGAAATGTCATCTCTTGCCCCAAGTCTGAACATGAACCAAGTCCCCACCACTGGTATCCTGTTCAGTCTCAAAAACCCAAATAGACAAGCTAGTCTGTCCCCTGAGCCCCTCTGTCTTCATTTGGAGACCTTTAACCTATCTTCTCTTGTCCGTTTTCCCTTAGGATCAGCCAAGGGTGGTGAGATTTGGACTCAGAATCAAAAGAGATGAGCAGTCCTCAGCCTTTGGAAGAGGTGGGCTGGGTGCAGGCTAGGGGAGAGGGGTGGGAGCATCTGGGGAGAGGGGAAGAGAGGAACTCAATGTTTGAAACACTAGAGGGGGTGAAAAGTCATGACGTGGATTCAGAACTCAGGTGCTTTGTGATCATTCAGTTGGAGAAAAAGACTCAGCAATGGAACTGAAGTTGTGGCAACTGGGAAAAGAAGGGGGCACCCTGGCTACCTTTGTCTCGATGATAAAATTCTTATAATTATGGTACTCAGTATTCTACTTCTCTTTTTTTAATAACTATTTACATATTTTTGGTTAAACTGGGTTTTAATGGGGGCACAAAGGATCCTCATTGCAGCTAGAGGGCTTCTCTCTAGATGTGGCACATGGGTTTATTGCTCCATGGCATGTGGAATCTTAGTTCCCGGACCAGGAATCAAACCCGTGTCTCCTGCATTGGAAGGCAGATTCTTAACCACTGAACCACCAGGGAAGTCTCACCCTGCTTTTCTTCTAAAAGAAGAAATTTTGGCCCCAATATTCTTCTTCCTCTGATAGGACAAGATAGAATCTCAGAATTAGCTTCATAAAGTCTGAGACCTCTGCAAGTGAGAAGGTAATGCTCAGAATACTCTTGGGAATGATGGAGAGAGAGACAAAGCTATCAAATGTGACAACTGGAGGAGACTCTCAAAATCTGCCCCCCTCACACATATTCATTGTCTCTATTTGGGAGTGTGTCAATCACTCAGTCATGCCTGACTCTTTTCAACCCCATGGACTGTAGCTTACCAGATTCCTCTGTCCATGGAATTCTCCAGGCAAGAATACTGGAGTGGGTTGCCATTCCTTTCTCCAGGAGATCTTCCTGACCCAGGGATTGAACCCAAGTCTCCCATATTGCAGGCGGATTCTTTACCATCTGAACTATCAGGGAAGCCCCTATATCTGGAAACTGAGATTCAAATAGGAGCAGTGACTTACTCAAGTTCACACTGGACTTCAGGTTGAATTGCCAGATTTGGCAAATAAAAATAAAAGATGCCCAGTCAGATTTTAATTTCACGTCAACAACAAATAACCTTTCAGTGTAAATATACTCCATGCAATATTGAGGACATACTTACTTCAAAGTGTTAATCGCTCAGTCGTGTCCAACTCTTTGCGGCCCCATAGACTGTAGCCCACTAGGCTCCTCTGTCCATGGGATTTTCCAGGCAAGAATACTGGAGTGGGTCGCCATTCCCTTCTCCAGGGGATCTTCCCAACCCTGAGATCAAACCTGGGTCTCCCACATTGCAGGCAGATTCACCATCTGAGGCCTTTATTCTTTAAAACGGGTTTTTTTTTTTTTTTTATCTGAATCTTGAGTATACCTTAGCATTCTGTATTTTACTCAGCAACCCTACCCCCAGGCATCTTTGTACCACATGGGCTTTCTCCTCCCCTTGCAATACCCTTTTGATAATTTCTGTCGTCTCTTGGCCCAGGAGACATACGACATGTCGGGTGCCCGCCTGGCCCTGACACTGTGCGTCACCAAAGCCCGTGAAGGTTCCGAGGCAGATCTGGATGCGCTGGAGCGCATGTTCCAGCAGCTGGGCTTTGAGAGCACCATGAAGAGAGACCCTACCGCCCAGGTATTGCGCTGCCAGCTCCAGCCCAGCAGGGGAGGGGTGGGGGCTGAAGGAGAAGGTGGATTCCAGAGTCACCCCTGAGTTCGGCCCTTCCTCTCTCTCCAGCAATTCCAGGAAGAGTTGGAAAAGTTCCAACAGGCCATCGACGCCCGAGAAGACTTTGTCAGCTGTGCCTTTGTGGTTCTCATGGCACACGGATTAGAAGGGCGCCTCAAAGGGAAGGATGAGAAGATGGTCGAGCTGGAGGACCTCTTCCAGGCTCTGAACAACAAGAACTGCCGGGCCCTGAGAGCCAAGCCTAAGGTGTACATCGTGCAGGCTTGTCGAGGAGGTGGGGCCAAGAGCCAAGGACACAGAGCCCCTCCCTCCCAGATCCAAAACCCCTGATAAGCCTTGGGTTTCCCATCTGTCTTATGACCTTCTTTTTTTTCTCCTTCTTTCTCTCTGATTTTGCCTTTTCCTTCTTGATGTTTCAGAACAAAGGGACCCTGGTGAACCAGTCACTGGAGGGCATCTTGTGATGATCACAGAAAACACTCCTGAAACCATCCCAACGTACACAGACACCCTCCATGTCTTCTCCACCATAGAGGGTATGAGCTTCCAGCTGACCCAGTGAGGCCTGCTTCTCCACCTCGCCTGCCACTCCTGACCCCTCCAGGACCCACCATTGTCCAAGGCATTTTGTAGCATATGTGCATGCAGATGTATGTGCATGCATGCATGTGCACACGTGCATGTGCACACACACACACACACACAGTCACCCACCCCCACTGAGCTCCCCTGAGCCCACTTCTCTGGAATTCCCAGGGTACATTGCCTACAGACACGACCAGGAGGGCTCCTACTTCATCCAGACTCTGGTTGATGTGTTCATCAATAAGAAAGGACCCATCCTCGAGCTTCTGACAGAGGTGAGTTGGGAGAAGGTACCTTGGAACCCCCACCCAGCCTGATCAGGGAGCATGCAGAACGGGATGTATGTGCATGCCCAGTCACTCGGTCATGTCCGACTCTTTGTGACTCCACAGACTATAGGCTGCCAGGCTCTTCTATCCATGGGATTTCCCAGGCAAGAATACTGGAGTGGGTTACCATTTCCTTCTCCAGGGGATCTTCCTGACCCAAGGATCAAGCCCACATCCTTTGTGCCTCCAGCATTGGCAGGCACATTCTTTACTAACTGCACCCCCTGGAAGCATAGCAGGCTGAGCCTCCTCCAAACCTTTCTGCGTGTTTCCCCTCCCTTGCGTCCTGCTGCAAGGCCAACCTGGGTCCCAGCACAGAAACTAGAACACCCATCTCCCAGAAGTGACTTTCCCTAAAGCAGGGAATTCCAAAGCTTACAGTATGTGAGATAATTTAGATGAAATACTAAATTTCTGTAAACAAGCCCCTTAGGTTTAACTCATATTTGGACATTCTGATGGGTATGTGTTATTTTGGCAGATTAGAAAAAAACATATAACGAGAATGTGCAGCCAGTGATTCCACAGAAATTATGGTGTGAAAGTGTTAGTTGCTCAGTCATACCCAACTCCTTGCTACCTCTTAGACTTTAGCCCCCCAGGCTCCTCTGTCTGTGGAGTTCTCCAGGCAAGAATACTGGAGTGGGTGGCCATTTCTTTCTCCAGGGGATCTTCCTGACACAGGGATGGAACCTGGCTCTCCTGCAATGAAGGCAAATTCTTTACCTTCTGAGCCAACAGGAAAGCCTGCTTATAGTGTAGGATGAGACAGTAAAGGTCTCTCACTTTAAGACAAGGAGACTCACCTGCCCTAACTTCCTCCCAATAAGCCCATCACCTGACTCCCCCAAAAGCCCAGCCCCAAGCTGACCATTCCTGTTGCTGCAGGTGACCCGGCGGATGGCAGAAGCAGAGATGGTTCAAGAAGGGGAAGCAAAGAAAGTGAACCCTGAAATCCAAAGCACTCTTCGGAAACGACTTTATCTGCAGTAGTAGAAAGGGTGGGGGTGCAGCTCTCTTTCAGATGCCCTCTCTGCCCCCACAGAGATTTAAAAGCAGCTCTCACCACTTCTCCAAAATCTTCTCTTCCCAAAGCTAAATGGTGCCCAGTTCTTCACCTTTCATGAAGGTCCTCCTTCAATCTATCCCCATCCTTCTTAGGGCAAACCAGCTAAAACTGAGCACAAGGCATGGTGATAACATTAACATCACCTCCCTCAGGCTGGACTCTCCACCTCTATTAATACACCTAAAAAGACACTCACTTATCCCACTCTCTATTCCTATGCTCTGGTGAAGCCCTCTTCTTTCTGCCATGAATCATTCCCATACAAATGTAACCAGATAACACTCAAGATTTTCCACTGATAAACCATGCCCATTCATCACCTCCCATCCCAATCAAAACTTCACTGGCTCTGGAATTTCACGTGGAGTTATAACCTCCTCCTCCTGGCAATTGCATCCATTCCCATCTCCCAGAGATTTCCTCTCAACCTCTGGAAATTCAGTAAAGCAAGAGTTATTCTCTCTCCAAGACCCCTCTTCTTTGGCCAGCAAGCAGGTGCCTTGACGCCATCCACCTCATGGGTTCTCTCTGGTTAATGGAGCTGCTTCCTCCTTTTCTGAAGCCCTTCCTCCTAACTCATGCCACGCCATCCACTGCTCTGAATTCTGACATCTGTCTGAGACAGTCCATCCATTTACCCATTCTCAGAGTTTCGACTCTCTTTTTAAAAAAAAAAAAAATTGCTTTTAATTGGAGGATAATTGCTTTACAATGTTGTGTTGTTTCTGCCATACAACAATGTGAATCAGCCATAAATATAATATATCCCCTCCCCCTTGAACCTCTCTCCCACCCCACCCCCATCCCACCCGTCCAGGTTGTCACAGAGCACTAGATTGATTTCCTTGTGTCACACAGCAACTTCCCACTAGTCAACTTCCAACCACTCTAAACCATAGCGTGTTGGAGCTATGGAAAAACCCCTAGTGTTACCCTGTTACTTTTCAGAGAAGGTTATAGAGAACTAGAGAGGCTAAATCTCTTCTCAAATACCACACAGTAAGCCAGTGGTAGGGTCAAGGTCTGGCTTCCAGGCTAGCCCCACTTCCACTACCTGCTAAGTCTTCCATTAGTGAGTGTGTGATTAGTCGCTCAGTCTGATCTGACTCTTTTTGACCCCATGGACTGTAATCCATCAGGCTCCTCTGTCCATAGCACTCTCCAGGCAAGAATACTGAAGAGGGTTGCCATGCCCTCCTCCAGGGGATCTTCCCAACTTTGGGATCTAACCCAAGTCTCTTGCATCTCCTGCATTGGCAGACAGGTTCTTTACTGGGCAAGTTTACCTCCATGGGATTCTGACACAGGGCTGGAAGCTGGATCAGAGGCTCCCAAGTCTATGACAACTTTCCATCTATCTACAGCCCTGACCTTTCCCAACATGATAACCTGTGGTCATATCTGCCATCACTGAAAACTCATGGCTAAAGAAGAATCATTTCTTCCTGGTCCATCCTCCAAGTGTTCCCTGGAAACGTCAACCTCAAACCTCTGCAGTCATCTATGATACCCATCTTCCTTCATCCTTCATATGTCACCAGCCACCATACCCAGCCCAGCTTGACTGTGAAACACTCTCTTCTTTTCCTTGTCACTCTCTAGTTCCATCCTCTCATGTCTGTATCTTTGCACCAGTTTCCTTCCTTGTCTCTATGCCCTCCCATCTCACTCCTCCTCTGACCTCCATATCATCTACAATTCTTGATCTCCCCAGAGCACTAAAGAAGACACAATGGTGCCTCATTACACAGAGATCAAGGTTCAACTCCACACCCTGATTTCTCACACCTGTACAATCCCACTCCTATCAGCAATCATCTAAACTCATCTCCCACCTCCCCAACCATGCTTCAGCAAGACTAATGTCTTACTCATCCCTGCATCTAAGCCTTTGCTCTTACCATTTCTCCAAGCATGAGTACCCTCTCTCTCTTGTTCACCCACTTTCCACTATCTCCCACCCCTGCCTATTCCAGAAAGCCATTCCTAATATTCTTTCCGGTTGATTCTGCTCTCTCACCCAGGAGGAAACACAGATTACAATTTCTCCAGGGTGGGGAACAAGTCTTTCCTCAACATAATGGATGTTCAGTAAATACTGGTCAAACTTTAAGAATCTGTTGGGTCTCCATTCCTACCCTGCAAATAGGTTCATCAGTACTATTTTTCTAGACTCCATACAATATGCATTAATGGGTGATATTTGTTTTTCTCTTTCTGGCTTATTTCACTTATAACAGACTCTAGGTTCATCCACTTCACTGCAACTGGCTCATATTCATTCCTTTTATGGTTGAGTAATATTCCGTATATGTACCACAACTTCATTATGCATTCATCTGTTGATGGACATCAACGTTGCTTCCATATTCTGACTTCTGTAAATAGTGCTGCAATGGACATTGTGGTAGATGTGTCTTTTTGAATAATAAAATAAAAGCATATGTTGGAATCTTTGCTCTGTACTTAAACATGAGGCTGATGAGATAGGCATTGTGTGTTTGATTCCTTTTATCTGATGGCCAGCTGCTTCCCAGTAAGTCTATCATGCACAGAGAATAAAGAGCCTCATTCCTTTCATATAAGCAGATGTGCTGGGAATGGTAAAGTTACAGGCCACACTTCCATGCCATGTGATTGTATTTTACATGACAGTTCCAGCTCCAGAATGTTCCCAAGGAAGTATCCAGACAGAGAACTGTAGCTTTTTGGAATCCTAAGGGATCTTGGAGATCAACTAGTTACAGGATCACAGATATTTAGCCAGTGTGCCACCCCTCTCTATGTTGGTGCCCATGGCAGACATGACTAATCAATCACACTTTCTGGGGACTTCCCTGACAGTTCAGTGGTTAAGAATCCTCCTCCCCAAGAGGGTAAGATGAATGGAGCGAGTAGCATGGAAGCATATACACTACCATATGTAAAATAGATAGCCAATGGAAATATGCTATATGATCCAGGGAGCTCTAACAGCCTAGAGCAGTGGGAAAGGGTGGAAGGTGGGAGGGAGGTTCAAGATGGGGGACATATGTATGCCTACAGCTAATTCATGTTGATATATGGCAGAAATGAAACCAATATTGTAAAGCAATTATCCTTCAATTAAAAATAAATGCATTTTTTTTTCAGATCTATGAGAACAATAAAATAAGGAATCCACCTTCCAATGCAGGGGCCTATGTTCAATCCCTGATCAGGGAACCAGATCCCACATGCCATAACTAAGACCTGATGCAGTCAAATAAATAAATTTCTTTTAAAGTTTATCCACTTAATCATTTTGCAATATATGCAATATATCATCACATCGTACACCTTAAACTTCAGTTCAGTTCAGTTCCATTCAGTCTCTCAATCGTGTCCGACTCTTTGTGACCCCATGAATTGCAGCATGCCAGGCCTCCCTGTCCATCACCAACTCCTGAGTTCACTCAAACTTACATCCATCAAGTCGGTGATGCCATCCAGCCATTTCTCATCCTCTGTCGTCCCCTTCTCCTCCTGCCCCCAATCCCTCCCAGCATCAGAGTCTTTTCCAGTGAGTCAACTCTTCCCATGAGGTGGCCAAAGTACTGGAGTTTCAGCTTTAGCATCATTCCTCCCAAAAAATACACAGGATCAATCTCCTTTAGAATGGAATGATTGGATCTCCTTGCAGTCCAAGGGACTCTCAAGAGTCTTCACCAACACCACAGTTCAAAAGCATCAATTCTTCGGCACTCAGCTTTCTTCACAGTCCAACTTTCACATCCATACATGACCACTGAAATATCTTGATAAACTGGAAAATTATTTAATAATTTTTTTTTATTTTTAAAAAGTCTATACAGTAGCAGAGGATGAGATGGTTAGATAGCATCACTGACTCAATAGACACAAACTTTATCTCCTGGCAAATTGCAGGAGATAGTGGAGGACAGGGAAGCCTAGCATGCTGCAGTCCATGAGGTGGCAAAGAATTTGATACAATTTAGCTACTAAACAACAACATACACTAGCAAGGGAAGCACAAGTAATTGATCACCTAAGCCATTTTTTTTAATTTTATTTAATTTTTAAACTTTACATAATTGTATTAGTTTTGCCAAATATCAAAATGAATCCACCACATGTATACATGTGTTCCCCATCCTGAACCCTCCTCCCTCCTCCCTTCCCATACCATCCCTCTGGGTCGTCCCAGTGCACTAGCCCCAAGCATCCAGTATCGTGCATCGAACCTGGACTGGCATCTCATTTCATACATGATATTTTACATGTTTCAATGCCATTCTCCCAAATCTTCCCACCCTCTCCCTCTCCCACAGAGTCCATAAGACTGTTCTATACATCACTGTCTCTTTTGCTGTCTCGTACACCGGGTTATTGTTACCATCTTTCTAAATTCCATATATATGCGTTAGTATACTGTATTGGTGTTTTTCCTTCTGGCTTACTTCACTCTGTATAATAGGCTCCAGTTTCATCCACCTCATTAGAACTGATTCAAATGTATTCTTTTTAATTGCTGAGTAATACTCCATTGTGTATATGTACCACAGCTTTCTTATCCATTCATCTGCTGATGGGCATCTAGGTTGCTTCCATGTCCTGGCTATTATAAACAGTGCTGCGATGAACATTGGGGTACACGTGTCTCTTTCCCTTCTGGTTTCCTCAGTGTGTGTGCCTAGCAGTGGGATTGCTGGATCATAAGGCAGTTCTATTTCCAGTTTTTAAGGAATCTCCACACTGTTCTTCATAGTGGCTGTACTAGTTTGCATTCCCACCAACAGTGTAAGAGGGTTCCCTTTTCTCCACACCCTCTCCAGCATTTATTATTTGTAGACTTTTGGATCGCAGCCATTCTGACTGGTGTGAAATGGTACCTTATAGTGGTTTTGATTTGCATTTCTCCGATAATGAGTGATGTTGAGCATCTTTTCATGTGTTTGTTAGCCATCTGTATGTCTTCTTTGGAGAAATGTCTATTTAGTTCTTTGGCCCATTTTTTGATTGGGTCATTTATTTTTCTGGAGTTGAACTGTAGGAGTTGCTTGTATATTTTTGAGATTAGTTGTTTGTCAGTTGCTTCATTTGCTATTATTTTCTCCCATTCTGAAGGTTGTCTTTTCACCTTGCTAATAGTTTCCTTTGATGTGCAGAAGCTTTTAAGGTTAATTAGGTCCCATTTGTTTATTTTTGCTTTTATTTCCAATATTCTGGGAGGTGGGTCATAGAGGATCCTGCTGTGATGTATGTCAGAGAGTGTTTTGCCTATGTTCTCCTCTAAGAGTTTTATAGTTTCTGGTCTTACATTTAGATCTTTAATCCATTTTGAATTTATTTTTGTGTATGGTGTTAGAAAGTGTTCTAGTTTCATTCTTTTACAAGTGGTTGACCAGATTTCCCAGCACCACTTGTTAAAGAGATTGTCTTTAATCCATTGTATATTCTTGCCTCCTTTGTCAAAGATAAGGTGTCCATATGTGCATGGATTTATCTCTGGGCTTTCTATTTTGTTCCATTGATCTATATTTCTGTCTTTGTGCCAGTACCATACTGTCTTGATAACTGTGGTTTTGTAGTAGAGCCTGAAGTCAGGTAGGTTGATTCCTCCAGTTCCATTCTTCTTTCTCAGGATCGCTTTGGCTATTCAAGTTTTTTTGTCTTTCCATACAAATTGTGAAATTATTTGTTCTAGCTCTGTGAAGAATATTGTTGGTAGCTTGATAGGGATTGCATTGAATCTATAAATTGCTTTGGGTAGTATACTCATTTTCACTATATTGATTCTTCCAATCCATGAACATGGTATATTTCTCCATCTATTAGTGTCCTCTTTGATTTCTTTCACCAGTGTTTTATAGTTTTCTATATATAGGTCTTTAGTTTCTTTAGGTAGATATATCACCTAAGCCATTTTAAAGGCCTCCAGTTCAGCACAAGACACAAGAAAAGCAATGGGATGTCTAGCTTTCTGAATTTGGGATACAAACTGGTCTGCTTTCATTCTAATTGGTTGGGTTGCTGCTGCTGCTGCTAAGTCACTTCAGTCGTGTCTGACTCTGTGTGACCCCATAGACAGCAGCCCACCAGGCTCCCCCGTCCCTGGGATTCTCCAGGCAAGAACACTGGAGTGATTGCCATTTCCTTCTCCAATGCATGAAAGTGAAAAGTGAAAGTGAAATTGCTCAGTCATGTCTGACCCTCAGTGACCCCATGGACTGCAGCCTTCCAGGCTCCTCCATCCATGGGATTTTCCAGGCAAGAGTACTGGAGTGGGTGGGTTGGGTTATTCAGGGAATAAAACATTTCAGCTGTTTATGAAGTTGTCGTTACAGATGATCAATTACAGGAAATGAGGTCATCCTCATGCTGGCCAATTAATTTAACCTCCTTGCCCACAGTCTACACCCATGCCCACAACTCACCCAAGGTGAGCTCCTTACGCCCAATTGGCTTCCTATTACATTCTGACCATACAAGACACAAGAGGGAGACAGGAAGGAGGAGGAAAGACATGTGATTTGAATTCTCCTGTTGTTGTCCAGCTGTATCAGCTCTTTCCAGTTTCCAATTGCTTTGACCCATATGTAAAGCTAGCATCATCATGCCTCCCCCTAAATACACCAGCCCCAACTGGTCAGCAACCCGTAACAGAGGTATGAGTACCAGATTCACATGGTACACTCTTCTCCATCCTTTGTGCTTCTAGGATCTGCTAACCTCAGCTCCTCGCTTTGCTTCCCAGGCCTGGGCAGGTCACCTGATCCCTACCTGAACTATCTCTGGTTTAACCCTAGAAATGCCTTCTTGCCTTTCCAGTCCCCCACTACCTGTTAGGTCAATGCCCACAATAAATTCTCTCTTTTAAAATACCTTGAGTGCATCTACAACACAAATAAAATTTGAAAGTGTTACATTCAATGAAGTAAGCTGGACACAAAAGGACAAGTATTGGGACTTCCCTGGTGGTCCAGTGATTAATACTTGGTGCTCCCAATGCAGGGGACCCAGGTTCAATCCCTGGTCAGGGAACTAGATTCCACATGCCACAACTAAAATTAAATGCTGCAACTAAAGATCCTGTATCCCACAACTAAGACCCATTACAGCCAAATAAATAAATAAAAGTTTAAAAAAATAAATAGACAAGTGTTATATGAGTCCATTGATAGCTTTGCCTACTCCAAATAGGCAAACTCATAGGGACACAAAGTAGATTAGAGACAACCAGAAGCTGGAGGCAAGGAGATTGGGGAGCTACTGCATAATGATTACAGAGCTTCTGTTTGGGGTGACAAAAAATTTTGGAAATAGATAGTGAAGTTGGCTGCCCATTATGAACCGCACATCTTAAAATGGTTAAAATGGCAAGCTTTGTGTCACATATATTTTACCACAATTTTTAAAAGCTAATAATGTAATATACTGAAAGACAATGAACTGAGCAATTTAAATGGGTGTATTGGATGGCATGTGAATCACATCTCAATAAAGTTGTTTTGGGCTTCCCTGATTATTCAGTGGTAAAGTACCTGCCTGCCAATGCAGGAGATGTGAGTTCAATCCCCAGGTCAGGAAGATCCCCTGAAGGAGGAAATGGCAACCCACCCCAATATTCTTGACTGGGAAATCCCTTGGACAGAGGAGCCTGGCGGGCTATGTCTGTGGTGTCACAAAAGAGTTGGACATGACTTAGCAACTAAATAACAACAACAACAACAACAAAATTGTTGTTTTTTTTAATATAAATTTATTTATTTGAATTGGAGGTTAATTACTTTACAATATTGTATTGGTTTTGTCCAAGTTCGATGCATGATACTGGTTGCTTGGGGCTGGTGCACTGGGACGACCCAGAGGGATGGTAAGGGGAGGGAGGAGGAAGTGGGGTTCGGGATGGGGACCTGTGGCAGATTCATGTTGATGTATAGCAAAGTTGTTTTAAAAAAAATAATAATTTGTTTGCCTTATAGGGAATAAAACTACCTTAATAAAGATTTTTAAAACTCCTTTGATGATTCCAACTCCCTTGGAATGTGGTTGCACAACTCTTTAGACACACCAAAGACCATTGAACCCTGTAGTTTCAAAGGGTAAATTGATAGTGTGTAAATTATATATAATAAAGTTACATTTTAAAGGGAGTAGCTACCTACTATGATATGTGGAAAGTCAGTATTACTTGCCATAATTAGGAGATAAGCATAAAAATATGATTCAACTATGAGAAAGGAGGAAATCCTGCCACTTGCAGCAACATGGATGGAACCTGAAGGCATTATGCTAAGTGAGATAAGCCAGACAAAGACTAATCCTGTATGAAATCACTCGTACATGAAACTTTTAAAAGCTGAACTTGTAGAAACAGAGTAGATAGGTGGTGATTGGAGCCTGGGAGATAGGGGAATTGGGGAGATGTTTTAAAGGTACAAACTTGCAAACTGGATGATGAATAAGTTAAGGAGGTCTAATGCCCAGAATAGGGAGTATAGTCAACAATGCTGTAGTATAAATTTCCAAGTTGCTAAGAGACTGAATCTTAAGGGCTCTCACCACAGAAAAATGATAATTATGTGACATGATAGAAGTGTTAGCTAATGCTGTGGTGGAAATTGTATTGCAATATATAAATGTTTCAAAACAACACACGGTACGCCTTAAGCTTACATAACGTTGTATGTCAATTATATCTCAATTTTTTAGTCCATGCATACAATTAAAAATTTAAATGTTCATGTATGATAGAGACAAAGAATGGTGGTTACCAGGGTTTGGGGTGAGGGCTAGAGAGTTATTGTTTAATGAGTACAGAGTTTTAGTATGGTAAGATGAAAAAGTTTTGGATGGATAGTTGTAATGATTGCACAACCTTGTGAATGTACTTAAGGTTACTGAGCTATAGTCTTAAAAATGACTAAAATTATATATTTTATTGTATATGTATAAAATTGTATGAAATTTTATAAATTTTAATGTATAAAATTGTAAAATTTATAAAATTGCCTATTTCACCACATTAAAAAGTGGTAACAGAAAAAAAAAAGTTTTATGTATGAAATATCAAAAGTCACCTCAGTGTACAACCAGTTTGCCTTTTGACATCGTGGCCGGTATCCTGGTCTTTGCCTCTTTGTTCATGTGTATAAATATTTCTCAAAGAATTGCTAAGACAAAGGTAGGAGCATTTTTATTTTCCATGTGTTCACTGATTTGTTACATTAAAATAATTTATCAAATTCCTACCCAATGCCAAATACTGTTCTAGGTTCTGGAAATAGTGTGATTGACCAAGCTCCTGATCTCATGGAATTCACACTCTGGTGGGGAGATGATAAACAGAGCAATGTGATTTTTGGTAGCACTGAGTGCAGTGGAGTGGGGGAGCACCTTAAGAGGCTAAAGAATTGGAGGGAAGAGTCGGATATCATTTAGCGACTGAACAAAAACAAAGGTGATAGTTGAGCAGAGATCTGAAGAAACAATGAGTGAGAACCATGTAAAGATCTAATGGTCTATGCACATTATGTTCATCATATATCTACAAACCCCTATACTATTATTTTACTCAAGTTTTTCTTTAAATTCTTTTTTTATTTATTTTTTTAAAATATAAATTTATTTATTTTAATTGGAGGTTAATTACTTTACAATAAAATAAACTGTTGGAAAGCAAACTTATGGTTACTAAAGAAAAAAGGGAGGAAGGGATAAATTAGGAGATTGGGATTAACATACACACACTACTATATATAAAATAAACTAGGACCTACTTACAACACAGGGAACTATGCCCAATATCTTGTAATAACCTGTAACGGGAAAGCATCTGAAAAAAGAACAGACATATAAACATACGTGTTGTCTACTTTTAAAAAACGCGCAACATGAAAGTTGTGAGTTAAGTTTTACTTGGGGAAAAATGAGGACTGCAGCCTGGGAGACAGCATCTCAGATAGCTCCGAGAAACTGCCCCAAAGAGGTGGGGGAGGAAGGGAAGGGCAGTATATATACGATTTTGATGAACGGGAATACGTGCCATCAAGCACATATTTTTCCAGAAGGTTTCTGTTGGTCTCCTGAAGCTTTCTGCTGGACACGAGGAACAATCATCCCCATGAGGGATTTCAGTGCCTTTCTAGGTATGAGAAGATGCAAGAATTGGGTTCATAAAATCAACTCCTGAAAAAAACTATCTGAAGACCTGTTCTGCCAGTTTTTTCCCCCTGAGCACAGAGTGCCTCATTTCTGCTCTCCACCCTGAACTCCTTTTGGAGAGTGTTGAAAATCAGCAGCGACAGCAGCATATGGCTTAATCCTTGTAGAGGCAGATGGCAAGTGCCAATTCGTAGTTGACAACATATAACTGAACCACTTTGCTGTACACCTGAAACTAACACAACATTGTAAATCAACTATGCTTCAATTCTTCTAATGAGTCTAATTAAAAAAAAATAGAACTTACCCATACAACATACAACAGAATATTACCTGGCAATCTAAAAAAGCATGTAATACAGATTCACACAGACAGAAGAGCCTGGCAGGCTACACAGTCCATGGGGTCACAAGAGTTGGACACGATTTAGCGACTAAACCACCACTGATTCACACATTAGCATGAAGGGACCTTGAAGACACCAAGCTCTTAAAGCAGTGAGAACATTCTTTGTGGTTTGGGGATGAAAGCAAGGACCTCCAGGAAGAAATGTTAAGGAAGCAGATTTTGGCTTAACCTTAGAAACTTCTAATACCAAAATCTACCCCCTCCCCCAAGGTAAGCATCCACTTCTGAATTTCAAGATTTCCCTTCCTGCAACCTCGAACTCCCAAAGGTATTTAAACAGAGCTCACCCACAGCAATCTCCTAAAGGAGCTCATAAATCCAATGCAAGAAAACAAGGGAGTGTTCTGCAGAAACTGCTGCTGCTGCTGCTAAGTCGCTTCAGTCGTGTCCGACTGTGTGACCCCATAGATGCCAGCCCATCAGGCTCCCCCGTCCCTGGGGATTCTCCAGGCAAGAACACTGGAGTGGGTTGCCATTTCCTTCTCCAATGCATGAAAGTGAGAAGTGAAAGTGAAGTCGTTCAGTCGTGTCCGACTCTTCGAGACCCCATGGACTGCAGCCTACCAGGCTCCTCCATCCATGGGATTTTCCAGGCAAGAGTACCAGGCAAATTCCACCAGCTCCACAGGGATCTGTGCATGTGTGCTAAGTTGCTTCCATCACTTCTGAGACTGCAACCATATGGACTGTAGCCCTCCAGGCCCCTCTGTCCATGGGATTCTCCAGGCAAGAATACTGGAGTGGGTTGCCATGGCCTTCTCCAGGTGAATCTTCCTGACCCAGGGATTGAACCCACATCTCTCCTGCATTGGTAGACGGGCTCTTTACTACAGCACCAGATAGGGACCTGTTACACCCTAAAAATTAGTACGAAGTTTTATGAATTGGTGATGTATAAATTTATAACCTTTGGAAACGACTGGCTTCATCAAGAGCTGTAAAAATGTTCTTTTCCTTGACCCTGTAACTCCACTTCAGGAAAGTTACCATAAAGAAATAATTCAACAGGGCTTCCCTGGTGGCTCAGTGGTGAAGAATCCACCTGTCAATACAGGAGATGTGGTTCAATCCCTGACATGGGAAAATCCCACATACCAAGAAGCAACTAAGTCCGTGTGCCCCAACTACTGACCCTGTGCCCCAGAGCCTGGAACCTACCGAGCCTACGTGCCACAGCTACTGAAGCCCTGCCCCTAGAGCCCATGCTGCACAACAAGAGAAGCTGAGGCAGGACACAGACGAGCTCCAAGTGCGATTTACAACTGGCCTCCTGTTTGCAATTCACGGGACTCAGACAAATGGGCTTCAGACTGAATAGTTAAAACCAGCCTCATGTTTGCATTCCCTGAGACAAGAGACAGGTGGGCACCAGTCAAGGCATTTACAAGCAGCCTCCTGTTTGCCCTCCAAAATGGAAGCAACAACAGAAACAGGGTAAATACCCAGTCTTTGCCTCTAGTAAAGACCTTAAGGTAATCGTCACGGCAAGAGTCAAGGTCATAATCAAGGCGAGAACAAAAAGAGGGAAACCCTGTTTGAGTAAAGGATTAAGGGCTCTCCAATCCCCTGCTTTGTGGGACAAGGGAGCTCCTTGGGTGTCAAAAGTCAGGGGATAATTCCAGACCATAATGCATCTTGCTCTCCCAAAAGCCTTCACTTTGAGACCCATCTTGGCTGAAGGGTATGCATGCACCCAGGGGAGGGACCTGAGGCAAATTAACCAGAGAGGTGACAGAGCAAGATGACTGGCCTGAGGGAAGACAAAGACCTGGAAAACAGCCCACTTATCAAGGATTTACACTTCCCAAAGGCACAAGTCTCTCTCTGAGCTGGCCCGTGTGCCTTTCTGCATGTACTTTTCCTTTCCTTAAACTTTCTACATTACTCTTTACCTTCTGCCTCCTTGCCTGAATTTGTTCCTGACTAGGCAGGCAAGAACTAGGGACTCTAGCCCTAACTGCTCACCCTTGTGGTCCAGTGGTTAGGACTCCTGGTCCAGGAAACTAAAACCCTACTTTCAGCTACCCCTTGCTGCTGCTTGCTGCAACTTCCGCTTACTGCTGCGCATGTCCAGAATCAAAGCCACCACAATGAGAGGCCCATGCTCCTGAATGAAGAGTATCCCCGCTAGTCTCAACTAGAGAAAAGCTCGAGCAGCACCAAAGACCCAGCACAGTCAAAATAAATAAAATTATACCCAAACACATATGTCTAACAATACACATACACACACACACACCCCTAAGTACATATACATGCTTAAGTAAATACATACATAAGTACACATCCACACATATAAATGCACATTCATTTGCACACATAATCATGCTCACACATACACACATACATGTACACATAAGTACATATTCACATGGGACCTCCCTGGTGGCTCAGATGCTAAAGAATCTGTCTGCAATGGGGCAGACCTGGGTTTGATCCCTGGGTCAGGAAGATTCCCTGGAGGAGGAAATGGCAACCCATGCCAGTATTCTTGCCTGAAGAATTCCAAGGACAGAGGAGCTACTACTGTCTATGGGGTTGCACAGAGTCAGACATGTCTGAGCAACTAACACTTTCACTTTTCACACTTTCACACACACACATGTATGTGAATGTGCAGGTTACATCGACGTTTGCAGCAAGGGGAAGGTAATCTGAATATCAAAAGATTATTGTTAATTAAGGAAAAATGAGATATCTCAAATTAAAGAATTCAGCACTCTTCTGTGTATGGGAAGATGCAAGCATCTGGGCTCAATGAAATAATTTTTTTCATATACATCTCAGCTATCCGGGGCCAGCAACCTGCTTCTTGATTTTTCACATCTTTAATTCCTCATTCACCTCGTTCCTTGTTCAGCTGACAGCTGCTGGATCACAGGCATTGTTCTCCGTCTCAGGGACCCTTCGGCCTCAGAAATTCATATTTGAAGGTCTGAATTCACTGATGGCTGTTATATCCTTATTCATTGATGTGGCAGGAGATATTCCATTTCACAGTCCTAATCCCCAGTACCTACCTCTGACTGTGACTTTATTTGGAGACAAGGTATTTAAAGAGGTTATTAAGGTAAGATCAGGTCATTGAAGTGGGTGCTAATCCAGTATAACCACTGTTCTTATAAAAAGAGATTAGGACCAGCTACAGAGAGTAGACAATCATCCACAAGCCAAGGAGGGAGACTTTTAAAGAAATCAACCTTGTTGACACCTTGATCTCAAACTTCTAGCCTCCAGAACTTCAAGTAAATTAATTTCTGTTGTGTAAGCCACCTAGTCTGTGGCATTTTGTTATGGCAGCCCTGAGGAGTTTATACACACACATACACATATGCCCACACAATACACAGACACACATATGTTGTTGCTGTTCAGTTGCTAAGTCATGTCCAACTCTTTGCCACCCCATGAACTGCAGCATGACAGGCTCCTTTGTCCTTCACTATCCTCCAGAATTTGCTCAAATTCATGTCCATTGAGTAGGTGATGCCATCTAACCATCTCATTCTCTGCCATCCCCTCTTCTCCTTTTGCACTTCAATCTTTCCCATCATCAGGGTCTTTTCCAATGAGTCAGCTCTTCGCATCAGGTGGCCAGAGTATTGGGGCTTCAGTTTAAACATCAGCCCTTCCAATGAACATTCAGGGTTGATTTCCTTTAGTTTTGACTGGGTTGATCTCCTTGCTGTCCAAGGGATTCTCAAGAGTCTTCTCCAGCACCACAGTTCGAAAGCATCAGTTCTTCAGTGCTCAGCCTTCTTTATGGTCCAACTCTCACATCCATACATGACTAATGGAAAACCCATAGCTTTCACCACATGGACCTTTAATACCACTTGCAGCAACATGGCTTCCCTGGTAGTTCAGCTGGTAAAGAATCTGCCTGCAATGCAGGAGACCCCGGTTTGATTCCTGGGTCAGGAAGATCCACTGGAGAAGGAATAGGCTACCCACTCCAGTATTCACAGGCTTCCCTGGTGGCTCAGTCGGTAAAGAATTCACCTGCAATGCAGGGGAGACCTGGGTTGGGAAGATCCCCTGGAAGAGAGTATGGCAACCCACGCAAGTATCCTTGCCTGGAGAATCCCCATGGACAGAGGACCCTGGTGGGCTAAAGTCCATGGGGTTGTAAAGAGTCAGACAGGACTCTAAGAACAACTAAGCACAGCACAGCAGTAACATGAATGCACTTGAAGATTATTACACTAAATGAAATAAGTCAGATAGAAAAGGAGAAATTTCATACGACATCCCTTATATGTCGAATCCAAAAACAAATGATACAAATAAACTTACAAAACAGAGACTCAGACTCATAAAATGAACTTTTGCTGGGGAGTGGGGGTTGGGGGAAAGGATAGTTAGAGAGTTTGGGATGGACATACACACTCTGCTATATTTAAAATGGATAACCAACTAGGACCTACTATATAGCACCTGGAACTCTGCTCAAAGTCATGTGGATGGGAGGGGAGTTTGAGGGAGAATGTATACGTATACATGTATGGCAGAGTCCCTTCACTGGTCACCTGAAACCATCACAACACTGTTAATCAGCTAGCTGTTGTTGTTCAGTCGCTAAGTCGTGTCTGACTATGATCTTGTGGGCTGCAGCATGCCAGGCTTCCCTGTCCTTCACCATCTCCCAGAATCTGCTCAACACATGTCCATGGAGTGGGTGATGCCATCCAACCATCTCATCCTCTGTCGCTAGACCCCGATACAAAATAAAAAGTTTTTTTTAAATAAGTAAAAAACATTTTTAAAGCTGAGTAAAAAGTATTTTAAAAAAATATAAATGGACATATTTACAAATGAGAAACAGATTCACGGACTTAAAAGAATTATCTTCCGGTCACCAAGGAGGAAGGGGAGGAGGGATATATTGGGACTTTGGGGTTGACATGTACACACTGCTATATTTAAATTAGATAACCAAAGACCTACTGTAAAAAAAATTTTTTTTAATAAAATAAGGAAGTAATACAGAAAATACATTTTTAAAATTCCTTGTTATAAGGACCCTGCAGGAAAGATAACATGTTCTCCCCATCTGTCTTCAAAGAAGACATGGAAGCTATGAGAGATGAGTGTTATGAGCTGGTAAGTGACACAAGCCCATTTCATCTATGTCCTGAGTTCTTCCCACATCTGGTTCCCTCCAAAGGGCATCAATACCGATCAGACTTCAGAACCCAGGACAGAGACAGAGATTCACAGTAAACCTCTGTGCCACTGTGAACGAGGGGAAAAAGGGATGGAGAGGGAGGTGCCCCATGTCAGTGTCAGAGTGTAGTGGAACTTTCTTCTAGCTGTTGGAAAGAGTTTGACTTTCCAAATCTGGGAGATGGCCCACCATGGGCAGTTCACAAGCTTGCTGTTTATCACGTCATCGCAGAGCATATTGTGCTTTATTTCTCCTTCCTTAAGCTAATAAATTCCAATCAGGAGAGGGGGCTGAGCCTCAAAAACTCCTGACAAATATTTATAGTCATCTGGGGCTTCCCAGGTGGCACTAGTGGTAAAGAATCTACCTGCCAATGCAGGAGATGTAAGAGATGTGGATTCAATCCCTGGGTTGGGAAGATCCCCTGAAGGAGGAAATGGCAACCCACTCTAGTATTCTTGCCTGGAGAATCCCATGGTCAGAGAAGCCTGGCAGGCTGTAGTTCATATGGTCACAAAGAGTCAAACATGACTGAAGCAACTTAGCACAAAGGTATTCTCATCCATAAAAATGAATAAATGAGTAAACATATAAGGTAGCCATGAAATCAAACTGCTACTACTTGAAAAGTGAGTAACGTAGTGATTGAAAGTGAAAGTGAAATCGCTGTCTGACTCTGTGACCCCACGGACTGTAGCCTGCACCAGGCTTCTCCGTCCGTGGGATTTTCCAGGCAAGGGTACTAGAGTGGGTTGCATTTCCTCCTCCAGGTGATCTTCACGACCTAGGGATCGAACTTGGGTCTCCTGCATTGCAGGCAGACGCTTTACCGTCTGAGCCACCAGGGAAGCTAACATAGTGATTAGTTTTCTCCAATCATTCCCAAATAAAATTCTGGTTATAAAATGGTATAAATCAATGTAATACTGTAAAGCAGTTATCCTTCAACTAAAAATAAATAAATCAAAAAAACAAAATTCCATTCAGTTCAGTTCAGTTCACTTCAGTCGCTCAGTCGTGTCCGACTCTTTGCGACCCCATGAATCGCAGCATGCCAGGCCTCCCTGTCCATCACCAACTCCTGGAGTTCATCCAAACCCATGTCCATCGAGTCGGTGATGACAATATACATTCTTGACATACTCCTTTTCCTATTTGGAACCAGTCTGCTGTTCCATGTCCAGTTCTAAATGTTGCTTCCTGATCTGCATTACAGTAGCCCATTTTGTTCAGTTTTGACCAATGTTCCCAAGAGACTAGAGTCTTAATCCATTGTCATGTGTCACTGACCCAGAGTTAGTTAGCTGGTGTGGACTCACATAATATAGACAGAAGACATTCCAAAGAGTTTAGCACTCTGTCTGGTCCCAGAATGAGGCCTCTTGCCAAATAAACTGCGACATTGTTACTCTCTTTAAAATCATGGTGCAGTGACTTTTCTTTAAACTTCTTTATTGAAGTAGTTGACTTACAATGTTGTTTTAGTTTCTGGTGTACAGCAAAGTGATTCAGTTTAATATATGTATATATATTTTCTTTTCGGTTTGTAAGATATTGAAAATATTTTCATGTACTATGCAGTATGCTGCTGCTGCTGCTGCTAAGTCACTTCAGTCGTGTCTGACTCTGTGCGACCCCATAGATGGCAGCCCACCAGGCTCCCCCGTCCCTGGGATTCTCCAGGCAAGAACACTGGAGTGGGTTGCCATTTCCTTCTCCAATGCATGAAAGTGAAAAGTGAAAGTGAAGTTGCTCAGTCGTGTCCAACTCCCAGCCACCCCATGGACTGCAGCCCACCAGGTTCCTCCATCCATGGGACTTTCCAGGCAAGAGTACTGGAGTGGGGTGCCATTGCCTTCTCCAATTATGCAGTATAACCTGGTTGTTTATCTATTTTACATACAGTTCAGTTCAGTTCAGTTCAGTCGCTTAGTCGTGTGCGACTCTTTGCGACCCCATGAATTGCAGCACGCCAGGCCTCCCTATCCATCACCAACTCCCGGAGTTCACTCAGACTCACATCCATCGAGTCGGTGATGCCATCCAGCCATCTCATCCTCTGTCGTCCCCTTCTCCTCCTGCCCCCAATCCCTCCCAGCATCAGAGTCTTTTCCAATGAGTCAACTCTTTGCATGAGGTGGCCAAAGTACTGGAGTTTCAGCTTTAGCATCAGTCCTTCCAATGAACACCCAGGACTGATCTCCTTTGAATGGGCTGGTTGGATCTCCTTGCAGTCCAAGTGACTCTCAAGAGTCTTCTCCAACACCACAGTTCAAAAGCATCAGTTCTTCAGTGCTCAGCTTTCTTCACAGTCCAACTCTCACATCCATACACGACCACAGGAAAAACCATAGCCTTGACTAGACGGACCTTTGTTGGTAAAGTAATGTCTCTGCTTTTGAGTATGCTATCTAGGTTGGTCATAACTTTCCTTCCAAGGAGTAAGCGTCTTTTAATTTTATGGCTGCAATCACCATCTGCAGTGATTTTGGAGCCCAAAAAAATAAAGTCTGACATTGTTTCCACTGTTTCCCCATCTATTTCCCATGAAGTGATGGGACCAGATGCCATGATCTTCGTTTTCTGAATGTTGAGCTTTAAGCCAACTTTTTCACTCTCCTCTTTCACTTTCATCAAGAGGCTCTTTAGTTCCTCTTCACTTTCTGCCATAAGGGTGGTGTCATCTGCATATCTGAGGTTATTGATATTTCTCCCAGAAATCTTGATTCCAGCTTGTGCTTCTTCCAGCCCAGCATTTCTCATGATGTACTCTGCATAGAAGTTAAATAAGCAGGGTGACAATATACAGCCTTGACGTACTCCTTTTCCTATTTGGAACCAGTCTGTTGTTCCATGTCCAGTTCTAACTGTTGCTTCCTGACTTGCATATAGGTTTCTCAAGAGGCAGGTCAGGTGCTCTGGTATTCCCATCTCTTTCAGAATTTTCCACAGTTTATTGTGATCCATGCAGTCAAAGGCTTTGGCATAGTCAATAAAGCAGAAATAGATGTTTTTCTGGAACTCTCTTGCTTTTTCAATGATCCAGCAGATGTTGGCAATTTGATCTCTGGCTCCTCTGCCTTTTCTAAAACCAGCTTGAACATCTGGAAATTCAAAGTTCACATATTGCTGAACCCAGGCTTGGAGAATTTTGAGCATTACTTTACTAGCATGTGAGATGAGTGCAATTGTGCAGTAGTTTAGGCATTCTTTGGCATTGCCTTTCTTTGGGATTGGAACGAAAACTGACCTTTTCCAGTCCCGTGGCCACTACTGAGTTTTCCAAATTTGCTGGCACTTTCACAGCATCATCTTCCAGGATTTGAAATAGCTCAACTGGAATGCCATCACCTCCACTAGCTTTATTCGTAGTGATGCTTTCTAAGGCCCACTTGACTTCACATTCCAGGATGTCTGGCTCTAGGTCAGTGATCACACCATCGTGATTATCTTGGTCATGAAGATCTTTTTTGTACAATTCTTCTGTGTATTCTTGCCACCTCTTCTTAATATCTTCTGCTTCTGTTAGGTCCATACCATTTCTGTCCTTTATCGAGCCCATCTTTGCATGAAATGTTCCCTTGGTATCTCTAATTTTCTTGAAGAGATCTCTAGTCTTTCCCATTCTGTTGTTTTCCTCTATTTCTTTGCATTGATCACTGAGGAAGGCTTTCTTATCTCTCCTTGCTATTCTTTGGAACTCTGCATTCAGATGCTTATATTTTTCCTTTTCTCCTTTGCTTTTCACTTCTTTTCTTTTCACAGCTATTTGTAGATACAGTAGTTTGTATTGATAATAGTTTGTATTGATATTGTATGATTCCAAATAGGAAAAGGAGTACGTCAAGGCTATATATTGTCACCCTGCTTATTTAACTTCTATGCAGAGTACATCAAGAGAAATGCTGGGCTGGAAGAAGCACAAGCTGGAATCAATTTACCCCTCCCCTGCTTTCCTTTTTGGTAATCATAGTTTGTTTTCTGTCTCTGTGGGTCTATTTCTGTTTTTTATATAAGTTCATTTGTGTCTTATTCTAGATCCCACTTTTAAGTGGTATCATATGATATTTGTCTTTCTCTGATGTAGTATAATAATCTCTAGGTCCATTCATGTTGCTGCAAATGACATTGTTTCATTCTTCTTTGTGGCTAATATTCGATCATATATATATGTACCACATCTTCTTTATCCATTTATCTGTCAGTGGACACAGGGTTCTTCCATTTCTTGGCTACTATACATAATGTTGCTATGAACATTGGGGGGATTGTGTTTTTTCTAATTGGAGTTTTTCATCTTTTCCAAATATATGCCCAAAGTGGGATTGTTGGATCATATATTTTTCATTTTTTAAGGAACATTCATACTATTTTCCATAGTGACTGCACATGTTACAGTGATTTTAATATTAGATGACAAAGCCAAAGGGCTGGAGTCCTCTGAGCAACTGAATTAGACTGAGCCCAGGTCCTCCTACTTGTGGACATCTAAGCTGACTGAAATGGTCTCATCAATGTCACAAGGACACAGTGTCAACAGTGGGATTTCTCACTGACCCCACCAAATGACTGTGGATGGAAGTCCATGTTCAAAGACAAGTGATTTGAGACGTTCAGAAATGAATGATAATTGGATGACAAGGTCTTTGGCAAATCATGAGGTGAACTTGAACCACTTAGAACTTTCAAATGTGAGTTATTCTTGCTCTGGCTTGGAGAAGAAGCTGAAGAGGTGGGAACCAATCCAGTTCAGAAAGTTCCACCAAGACCAAAAATTAAAAATAAATCCCAGCATCTCCAAGACTCACCTGGGACTGGAAAATGTGTGAATTTCTTGGTATGACTGTTGAGCAGATGCTGAGTAAATCCAGAGCTGTAACATCCCTTTAGTTTATAGGACTTACTACGAAATCTTAATATGATTGACCTGATCCTTCATAGATAGATAGATATAGATGGCTGAATCACTTTGCTGTACACCCAAAACTAACACAACATTGTAAATTAACTATACTTCCATTTTTTAAATAGTTAATTAATTTAGAAAGCTTTTCTTTTTCTGGCCTGTTCCATAGGGCTTGAGGAATCTTAGTTCTCTGACCGGGGATTGAACCCGGGCCACAGCAGTAAAAGTTCTGAGTCCTAATGGCTGAACCACCAGGCATTCCCAATTAATTAAGTGTGTAGATGGGTCAGGATTAATAATATTTTGTACAGTTCTGGAGCCAAATAACACTTGCAACAATTAAAAGATCAATATTTATAACATAGAAAGAGTTTCTGCAAATAAAACACATCCCAAATGTGTCCAAATCACAAATAATATTTGAACTGGACAATCACAAAAGAGAAAATCTTAAATAAAATAAGCTAATGAAAACAGGTTCAACCTCATTAGCAGTCAGGGAAATGGAAATGAAAGCAATAATGATATGTACTTGCATTCATCAGATGGGTGATTTCTTTCTAAATAAGACCCAGTGCTTACAAAGATGTGTTGAAAAGGGCACTCCTACATATTATTAGTGGGAACATGACTTACTATTGCATTTTTGGCAAGTTAATATGACATACCTATTTGAAATTCCAAATCTGGGACTCCACCTTATAGAAATATGTTTACCAAAGATTGTTTATAGTGACAATGAAAGATAAAGTAGAACTAACCTGTGTGTCCTCAAGGGTGGATTGAGTGAATAATCAGATTACATTCATATAGTGGGATGTTATGCACCTATTAAAATAAAGAGTGAGATATTTATCTAATCACCTGGAAGAATACTACGATGTATGCACAGCCAAGTTGTGGTGTTTTTTTTTTTTTTTTTTTTTTTTTTCAGCTGTACCAGGTCTTAGTTACAGCATACAGGATCTTTATTTGTGATGTGTGGAATTTAGTTCCCTGACCAAGGATTGAACCCAGGGTGCCCTGCATTGGGAGCACAGAGTCAGCCCCTGGACCACCAGGGAAGTTCCCAAGTGTTTTTTAAAAGCAACTTATATATATATATTCGTGTATATATATTCGTGTATATATATATATATGGATGTATAGTACAGTCTCAGGTGAGAAGTAAACATCAGGACACACCATGTTGTTGATGATAATTACCTGAAAGGGGTAGGTGTAGAATGGGGCAATTGTTAGTTGTTCAGTCATGTCCGACTCTTTGCAACCCAATGGACTATAACCCACCAGGCTCCTCTGTCCATGCGATTCTCTAGGCAAGAGCACTGTAGTGGGTTGCCACTCCCTTCTCCAGGGGATCTTCCCAACCCAGGGATCAAACCCGGGTCTCCTGCATTACAGGCAGATTCCTTACCGTCTGAGCCACCAGGGAAGCTAGTAGAATAGGGCAAGTGAAGTTAAAGTGAAAAGTCGCTCAGTCGTGTCCAACTCTTTGAGACCCCATGGACTATGGAAATCCCATGGAATCCTCCAGGCCAGAATACTGGAGTGGGTAGCCTTTCCCTTCTCCAGCAGATCTTCCCGACCCAAGAATCAAAGGATTCTTTACCAACTGAGCTATCAGGGAAGCCCTAGAATAGAGCAAGGGAATGATAATAAGGAAAAACAAATAGAAACAAAGTAGAAAATACTAATGGCACAATAATAATAAAGTATGGAATATAAAATGCTATGATGTTACTATTCATATTTAAAATGAACCTTGCAGGGACTTCCCTGGTGGTCCAGTGACTAAGACTCCACGCTCCCAACACAGGAGGCCTGGGTTTGATCCCTGGTCAGGGAACTAGATCCCGCATGCCGCAGCTAAGAGTTT
This sequence comes from Bos indicus, assembly GCF_029378745.1. Lineage (NCBI taxonomy): Eukaryota > Metazoa > Chordata > Mammalia > Artiodactyla > Bovidae > Bos > Bos indicus. The sequence continues at coordinate 8,089,784 of NC_091766.1, read as the reverse complement.
GCATTCCACAACTAAACATCCCTCATGCCACAACTAAGACCTGGCATAACCAATAAATAAATAAATATTTAAAGAATTAAAACATAAAAATAACTATGCACATAAACATGTACCAGTACATTCGTGCGTTTCAGTCGTGTCCAACTCTTTGTGACCCTATGGACTGTAGCCTCTTCTGTCCATGGGATTCTCCAGGCAGGAATACTGGAATGAGTTGCCATGCCCTCCTCCAGGGGATCTTCCCAACCCAGGGATTGAACCCACTTCTTTTACGTCTCCTGCATTGGCAGGTGGGTTCTTTACCACTAGCGCTGCCTGGGAAGCCCATATGCTTACATATATAGGTATAATTTTTGTCTTGGATTGTTATTAATACATTATTGGCAATGAAATAAATTTTGTTTTCTAAAACTATGACCATGATATTAAAAAATCATTTTGAAGCACCTTTTATGACAAATAATAGCCTTTTATTGATGTTTCATAATATATGTAACCAGTCTTTCAATGGGGATTTAAATGATTTTCAGTTTTTTACCATTTCAAAAGCAGGTCAGTGAATATCCTTCTGTATTACATTTTGTCCATATTTCCAGTTATATAAATTACCCCCTAGGAGTTCTTGAGAGGACAGCTTAGGTGGTTCAGCTGTTGGCACCCAGTAATAACAATAATAGATATCAAAAGTTTATAGCATTATTTCTCTCTTTTCGGTGCTCTTGGTATAAATTCAAACCCTATCCTACTCCTAAAATAGAATCTGTTAGTTTGCTGAACAACTAAACCCCACATTTTCTTTTGCAAAATCCATAGTTCTCCACCTCACACATCATATCCTATATGAGCAAAATTATGCTTTCCTCCATAAAGAGCTCTTGGGCATATATTAACTGATATTCAATAAATACAAGTTTACTGATTTTTAAATTTTAGGGAAAAAACAGATTACTGTGAAGAATAGTAATCAAAATTATCCTACATTCCCAGATGCCAGAGATAAATGGAGGGAGATTTGTCCTGTATATCCTCCTATTCCTTACCCTATACCTGGGTTTCTCAATCTCAGCACTATTGACACTTGAGGCTGGATAATTATTTGTTGAGATGGGGTTTGTCTGTGCACTGTGGGAAGTTGAGCAGCAGCCTCCACCCATCAGATGCCAGCAGCACCTCCTAGTATGACAATCAAAAATGTCTCCAGACATTATCCAGTGTCTTTTGGGGGTAGAATCATCTCTAGTTAAGAAGCACCGCTCTTGGACTTCCCTGGTGGTCCACTGGTTAAGCATCCGCCTGCCAATGTAGGGGACATGGTTTCCATCCCTGGTCCGGAAAGATTCCATTTGCCCCGGAGCAGCTACTGAGCCTGCATTCTAGAGCCCACAAACCACAACTACTGAGCTCATAAGGCTGCATCTACCGAGGCCCACATGTCCTACAACCCATGCTCTGCAACAAGAGGAGCCACTGCAATGAGGAGCCCTCACACCACAATTAGAAAGTAGACCCAGCCCGCTCGCAGCATTGAAGACCCAACAAAGCCAAAAAGAATACATAAATTAAAAAAAAAAAAATCTCAGAAAAAGAACCACCACTCTATACATGTGCTGTGCTGTACTTAGTCACTCAGTCATGTCCAGCTCTTTGCAACCCCATGGTCTGTAGCCTGCCTGGCTTCTCTGTCCATGGGGATTCTCCGGGCCAGAATACTGGAGTGGGTTGCCTTGCCCTCCTCCAAGGGATCTTCCCTACCCAGGGCTTAAACCCAGGTCTCCTACATTGCAAGTCCACTCTATACATATATGTGTATAATTTTGTACAAAAGCAAAATCATACTGTAAAATAAAATAAATAAAACTGTCAGTTTGTAATTGAGTAAACAAGTTTAAACCTAATCATTCCACTCCTAAATACAGTGACAAGCATTACATAACCCCACAATATAATACACACTGCAAACTATATATAATGACCACAATACACATTTCTTACAGCATTTTTTCCTTATCTCACTTGATCATTGCAACAGTCCTATAAGGTAGACATTATTATGAGTCTCATTTTACAAATGAGGAAACTGAGGTCAAACGATAAGATTCAATGGAAAGAACAAAGACTTCAAAATCAAACTGACTCTGCATTTCATACCTGACTCCTCCAACTCCCAGCCATGCACCCTTGGACAAATCACTTTATTTCACCAAGCTCACATTTCTCTGTTTGCAAAATGGGGGTTAAAAATAGCTACTCTGAAGAACAATCATAAACTTTGCAGGTGAAGTATGAACCATGCCTGGCACACAATGACCACTCAACCGATGGCACCTCTTCATATCAAAGAGGATGAACTTTCCCAAATCACATGTGAGTAAGTGGTGGTACCAAGACTCAAGGCCTCTCCTACTTGATCCCTTTTTCCTTCTCCCCTTACAGTGTTCACCTCCATCCTCTTCTCCACACATCATGCCTGCTGTTGACGATGAAAATTAAGCCATAAGACCCTGTGGAAATGCTCTTCTGTCAACATGCCATCTCCATCTTTCCATCTGGGAAACATTTCTCAAGTTGATCCTTGAGACTCTCTCCTCAAGTGACACTCTGCCAGAATGATGAGTATCATCCCCCGACATGCAGGAACTGGTCCTGGTTTGGGTGGTTGGGCATCACCTCAACCTACTGTGGTGAAACCCAATTAGCCACAAAGAACACACACGTCCCAAGCTACATCCTCATCAAAGCTCAGGACATGACATGAGTATGTGATCCCAGGTTTCACTGTTATCATTTAACAATGTTGCTGGGTCCTTGAAGGGTTTGGTCCCTCCTCCATACATTTGCAAGTATCAAGGCACTTGTTCTAGAGTAAGAACGTGTTGAATTTCCCCACATCATCAGAGTCTTTTCTTAATCCCAGCAACTCCAGACCACACTACTATCTTAGCCTAGCCACACTGTTCCAACAACAAAGTCCAGGAAGGGATATGATTTGTCAAGTGGTGGTCAGGTGATACCATCACTAAGAGATAAGGCATTCTAATTGTCCAGATCTGATGCATGTACACTCCCTACCTCCAGTTGAGATGTAGGGATTAGCCACACCTGGATCTCATATCTCTTCTTAGGAAAGTGTGATGCTCTTATCAGACATCAGGAAACAGAGCTGCAAAACAGACATACCCATCAGCCACCCACCTGACTCTCTAGGGTAGACATTTGAATCTTCTTATGTTTTCAAAGAGGAAGGGGAAAAGTGACTTGCTCTGGGTCACATAGTAAGTAGTGAATCCTGCCTCCATTCTAAAGCTTGTTCCACTGCATCATGCCACCTCTATTAAAACTTTCATAGAGACTTCCCTGGTGGTCCAATGGTTAAGACGCTGCACTTCCAGTGCAAAGAGTGCCAGTTCCATCCCTGGTCAAAAAACGAAGATCCCGTAGAGTAGCCAAAAAAAAAAAAAAAACTTTCATCACTTTGTAACACAATTATCTAAGCATCTGTCTCCTTGGTATGCCTCTATGTCCTTGCTACCTTTCATACCTAAATAGGCTTCACTGAAGAATAATTTTTTAGTGCAAGTCAAAGCTGAGAAAAGGGAGACTTCACACACAGTATCACAAGGGACAGCTTCTCTTAGCAGTGTAAAGGTTTAATTGTTTTCCCAATGATTCAGCCTGAGAGCAGGCATGTGTGGACAGCTTCCTTCCCCCAACCTCACTGACCTTGTCAAATTTTTTTTTTCCTTAACCAGAAAGAGAAACGACTGACAAAATGAATGAAAATACAGAAAGAAGGAAGATAAAAGAAGGAAACACTGGGAAGTAGGTTTTAAGACATCAGAGATTTGCCAATTATAGCATAGACAAATGGTTAATTTCCCTCATGTATAAAGAGCTTCTAGAAATTGATAAGAAAAATCCAACATCAGACTTCCCTGGCAGTCTAATGGTTAAGACTCCATGCTCCCAATGCAGGGGGCACTGTTTCAATCTCTGGTCAGGGAATTAGGATCCTGCTTTCCACATGATGTGAACTTAAAAAAAAAAAAGAAAAAGAAAAAATTCAACAAATGAAGAGGAAAATAGGCATAGGCAAAGGATCTGAAGAGAGAGTTCACAGAAAAGAAAATACAGATTCTATTCATATATTAAAAAGATTTTCCTTCTCACTCATATAGAAATGTAAATTAAAATTCATACTGAGACATGCCCATAGACTGATGAACGGATAAAGAAGATGCTGTACATATATGCAATGGAATATTACTCAGTCATAAAAAAGGAGTGAAACTGCATCATTTGTAGTGATGTGGATGGACCTAGAGTCTGTCATACAGAGTGAAATAAGTCAGAAAGAGAAAAACAAATATTATATATTAACACATATATATGGAGTCTAGCGGAGAAGGCAGTGGCACCCCACTCCAGTACTCTTGCCTGGAAAATCCCATGGACAGAGGAGCCTGGTGGGCTGCAGTCCATGGGGTTGCACAGAGTCAGACAGGGCTGAAGTGACTTAGCAGCAGCAGCAGCATGGAATCTAGAAAAATGGTACAAATGAACCTATTTGCAGAGCAGAAATAGAGATGCAGAAGTAGAGTACAAGCATGTGGACACAGCGGGGATGGGGAGGGTGGGACCAACTGGGAGAGGAACACTGACGTATATACACTGTTGCTGCTGCTGCTGCTAAGTCGCTTCAGTCGTGTCCGACTCGGTTCGACCCCATAGACGGCAGCCCACCAGGCTCCCCCGTCCCTGGGATTCTCCAGGCAAGAACACTGGAGTGGGTTGCCATTTCCTTCTCCAATGCATGAAAGTGAAAAGTGAAAGTGAAGTTGCTCAGTCGGGTCCGACTCCTCGTGACCCCATGGGCTGCAGCCTACCAGGCTCCTCCACCCATGGGATTTTCCAGGCAAGAACACTGGAGTGGGTTGCCATTTCCTTCTCCAATGCAGCAAAGTGGAAAGTGAAAGTGAAGTCGCTCAGTCGTGTCCGACTCCTCGTGACCCCATGGGCTGCTGCCTACCAGGCTCCTCCACCCATGGGATTTTCCAAGCAAGAGTACTGGAGTGGGGTGCCATCACCTTCTCCACGTATATACACTACCATGTGTAAAATAGATAGCTAGTGGGAAGCTTCAGTGCTCTGAGATGACCTAGAAGGGTGGGATGGGGGAGTGGGAGGGAGGTTCAAGAGGGAGAGGATATATTTATACTTATAGCTGATTCATGTTGTTGTACAGTAGAAACTATTAATAACACAATATTGTAAGGAAATTATAGTCCAATAAAAAAATGGAAAAAAAAAAAAACAAATAAAAATAAAAGAAAATTTTAAGTTAAATAATTTATACTGAGGAATGTATCCATATTGGTTCATTAACTGTCAATGCAAAACATTACTGATAAGGAAAACTGTAAGCAGGGGTGAGTATATGGACTTGCTGTACTATCTGCTTAATTATTCTGTAAATCTAAAACTGTAATAAAATAATAAAGTCTGTTAATTATTTTTAATCATACTAGCATACTAGTTTTTTTACATATCAGAGTGACAGGAACAATACCCAAGAGATGACAAACACACACTGTTGGTGAACAATGTGTGAAAAGACAGGTGTTCACATATTTCTAAGGGGACTGTAAATTAATACAATTCCTGTGGAGAAAAACTTGGTAATATTTATCAGAAGGCAACCTTTGGCCCATCAACCCCACTGTTGGAGTTCATGCTCAGGCACACTCACAGTTGTGAAATGATATGTGTACAAAGTAACCATTTTTAGCAAAGACTGGAAACATCCATCAATAGCAGATTGGTTACATAAATTATGGTGAAGTCAAATCAAAACTACTGTGAGGTATCACTTCACACAGGTCAGAATGGCCATAATCAAAAAGTCTACAAATAATACATGCTGGAGAGGGTGGTTCTAAAAAGGAACCTCCTACACTCTTGGTGGGAATGTAAACTGGCACAGCCATTATGAAAGGAAGTAAATCAGACACAGAAAGACAAATATCATATGATATCACTTATATGTGGAATCTAAAAAAAAAGGGGGGGGTACAAATAAACTTAAATGCCAAGTGGAAATAAAGTTACAGATGTAGAAAACAAATGGTTACCAGCGGATAGAGGGAGAGATAAATTGGGAGACTGGGCCTGGGACTGAAACACCACTATATATCACTCCAGTACTCTTGCCTGGAAAATCCCATGGACGGAGAAGCCTGGTAGGCTGCAGTCCATGGGGTCGCTGAGAGTCGGACATGACTGAGCAACTTCACTTTCACTTTTCACTTTCATGCATTGGAGAAGGAAATGGCAACCCACTCCAGTGTTCTTGCCTGGAGAATCCCAGGGACGGGGGAGCCTGGTGGGCTGCCGTCTATGGGGTCACAGAGTCGGACACGACTGAAGCGACTTAGCATAGCATATATAAAATAGATAACCAATAAGAACCTACTGTATGGCACAGGGAACTCTATTCAATACTCTGTAATGGTGTATATGAGAAAATAATCTAAATAATCTAAAAAGAGTGGAGATTTATGTATGTGTGTGTAACTGATTCACTTTACTGTACACCTGAAACTAAAACATTGTAAATCAACTATCCACCAATAAAAATCATTTTTAATTTAATTGAAGGATAGTTACAATAAAAATGTTTTAAAGAAAAAGAAATTTTATCCAAAATGAATGAATGACCAAAAAAAAAAAACTGTACCTGCACCTCGACGTTCATAGTAGCACTATTGAAAATAGCCAGTAGTTCCCTGCCTAGGAACTGCCTTGAGGCTCAGTCTGAGCAGGGAAGATACACTAGTCGGGGTTTCCTAGTGAGAGTGGATCCCTGGTGACATCTCCACCGGCTTACCCACTCCATCATCCCAGAGTACACAATCCCAGAGAACAGGTCACAGGGGTCAAGGAAACAAACAAAATTATTACCATCTTCCTTAACAAGGAGCCCTGGGACTGAAATGCCCAAGAGCCCCCAAACTGTAAATACCCTGCTGTGTCCCTGGTTCCCTGTTCACATACCCCAGCAGGGGTGGGAACACATGATTCCCATGCTCCCTGACCGTAGATATCAGACTTGCCCCAGCCATCAGAGCTGAGTGGTCCCCTCACGCCCTTCCTGGTGGCTTAGCAATGACCTCAGGATCTGCTGGGGGCCCGTGGAGAAGGAGTCTGCCAAGACCACAGTCTTGGTGATACCATCCTGGTAAGTCAGTGAAGGATGGAGAAGGGGAGTGAGATGGATGGGATTGGGAAGAGAAATTTCTTTCATCCCTTCCTGGATGGAGAAAGAGAGAAAATAAGACAAAGAGGAACCAAGACCAGTTCTATACTCTCTGACTGGGAGAAAGATAGAGTCATGTGGGGGAAAGTATTTAGGGTCTGTAGATGCAGGACACCATAAGACACCTTTCTCCAAAACTGAGGTTTTCAAGTGCAGTCCTGGGCCAGCAGCAGCTGTGTCCCCTGAGAACTTCATGTGTATGTTAGTTGCTCAGTCATGTCCGACTCTTTTCAACCCCATGGACTGTAGCCTGCTGGGCTCCTCTGTCCATGGAATTCTCCAAGCAAGAATACTGCAGTGGGTAGCCGTTCTCTTCTCCAGGGGGGCTTCCCAACCTAAGGATTGAAACTGCATCTCCTGCATTGCAGGCAGATTCTTTACCATCTGAGCCACCAGGGAAGCCTGAGAACTTCCTAGAACTGTTGATTCTCGAGCTGCATCCCAGACACTCCCAGGGCACAGCTACCTGGGTTTTAACCAGCCTGCTAGGTGACACTGATGTATACTTAAGGCTGAGAACCACTGTCGTAGAGAAGTCAAAGACTTCATGTCAACAAACAAAGACAGTTGTAAATGTGTGGTCAGGAAGAGGCTCACAGTAGAATAGGCAGTCCAGAGAAACCTGAGCATCACCCTACAAAAACCTCAAACCCAACTCTAAAAATCCTTGAAAAGTGACTAAGTCTCTTCTGGAGACTTCTTTACCACTTCGCCACCTGGGAAGCCCAGTGTTATTTTACAAACTCACTTTTCTTGTCATTACATTAACTACAGAAATAAGCATGTAGCACATCCTGCTTTCTGCCAACTAGACATTTGTTCAGAGCTTGTTGTTATGGAAACTGTTTATCTCTGAATAGTCTGGGCTGGGTCTGGGAGTTTTTATTTTGAATACACTTTTTGAATAGCTGTTTGACACAGTATAACAGTGTGTATTTTACTGAGGGTGCAAAAATATTTCAGTGGAAAGTGACAGTTTGTCTAGAACATAAGAAAATTTCTTGTCCTGCAAAGTGGCTGCTGAGAGCAAATATACTTCCAAAATGCCATTAGCTTTAAAGCTCCAGAGAGTCTTTTGTTACCATGAAAACTCCCTTTAAAAATTCCACTTAACTAGCTTTCTGGCTTCATCCAAAGTTCCCATTTTCCCTAAAAATACACTGACTGCTGTACCAAATGCTTGAGACCAGAAGGTTACTCACTAGCCTTCCTCCTCAGCTGAATTGAAGTGAAGTTTAAGTGTTAGTTGCTCAGTCATGTCCAGCTCTTCGATAACCCATGGACTGTAGCCCACCAGCCTCCTGAGTCCATGGAATTCTCCAGGCAAGAACACTGGAGTGGGGTCCCATGCCATTCTCCAGGGGATCTTCCTGACCCAAGGATCGAACCCAGGTCTCCTGCATTGCGGGCAGATTCTTTATCATCTGAGCCATCAGGGAAGCTGCAACTGAGTTGAACCAATTTAAGTAATCCCCAACCTGATTGTGCTGATTGTAGTTGCTGCTGCAATTACATTATTTAACTAATATGGTGTCATTTAACAAACTATATGAGAAAGGAGGAAGGAAGGAAGAAGGGAGGAAGGGAAGTAAGGAGAAGGGAAGAGATAGGAAATTGTGTCTTCACAAAATCCAGATTGAATGCTTTGTAAAGACTTAATTAAAAAAAAAAAAGAATCATTAAAAACTACTGTCAAATTTGATGTGACCAAGGTACTTGAAGATTATTTAGATGTAAAATTGTAAAACTTCGGAAAAGATTCTGCACCTGAACTGTTTTGCAAAGCTCATTACTTCTTTGTTCCACATTCATGAAAAAAAAAAAAAACACAGAGGATAGATTTCAGTCTATGTATATTGCTGAGGCAAGATGCTTGATAAAGACCCACCATCAATTTATTCATACTCAGAGAAAAGACCTCGGTCTCCATCGAAAAGCCTTAAGCCATACTTAAGTTACAGTGTGGAAAGTATGTTTGTGCACGTTTATAATCCCACACTGTTAGAGGAGCTTTCAGCACTGATCCCCACCAAAATAAATGCTGCTGCTGCTGCTAAGTCGCTTCAGTCGGGTCCGACTCAGCGACCCCATGGACTGCAGCCTACCAAGCTCCTCTGTCCATGGGATTTTCCAGGCAAGAGTACTGGAATGGGGTGCCATTGTCTTCTCTGCACAATAAATGAGAGGGAGTCTATCAAGTGATCACCTGGTATCAGATCATAGAGTGCCCCTAAGGAACTCGAGTTTCACCGGAAGCAGAGAAAGAGTGTTATCCCTCCATATATCCCTAGTTATTAAACCAAAATTGATGTTAATACTGCATCTTGTTGGTGGAGGGTGAAAGGAAGCAAGGGAGGAAAGAGAGAAAGTTAAGGGGAAATGAAGAAAGCAAAGATGATCAGGTATGGGTTTAACCTCTCTCAATTTTGTTTTCTATGAAGCTTTCCTTCACTGAAGAGACATAGTGGTTTTTGAACAATATCCAGCTGTCTCGCAACAACTCAGTTAGACCTTTAAGACTATCTCACACATGGATGGTTTTCTTTAAGGAAACAAAGATCAACAAAGGGGAGCTACAAGGAGTCCATGGATTTTCCCAGAATGTACAGATCTGCAGGGAGCTGAGATGAAGCTCCATTTCTGACTCCCAGATTTGTTTGTTTTTTTACCTTTTATTTTGTATTGGGGTATATCCAATTAACAAACAACATTATGATAGTTTCAGGTAAACGGGGAAGGGACTCAGCCATACACATACATGTATCCCTTCTCCTCTAAACTCCCTCCCATCCAGGCTGCCACATACACTGAACAGAGTTCTATGTGCTCTACATATTTCCTTGTTCTTTATTCATTTTAAACTTAGTAGTGTGTACATGTTCATCCCAAGCTCTTTTCCTTTCCCTCCATCCTTCCCCCACCCCAGGCAACCATAAGTTCAGTCTCTAAGTCTGTAAATCTCTTTCTATTTTCTAAGTAAGTTCATTTATATCATTTCTTTTTATATTCCACATATAAGGAATGTCATCCAATAGTTCTCCTTCTCTGTCTGACTTACTTCACTCAGTGTGACAATCCATGTTGCTACAAATGGCATTACTTCATTCTTTTTAATGGCTGAGTGATATTCCACTGTACTTACACATGTACCACATCTTCTTTACTCATTCCTTTGTTGATGGACATCTAGGTTGCTTCCATGTCTTGGCTGTTGTAAACAGTGCTGCAATGAACATTAGGTGCATGTATCCTTTTGAACCATGTTTTTCTCTAGATATATGCCCAGCAGTGGGGTTTCAGTGTCATATGGTAGCTCTATTTTTAGTTTTTTAAGGAACCTCCGTACCATTTTCCAGGCTTCCCAGATGGCACTAGTGGTAAAGAACCCACCTGCCAATTCAAGAGATGTAAGAGTCAGGGGTTCAACCCATGGATCAGGAAGATCCCCTGGAGAAGGGCATGGCAACCCACTCCAGTATTCTTGCCTTGAGAATCCCATGGACAAAGAAGCCTGGCAAATTACAGTCCTTATGGTCACAAAGAGTCAGACAACACAGAATCGACTTAGTACACATGTACACATACTGTTCTCCATAGTGGCTGTGCCAATTTACATTCCCACCAACAGTGGAGGAAGGTTCCTTTCTCTCCACACCATCTCTCGCCCTTACTGCTTGTGAATTTTTTTGATGGTAGCCATTCTGGCTGGTGTGAGGTGATAGATACCTCATTGTAGTTTTGATTTGCATTTCTCTAATAATTAGCGATGTTGAACATCTTTTCATGTGCCTCTTGGCCATCTGTATGTCTTCTTTGGAGAAATGTCTGTTTAGGTTTTCTTCCCATCTTTTGAATGGGTTGTTTGTTTTGATGCTGTTAAGTGTCATGAACTGTTTGTAATTTGGCAAATAATCCCTTGGCACACATCAAATCACATCATTTGCAAATATTCTCTCCCAATCTGTGGATTGTCTTTTCTTTTTTGCATATTGTTTCCTTTGCTGTGCAAAAGCCTTTGAGTTTAAGTAGGTCCCTGTTGAGGTCCTTTAATGGACCAGAACCTGGCGGTCTGGAGTCGACGATAAGAAAGTGAAAGAGAGAGACAGAAAGAAAGAAAGACACAGGGACCCAAGCTCTGATGGAGCAAAGGTGCTTTAATGATCTTTCTGTGAGTATATATAGGCTGTTGTACAAGAAATGTCTTTCGACAATGATAAAGATCAGAAAACCAAACGTACAGCAACCGTTACCAAGGGAACAAGGGATTAATAATGGTCACAAGGTCAGGAGACAATCCATATCTCAAGAAAGAGGATCGAGACTAAGCAGTTTTGTCATAAGGAGAATGTTTACTGAAGGGGATTCAAGCCTTTCTTATCCTATGACCTCAGTCCTGGGAGCGGCTTGCCATACCACTGGTTTCTGGCAACAGAAACTAATAAGGAACAGAGGATTTATGAGAAACAGCATGTAGGAATCCTCCTGTTAAACATTCCCTGATAATTCCCCCTTATTTATTTATAATATTTGTAAAAAGGGTTCTGACCATTTGAGTTTGTTTAAACAATTTTTGCATGAAGGCAACGATAAATGACAAATATAACTATCAAGACCATCACCAAAATTACAGTTCCAGACCAAATGCTGTGAGTAATGCTTTGAAACCATCTGTGTGGGTCTAGCCCAGATAATTGATCAGCTAGTTGTTCAGCTAAAGTTTCCAAATTAGTGGAAGAGGGCAGATTTTTAGAAAAGGTTTCAAAGATTTCTTTTTATAATAATTATACATTCAGAGAAGCATTATCATGTATGTTTTGTAAATGAAATTTGATTTGTTCCCAGTTGTAGGCACTATTATTGAATTGAACAGGAGTAACACAAAATTGAGTAGAATTCCAATCACATTTTAGCATCACCTGTTTTTGTACATCTATTAATTGATCTCCAACCCATTTGATGGCTGTTTTTAGTTCCTATATTTCATCTTGAGTATCCTCATCTATCTGAGCCTGAGTGGCCCACATAGTATGAGCATCTTTAGTCCAGTTTTGGATAAAATTATGTGTTTGAATTGAGGTTTGTAAAGCAACGCCAGTGACAGCAGCAGTAGTGCAAATAGCTATTAATCCCAAAATGCCAAGAATCAGCCATCCAATGAATCGTTCAGATCGCTGGAGCAGTTTAGTAAGTAACCAGGAAGCAAGTCCAGCCATGGGACCTTCTTCCCAGGGCCGCTGGAGATTTATTGGTAACCACAGACTACGTCAAGATCAAAAATCTAAAGGGATTCATTTCTTAAGGAAACAGAAGAGTTAAGACAAGTATATAATTTGCAATTTATACAAGTTACAGAATGTAAAGTCTTATTGAATTGTAAACTTCCTATAGCTAGAACAAAAGAAAGGGGAACACAAGCTTGTATGAAATATGATTGATTATAACAAAAGAAACAGTCATGTCCAACTCTTTGCGACCCCATGGACTGGGGCCTACCAGGCTCCTCTGTCCATGGGATTTTCCAGGCAATAGTACTGGAGTGGATTGCCATTTCCTTCTCCAGGGGATCTCCCCGACCCAGGGATCGAACCCAGGTCTCCCGCATTGTAGACAGATGCTTTACCGTCTGAGCCACCAGGGAAGCCCTATAACAAAAGAAATAGTTTCTAAGACTACGATTGGTCCCTGTGAGATGTCCAGTCCAAGTTCCAAGTTCTTTGGTGCTCACAGCAAGTTTCCAGACGTCTCATCGTTCAGGCCCAATCAGTTTATCAAGGACGATTCGAGGACAAGGCGGGGCCATTCCACCATCAAGCCATCCAAGAAGTCCTTTGTCATGGTAATGCTCCACTGTAGTGTTAGTAACCTTCTATGCTACTTGAGTAGCATAGTCACATGTGGTGCTGTTAATATCATCTTTGCAGTTAGATACGCACATACTATGGGGTCCCCAATTAACAATGGTGTAATTGGCCATAAACATTAATTTCCCTGATTTAGCTTGACATTTATCTCAATAAACAGGGGTATATCTAAAGTCTTTATAAGTAAACCCCTTGCATTCTAACTTTTGTATGTATTGACATGTAGTATTGACATGGTTTTTATAAAGGACAGGGCAGTAAACAGTCCAAGCAATGTGTGGAAGTTCCTTTTTGGAGGCAGGATGAAAGCGCATGTTTGTCGACTAACATTAATACATAATTTTGTTGGGCCCATGCATAAAGGAAGGATTTCATAGCCTAGAGAAATGTTAATTAGTCTTCCTTCTTCCTCAGGATGAGAGGGCCCCTCCAAGCTCCAAGGAGGGGGCATATGTGTTGAGTCATTAGTGGATGAGATTGGTCCTAAATCTGTCCATTCTATAACCTACAATAAAAGGGGGGGTTAGGTATATAAGCCCAATAAGTGTGATCAATCAAGTCAGCCTGAGCGGGGGAAGCAAAAGCAAGCAAAGCAAGCATAGCGACAAAAATATTTTCAGGATTCCAAGGCATTCCCTGCTGAGAAATCAGATTTTCAGCTCAGTTAGTAAGGGTTTTTATCTGTCCCCAAGTAGGGAAATCATAAGGCCGATAACGTCGAGTGCGGTGTTTTTTGTAAATTTTTAAAGCTGCCACGGCTTGTATTGGAATTTCTTCCTCTTGGGGTTTTTGTTGTTTCATCTGTAGTTTGAATGTTGGGGGCCCCCTTAGGTCAAACCTTCCGAAGAGGAAGCCATGTGAGTTCGTTGGATCCATCTGGAGAAATACAAGCATACCTACCCCTTTCCCTGTAAGATTAGTTTCCTAGATTTCCATTGATTAGTTAACCCATCTTGATACCAAATGATCAAAGGAAGGGAGGTGTCCTTCAATGTCTCGAAATGCTTTTCTGCTTTTGTCAAAATATCTCCTTGCGGTAAGTTTAAAAAATTTAAAACAAATAAAGCTATATTAACAATAGTTATAGGCTTAAAGAACATATTGCATTGGAATCTAGTAAAGTCTGCTCTGGATAAGGAAGATAAAAGTGTTCCTGTGTATTCCCCCTTATTTCATTTTTTATTTGTAGTTTCAGTGTGTAATGTGTTTGTTTAACTATGTCTTGTGTTTGTGGATTATAAGGAATGTCTGTAAAATGTTTAATAAAGAATGAATGTAAAAATTGTTTTAACTGGTTAGAAATATAGGCAGGACCATTGTCTGTTTTTGTAGAATCAGGTGTTCTCATTATTGCAAAGTAAGCTAACAGGTGGGTTATAACATGTTGTGTAGTTTCACTTCGGAGAGGTGTGGCCCATATAAAAGAAGAATTTGTATCAACTGAGACAGGTAAGAAGGAAAAGGAAGAAAGTTCAGGGCAATGAGTTACATCCATTTGCCATAAAATTCTCTTTCATTTGTCATAAACCGTTTTTATATTTTTGTATTCATCATTATTTGCCATTTCTTATATCTTTTTATTAAAAGCATACATCTTATTTTTCTTTAGCAACTATGAAGTGTCTTGTATATTAGCATTTTATAGATTGGTGAATATATTTATTATATTATATTAATATATTTTTAATATTTATATATTTATTAATAGTCTAAAATCTCTTTAGTTTTTCTGTAAGAAAAACTTTTTGTAAGAGGAAGTTAGTGTTCCATAATTAATGTTTTAAAATCTTATTTTATTTGCAAATGACCTAGCTATTTAATAAACTTTTATCATTTAGTTTAGTACAATTCTAGAAATTTAAGTTACCCCAATCCTAAGAGATTATTTTAGATAGACATTTTTTAAATATAATTATTTTTAATAGAGTTTATCTAAAAGTTTTCACCTCATTTATATATTTATATATATAAAGAGTTACTTTTTTGTTGACAAATTTAGTTTACCTTAAATCTAGGCACAATAAAAGTATTATATAATGTTGATGATTTAAGACATGTCTTAATTAGATTAACAATTATATTTAAATTATATTTATACTTAAATAAACATTATATTTAATATTGAATATTTTTCAGTTCACATGAACTTGACTTTAAATAGAGCTCATTAACTTCATATTGTCCAAAAACAAAGACATACATTGAGACATAGATAATTTTAGATAGACAGACATCATTTTCCGCTTCAAATTTAAAATATCTTTTTGATAGATTTTTTTTTTTTCTGAGTTCCACCAATTTGTTTATGGCTGGACTCCCAGATAGAGTGGGCTGTGTATCCCAAGGACATGATAACAGTTAACTTTAGGTTTTTTCTTAGGCCTGTTTTTGTTTCCCAGGCAGAATTGGAGCTCCAAAAAAGTATTTTAACAAGTTAACCTTTTCCTAACTGCAAGTGTAAGAAGACCCGGTTTTGCAATTTCAAAAAAGATTTTATTTTAATCAGTTTTCTCTGGAATCTAAAGAATATTATGGCCATTCAGTGTCAAAAATATCATTTCTCCTTTTTGTAGTTACAGTATATTATTAATGATATATGCATGAGGGAATTGCTGTCACATTGGATGAAATTTTGACAGATAGTAGGACTGTTAAGCATACCTTGAGTAACACAGTCTATTGAAGTCTTTTATGAGGCCTGATGTGAATCTCTCTCGGTCTAAAGGGTGTAAAGGTATATTAAAAAAGCAATCTTGTAAATCAGTAATAATAACGTGCCAATTTTGAGGAATAGTAGTAGGTGATGGGATCCCTGGTTGTAATGCACCCATAGGTTTCATAGATGCATTAACTTTTCTAAGGTCTATTAAGAGATGCCATTTGTTAGATTTTTTATATATATAACAAAAATAGGAGAGTTGCAAGGAGAGCAAGATTCCTCAATATGTTTTAATTCTAATTGTGTGTCTATAAGTTCTTTAGCAGCCTGTAATTTTTCTTTCGTAAGGGGCCATTGCTCTGTCCAAATAGGCCCGTCATTCTTCCAAGTTATTTTAATAATTGCTTTGTTTGTTAAATGAGCAGTGGCCCCTAGGAAAAACGTGGAACGTATATCTGAGTTTGCCATTTCATAAGTAAGTCCCTTCCTGTTGGATTAAGGTGTGCATTTATCACATAAGGTTTTAATGTTACAGGTTGGCCTTCTGGTCCCTCACATGGGTATATTTGAACACTTTGATAGACTTCTTGTACTTTAGTTTGAGAAACTCCCACAATTTAGCAAGAGACCTTTTGTATAGGTCAGGATTTGGGCCATAAGTGTTTGGAAATAATAGTAATATCAGATCCAGTGTTGAGGAGACCAGAAAATCTTTTACCATTAATTTTGATATTTATATTTGGTCAGGTATAATCAGATACCAATGATGTCCATAAGGATTGTTTTTGATCTGTACTGCTGAATCCACCTGTCTGTACATTATTAGAGGAGTTAATAGAAACATAAGGCAAAAGAAGCAATTGAGCAATTTTGTCCCCCTTTTTGAATTGCCATAGAATCTGAGATGACATCATAATTTGAATCTCTCCTTTATAATCTGAATCAATTATCTCAGGGTGAACAGTAATTCCTTTAGTAGTCAAACTAGATTGGCCAAGTAAAAGACCAAAGGTTTATGGGAGCAGGGGTCCAAAAAGTCCGGTAGGTACTCTAGGAGGGACTGCTTGAGGGTAAAGGGAAAAAATCATTTAGGGCTGGTATATCGATGGCAGCGAGGGCAGATTCTTGGAAGTTTTTATTAGCCTTCTTAGGACAGTCCCTTTTTAAATGGTTTTTATCTCCACATGTAAAGCATGCTTCATTTCCCTTTCTAAAGGCAGCAGCCATTGTCTCAGCTAGCATTTGTATCTTTTGAGTTTCTGATCCTAGATTGCGACAAGCCTTCAAATAATCAGTAATAGTCCCAGTCTCACCAATTGGAGCAATAGCTTTTTGACATTCCTGATTTGCATTATCATAAGCAAGTAATTTCTCTAGCTGTTTTTTGGTTTCTTCTCCGATTACAGTACAGGAAATAGCAGTTTCTAATCTAGCTAAAAAATCAGCATAATTTTCATTAGGTCCTTGTAATATTTTAGTGTAGCTACCTGTAGGCTCTCCTTGAAGAGTAATTCGATCCCAAGCTTCAAGGGCCACTGTTTTTAATTTGCATGCAACAAGGGAGGGCATTGTATTTGAGCTTCTATGGTATCAAATTGTCTGGCGCCAGTTAACATTTCAAAAGTAATTTGGTTTTGGGGAGTGCCAGCTCGAGCATTCTTGTTAGCATGATCTCTGGCTATATCATGAAACCACATTATCCATTGAAGATATTTTCCTAGTTTAAGGAGAGCGTTTATTAAAACTCGCCAATCATAGAGAATAATTTCCAATAGAAGAGGCCACAATATTTAGAAGCTCTTTAGTAAAAGGCGAATGTGGGCCATACATAGTTATAGCCTTTTTCATCTGTTGCATGTAAAAAAAAAATTAATACATTCATATTGAGGTATTATGTGCCCTTGAGAGTCAGGATTTCTTAAAACTGGAAAGGCAGAGAAACCATTGGCTTCAGAGATTTGTGATTGCAAAGCCAGTAATTCAGAGAGCCCCTGTTGTGGAGGAGAGAGAGTAACTGCTGATTTTTTGCAAATATGAGTCTGTGTTAAGGACTTATCATTATTATTTAAAAAAGTATTGCCGGTTTTGGTGTCAAAAGGTGTCTCGGAAAAGTCATTATCAGAATTATTAGGTTCCAGCAAAGGAGAGACTTTTGGAGTTGAGCCTGTTGGCAGAGGAGGAGCATTTGGAGTAGCCGGGATAGGATTAGTAGGAAAATTTTGAAATATTTTATGTTGTTTTAATTGGACCTTTTGTAAAGTTTTATCATTTAATTTATATTCATGTAATAAGTGTTCTGTCAGTTGTCGAATATTGGGAGGGCTAGAATTTACCTTGAAATGGCAGAATTACAGCTTTAATGAGAGCCCATAGGGGCCAGAAATCAATTGGAATATTTTTTCCCTTCCTGATGGCTCGTTCAACATTTCTTTGACCTGGTGCCAAGTTTCTAAATCGAAACTGCCTTTATCAGGTAACCAAGGATTACATTTAACCAGTGTTTGAAAGCAAGCCTCTATTCATTGGCATGAAACCAAAAGTCCCTGAGCTTTAAACAAATGGTGAAGTAAAGTAGAGAAATGATGGGGCTTTCCAGCCGTTTGACCCGTGTCTTAGTACTTACCGACCTCAATAGGCCCGGAGTCACTCCATCCGAAATGCCACATATGCCAAGTCCCTGTTCTGGAACCACTTGTTGAGGTCCTTTTATGGACAGGAACCTGGTGGTCTGGAGTCGACAATAAGAAAGTGAAAGAGAGACAGAGAAAAAGAAAGAAAGAAAGACACGAAGACCCAAGCTCTGATGGAGCAAAGGTGCTTTAATAATCTTTCTGTGAGTATATATAGGTTGTTGTACAAGAAATTTGTTTCGACAAGGATAAAGATCAGAAAACCAAACGTACAGCAACCATTACCAAGGGAACGGGGATTAATAATGGTCACAAGGTCAGGAGACAATCCATATCTCAAGAAAAAGGATCGAGACTAAGCAATTTTGTCATAAGGAGAATGTTTACTGAAGGAGATTCAAGCCTGTCTCATCCTATGACCGCAGTCCTGGGAGTGGCATGCCATTCCACTGGTTTCTGGCAACAGAAACTGATAAAGAACAGAGGATTTATGAAAAATAGCATGTAGGAATCCTCTTGTTAAACATTCCCTGATAGGTCCCATTTGTTTATTTTGTTTTTATTTCCATTATTCTGGGAGATGGATCAAAAGAGATATTGCTTTGATTTATATCAGAGAATGTCCTGCTTATGATTTCCTCCAGGAGTTTTACAGTGTCTGGTCTCACATTAAGGTCTTTAATTCACTTTGAGCTGATTTTTGTGTATGGTGTTAAAGAATAATTTCATTTTTTTCCATGTAGCTGTCCAGTTTTCCCAGCATCACATGTTGAAGAGACTGTCTTTCCAACCTTGTGCAGCCTGCCTCCTTTGTCGTAGACTAATTGACCATAGATGCATGGGTTTATTTCTGGGTTTTCTATTCTGCCTCACTGATCTATATTTCTGCTTTTGTGCCACTGCCACATTGTTTTGATGACTGTAGCTTTGTAGTATTGTTTGATTCCCAGCTTTATGTTGCTTCCCTCTGCCTTTTTCTCCCTCACAGTAGACACAGGCCATCCATGGAACAAGAAAACCAAACAGCAGTCTCAGAATTCCTCCTCCTGGGACTCTCAGAAAAGCCAGAGCATCAGATCTTCCTCTTTGGGCTCTTCCTGCCCATGTACCTGGTCACCATCTTTGGAAACCTGCTCATCATCCTGGCCATCATCACAGACTTACACCTCCACACGCCCATGTACTTCTTCCTCTCCAACTTGTCCCTCATCGACATCTTCTTCTCTTCCACCACTGTCCCCAAAATGCTGGTGAACCTCTGGACACAGAGCAAAGCCATCCCCTTTGCAGGCTGCCTTGCCCAGATGTATGCCTTCCACCTGTTTGGGACCATGGACAGCTTCCTCCTGGCTGTGATGGCCATTGATCGGTTCATGGCCATTGTCCACCCTCTGCACTACTTGGCCATCATGAGTCCCCGTGTGTGTGGGCTGCTAGTGGTGGGGTCGTGGCTGATCACCAACCTCCAGTCCATTGTCCACACCAGCCTCATGGCTCAGTTGACCTTCTGCGCTGCCTCTGAAATCCCCCACTTCTTCTGTGACCTCATGCCCCTGCTGAAGCTCTCCTGCTCAGACACACACACCAATGAGCTAGTGATCTTTGCTTTCGGCATTGTGATGGGCATCAGCCCCTTAGTGTGCAAAGTCTTCTCTTATACTTGCATTTTTCGGACGATCTTCAGGATCCCTTCTGCTCTGGGCAAATGGAAAGCCTTCTCCACTTGTGGCTCACACCTCACCGTGGTGACACTATTCTATGGCACCATCTTTGCTGTGTACCTGCAGCCGGCATCTCCCACTTCCTCCCAGAAGGATAAGGCAGCTGCCCTGATGTATGCTGTGATCATTCCCATGCTGAACCCCTTTATCTACAGCCTAAGGAACAAGGACATGAAGGCAGCCCTGAGGAAGCTGGGTGGCAAAGTAGCACCCATCAGTCCTAGGGCAGAATAGCTGTTCGGCACCTGCCATGTTCCAGGGCCACAGTTCAGTGCATGGAACACTGAAACACATCCATTGCTTCTGTCAAGGCATTCAGAGTCTGGTATGGAATAGAGATCTGTCAACAAATCATCACAGGTCGACATGGTAAATGTGTCTGTCATAAGAGATGAATGAAGCACTGCAGGAAAGAAAAGATGTGTATTTTCCCCCATGGTTTATCTTCCTCCTGAAGGTTAGAGTAGGAGATTTTGAATTAGCC
Source organism: Bos indicus (assembly GCF_029378745.1). NCBI lineage: Eukaryota > Metazoa > Chordata > Mammalia > Artiodactyla > Bovidae > Bos > Bos indicus. The sequence goes on along the minus strand of NC_091766.1, from coordinate 8,069,117 downwards.
TTAAATTGGCCTTTCTGGGGTGTCTTATAGAAATGGTACATGGATAATCCTAGTTGAATGAAAGATTCAGTTCAGTTCAGCCGCTCAGTCATGTCCGACTCTTTGTGACCCCATGAATTGCAGCACGCCAGGCCTCCCTATCCATCACCAACTCCTGGAGTTCACTCAAATTCACGTCCATCGAGTCGGTGATGGCATCCAGCCATCTCATCCTCTGTCATCCCCTTCTCCTCCTGCCCCCAATCCCTCCCAGCATCAGAGTCTTTTCCAATGAGTCAACTCTTCGCATGAGGTGGCCAAAGTACTGGAGTTTCAGCTTTAGCATCATTCCTTCCAAAGAACACCCAGGACTGGTCTCCTCTAGAATGGACTGGTTGTATCTCTTTGCAGTCCAAGGGACTCTCAAGAGTCTTCTCCAACACCACAGTTCAAAAGCATCAATTCTTTGGCGCTCAGCTGTCTTCACAGTCCAACTCTCACATCCATTAGCTATACTCAATTTTAATGAAGATCTTCATCTGCAATAAAGATAATGTGGAAGCAACCTAAATGTCCATCAACAGAGGAATGGATAAAGAAGATGTGGTATATTTATACAATGAAATATTACTCAGCCATAAAAAGGAGCAAAAAAGTACCATTTGCAGAGGTGTCAATGCACCTAGAGACTGTCATACAGAGTAAAGTAAGTCAGAAAGAGAAAAACGAGTATCATATAGTATCACTTATATGTGGAATATAGAAAAACTGGTACAGATGAATTTATTTGCAAAGCAGAAATAGAGACACAGACATAAACAACAAACGTATGCACACCAAGGGGGCAGGGGAAGTAGGATGACTGGGAGATTGGGACTGACATATATACACTATTGATACTATGTGTAAAATAGTAATAACTATTTAGTAATAACTAAATAGGATAACTAATGAGAACCTACTGTATAGCACAAGGAACACTGCTCAGTGCTCTGCGGTAACATACATGGGAAGAAAGTATAAAAGAGATGGGATATATGTATATGTGTAACTGATTTGCTTTGCTGAACAGCAGAAACTAACACAATATTTAAAGCAACTATACTCCAGTAAAAGTAAAAAATAAATAAATGGTCTGTGTCTTAAAAAAAAAAAAAAAGTGTGTTACATATCGACCAATTACATCACCATGCTTCCTAAGTGACTGGAGGAAGGACTCTGAGAACATGAGATGAGCTCACTTGCTTTCCGATTCAGCAGTCATCAACCTCGATCTCACAGGGGGCCTAGTGGTCCTGACTTTGCATGGGGATTAATGTCATCAACAGGCCTCCCCTGTGCCCCAGATTGGGACATAGGAGATGCTGGCATTGGATCATGGAGATCGTGATTCAGCAGGCTGACACTGGACCCTGGAATCTGCCTTCTTGACAGGCTCTCCAGATGGTCCTGAAGCAGGCGGCACACAGACCACAGCGGGAGGACACTGGCCCTGAATTACCCACAGAGTCCATGTGTTTCCTGTGATTCCATCGCATGGTTCCAAATCCAATATGATTCTATAGGCACTGTCAGCAACAAGTGGATGCGGTGGGCTAGGCTACATGAAGAGGTTGGATTGGGGGCTGAACTGTGTCCTCCACAAAGATATGTCGCAATCTAACCCCTAGTACCTCAGAAAGTGACCATTTCTGAAAATAGGGTCTTTGCAAGGTAATCAAGTTATAACGAGGTCATTAGGGTCTTAATCCACGGTGACTGGCATCCTTATAAAACAAGGTAGAATTTGGACACAGACATGCACCCACGGAAAAATCCATGTGAAGATGAAGGAAGAGATCAAGGTGATGCTTCTAAAAGCCAAGGGATGCCAGAGACTGCCACCAAACCAAAATCTTAGAGATAGGCATGAGCAGATTCTTCCTCACAGTTCCCAGAAGGAACTCTGTGTGTGTGTATGTGTGTGTGTGTGTTTATGTCTGCGTAGAAACTCTGGAAGGTTACACAAAAGCCACTAAGAGAGATTATTCATTGAGGGGCCTTGATAAGAACTGGATGAATAAGGACCTGGATTGGGGAACAACATTTCATTATTCCATTGCATGAATTTTTTTTTTATTTTATTGAGTAATTTTATTGTTAGTTTCAGGTGAACAGCAAAGTGACTGAGTAACACATATACATATATCCATTCTTTTTCAGTGGGCAGCTGAAAAGAAAGAAAGCTGAGCGCCGAAGAATTCATGCTTTTGAACTGTGGTGTTGGAGAAGACTCTTGAGAGTCCCTTTGACTGCAAGGAGATCCAACCAGTCCATTCTGAAGGAGATCAGCCCTGGGATTTCTTTGGAAGGATGATGGCAAAGCTGAAACTCCAGTACTTTGGCCACCTCATGTGAAGAGTTGACTCATTGGAAAAGACTCTGATGCTGGGAGGGATTAGGGGGCAGGAGGAGAAGGGGACGACAGAGGATGAGATGGCTGGATGGCATCACCAACTCGATGGATGTGAGTCTGAGTGAACTCCAGGAGTTGGTGATGGACAGGGAGGCCTGGCGTGCTGTGATTCATGGGGTCACAAAGAGTCGGACACAACCGAGTGACTGAACTGAACTGATTCTTTTCCAGATTCTTTTACCATATAGATTATTATACAATATTGAGTAGAAAGTGCCTGTGCTATACAGCAGGTCCTTATTGATTATCTGTTTTATACATAGTAGTGTGTATATATTAATCCCAAACTCCTAATTCATTCCTCCTGCCCCACATTTCCATTTGGTAATCATAAGTTTGTTTTTGAACTTTGTGACTTTGTTTCTGTTTTGCAAACAGTTTCACTTAGCTTCACTTGTAATGCATGAGCTCAGTTACTTCAGTCGTGTCCAACTCTTTGTGACCCCATGGACTGTAGACCTCCAGGCACCTTTGTCCATGGAATTCCCCTGGCAAGAATACTGGAGTAGGTTGCCATGCCCTCCTCCAGGGGATCTTCCTGACCCAGGGATCAAACCCACATCTCTTACATCTCCTGCATTGACAGGTGGGCTCTTTACCACTAGTATCACCATAGTTTTACTTATATTAGTTTCACTTATAATACTTTCACTTCACTTGTATCATTTTTTAGGTTCCACATATAAGTGATATCATATATTTTTCTTTCTCTGATTACTTCACTTAGTATGATAATCTCTAGTTCCATCCATATTACAGCAAATGGCATTATTTCATTCTTTTTTATGGCTAATTTACCATATGATTACAGTCTTATTCATGGACATATGTCCAGAGAAAAACCATAATTCTAAAAGATATATGCACCCCAATGTTCATTACAGTAGTACTTACAATAGCCAAGACATGAAATCAACTTAAATGTCCATTAACAGAGGAATGGATAAAGAAAATGTGGTGCATGAATAATTTCTTAACCAAGAGTTAGTATTTACACATTTTAAAAGTTAAAAATTTTAAGACATTAAAAACTGGGGAGTTGGTAAAAGTAGAAGGATCCAGAAGATAAAAAGGCCCCCAAGGGAAACAGAAATGGGAGGCATGACATAGAAACCCAAACCCCAAAGAATAAAGTCCACTAACAGTTTTGATTCAAAAGTTGAAGAGAAATCCCTTAATCCCCATTCAAAAATAAGCTTGGTCCCCTCTGGAAAGAAAAGGAAATATATACCCATCTGAATGCAGAGTTCCAAAGAATAGTAAGAAGAGGTAAGAAAGCCTTCCTCAGCGATCAATGCAAAGAAATAAAGGAAAACAATAGAATGGGAAAGACTAGAGATCTCTTCAAGAAAACTAGAGATACCAAGGGAACATTTCATGCAAAGATGGGCACAATAAAGGACAGAAATGGTATGGACCTAACAGAAGCAGAAGATAATAAGAAGAGGTGGCAAGAATACACAGAAGAACTGTACAAAAACAATCTTCATAATCCTGATAACCATGATGGTGTGATCTCTCACCTAGAGCTGGACATCCTGGAATGTGAAGTCAAGTGGGCCTTAGGAAGCATCACAACGAACAAAGCTGGTGGAGGTGATGGAATTCCAGTTGAGCTATTTCAAATCCTAAAAGATGATGCTGTTAAAGTGATACACTCAATAGGCCAGCAAATTTGGAAAACTCAGCAGTGGCCACAGGACTGGAAAAGGTCAGTTTTTATTCCAATCCCAAAGAAAGGCAATGCCAAAAAAATGTTCAAACTACCACACAATTGCACTCATCTCACACGCTAATAAAATAATGCTCAAAATTCTCCAACCTAGGCTTCAACAGTACATGACCCAGGAACTTCCAGATGTTCAAGCTGGATTTAGAAAAGGCAGAGGAACCAGAGATCAAATTGCCAACATCTGTTGGATTATAGAAAAAGCAAGAGAATTCCCGAAAAACATCATTTTTCTGCTTCATTGACTACAGTAAAACCTTTGACTGTGTGGATCACAACAAACTGTGGAAAAGTTCTTAAAGAGGTGGGAATTCCAGACCACCTTACCTGCCTTCTGAGAAGCCTGCCTGCAGGTCAAGAAGAAACAGAACTGGACATGGAACAATGGACTGGTTCAAAATTAGGAAAGGAGTATGTCAAGGCTGTATATTGTCACCTTGCTTATTTATATGCAGAGTACATCGTGCAAAATTCCGCACTGGATGAAACACAAGCCAGAATCAAGATTGCAGGGAGAAATGCCAATAACCTCAGATAGGCAGATGACACCACCCTTACGGCAGAAAGCAAAGAGCAACTAAAGAACCTCTTGATGAAAGTGAAAGAGGAGAGTGAAAAAGCTGGCTTAAAATTCAACATTCAAAAATGAAGATCATGGAATCTGATCCCATCACTTCGCAGTAAATAGACAGGGAAACAATGGAAACAGTGAGAGACTTTATTTTCCTGGGCTCCAATATCACTGTAGATGGCGACTGCAGCCATGAAATTAAAAGATGCTTGCTCCTTGGAAGAAAAGGTATGACAAACCTAGACAGCATATTAAAAATCAGAGATATTACTTTGCCAACAAAGGTCCTTCTAGTCAAAGCTATGGTTTTTCCAGTAGTCATGTATGGACGTAAGAGTTGGACCATAAAGAAAGCTGAGAGCCAAAGAACTGATGCTTTTGAAATGTGGTGTTGGAGAAGACTCTTGAAAGTTCCTTGGACTGCAAGATCAAACCAGTCTATCCTAGAGGAAATCAGTCCTATATATTCATTGGAAGGACTGATGCTGAGGCTGAAGCTCCAATACTTTGGCCACCTGAGGCAAAGAACTGACTCACTGGAAAAGAGCCTGATGCTGGGAAAGATTGAAGGCAGGAGATGGGGACAACAGAGGATGAGATGGTTGGATGGCATCACCAACTCGATAAACATAAGTTTGAGCAAGTTCTGGGAGTTGGTGATGGACAGGGAAGCCTGGTGTGCTGCAGTCCTTGGGGTCACAAAGAGTTGGATATGACTGAGCAACTGAACTGATACTGATTTATACAGCATAAATTTATTGATTACTTTCCAGGAGCTTTCACTGGTGAACCTAACTGTATAAGTTCCCTATCCTCCTGGAGTTTCCTTCATGATGGAAGGAGTGAAAGGACATAGATTCAGGCACCTGAGTAGCCTGGGGAGGGCCTTGAACCTCCAGACCACCCTGCATGGGAACTGCCATGAGGTTCAGTTTGGGCTGGGAAAGGACACTAGGGCATTTCCTAGTGAGAATGTATCCTTAGTGGAGTGTGCCTCCACTTTGTCACCCACTCCATTATCCCAAAGTGCCCATACTCCAGACAACAGGTCACAAGTGGCAAGAATACAAATAAGACAATTAGCATCTTCCTCCTTAACAAGGAGCCATGGGATTAAAATGCCCAAGAGCCCTCAAACTCTAAATACCCTGCTGTGACCCTGTTCACATACCCCAGCTGGGGTGGGAATACACAATTCCCTCCTCTACACCACAGACATCAGACTCCCCTCAGAAGTCACAGCTGGCGGGTCTCCTCATGTCTTTCCTGGTGTCTCAGCGTTGACCTCAGAATCCTGTGGGATCCAGTGGAGACGGAGTCCACCAAGACCATTCTCTTGGTAATACCCTCCTGGTAAGTCAGCCAAGGATGGAGAACAGGAGTGAACTGGAGGGGTTGGGGAAGAGGAACTGCATCTCTTCCTGAAAGGAGAGAGACTGTGAGGGGAGAGGGAGAATGAGAAAAAGAAGAGGGACTGAGAGCAATTCTATAGTCCGTGAGAGGGCGAAAGGTACAGAGGACAAACTCACTATAGCTAGTCATATGGAGAAAAAGCATTTTTGGTCTGCGGATGGAGGTCACCATAAAACAGTTTTCTCCAAAGCTGAGGTTCTTCAAATACAGTCCTGGACCAGTAGCAGCTGTGTCCCCTGAGAACTTCCTAGAACTTTTGTTTCTCAAGCCCCATCCCAGACACTCCAAGGCATGAGGTTTTAACCAGCTCCCTCGGTGGCACTGATGTACACTCAAGGCTGAGAACCACTGTCCCAGTGCAAGCAAGGACTTCCTGTCAACAACCAAAGAGTTGGAAATGTGTAGCCAGGAAGGGACTCACAGGAGTACAGGCAGCCCAGAGAAACCTGAGCATCACCCTATAAAAACCTCAAACCCAACTCTAAACACCCTTGAAAATTAATTAAATCTCTGCTGGAGATCTCTCGAGGTTATCCAGGAAGAGCTTGTGTCGTTCACTTTTCTAAAGCTCCCTTTCACCACCTGTTCACCTTCCATGGTCCTGCTCCTCATAGTAGGGATTAGCATCTCTTCCTTGTTCTTAAAACACCATGGGGTCACCTATCACCTTTCTTATCCCGATTGAATTATGCACTGTGTAGTCCCATTTACTTCAGCAAACCTTAAATCTTTCCATAAACCCATGTTCTTGGAAGGCAGGTAGATAAGAATCTAAAACACTTTAATAGCAGAGGATGACTTAGAACATGTTGGCAGAGTTTAACTATGAAACACCACTGCTCATAGGGTGTGAGTGGCCATACTCAGAAGCAATGGAGTTTGAGAGAGTGAAAATAAATCTCAGTTCAACTAAGAGCCCAACCACCTGCAGGCTGAGTGCCCAGAACATCTCTCTCAGCCCCCATCTTTTTTTTTTTTTCACTGCACCACCTGGCATGTGGGTTCAGACCAGGATCTGAACCCATGACCTCTGCAGTGGAAGCATGGAAGTGTAGATTCTTAACCACTACTCTGCCAGAGAAGTGCCAGCCCCAGTCTTTCTATTATCAGTTGTGGTCAACACCATATACCTCTCAGAATCATTGTGAAATCTACCCATGAAGAAACTCTGGGGACTTCCCTGGTGGTCCAGTGGTTAAGACTCTGCATCCCCAATGCAGGGGATGCAGGTTTGATCCCTTGTCAGGGACCTAAAAATTCACATGCCATGCAGCTCAGCCAAAAAATAAAAGAAAATTTTTTTAAAAAATTAAGTGTTGCTCCTTAGAAGCCTAAACACTTTTGTTGTCATTAAATGCCTCATATGTGCTTGTCAGAAATTGGTTTTAGGACCAGAGGACTTAACCAGGTAAGAAATGAGGGCAGCATCCCACTGCTGGGCATACACACTGAGGAAACCAGAATTGAAAGAGACACGTGTATCCCACTATTCATCGCAGCACTGTTTACAATAACCAGGACATGTAAGCAACCTAGATGTCCATTGGCAGATGAATGGACAAGAAAGCTGTGGTACATATACATAATGAAATATTACTCAGCTATTAAAAAGAATGCATTTGAATCAGTTCTAATGAGGTGGATGGAACTGGAGCCTATTATACAGAGTGAAGTAAGTCAGAAAGAAAAACACCAATACAGTATACTAACACATATATATGGAATTTAGAAAGATGGTAACGATGACCCTATATATGAGACAGCAAAACAAACACAGATGTAAAGAACAGAATTTTGGACTCTGTGGAGAAGGCAAGGTGATTTGAAAGAATAGCATTGAAACATGTATATTACCATATGTGAAATAGATCGCCAGTCCAGGTTCAACGCATGAGACAGGGTGCTCAGGGATGGTGCACTGGGATGACCCTGAGGGATGGGATGGGGAGGGAGGTGGGAGGGGGGTTCAGGTTGGGGAACACATGTACATGGCTGATTCATGTGAATGTATGGCAAAAACCACTACAATATTGTAAAGTAATTCGCCTCCAATTAAAATAAATAAATTAATTTTTTAAAAAAGAAATGAGGGCAACAAAGGAAAATCCTCTCATTGCTGGAAAGAGATGATATTAACACTTTACAAGGACCTGGTGAATCATGACACATTGGGTTTTTTTTCTATGTTGTCTATATATCATAAGAGACACATATAGTGCCTAGCACCTAATATGTTCTCTATAAGTCTTCATTAATTTAAAGGAAGGATAAACACATACACTGGAAAATGGAGACTTAAAGAGGCAAATGCAACCAAGCTTTGGTGGTCTTATATGAATCTGCTTTCTCTGAACTTTCTATATGAACCTGATTGTCGTTGTTTTTCAATCGCCCAATCATGTCTGACTCTTTGCGACCCCATGGACTGCAGCACGCCAGGCCTCTCTGTCCCTCACCATCTCCTGAAGTTTGCCCAAGTTCATGTTCATGAACCTGCTAATTCCCAATAAATAATGGGAACTTTCTAAATAGATGGGGAAACAAAACTAGGATCAAACTCATTGTCAGCTTAAAATGTGTGAATGAGAATACTATCAGGCATGACTACGTGTTGGCATTTCTTTAAAACTTGCTCTCTCCTGTTCATTCCTTTGGTCCATATTTTCATATCAGTTCGTGTCAGAATGTTATTTTACAAACTTGCTTTTCTGTCATCATATTAACTCTAGGAATACGTATGCAGGACATTCTGCTTTTTGTCAACTGACACTTAATCACACCTTTCTTGTTGTCATGGAAATGGCTTATCTTTGAATAGTCCAGGCTGTGTCTGGGAGTTTTTATTTTGAATAAACTTTCTGAACATCTGTTCGACATGATACAACATTGTATATTTTACTGAGGGTGCAAAACTGTTTCAAGGAGCAGTGATGGTTTGTCTGGATCATACGAAAATACAGAATTTCTTGTCCTGTGAAGGTACTGTTGAGACCAAATGTACTTCCAAAATGCCATTAGCTTTCTGTTTTTAAATATGTATTTTGTTTGGCTGTGCCAGGTCTTAATTGCGGCGCACGGGCACGTGAATTCAACTCTCAAGTTGCAGCCTGCCCACTCCTAAGTTGCAGCATGTGGGATCTAGTTCCCTGGTCAGTGATCTAATTGGGGCCCCCTGCACTGAGAGCATGACGTCTTAGCCACTGGACTACCAGGGAAGTCCCCAAAATGTCATTAGCTTTAAAGCTCCAGATATTCTTTTGTTAGTGTGAAAGTTCTCTATAAAACTTCTACTTTACCAGCATTCTGGGTTCATTCAAAGTCACTGTTTCCCCTGAAAATACATGAATACTGTCCCAATGCACTGAATGCTTGAGGCCAGGGGCCTACTCACTAGCTTGCTGAAACATTTCTGCTCAGTTGAGTCATTTTAAATAATGCCAAACCTGATCATGCTGATTGCAGTTGCTGCTACAAATGTATTGTTTAAATAATACTATAAAAATTAACAAACTATAAGAGAAAGGAGGAAGGAGGGACGGAATAAAGGGAGAGAGGGAAGGAAGGGAAGGAATGGGAAATATGGTTTCATGAAATCCAAATTGTATGCTTTGTAAAGACTTAATAACAAAAAGGAATCATTTTTAAAAACTGCTGTCAAAATAGATGTTGGATAGCATCACCGACTCAGTGGACATGAACTTGAGAAAACTCCAAGACACTGAGGGACAGGAAGGCCTGGTACGCTATAGTCCATGGGGTCTCAAAGAGTTAGACGAGACTTAATGACTGAACAATTCACTTTATACTGCAGACACATTGTATTACCTAGGTCTTTACATAACTTCTTATACTTATATTCAGTATAATGTTTTGTGTTTCCTTTAATATCTGAGGAAGGAAAAAAAGAGTGATGCTAATAAAATATCAATATAAATTAAAAAAAAAATAGATGTGAACAAGGTAATGGGAGACAATTTGGATGTAGACGTGTAAAAATCTGAAAGGATTCTGTGCCCAGATTGTTTTGCAAGGATCCTTAACTCCTTGTTCCACATTCATGGAAAAAAACAGAACACAGATTTCAGCCTATGTATATGGCTAAGGCAAGGTAGCTGATACAGATCTACCACCAATTTCCTCATACTAGAAAAGAACTTGGTCTTCATCAAAAAGTCCCATGAATAAATTTACATACTGGACTCAAGTTAAAACGTGAAAGGTATGTTTGTCCACTTTATGTTTCCATTCTTTTGCTGGAGTTTCCAACACTGGTCCTCATCATGACAAATGAGAAGGGGTCTACCTAGTCATGATGGGTGCAGATCATAAAGTGCCCCTAATGAACTTAGGGTTCATTGGATGCTTCAGAAAAGTGCTACTCATCCTTATATCCCTAGTCATGAACCCAAAAGAGATGCTAAAATTATGTCTTATTGATGGAAGAGGAAAGGGAGGAAAGGAGGAAAGGAAAGAGAAAAAGATGAGGGGAAAAGAAGAGAAAGAAGATGATCAGGTTTGGACTTGATTTCTCTCAATTTGATTTTCTATGAAGCTTGGCTCTATGAAGAGAAATGAGTGTGTTTATGAACAATACCTAAGTTATCCCAAAACAACTCAGTCAGACATTTGAGACTATCCATTCTCAGACATGGATGGTTTTCCTTGGGGAAACAGAAATCCAGAGAAGGGAGCTGTAAGAATCCCACGGGTTTTCACAAAACACACAGGTTTGCAGGGAGCTGAGACAGAACTCCATCTCTGACTCCAAGTTTTATGTCTCTCACCTTCCTCCTTTTCTCCTTCACGGTAGACAAAAGCTGTCCATGGAACCAGAAAACCAAACAGCAGTCTCAAAATTCCTCCTCCTGGGACTCTCAGAAAAGCCAGAGCATCAGATCTTCCTCTTTGGGCTCTTCCTGCCCATGTACCTGGTCACCATCTTTGGAAACCTGCTCATCATCCTGGCCATCATCACAGACTCACACCTCCACACGCCCATGTACTTCTTCCTCTGTAACCTGTCCCTGGTGGACATCTTCTTCTCTTCCACCACCGTCCCCAAGATGCTGGTGAACCTCTGGACTCAGAGCAAAGCCATCCCCTTTGCAGGCTGCCTTGCCCAGATGTATGCCTTCCACCTGTTTGGGACCATGGACAGCTTCCTCCTGGCTGTGATGGCCATTGATCGGTTCATGGCCATTGTCCACCCTCTGCACTACTTGGCCATCATGAGTCCCCGTGTGTGTGGGCTGCTAGTGGTGGGGTCGTGGCTGATCACCAACCTCCAGTCCATTGTCCACACCAGCCTCATGGCTCAGTTGACCTTCTGCACTGCCTCTGAAATCCCCCACTTCTTCTGTGACCTCATGCCCCTGCTGAAGCTCTCCTGCTCAGACACACACACCAATGAGCTGGTGATCTTTGCTTTCGGCATCATTATGGGCATCAGCCCTCTCACATGTATCCTCCTCTCTTATATCTGCATTTTCTGTGCAGTCTTCAAGATCCCTTCTGCTCAGGGCAAATGGAAAGCCTTCTCCACTTGCGGCTCACACCTCACCATGGTGACTCTATTCTATGGCACCATCTTTGCCGTGTACCTGCAGCCAGCATCTCCCACCTCCTTGAAGAAGGACAAGGTGGCTGCCTTGATGTGTGGGGTGGTCATCCCCATGCTGAACCCCTTTATCTACAGCCTAAGGAACAAGAACATGAAGGCAGCCCTGAGGAAACTATTCAGCAAAGCAGCTACCTCTCAGTCCTAGGACAGAAAAGTTGTTCAACACCTACCATGTTCCAGGACCACAGTTCAGTGCCTAGGACACAAGGATACACTCTGTTTCTGCCCTCAAAACATTCAGCCTGGTGGCTGATAGAGACATGTCAATAAATCATCACAGAGCAACATGGTGATTGTGTCAACAGAGATGAATGAAGTGCTACAGGAAGGGAAAGATGTGTATTTTCCCCATGATCTCTTTCCCCTTAAGATCAGAGCAGAGGAGACTTTGAAGTAGCCTTAAACTCTCTGAGGTATTGAGCTTATAGGATTTCTCCTTTTTGAAGGAAAGATTAGCTGTGCTCAATTTTAATACTGATAAAGACAATGTGTATTAGCCAGGTGTATTACATCACCATGCTTTCTAATGACTTGGGGAAGGACTTTGAGATGAGCTGATTCGCTATTGGATTCAGCAGCCACAATTCTCAGCCTTACATAGAGTCTAGTGGTTTGACTTTGCAGGAGGACTACTGTCATCAGCAGGCCCCCATGTCCCCCAGATTGGGTCTTAGGAGATGATGGCATTTGGATCGTGGTGATTGTGATTGAGCAGGCTGACTGGACCCTGGTGCTATCAACAACAAGCAGATGGGCAGCCTGGGTTACACAGAGAGTTAGAATTAGGGGGTGAATTGTGTACAACAAAAAACATATGTCAAAATCATATGGGTACTTCATACCCAGTACTTCTTTCTCATTGGTGGTGTTCAGTCACTAAATCATATCTGACCCTTTGTGACCCCAGGGACTGCAGCACACCAGGCCTGCCTGTCCTCTATCTCCCAGAGTTTGTTCAAATTCGTGTCCATTGTGTTGGTCATGACATCCATCCAACCATCTCATCCTCTGTTGTTCCCTTCTCCTCCTGCCTTCAGTCTTTCCCAGCATCAGGGTCTGTTCCAGTGAGTTGGCTCTTCACATCAGGTGGCCAAAGTATTGGAGTTTCAGCTTGAACATCAGCCCTTCCAGTGAATATTCCTTCCAAAGGCTTGATTTCCTTTAGGACTGATGGGTTTGATCTCCTTGCTGTCCAAGGGACTCTCAAGAGTCTTCTCCTGCACCACAATTTGACAGCATCAATTCTTTAGCACTCAGCCTTCTTTCAGAGAAGGCAATGGCACCCCACTCCAGTACTCTTGCCTGGAAAATCCCATGGACGGAGGAGCCTGGTGGGCTGCAGTCCATGGGGTCGCTAAGAGTCAGACACGACTGAGCGACTTCACTTTCACTTTCCACTTTCATGCATTGGAGAAGGAAATGGCAACCCACTCCAGTGTTCTTGCCTGGAGAATCCCAGGGACGGGGAAGCCTGGTGGACTGCTGTCTATGGGGTCGCACAGAGTCGGACACGACTGAAGTGACTTAGCATAGCAGCCTTCTTTACAGTCCAACAGTCACATCTGTACATCACTCCTGGGAAAAACATAGCTTTGACTATACAGACCTTTGTTGGCAAAGTGATGTCTGCTTTTTAATATGCTGTCTAGGTTTGTCAACTTTTCTTCCAAGGAGCAACCGTCTTTTAATTTTGTGGCTGCAGTCACCATCCACAGTTATTATGGAGCCCAAGAAAATAAAATCTGCCACTGGGTCCTTACTAAGGTCATCAAGTTAAAATGAGATCATTGGGGGAGAGGGTCCTAATGACCTCGTGATCAAGGTGGTGCTTCCACAAGCCAAGGAATGCCAGAGGTTGATAGCAAACAACCAGAAGCTAAGAGAGAGGCATGGACATATTCTCCCTCATACTTCCAGAAGGAAGTGTGTGTGTGTGTGTGTGTGTGTGTGTGTGTGTAGAGATGGAGATCCTGGGAAGTTACACAGAAGTCATTTAGAGGGGTTATCCATTAAGGGGACATGTAAAGAACCGGATAAATGGACACCTGAATTAATGGACATCATTTCATTTTGTCCTTGCATGGCTACTTTCTTAAACAAGAGTTAGTATTAACACATTTTAAAAGTTAACATTTTTAAGAAATCAAAAAGCCAGTTGGGGGAAAGGTAAAACTAAAGGGATTCCAGGAAATAGAGAGGCTACCTAGTGGAACAGAAGTGGGAGTCGTGACCTGGACACCCCAACACCAAAGATTCATGTCCACCAACAATTTTTTTGATGTGGACGATTTTTAAAGTATTGACTGAATTTGCTACAATATTGCTTCTGTTTCATGTTTTGGTTTGGGGGTCAAAGGCATGTGGGATCGTAGCTCCCTGAACAAGGATTGAACCCTCACCCTCTTCATTACAAGGTGAAATCTTAACCAGTGGACCACCGTGGCAGTCCCCGGACAACATTTTGATTCAAGAGTAGAAGGGAGGACTTCCCTGGTGGTCCAGAGGTTGAGATTTCCATCTCCCAGTGCACAGGGCATGGGTCCATCTTGGTCGGAGAACCAAGATCCTGCATGCTGCATGGTGTGGCAAAAAAAAAAAAAAAAAAAGAGTAGAAGAGAGATTCCCTAATCCTACTCAAGATGTGATTTGTAGGGAGTGTGTGTGCTGTGTTCAGTGGCTCAGTTGTATCCAACTCTTTGCAACCCCCTGGACTGACCCGCACCAGGCTCTTCTGTCCTTGGGGATTCTCCAGGCAAGAATACTGGAGTGGGTTGCCATGCCTTCCTCCAGGCGATCTTCCCAATCTAGGTATCGATCCCAGGTCTCGCACACTGCAGGCAGATTCTTTACCATCTGAGCCACCAGTGAAGCCCAAGAATAATGGAGTGGGTAGCCTATCCCTTCTCCAGGGGATCTTCCCGACCCAGGAATCGAACCGGGGTCTCCTGCACTGCAGGCAGATTCTTTACCAGCTGAGCTACCAGGGAAGCCCTTGATAGAGACTACACCAGGTAAAAGAAGACTGATCACTTCCCATGACCGACAAGAAGACATTGTAATAAGGACTGAAGTCCACATACCAAGCACAGCACCTGACTTACAGTCAAGACATGTTTGATACCTTTATTTATCCAACATACGTTAACTGATTATTTATTAATTTCTAAGAGCTTTCATTGGTGAATTTAACAACATAAATTCCCTGTCTTCATGGGCTTTCCATCAAGGTCAGATGAGTGAAAAGACATGGACTCAGGTATCTGAGCACTCTGAGGAGGGGTATGAACCTCCAGACCACCCTGCATGGGAATTATCATAGGGCCACAACGACTGAGCCTACACGCTCTGGCATCCGTGTGCTCTGGAGACCACTCATCACAGCCAGAGAAACTCCCGTGCTGCAACGAAGACCTAGCGCAGCTGAAAAAATATTGTCTTTTTCTAGCAATGAGAGGAGTTTCCTTTCGTTAACTCATTTCTTCCCTAGATAGGTCCCCAGTTCTCAAAGCCTGGGAACACATTGCTGACAGAAACACAACAGAGGCATTTAATGACAATATCTGTAAAGCGTTGAGCCTTCTCAGGTACTACCATTTCTTTATGTGTGGGTTTCGCAACAACTCAGAGAGAGAAAGAGAGATGGAGCTGGTGAGGGCCACCAAGCCTGCAAGTGTTTGGTCTCTCATTTGAGCTGAGACTTCTTTTCACTCTCTCACACTCCACTGCTTCTGAGAATGGCCACTCACACACTATGAGCAGAGGTGTTTCAAAGCTAAACTCTGTGCTGTCAACAAGTACTAGGTTAAACTCTTAATTACGAGTATTTTAAATTCATATCTCTCTGCTTTCCGAGACAATGGGTCTTTGGAAACGTTTTAAGGGTTACTGAAGTGTGTGGGTTGGAGAAGGTAATGGCAACCCACTCCAGTACTCTTGCCTGGAAAATCCCTTGGACGGAGGAGCCTGGTAGGCTGCAGTCCATGGGGTCGAAAAGAGTCGGACACGATTGAGCCACTTCACTTTCACTTTTCACTTTCATGCATTGGAGAAGGAAATGGCAACCCACTCCAGTGTTCTTGCCTGGAGAATCCCAGGGACTAGGGAGCCTGGTGGGCTGCCATCTATGGGGTCACGCAGAGTTGGACATGACTGAAGTGACTTAGCAGCAGCAGCAGAAGAAATGTGTGGGTAATCATAGGGCTTCCCTGGTGGCTCAGTGGTAAAGAATTTGCCTGACAGTGCAGGAGATGTGGGTTTGATCCCTGGGTCAGGAAGATGCCCTGGAGAAGGAAATGACAGCCCACTCCTGTAATTCTTACCTGGGAAATCCCACGGATTTCCTGGTGGGCTACAGTCCATGGGGGTCGAAAAAGAGTCGGATACAACTCAGCGACTAAACACCACCACCACAATGGGTAAACCTAGTATATAGGTCAGTCTGTACAAGGAAGGTGATACGTGACCCCAAGGTGTTTCAAGAACAGAGAAAATATGCTAATATCTGCTGTTAGGAATAGGACCACTGGAGGCGAAGAGGCGGTGAAAGAGGGCTTTAGGAAGGCTAGCAGCACAGGGTCTTCCTTGTTGCGCTGGACAGGTCTCCAACAGAGATGCAGTTACTTTACAAGGGTTTGAGTTTTTGTAGGGTGATGCTCAGGTCTGTCTAGGGCTTCCCAGGTGGCACTAGTGTTAAAGAACCCGCCTGCCAATGCAGGAGACTAAGAGACACGAGTTTGATCCCTGGGTCAGGAAGATCCCCTGGAAGAGGGCATGGCAACCCACTCCAGTATTCTTGCCTGGAGAATCCCATGGACAGAGGAGCCTGGAGGGCTATGGTCCATGGAGTTGCAAAGAGTCGGACACGACTGAAGCAACTTAATGTGCAGGTTTCTCTCGGTTGCATATACTACTGTGAGTCCCTTCCTAGCCACACCTTTGCAACTGTCGACAGGAAGTCTTTGGTTGCTCTAGGGCAGTGGTTCTCAGCCTGGACTGTACATCACTGCCACCTAAGGGACTGGCGGCTCAGTCTGGGCTGGGAGGGGACACTCTGGAGAGTGGAGTCTTAGTTCTCTGACCAGCCATGTAACTCATTTCCCCTGCACTGAAAGATGGATTCTTAACCACCAGAGATGTCTCTCAAAAAGATAATATTAACATTTTACAAGGACCTGGTAAATAATGTCATGTTGATTTTTTTCTATATTGTCAATGTATTATAAGAAACATGGACATAGTGCCTAGACCCTAACACATTCTCGATAAATCTTCATTAGCTTAAAGGAAGGATAAGCACTACCCACTGGGAAATGGAGACTTGGAGAGGCAAATGCAACCAGTCTTTGGTGGTCTTGTATGAATGCAGTGAAGATCTGCTTTCTCTGGACTTTCGATATGAACCTGCTAGTAGTAACGGGGACTTTCTAAATAGATGAGGAAGCAAAACTAGGATCAAACTCATTCTCAACTTAAAATGAGTGCATGGGAATAGTATCAAGCTTGCCTACTACATGTCTGCATTTCTTTAAAGCTTGCTCTTTCCTGTTCTCTCCTTTCATACAAATTTTCCTATCAGTTCATGTCAGAATGTTATTTTACAAACTCACTTTTCTTGTCATCATATTAAAATCAGGAATAAGCATGTAGCACATTCTGCTTTCTGTCAGTTAGACATCTAATCACACTTTTCTCATTGTCATGGAAACAGCTTACCTTTGAATAGTACAGGTTGGGAGTTTTTATTTTGAATAAACTTTTTGAACATCTGATTGATAAGATACAACAGTGTATATTTTAATGCAAACCTATTTTTAATGGGCAGTGACAGTTGCTCTAGAATATAAAAAAATATAACATTTCTTGTCCTGCAAAGCAACTGCTGAGAGCAAATATACTTCCGAAATACCATTACTTTTAAGGCTCCAGATAGTCTTTTGTAACCATGAAAGCTCCCTTTAAAACTTCCACTTTACCAACTTTCTGGGTTCATCCAAAGTCTCTTTTTCTGCTGAAAATAAACTGACTGTTGCCACTGTATGCTGAATGCTTGAGGCCTGGAGGCTAATCATAATCACTAGCTTGCTGAAACATTTCTGCTCAGATGAGTTGACTCATTTTAAATAATCCTAAACCTGATTATGCTGATTATAGTGGCTGCTGCAAGTGTATTGTGTAACTAATATGATGTGATTCCACAAACTACAAGAGAAAAGAGGGAGGAAGGAAGGGAAGGAGGCAAGGAGGGAGGGAGGAAATGGGAAATGTGGTTTACGAAAATCAAACTGAATGCTTTGTAAAGTCTTCATAATAAAAAAGAATCACTAAAATATATTGCTGTCAAATTAGTTGTGAGCAAGGTAATTGAAAGCAATTTCCATATAACATTGTAAAATATACTGAGATCTGAAAGGATTCTGCACCTGGATGAGTTAGCAAGGATCATCTCTGGTTCAGTCCTCATGAAACCAACTGGAGCATAGACTTCAGCCTACATATATGGCTAAGGTAAGACTGCTAACACGTATCTACCATCAATGTAAGCATTATTAGAGAAAACTTCTCGGTCCTCATCAGGAAGCCCAGTGAATAAATTTATCTGCTGGATTCAAATTAAAATGTGAAAAGTATGTTTATGTACATTTATGTTCCCACCCTTTCGTGAGAGTTTTCAACACTGATCGCAAAAAAAAGAAAAGAAAGAGGGAGTCTACCTAGTGATCACACGGTTGTTCTGTTTCTCTGCTGCTGCTGCTAAGTCGCTTCAGTCGTGTCCGACTCTGTGTGACCCCATAGACGGCAGCCCACCAGGCTCCCCCGTCCCTGGGATTCTCCAGGCAAGAACACTGGAGTGGGTTGCCATTTCCTTCTCCAGTGCATGGGAGTGAAAAGTGAAAGTGAAGTCGTTCAGTCGTGTCCGACTCTCAGCGACCCCATGGACTGCAGCCTACCAGGCTCCTCCATCCATGGGATTTTCCAGGCAAGAGTACTGGAGTGGGGCGCCATTGCCTTCTCCGGTTCTGTCTCTCATTCATGTCCAACTCTTCTTGACCCCAAGGAGTGCAGCACACCAGGCTTCCCTGTCCTTCACCATTTCCCGGAGCTTGCTCAAACTCATGTCCATCAAGTCAGTGATGCCATCTGACCATCTCATCCTCTGTCATACTCTTCTCCTCCTACTTTCAGTCTTTCCCAGCATCAGGGTCTCTTCCAATGAGTCAGCTCTTTGCATCAGGTGGCCAAAGTATTGGAGCTTCAACTTCAGCATCAGTCCTTCCAATGAATTTTCAGGGTTGATTTCCTTTAGGATTTAGTGATCACACAGTAGTATTAATAGATCATAAAATACCCCTAACAAACTTGAGTTTCATTGGAAGAGCAGAAGAATATTATTCATCTTATACCAAAAGTCATGAACCTAAAACTGATGCTAAGATTATGTCTTATTGATGGAAGAATGAAAGGGAGGGAGGAAAGGAAAGAAAGATAAGGGGGAAGGAAGAGAAAGGAGAATAGAAGATAATCATATTTGGATTTGATTTCTCCCAATTTTGTTTTCTATGAAACTTCACTTCACTGAAGAAAAACAATGGTGTTTGTGAACAATATACCCTTGAGAAAATTGTTTCAAAACAATATACCTTGAGACAGGTTGTCTCAAAACAACTTAGTTAGATCTTTGAGACTATCTCAAATATGGATGGCTTTGTTTGGGAAAACAAAATTCCATGGAAGGGAGCTAAAAGAATTCCATGCGTTTTC
Organism: Bos indicus; assembly: GCF_029378745.1. Classification (NCBI taxonomy): domain Eukaryota; kingdom Metazoa; phylum Chordata; class Mammalia; order Artiodactyla; family Bovidae; genus Bos; species Bos indicus. The sequence continues at coordinate 8,049,592 of NC_091766.1, read as the reverse complement.
ACAGAATGTACAGGTCTGTAGGGAGCTGAGACTAGAATTCCACCCCTGACTCCCAGCTTTACATCGCTTCCCTCTGACCCTTGTTTCTTTCCTAGCAGACAAAAGCTGTCCATGGAGCAAGAAAACAAAACAGCAGTCTCAGAATTCCTCCTCCTGGGACTCTCAGAAAAGCCAGAGCATCAGATCTTCCTCTTTGGGCTCTTCCTGCCCATGTACCTGGTCACCATCTTTGGAAACCTGCTCATCATCCTGGCCATCATCACAGACTCACACCTCCACACGCCCATGTACTTCTTCTTCTGTAACCTGTCCTTCATCGACATCTTGTCTTCCACCACCATCCCCAAGATGCTGGTGAACCTCTGGACTCAGAGCAAAGCCATCCCCTTTGCAGGCTGTCTTGCCCAGATGTATGCCTTCCACCTGTTTGGGACCATGGACAGCTTCCTCCTGGCTGTGATGGCCATTGATCGGTTCATGGCCATTGTCCACCCTCTGCACTACTTGGCCATCATGAGTCCCCGTGTGTGTGGGCTGCTAGTGGTGGGGTCGTGGCTGACCACCAACCTCCAGTCCACTGTCCACACCAGCCTCATGGCTCAGTTGACCTTCTGTGCTGCCTCTGAAATCCCCCACTTCTTCTGTGACCTCATGCCCCTGCTGAAGCTCTTCTGCTCAGAGACACACACCAACGAGTTGGTGATCTTTGCTTTTGGCATCTTCATGGGCATCAGCCCTCTCACATGCATCCTCCTCTCTTATATCTGCATTTTCTGGGTGGTCTTCAAGATCCCTTCTGCTCAGGGCAAATGGAAAGCCTTCTCCACTTGCGGCTCACACCTCACCATGGTGACTCTATTCTATGGCACCATCTTTGCCATGTACCTGCAGCCAGCATCTCCCACCTCCTTGAAGAAGGACAAGGCGGCTGCCTTGATGTGTGGGGTGGTCATCCCCATGCTGAACCCCTTTATCTACAGCCTAAGGAACAAGAACATGAAGGCAGCTCTGAGGAAACTAGTCAGCAAAGTAGTCCCATCTCAGTCTTAGGGCAGAATAGTTTCTTAGCATCTACCATGTTCCTTGGGCTTCCCTGGTGGCTCAGAAGGTCTGCCTGCAATGCAGGAGACCCAGGTTTGATCTCTGAGTCAAATGATTCCCTGGAGAAGGGAGTGGCTACCCACTCTAGTATTCTTGCCTGGAGAATTCCATGGACAGAGGAGCCTTGTGGGCTACAGTCCATGGGGTCACAAAGAATCTGACACGACTGAGCCACTAACACTTTCACTTTCACTATATTCCAGGATCACTGTTCAGTGCCTGAGATGCAGGAATACATCCCATCTCTGCTCTCAAGGCATTCAGAATCTGGTAGGGGATGGAAACGCATCAGTAAACCATCACAGAGCAACATGGTGATTGTGTCATAAGAGATGATAATGTGAGTGATACAGAAGGGGAAAGATATGGGTTTTTCTCCATGATTTATCTTACCCCTCAAGGTCAGCATAGAGGAGACTTTGAAGTAGCCTTAAACTCTCTGAGGTATTGAGCTTATAGGATTGCTACATGGATAATCCTTATTGAAGGAAAGATTAGCTACATTCAATTTTAATATTGATAAAGACAATGTACATTAGCCAGATATATCGCCATGTTTCCTAATGACTTGGGGGAGGAATCTGAGAGCGTGTGTTGGGATTAGCTCACTAGGTGTTCATTTAGAAGTGACAAGTCTCTGTCCCAGAGGGGGCCTAGTGGTCCATAAGGTAGCCCCCTCAGTCCTAGGGCAGAAGAGCTGTTCAGCACCTACCAATGTTCAGTGACCACTTTTCAGTGCATGGGACACAGGAATATATCCATTGCTGCTCTCAAAACATTCAGAATCTGGTGGGAATAGAGATATGTCAATAAATCATCACAGATCAACTTGGCAAATGCATCATAAAAAAGAAATAAAGTGCTATGGGAAGGGAAAGTGAAAGAAAGTAAAGTGAAAGTGTTAGTTGCTCAGTCATGTCTGACTCTTTGTGACCCCATGGACTGTAGCCTGTCAGGCAAGAATACTGGAATGGGTTGCCATCCCCTTCTCCGGGGGATCTTCCCAACTCAGGGATCAAACCCGGGTCTCATGCAATGCAGCCAGATTCTTCACCATCCCATTTTTGTCATGGTTTATCTTCTTCCATGAAGACCAGAGTAGCATAGAAGACTCTGAAGTAGCCTGAAAGTCTCTGAGGTTTATAGGATTGCTGCGTGGATAATCCTAGTGGGATGAAAGACCAGCTCCTCTCAGTTTAATATTGATAAAACAGTGTCTATTAGCCACGTGTATTATATCACTGTGCTTCATAAGTAACTTGGGGGAGGACTTTGAGAGCATCTGTTGAGATGAGCTGACTTGCTGTCCAATTCAGCAACCACCATTCTCAGTCTCACAGGGAACCTAGTGGCTTGACTTTGCACAACGATCAGTCTTAAACAGGCCTCTTGTGTCCCCCAGATTGGGACATAGGAGATGCTGCCCTTTGGATCATAGGGATTGTGATTCAGCAACCTGATACTGGATCCTGGAATCTGGCTTCTTAGCAGGCTGTCCAGGCGGTCCTGAAGCAGGCAGTGCACAGACCACAGTGGGAGGACACTGGCCCTAGGCGAGCTTCAGAGTCCATATGTTTCCTGTGACTCCATCACCTGACTCCAAACCCTATATGATTCTATAGGTGCTGTCAGCAACAAGTGGATGGAGTGAGCTGGGATGCAGAGAGAGGTCGAGTTAGGGGTTGAGTTGTGTCCTCCAAAAAGATATGTTGCAGTCTAATGTCTCAGTCTAACCCCCAGCACCTCAGAAGGTGACCTGTCCTGAAAATAGGGTCTTTTCCAAGATAACTAGTTCTAATGAGGTCATTAGGGTCCTGAGTCACTGTGACTGGCACCCCTATAAAAAGATAGAAATTGGACACCGACATGTGAGAAGGGAGAAGGCCATGTGAAGATGGAAATGATGCTTCTACCAGCCAAGGAATGCCAGAGATTTCAGGAAACCACCGGAAGCTAAGAGAGAGGCATGGAACAGACTTTCATCACCATCTCCAGGAGAAATAAACCCTGCTGACAACTTTGATGTTGGACTTCTGGCCTTCAGAAATGTTAGAGGATACACTTCAGTTGTTTGAGCCACACAGTATGTGATACTTTGCTATGAAGCCCTAGCAAACTAGTACAGTTAGTTGAGGAAGGGTTGGCATCATGCAAAGACTATGCCCAGATTTATCCTCTCAAGTGTTGACTACCCTGTGTTCTGGTTAAGGATCTACCCTGTTTTCTGGTTAAGGGAGTCTGTGCTACAATTGGAGAAAACCTGAAGGATTCAGATTGCATGAATTCAATTTTTGGTCTCAGTGTGATGACAGTGAGGATACCAATAGCTGAGATTTATTATGTGCCCTGCACGGGGATCATCCCTTTAAATACACTATCTCATTAAATTTCAAACAAAAAGCCTACAAGAGCAGTCCCCAGCATTTTTGGCACCAGGGACTAGTTCCATGGAAGACAATTTTTCCATGGACCAGGTGTTGGCGGGATGGTTTCAGGATGATTCAAGTCCATTACATTCATTGTGCACTTGACTTCTATTATTATTACATCAGCTTCACCTCACATCATCAGGTATTAGATCCTGGAGGTTGGGGACCCCTATCTTTCCTACAAGGTAGGAAATATAACTCCTTATTTTACAGATGAGGAAACCAGACTTGAAAAGTACAGCTTCTAATAAGCAGTAGTGAAGGTGCAAACAGAGGACCCATTCTACAGCCCCCGGTCTCAACAACACACAATATTGTCTAGAATTCGGTGCCCAAAGCACGGATTTACTAACTGCAGTCGGTGGGCCAAATTCAGCCAACAGCCTGTTTTTGTGTGCCCTGCAAGCTAAGAGTGGTTTTTACATTTTTAAATGGTTGGAAATTTTTTAAAAGAAGACTACTTCATGACACATTAAAATTATGTAAAATTTTAATTTTAGAGCTCATAAATAAAGTTTTATGGGAACAGAATTGGACCATAAAAAAGGCTGAGGGCCGAAGAATTGATGCTTTTGAACTGTGGTGCTAAAGACTCTTGAGAGCCTCTTGGACTGCAAGGTCAAACCAATCAAACTTAAAGGAAATCAACCCTGAATATTCATTGGAAGGACTGATGCTGAAGTTGAAGCTCCAATACTTTGGCCACCTGATGCAAAGAGCCGACTCATTGGAAGAGACCCTGATGCTGGGAAAGATTGAGGGCAAAAGGAGAAGGGGGCAACAGAGGATGAGATAATTGGATGGCATCACTGACTCAATGGACATGAGTTTGAGCAAACTCCGGGAGACAGTGAAGGACAGGAAAGCCTGGCGTGCTGCAGTCCGTGGGGTGACAAAGAGTTGGACTTTTGTGACTTCTTAGTGACTGAACAAGGAGAAGGCAATGGCACCCCACTCCAGTACTCTTGCCTGGAAAATCCCATGGATGGAGGAGCCTGGAAGGCTGCAGTCCATGGGATCGCTGAGGGTCGGACACGACTGAGCGACTTCACTTTCACTTTTCACTTTCATGCATTGGAGAAGGAAATGGCAACCCACTCCAGTGTTCTTGCCTGGAGAATCCCAGGGACAGGGGAGCCTGATGGGCTGCCATCTATGGGGTCGCACAGAATCAGACACGACTGAAGTGACTTAACAGTAGCAGTGACTAAACAAGCAACTTAATGACTGAACAACAACAACAAGCAACACTCATTAATTAATTCATCATCTGTGACTGTTTTGGGGCTTCCCAGGTGTCACAGTGGTAAAGAATCTGCCTGCTAATGTAGGAGATGCAAGAGACACAGATTCAATCCCTGGGTCAGGAAGATCCCCTGGAAAAGGAAATGGCAACCCACTTCAGTATTCTTGCCTGGAAAATTCCATGGGCAGAGGAGGCTCAGTTCAGTTCAGTCGCTCAGTCATGTCTGACTCCTTGCGACCCCATGAACCGCAGCACGCCAGGCCTCCCTGCCCGTCACCAACTCCCAGAGTCCACCCAAACCCATGTCCATTGAATCGGTGATGCCATCTCACCATCGCATCCTCTGTCGTCCCCTTCTCCTCCCCTCAATCTTTCCCAGCATCAGGATCTTTTCAAATGAGTCAGCTCTTTGCATCAGGTGGCCAAAGTATTGGAGTTTCAGCTTCAACATCAGTCCCTCCAATGAACACCCAGGACTGATCTCCTTTAGGATGGACTGGTTGGATCTCCTTGCAGAGGAGGCTGGTGGGCTACAATTCATGGGGTCACAAAGGGTCTAACATGACTGAGCACACACATATACACAACTCTTTTCAAGCTACAATGTATCCTGTGCAAAATCTAAAATATTTACTATCTAGCCCTTTACAGGGGGATTTTTTTATTTCTTTTTAAATTAATTTTTATCAGAGTAGACTTGCTTTACAATGTTTCTTTAGTTTCTGCTGTACAGTAAAGTGAACCAGCTGTACATATGTATTTATCCCCTCTTTTTTAGATTTCCTTCCCATTTAACTGACCTCTTTTCTATAGAAAAAGGAAAGCCTGATACTCAGTGGTCCATGAATCAGAGTCATCATTATTATGAGAAGCTTGACAGAAATGAAGACTCAGACACCATATCAGACCACTTAAGTCATCATTTTAACCATCTCAGGGGAGTTATAGGAGCCTTAAAATTTGAGGATCACTGGAATAGATGGGGATAGAGAATGGCTGTGGAGATCTGGGCCCTAAATATGTCTTCAGGAACATGAGAGATCCAAATTTGGGGCATTTTTTCCACAGGCATCTTCCATTTTTCCCTGCCCTGGACAGGGTCAGGAGAGGTTCTACCCAAAAGCTTTAAAAGCATTACAGCTACAGTTTGTTTCTTTAGGTAGATATATTCCTAAGTATTTTATTCTTTCCATTGCAATGGTGAATGGAATTGTTTCCTTAATTTCTCTTTCTGTTTTCTCATTATTAGTGTATAGGAATGCAAGGGATTTCTGTGTGCTGATTTTATATCCTGCAACTTTACTATAATCATTGATTAGTTCTAGTAATTTTCTGGTGGAGTCTTTAGGGTTTTCTATGTAGAGGATCATGTCATCTGCAAATAGTGAGAGTTTTACTTCTTCTTTTCCAATTTGGATTCCTTTTATTTCTTTTTCTGCTCTGATTGCTGTGGCCAAAACTTCCAAAACTATGTTGAATAGTAATGGTGAAAGTGGGCACCCTTGTCTTGTTCCTGACTTTAGAGGAAATGCTTTCAATTTTTCACCATTGAGGATAATATTTGCTGTGGGTTTGTCATATATAGCTTTTATTATGTTGAGGTATGTTCCTTCTATTCCTGCTTTCTGGAGAGTTCTTATCATAAATGGATGTTGGATTTTGTCAAAGGCTTTCTCTGCATCTATTGAGATAATCATATGGTTTTTATTTTTCAATTTGTTAATGTGGTCTATTACATTGATTGATTTGCAGATATTGAAGAATCCTTGCATCTCTGGGATAAAGCCCACTTGGTCATGGTGTATGATCTTTTTAATGTGTTGTTGGATTCTGATTGCTAGAATTTTGTTAAGGATTTTTGCATCTATGTTCATCAGTGATATTGGCCTGTAGTTTTCTTTATTTGTGGGATCTTTGTCAGGTTTTGGTATTAGGGTGATGGTGGCCTCATAGAATGAGTTTGGAAGTTTACCTTCCTCTGCAATTTTCTGGAAGAGTTTGAGCAGGATAGGTGTTAGCTCTTCTCTAAATTTTTGGTAGAATTCAGCTGTGAAGCCGTCTGGACCTGGGCTTTTGTTTGCTGGGAAAAAGGCAGCCTTCAGAATGGGAGAAAATAATAGCAAATGAAGCAACTAACAAAGAACTAATCTCAAAAATATTCAAGCAACTCCTACAGCTCAACTCCAGAAAAATAAATGACCCAATCAAAAAATGGGCCAAATAACTAAATAGACATTTCTCCAAAGAAGACATACAGATGGCTAACAAACACATGAAAAGATGCTCAACATCACTCATTATCAGAGAAATGCAAATCAAAACCACTATGAGGTACCATTTCACACCAGTCAGAATGGCTGCGATCCAAAAGTCTACAAGCAATAAATGCTGGAGAGGGTGTGGAGAAAAGGGAACTCTCTTACACTGTTGGTGGGAATGCAAACTAGTACAGCCACTCTGGAGAACAATGTGGAGATTCCTTAAAAAACTGGAAATAGAACTGCCTTATGATCCAGCAATCCCACTGCTGGGCATACACACTGAGGAAACCAGAAGGGAAAGAGACACGTGTACCCCAATGTTCATCGCAACACTGTTTATAATAGCCAGGACATGGAAGCAACCTAGATGCCCATCAGCAGATGAATGGATAAGAAAGCTGTGGTACATATACACAATGGAGTATTACTCAGCCATTAAAAAGAATACATTTGAATCAGTTCTAATGAGGTGGATGAAGCTGGAACCTATTATACAGAGTGAAGTAAGCCAGAAAGAAAAACACCAATACAGTATACTAACGCATATATATGGAATTTAGAAAGATGTTAACAATAACCCTGTGTACGAGACAGCAAAAGAGACACTGATGTATAGATCAGTCTTATGGACTCTGTGGGAGAGGGAGAGGGTGGGGAGATTTGGGAGAATGGCATATGAAACGAGTCGCCAGTCCAGGTTCGATGCACAGTACTGGATGCTTGGGGCTGGTGCACTGGGACGACCCAGAGGGAGGGTATGGGGAGGGAGGAGGGAGGAGGGTTCAGGATGGGGAACACGTGTATACCTGTGGCGGATTCATTTCAATATTTGGCAAACCTAATACAATATTGTAAAGTTTAAAAATAAAATAAAATAAATAAAAGCATTACAGCTACAGTTTGAATAAGTGGCCAGCAGGTGGCAATAGTGGAATGTCACAAAATGGATTAAAAACTGCTTTTATTTTTTACTTTTTTTTTTTTTTTAGTCCTTGTCTTTTTTTTTTAATTTATTTTAATTGGAGGCTAATTACTTTACAATATTGTATTGGTTTTGCCATACATCAACATGAATCCGCCATGGGCGTACACATGTTCCCCATCCTGAACCCCCCTCCCACCTCCCTCCCCATACCATCCCTCTGGATCAACCCAGTGCACCAGCCCCAAGCATCCTGTATCATGCATCGAACCTGGACTGGCGATTCATTTCTTATATGATATTATACACGTTTCAATGCCATTCTCCCAAATCATCCCGCCCTCTCCCTCTCCCACAGAGTCCAAAAAGACTGTTCTATACATCTGTGTCTCTTTTGCTGTCTCGCATACAGGGTTATTGTTACCATCTTTCTAAATTCCATATATATGCATTAGTATACAATGGCACCCCACTCCAGTACTCTTGCCTGGAGAATCCCATGGACAGAGGAGCCTGGAAGGCTGCAGTCCATGGGGTCACTGAGGGTCGGACTCAACTGAACGACTTCACTTTCACTTTTCACTTTCACTCATTGGAGAAGGAAATGGCAACCCACTCCAGTGTTCTTGCCTGGAGAATCCCAGGGACTGGGGAGCCTGGTGGGCTGCCGTCTATTGGGTCGCACAGAGTCGGACACGACTGAAGTGACTTAGCATGTAGCATACTGTAAAAACTGCTTTTAGGAAACACAGATCCTGGCTCCTCTGGGAGGGAACAGCATGTGCAGCCTTCCCGTGATGGGACAGAGCCTGGGTTGTTCAGGGAAATCATGGAGACCGGTGTGTCTTTAGCCCACAGTGAGGACAGATGAAATGTGCAGGGGGCTGTGGTCAGACCTCACCAGGGGGGATTGGACTCAGGATGAGGGGACCATCGGGGGATAAGCAAGAATACAGGAGGGCAGGTGCTTCAGAACAGACCTGTTGCCAAGTCCTACCATGCGCTAGTGATGAGCAAGCTTTTTCTGTAAAGGGCCAAAGGGTAAATGAATATCAGCTTTATGGACCGTAAGGCCTCTGTCACAATGACTCAGCTCTGATGCTACAAGGAGGAAGGCAATACCTCGAGAAAAGGTATTTCTATCATTTTACATGTCACAAAATATAGTACTTTTTAAAGGTGTGGTACATATATGAACCCCTGGGTTGCAAGGAGATCCAACCAGTCCATCCTAAAGGAAATCAGTCCTGGGTGTTCATTGGAAGGACTGATGTTGAAGCTGAAACTCCAATACTTTGGCCACCTGATGCGAAGAGCTGACTCATTTGAAAATACCCTGATGTTGGGAAAGATTGAAGGCAGGAGGAGAAGGGGACGACAGAGGGTGCAATGGTGAGATGGCATCACTGACTCAATGGACCTGAGTTTGAGCAAGCTCCGGGAGTTGGTGATGGACAGGGAGGTCTGTCCTGGCATGCTGCAGTTCATGAGGTTACAAAGAGTCAGACACGACTGAGCAACTGAACTGAACTGAACTGAACTGAACATATAAGAAAGTATGAAAGTGAAAGTTGCTCAGTCGTGTCTGACTGCAACCCCATGGACAGCAACCTTCCAGGCTCTTCTGTCCATGGAATTCTCCAGGCAAGAATGCTGGAGTGGTTTGCCATGCCCTTCTCCAGGGGATGATCCTCCTGGCCCAGGGACTGAACCCATGTCTCTCACATTGCAGGCAGATCCTTTACCATCTGAGCCACCAGGGAAGCCCAAGAACCATGTAATATGACTGAGCCATTCAAAAGGGTGAAATCATATGGCAGAAACCAACACAACATTTTAAAGCAATTTTTCCTCCCATTTAAAAATAAATTTGAAATAAAGAATGCAATAATGGCACTTGCAGCAACATGGATGGACCTGGAGGTTGAGTGAATAAGACAAAGGAGAAGTATTGTATGACATCCCTTATATGTGGAATCTAAAAAGAAATGATACAAATGAACTTACAAAACAGAAAGAGACTCAGACTCAGAGAACGAACTTAATGTTTGCCAGGGCGGGTGGGTGGGGGTAAGGAATAGTTAGGGAGTTTGGTATGGACACAGTTGCTCTATGTAAGGACACGCTGCTATATTTAAAATGGATAACCAATAAGGACCTACTATATAGCACATGGAACTCTGCTCAGCATTATGTGGCAGCCTGGATGGGAGGGGAGTTTGGAAGAGAATGGATACATGCATATGTATGGTTGAGCCCCTTCCCCGTTCACCTGAAACCATTACAACATTGTTTGTTCAGCAGCTATCCCCCAATACAAAATAAAACATTTTAAAAATAAGTAAATAAAATGGATAACTAACAAGGACCTACTCTATAGCACAGGGAATTCTGCTCAGTGTTATGTGGCAGCCTGGATGAGAGGGGAACTTGGGGGAGAATGGATACAAGTATATGTATGGCTGAGTCATTTTGCTGTCCACCTGTATCACAACATTGTTAATCAGCTATACTCCCATCCAAAATCAAGAAAAAGTTTTCTTAAAAATAGTACTTTTTTCCCATTGCATTGAAAAATGTATTGAACTCATCAAATTAATGCAGAAAGAATCTCAACTAATATTAACCTTCTGTGTATTCTGCTCCCCCAAATTATAGTGATAAAATGTAGCATGGAGTGGAGCTTTTGTTTGCTTGTTTTAAAGAAAGTAAAATAATATTGCAGAAATGCATCTGCTGTTTGGGTTTAGTGGCTGGCACTCCTCCTCAACCCTGCCCCTCCAACATAGTTGCCTCTCTCAATACGGCGGGCTACCTTGCAACTGTGCTGCCCGGTTCTTAACCAGTAGGGCCACCTGGGAAGCTCTACCTGCAACAGATGTTCCCAAATATAGTAACTACCAAAATATCTCAAAATACCAAAATATCTCAACTACATCTTGGGGAGGAGAGGAGGAGGGGATGAGAAGGGGATGATAGAGGATTAGATGGTTGGATGGCATCACCAACTCAATGGACATGAGTTGAGTATGCTCCAGGAGTTGGTGACGGACACGGAAGCCTGGCAAGCTGCAGTCCATGGGGTCGCAAAGAGTCGGACACGACTGAGAGACTGAACTGACATCTCAAAAAGAGGAAATCAGGAAGAAGTTTCCACCTTCTGTATCAACTGTCTAATCCCTAATTTGCAACCCAGAAAATCCTGTCTAAAATCTAGTGTGGGCTTCCTAAAATTACAAATCACTGGACATATTAATCTTATGGTCACATCACTAACTATTCCCTCACAAACACTAGGTTTGAAGGTCTTAATTATCAAAAAAATTATCAACAGTAGCATGAAATTTGGTCCATGAACTGCAGCCTTTTATTTTCAATCATGGGGCTCAGCAGCTGCTCAAAATTTACTTGTTGAGTAAATTAAGGAATGAATGAACTGATGGATGGATGGATGAGAGGATCGATGGATGAATAACGCTGGCCAGTTGTTGTTGTTCATTTGTTAAGTCATGTCCAACTCTTTTCGACCCAGTGGATATAGCAGGGGGCGCCTCTGTCCTCCACTATCTCGCAGAGTTTGCTCAGACTCCTGTCCATTGAGTCGGTCATGCCATCTAACCATCTCATCCTCTGCTGTCCCCTTCTCCTTTTGCCTTCAGTCTTTCCCAGCACCAGGGAAAGATTCCCTGGCCAGTGTGAGAATACAATAACATTTCTTTCTCTCCATATGGGATTTTACTGGGTATTCAGATCAGTTTGAGAGATTCAGACATGGAGGATAATACAGGGGAACTGATTGTCCCAAGGTCACATGCTGAATCGGGTGGGGTGGAAAGGAAGTCCAATCCAAACTGTGTGACCCTAAAACCTGATCCCTCTCGCATCATGATGTTGGTTGGTCTCCCAGGTGGGTGACTTTCCCACCCACCTCCCAGGTGGATGACTTGGAACAGCTCAAGTCCTGCCCCATGTGCGGTTCTCAAGGGGCAAAAGTCCTCACCAGATCTGCTGCTGGGAGTGGCTAGAAAGCCATGCCAACAAGACATAATAAAGGACTCAGTAAGACTTGAGCCCAAGGTCCTGGGAGCCCAAGGAAGTTCCTACTTCCAAATGTACATTTATCAGGGATCTGGGGAATTACTGCCCTCTCTATGAATCTGTGTAGTGGGACGTCCCCCCAAGACCACCCTCAGATTCAGTGATTCACTAGAAGGACTCACAGAACTCAGCAAAGTTGCTATATTCATGGTTTATTGCAGAGAAAGGATACAAATTAAAATCATCAGGTGGGATGAACTGGGAGATTGGGATGACATATATACATTGTTGATACTATATATAAAACATATAACTAACGAGAACCTACTATATAGCCCAGGGAACCCCACTCAGTCCTCTGTGGTGACCTAAATGGGAAGGAAATCCAAAAGAGGGTGGGGGTGTGTATATATATATATACATGATTCACTTTGCTATTCAGTAGACATTAACACAACATTACAAAGCAACTATACTCCAATAAAAATTAATTTTAAAAAATTTTAAAAAAATAATATCAGCAAAGGTAAAAGGCACATGGTGCAGGGTCCAAAAGAGACAAGGCTCTAGCTCCTAGTCGTCCACTCCCCGTGGTGTCATGTAGACAGTGCTTAATTCTCCTAGCAATCATGAGTAAACAACACACGTAGTGTACTGTCAACCAGGGTAGCTCCTTTTGAGTGGTCGTGCCCAGGTCTTCATAGGGGGTTGACCAGTGTACTCCTCTGTTCAGGTTGCCTCCTCTACCTCTGGGACAACTAGCACCTATGAAGCCCTGGTGGCCACACTAGCACCCCCAGGCCTTAAAAGTTGGGCACTAGGGCAGCTCTGGGTTTGACTGCAGGTGGCCAATTGTCAAATATGTCCTGGGGCCTGTGCAGACACCTGGTCATCAAGAGAGCCCAGCAGACCTGCAGCTAATAATAAAAGCAAGGTAGGCTGAGTGCCGAAGGATTGATGCTTTGAACTGTGGTGTTGGAGAAGACTCTTGAGAGTCTTTTGGATTGCAAGGAGATCAAACCAGTCAATCCTAAAGGAAATCAATCCTGAATATTCAATCCAATCAATCCAATATTCATTGGAAGGACTGATGCTGAAGCTGAAGCTCCAATACTTTGGCCACCTGATGCAAAGAGCTGATTCATTAGAAAAGACCTTTATGCTGGGAAAGATTGAAGGCAGAAGGAGAAGGGGATGACAGAGGACAAGATGGTTGAATGGCATCACCGACTCAATGGACATGAGTTTGAGCAAGCTCCAGGAGATGGTGAAGGACTGGGAAGCCTGGCATGCTGAGATCCGTGGCGGAGGTGGGGGGGGGGGGGGAGCGGGGGCTGGGGCGGCAAGTCACAAAGAATCAGATACGACTTGAGTGACTGAACAACAACCACATGGGCAGGGCTTCCTTGGTGACTCAGTGGTAAAGATTCCACCTGCCAGTGCAGGAGACATGGGTTCAGCCCTTGAGTTAGGAAGATTCTCTGAGAAGGAAATAGCAACCTATCCCTATAATATTCTTGCCTGGAAAACCCCATGGACAGAGGAGCCTGGCAGGCTACAGTCTATGGGGTTGCAAAGAGTCAGACACAGCTTAGTAACTAAACAAAAACAACTTCATGGGCAACAGGGGGCCCCCCTGTACCTCAGCTCCAGCTCTACAAGTGTCCGGCAGGGCTTTTTCATGGGTCATCGGGAGGCTCTGGCTGACATATGCTGCCCTCTCTGATTGCCTTCCAGGCAATACCACATCCTGCCTCAGGAAGCGGCCTTGTGGGAACTCAACCACCCTCTGTCCCCTCTAGTTCCTCAATGCTGCCCCAGGGAACATCTCTGGGTAGCCACTTCTTCCTTGGTACCTCTGAAGACTGACTCCCAGCCAGAGAGACCTGTGCAGGCTGTAGAACTTGCCTTATCATCCTGGAAGATGCGAGATGCCAGTGAGTCTCCAGTGTGGGAACAACTGCAATGACAACAGGAGGTGGCAGAAACTCCCTGTAATCAGCTCCATCTTTCATTTCCCAGGAAGTGAGGACCCCCAGAGAGGTAGCAGACAGGGGACTTAACCCACAGATGCATGCCTCATCCCCAACACCTCCTATTCCCATAATGGGGAGTTATTCTTCCCTTTGAACGGATGAGGAAATTGAGGCCTAGAGAGAATATCTTCATTCGGCATCTCCCAGAAGTTGATCCTGTGATAAGGATTCAAGGACAAGTAGTTTATTTGGAAAGAGATCTAGGAGGACTTCCCTGATGGTACGGTGGTTAAGAATCTGCCTATTATACAGAGTGAAGTAAGCCAGAAAGAAAAACACCAATACAGTATACTAATGCATATATATGGAATTTAGAAAGATGGTAACAATAACCCTGTGTACGAGACAGCAAAAGAGATACCGATGTATAGATCAGTCTTATGAACTCTGTGGGAGAGGGAAAGGGTGGGGAGATTTGGGAGAATAGCATTGAAACATGTATAATATCATGTATGAAACAAGTCGCCAGTCCAGGTTCAATGCACGGTACTGGATGCTTGGGGCTGGTGCACTGGGACGACCCAGAGGGAGGGGAGGGGAGGGAGGAGGGTGGAGGGTTCAGGATGGGGAACGCGGGTATACCTGTGGTGGATTCATTTTGATATTTGGCAAAACTAATATTATAAAGTTTAAAAATAAAATAAAATTTTAAAAAATAAAAATAAAAAAATAAAACGAATCTGCCTACCAGTGCAGGGGACACAGGTTCAACCCCTGGTCCAGGGAGATTTCACAAGAAGCAGGGCAAGTAAGTTCACCAGCCACAACTACTGAAGCCCACATGCCCTAGAGTCTGTGCTCCACAACAAGAGAAGCCATGCAATGAGAAGCCCACGCACCACAACTAGAGAGTAACCCCTACTCATTGCAACTAGAGAAAGCCTGCGCACAGCAATGAAGACCTAGCACCACCATAAATAAATAAATAGTTTTTCTAAGTGACCTAGAAAATGCTCAAGGGTTTCCCAGGCAGTGCTAGTGGTAAAGAACCCACCTGCCAATGCAGGAGACACAAGAGATACAGGTTTGATCCCTGGGTCAGGAAGATCCCCTGGAGGAGGAAATGGCAACCCACTCCAGTATTCTTGTCTGGAGAATCCCATAGACTGAGGAGCCTGGTGGGCTACAGTCCACAGGCTCACAAAGAGGGACGCAGCTGAAGTGACTTGACACACACACAGAGAAAATGCTGAAAGGGAGGTGGAGAAGTGAGACAGGGAAGGGAAGGGAATCAGTAAACAGTGCACTGATCTGCAAGTTCCCACTGTGGGTTGCTGGGACTCAATCCCATGAGGACCTCTGAGAGTCAGTGCAGAACACACACTTCAGTCAATCCACCTGAAGGGTGAGGAAGGTAGAATACATGTTCATCAACTTCCATTGTCTGCCACAGAGGTGTAGAGCTCCACTCAAACCTGATCTGCCCCCTCTGCCTGCATTTCAACAAATCCCTGCTGAGGGCTGATTTATCCATCAGGCATCATAAGCATAGTACATCAGCCAATGATGTGAATATCTGGAGGAAACAAAATACACAAACGTGCACACACACCAAAATCTGAGCAGCAACTAGCAAAATTCAGATGAATTATTGTACAAAATTCACATAGTATGAAGCTTATCACTCATAATCATTTCATAATATACAGTTTGTAGATCATTTGTTTTCACTTATCAACAATTTCTGAGCACTGAGAAAGAATCATAGCCAACTGTGAATTAAATGAGTGGCTGCTGCTGCTAAGTTGCTTCATTCGTGTTCAACTCTGTGCAGCCCCATAGACAGCAGCCCACCAAGCTCCCCTGTCCCTGGGATTCTCCAGGCAAGAACACTGGAGTGGGTATTAAATGAGTTACATGTAACCAAATAAATGCAACAGGAAACATATAGAAGCTCTGTCAAAAGGGTTTACCAAAAATAATAATAATATTGATGTGACCTGTGAGTGTCCTTTGATCATTTGATGTGATATAGGCGGTAAGAGACACAGGTTTGATCCCTGAGTCAGTAAGATCCCCTGGAGGAGGGCCTGGAAACCCACTCCAGTATTCTTGCCTGGAGAATCCCATGGACAGAGAAGCTGGGTGGGCTAAACTCCATAGGGTCACACAGAGTCAGACATGACTGAAGCAACCTATTACACACACACAGTGGAACCAAGGGCTGCTCTTACCCTTACATCAGCCTCCAGCTCCTCTGAGTTACAGTACCCCAAAGGACCATAGTCCTGCAGTCCCTCCCCTCAGCTTGTGAAGAGGTATTGCCTTGACCCCCAACCCCTGTCTCCACTGTCGGCAGTTGCCTCAAATCTGATGGTGTGGACCCCACCCCTCTCAACCTCACTTCTCCCAAATACATAGAACCAAGAAACTAACAGAGCCTAAGAGACCTGTGGGACATCATCAAGTATATCAATATATGCCTAACAGGAATTCCAGAAGGAGAGAGGCGACAGGGGCAGAAAGAATAGTTGAAGAAATAATGTCCCCAAAGCTTTCCAACACTGATGAAAGACATGAATATACACATCGAAGAATCTCAATGAACTACAAGTAGGATAAACACAGAGATCTATACCAAAATATATTATCACCAAACACACACAACATCCTCTGTCCAAGTCTCTACCACCTGCCACCTGATCTCCCACCTGCACATTCAGCAGTAAATAAGACAGACAAGTGTTACCTCATGCAGCCCCAGTCTGAACAAGGAGACAAATAAACTAGAACTAGTCACTAGAACTATAGAGTTTAAGCCATAGCAAGTGTTACAAGAAACAAAGGGACTTCCTTGGTGGTCCAGTGGTTAAGACTGTGTTTATAATGCAGGGGGCATGGGTTCGATTCCTGGTTGGGGAACTAAGATCCCACATGCCATGTGGTGCAATCAAAAAACTTTTTTAATTTAAAAAAGAAGAAGAAATGAATCACAGTGATATAATAATGACTGGACAATGGTAGATGGTCAGGGAGATGAAGGCCTCCTAAGGAAATGCCATTGGACCTAAAGGATGAGAAAGAGGCAGCTTCAAAAGAATCAGGGCTTCCTAGCCAGAGGGAACTGCATGTGCAAAGGGCTTGGGGCAGGAACAGTTTGATGTGAAAAAGAGCCGGACAGAAGGTCACGGTGGGTGATGAAGACAACCAAGGCTATGAAGCCAGAAGTCTTGCTGGACTGGATTTTATTTGTGGAAATCTGGATTTTATTTTAGGTGGAGTGAGCAGTTATGGGAAGACTGTTCAGCAGGGGCATGCCATGATCTGATTTTGGGTTTTTAAGTCCACTCTAGGCACTGCATGGAGAATGGAATATAGGAGTAAGATGGTTAAATTTTCCAAAACAGCCACAAAAACACCTCCCATCCCACATTCTCTTGCACAAAGAATGTTACAAGGTCACCATGACACACCACCCATTGAGAGAGGTGGAGTCTGTGTCCCTTCTTCTTGAATCTGGTGCCAAAAGTAAAACAGTGTGACACTCCAAACTGGATCAGTAAAGGAAATTTACTGATGCTTTGTTTTTTGAAAATGCTTTGTTTTTTGAAGCCCTGGGTGGCTCTGTAAGAAATCCAACTACCCTGACTGCTGATCTGCTAGGAGGAATCCAGTTCGCACCAAGAGGATGGTTGTTCAGTCACTAAGTCGTGTCCGACTCTTTCTCACCCATGAACTGCAGCACACCAGGTTCCCCTGTCCTTCACTATCTCCAGGAGCTTGCTCAAATTCATGTCCATAGAGTCAGTGATGTTATCTAACCATCTCATCCTCTGCCACCCTCTTCTCCTTTTGCTTCAGTCTATCTCAGCATCGGGGTCTTTTCCAATGAGTCAGCTCTTTACATCATGTGGCCAAAGTACTGGGGCTTCAATGACAGTCCTTCCAATGAATAGTCAGGCTTGATTTCCTTTAGGATTGACTGGTTTGGTCTCCTTGCTGTCCAAAGGACTCTCAAGAGTCTTCTCTAGCACAATTTGAAAGCCTCATTTCTTCTGCACTCAGCCTTCTTTACAGTCCAACTCTCACATCCATATATGACTACTAGAAAAACCACACGTTTGACTGTACAGACCTTTGTTGGCAAGAGGCTTGTGGAGGTGCCACAGCTCCTGCGGCAGTCCCAGCACACACCTGGCATCAACTGCAAGTTCTGTAAGTGAACACGCCTCCAGATGATCCTGGCCCTTCGTTTGTTGAGTCACCCCAAACCTTGAAATCTTTCCAACAAAAGAGTAGAGACAACCAATGTCAGCTCTGTCCTGCCCCAGTCCTTAGCCCACAGCATCTGTGAGCATCATAGCACGGCTGATTTACAACCACTAAGCTTTGGGGTGGTTTGTTAAAGAGCAGTAGTAACTGGACTTGGGGAGAGAGAGGAGTGGAGAACTGGATGGAGGAGGAAGGCAAGAGAGTGGCATCCGGGGAAACTAAGGGAAGAGGGGATGTTGTCAAAATAAACGATGCCAGGGCTTGCACCAGGCTAGAGCAGTGGATGGGAGGAAAGAGAAGAGATCTGTGGATTTGTGCAGGACGCCTTTTGGAAGTAAACTCAAGAGAACCTGCTGTATGCGGTCACTAATGGAGGGTGGGTAAGAGGAAAGACAACAGCCAGTGACAGGTCCCCCGCCCGGCCCTGGCGATTGACTACAACTCCCAGCATCGCTCGCTCAGGCCGCGGGAAGGGCAAAAAAAAAAAAGTTTGGGCCAAGCATTCCCGGAATGCGCTTCCTGCTGGCGCGGGGCGGGGGGCGGGCGGGGAGACCGGGCGGGGCGGGGGGCGGCGCGGCCGGAGCCCGGGGCGCGCACTCAGCCCGGCCCGGGCCCCAGCATGGCCGAGCCGCTGCTCAGGAAGACCTTCTCCCGCCTTCGGGGCCGGGAGAAACTTCCCCGGAAAAAGTCGGACGCGAAGGAGCGCGGTGAGAGAGAGGGAGGTGGGGAAGAAGGGGCCCCGAACCCCGCCCGGCTTGGAAGAGGGTCCCAGGGCCCCAAAGAGGGACCGCTGAGGGGACAGGAGAAGCCCCGCGGAAACCCCCGGCGGGTCGGGGTTGGGGGCGGGGGCAGGCAAGGGTCGTGAAAGTAACGGGCCGGGGGGGAGAGGGGGCGCGGACCGTTATGTGCGCTTGACCAGGGATGCCAGCGCTGCGGGCTCCTCGGGAGGCCCGGGAGGGGGCCTCACCCCTGACAGGAAATGGGGCCGAGGCTGAGCGCCTGGAGAGTGGTGGGGAGGAGGAGCTGGGAGGCTGAGAAACTTGGGCTTAGTCAGGCCAGGCTGGCGACACCCAGTGCCCTAGAGACCAGGGATGGGAGACGGGGGCGTACACCCTGCAGAGGAGGGAGAGGCTGTGCGTCGATCGTGGGGGCCACCTCCCAGTCCCCTCTTACCTACTAGCCCGTAACTGCAGCTACACCCACCTTAGGCAGCCGCAGGAAACTGCCCCCTATACAGGTGGGGAAACTGAGGCACGGAGCAGTTTGGGTGATTTACCCAGTGCCAGTGAAGCGACTTAACAGCTCTGTGGACTACGCTACTAAATGAGAGCCCAGAGAGACTCGGGGAGTGGAAGTATGAGATGACCAGAGGAGGGAGTCGGCATGGAAGACCTTAAAGACATGGGAGCTGCGTGGGACAGGAAGTCCCGGAAAGGAA
This sequence comes from Bos indicus, assembly GCF_029378745.1. Taxonomy (NCBI): domain Eukaryota; kingdom Metazoa; phylum Chordata; class Mammalia; order Artiodactyla; family Bovidae; genus Bos; species Bos indicus. The sequence continues at coordinate 8,029,909 of NC_091766.1, read as the reverse complement.
GGGGTTAAAGGAGGGAAGGCCAGAGGACTTCATGGATCTGACTTCCCCTCAGCGGTCTTCCCAGAGATTCCCAGGGTTCCCAGGGCAGAGAGAAGGGACAGGGGTGCCCACGCACAAACACACACAGGAAACAGCCCAGGATGTCAAAGGGGAGGATGGAGCAGCGGCGGGGCAGGGGAGTGGGGCGGGGTGGGAGGGGGGTGGTTCCGAAAGCAAAACTGTTGGGGTCTGTCTGGGCTAAAACACACGGTCAGCTCCAGGATTGGGGCAAGATTTGGAAAGAAAGGCAGCAGGGTGGGGAGTGACATGCTACGGGTAAAGAACCTGGCAGCCACACACTCACTGTCATGCCTGCTCTGGTCTTCTAAGCAAGCTAGCCAGCATCCACCATGGGCTGTGTGTGTGCCTGAGATATGAGTGCCTAGGAAGCGCTCTCATGCTGAGATCACAGTGAGGCTCAGATGGCAAGTGGTTTCCCCGAAGCCACCCACTGAGAAGGCACAAGCACGGGGCTCCACGCCAGCATTAAAGAGAGGCATGGGGACGTAGAGTGGGGAATACAAGGCCCAGGCCCGGAGAAACCTCTCTGGACCTCTGAGGCTGGAGGGCAGACGGACCGAGTCCTGTTTGGGACACTAGGGCAGGGAGCTGTGGGCAGGGAGCTGGTAGCAGGTGAGATTGCCAGCCTGCAGCCACCCATTCCAAATGAATGTGGGGAGTGTACAGGCTGAGTGCAACCCATGTCCCATAGGGGAAGAGCCCTGGGCTGGGGCTGCTCTGGGGGCAGTGGGAGGCTGCATCTCACTCCCCTTGCTCTCTGCCAGGCCGACCAGCCCAGCGCCCGGAGCCCAGTCCCCCAGAGCCCCAGGCCCCAGAAGGACCCCAGGCTGGAGCGGAGGGGCCCCCCAGCCCTGAGGCATCTCGGAGCCCCGCTCACGGTGCCTACCTGCAGAGCCTGGAGCCCAGCAGCCGCCGCTGGGTGCTGGGCGGGGCCAAGCCACCAGAGGAGGCCACTCTGGGGCCGGGGGCACCTGGCAGTGGGGAGCCTGCTGGTGAGATCTGGTACAACCCCATCCCAGAGGAGGACCCCAGACTCCCAGCACCGGAGCTCCCAGGCCCACAGCCAGGCTCAGCTGAGGCAGACAGCCCGGCCTCTCCAGGTGAGCACAAGCCTCCCACCCTGGGGCCTGCAAGGTGACTACAAGCATAATCACCCCCATCCCAAGCCCAGAATTCTGGACCCTGAGGTCTGCTGTCTTCACAGGCACAGCCCCTGCCAGCCCCCCGACCAAAGCCTCCCGCACCAAGTCCCCCGGCCCAGCCAGGCGCCTCTCAATGAAGATGAAGAAGCTGCCTGAGCTGCGGCGCCGACTGAGTCTGCGGAGCACCCGGACGAGCCGAGAGCGCGAGCGGGCCGCCCCCGAGGGCTCGGTCATTAGTCGTTACCACCTGGACAGCAGCGTGGGGACCCCAGGGCGGACAGCAGTAGCTGAGGGCGCACGCGGCCCGAGGGCGGGTTACCTCAGTGATGGCGACTCTCCTGAGCGCCCCGCGGGGCCTCCGTCACCCACTGCCTTCCGCCCCTATGAGGTGGGCCACTCCGCCCGGCCGCCCCCGGCTGCGCTCTGGGGCCGCCTCAGCCTGCACCTGTACGGGCTGGGGGGGCTGCGGCCTGCGCCTGGGGCCACTCCGCGAGACCTCTGCTGCCTGCTGCAGGTGGATGGGGTGGCCCGGGCCCGAACCGGGCCGCTGCGTGGGGGGCCAGACTTCCTGCGGCTGGACCACACCTTTCACCTGGAACTCGAGGCAGCCCGGCTGCTGCGGGCCCTGGTGCTGGCCTGGGACCCCGGTGTCCGGCGGCACCGGCCCTGCGCCCAAGGCACTGTGCTGCTGCCCACGGTTTTCCGAGGTAGGGTGCATGGTCTCGGAGGGGGCGGGGAGGGCACAGGACTCGGCTCCCAGCTCCCTCCTTCCTCTAGAGTGCCCAGGGTGGGGACGTAGCTTGGCCTAGGGGACAGGGCACAGGAAGTGATGGAGGAAGACCCCACTCAGGAAGTCCCCCTTGTGTCTTTAGGGTGCCAGGCCCAGCAGCTGGCTGTGCGCCTCGAGCCCCAAGGGCTGCTGTATGCCAAGCTGACCCTGTCGGAGCAACAAGAATCACCCAGCACAGCTGAGCCCCGAGTCTTTGGGCTGCCCTTGCCCCTGCTGGTGGAGCGTGAGCAGTCCCCTGGCCAGGTGCCTCTCATTATTCAGAAGTGTGTTGCGCAGATCGAGCGCCGAGGGCTGCGGGTAAGTCCCTCACCCCACCCTAGCTAGCCCCCAGACCTCAGAACCACTCCCCAGAATACCCAGGGTATGGAGGCCAGGCTTCCCCCTACCCCACCTGGGGAACTCTTAGCTCCAATCCCAGCCTAGACAAGGGCAGGAGCTCCCTACACACCCCCAGATCCTAGCATCTAGCCCAGAACTCATGGGTCCTCTGTTCATTAGATAACATAGGATCCCAGCCCTTTTGGAGCTCAGAGTCTGGTGGGGGAAAAGACATGACTGCTACTGCTACTGCTAAGTCACTTCAGTTGTGTCCGACTCTGTACGACCCTATAGACGGGAGCCCAGCAGGCTCCCCCATCCATGGGATTCTCCAGGCAAGAACACTGGAGTGGGTTGCCATTTCCTCCTCCAATGCATGAAAGTGAAAAGTGAAAGTGAAGTCGCTCAGTCGTGTCCGACCCTCAGCGACCCCATGGACTGCAACCTACCAGGCTCCTCCATCCATGGGATTTTCCAGGCAAGGGTACTGGAGTGGGGTGCCATTGCCTTCTCCAAAAGACATGACTAATAAATCACATATAAGAAACAGGCTGGGATAAGAGTGAAGAAGCTGGGACAACTTAAAGCAGGACCTGACCTGCTGGTTAGGACAGGGAAGGCTTTCCAGAGGAGGTGACAAGTAAGCTGAAAAGGAGTCAAGGTTTCCTGAGTCAAAGGAGGTGGGTGCCAGGACAAGTAATTTGGAGGGTTTACAGGGCTGGGTTGTCCAAGCAGCCAGATGGGGTCCCCCATGACAGGTGTCAGAAGAACAGAAAGGCAGCCAGTGAAGTTTCAGCCAGCCCCCAACCTCTCAGCCCACTGCCACCTGGATCCAGGCCTCTGGCCCTCACCCCATAGGGCCCACATCAGTCTGTACTCTGACAAAAAAGACACCTCTCTGCTCCAACCCCCAGGTGGTGGGGCTATACCGTCTGTGCGGTTCGGCAGCCGTGAAGAAAGAGCTTCGCGATGCCTTTGAGCGAGACAGTGCAGCTGTCTGCCTCTCTGAGGACCTGTACCCTGATATCAATGTCATCACCGGTCAGCTTGCCCCTTTGCTCTCCTGCCTGCTCCCCAGTCAACCCTCAACTCAAGGCAGTCCCTGTGGTCCCTCTAGGACTTCACCCCTTCTGTTGGCCTTGTTTTTACCTTCCTGCACCTGTCCTCCTCCTCTTGCCCCCCTCCCAGCCCCTGCTGAAGTTCCAGCCTCAGAACTCAGGGGTGCCCTAACTAGTGTGGGCCCTATATCCACAGGCATCCTCAAGGATTATCTTCGGGAGCTGCCTACCCCACTCATCACCCAGCCCCTCTATCAGGTGGTGCTGGAGGCCATGGCCCGAGGGCCCCCAAGCAGGGCTCCATCCAGCACTGAGGGCACCCGTGAGCTCCTCAGCTGCCTGCCAGATGTGGAGAGGGTGAGTTGGGCCTGGGGGGTGGGGAGAGTGGGCAGGACAGGGAGTGAACTGACATCAGCAGAATGTTTCTCCCATGCCTGGGCTGGTGATGGCCATGAATGTGTGGCACCATCACACTCCTAGTGCTGTTAGTGTCCCCACTTTATAGATAATGGAAGCCAAGGCCCAGGGCAGTTGAGTGAGTTGCCTCAGGTTTCACAGGCAGGATGTATCGAAATTAACAGACTCAACAGAGGTCTGTCAACCTACCGTAAGGGAGGTTCCTGGTTGTGGGATCCTGCCTTTGTACCTCAATATCCTCATCTGTAAAATGGGATTACTACCAGCCCTGCCTAACACACAGAGGAGAAGGTTCAAGCCCAAGTTCTGCCATTTCAAAGTTGTTACCTTTGGCCTCAGTCTTCCCTCCAGCAAAACGGGAGCATAATACTAATAGCTAAGTTCTGGCAGGATCATCTCCCAGCTATGAGACTGAATCTCAGTTTCCCCATTCTGAACCGCCTTAGTCTGCCTTGAGTGCGACAGGGGACCGACTTTGCCCATCTCGTACTCGCCCAACCCTCTTCTCTCAGGCTACATTGACGCTTCTCCTGGACCACCTGCGCCTTGTCTCCTCCTTCCACGCCCACAACCGCATGACTCCGCAGAACCTGGCCGTTTGCTTCGGTCCCGTGCTGCTGCCAGCGCGCCAGGCACCCGCCAGGCCCCGCATCCGCAGCTCTGGCCCGGGTCTCTCGAATGCGGTGGACTTCAAGCGCCATATCGAGGTGCTGCACTACCTGCTGCAAGCCTGGCCAGGTGAGCTGGCCCCCGCCCCCGCGCCGCGGAAACGAGCCTGGTATCCCAGACGATGCTTTCTCTGGCGGCCAGTTAAGAGTCTTGGGCTTCAGGCGAGGCACGCCCCCTCGTCAGAGTGAAAACCAGTACCTAGTTGCCTGAGCAACCAGTACTAGCTCAGCCAGTGAAATCCCGATCCGGTCGAAGGCCTTGCCTTTCGACAGGCCAGTAAGGGGCGTGATTACCTAAACAGCCAATCAGAGGCCTAGGTGTCGCCTCTGGACGTGACGTCACCCAAGCCCTCCCTCTCCCACTGCAGATCCCCGCAGGCCCCCAGAGCCTCCGGAGCTCGTCCCGTACCTGCGGCCCAAACGACAGCCATCGCTGCACTTGCCGCTAGCGAGCCCCGAAGTGGTGACTCGGCCCCGCGGCCGGGGCGGTCCCGAAAGCCCCCCGAGCAACCGCTACGCGGGTGACTGGAGTGTTTGCGGGCGGGACTTCCTGCCCTGTGGGCGGGACTTCCTCTCCGGGCCAGACTACGACCACGTGACGGGCAGCGACAGTGAAGATGAGGACGACGAGGTTGGAGAGCCGACTGGCGCCACCGATTTTGAAGACGACTTCGAGGCGCCCTTCAACCCGCACCTGAACCTCAAAGACTTTGATGCCCTCATCCTGGACCTGGAGAGAGAGCTCTCCAAGCAGATCAACGTGTGTCTCTGAGCCGGGCGGGGCTGGACCCCAATTACTAAGGCCAGGCTCCTGGTTGCTAAGGCGGTGCCCTAACGACCTAGGGAGGACCAGACCTGTAGCTCAGGCCTAACTCCTGGTTACTGGGGAATTGCCTAGCCACCAGCCGATCCTTTGCTGAGAATCATTCCCTATTTCCAGTACTCAGTATTTGGACACTGGTTGCGACGGCCGGGCATGGGGGACTTTAGGGACCAGCTATTGTGGCCATCTTTTCTTGAGTACCAAGGGTTTCTCTCCTGGCTACCAAAAGGCAGTTCTGCTTGCAGGGCCGCCATCTTTAGCCAGGGAAACACCAGTTACTGTGAGCATCACCCTGAGATGGTGAGACACCCTCCCAGTCAGTCCTTGCTGCTGCCAACCAAATCAGTATTAGCTTTGAGCACTGCACTCTGCTTCTCCCTCAGTGGGCCCAAGGACTATGAAGAAGTGCTGTTTGAGGCAGGGTGTCGGGGGAGCCCCTCTCCTGGGCTCTGGATAGATAGGAGCAACCTGGGGCTTATAGGAAAACAAGTGGTTTCGCCACCCTCTTTTCCAGGGAAAACCTCATAATTGCCTCAAACCAGCAAAAGTAGATAGCAAGAGTCTGGCCCTTCCCCTCCCCAATTCTTCCTCCCCATTCCTGAAGAAATTAAGCACTTATAAGACCTCCCTTTTGGAGGGGCCCCACCTGAAGTGTCAGGCTGGGGGCACTTTGGTACGGAACATATTTATTGCCTCCCTGCGTGTGTGCCTGTGTGTGAGGAGTAATGTGTATGGACGTGTCTAGAGTGGGTATGTGGGGCTCTTTCAGGGACCACAGAGGGGGTGGGGGGAAGAGTTTGCAGTGCCCAGGCACCCTGAAATCCCCAGTAATGGTGCCTCAGTGAGCCCCCGAGTTCCAGTGGGAGAGTAGGGTCCCCTCCTGTCTCCCCCCTCTTTCCCTCACTTCCATCTTTGTGGACAATAAATCAATATGCACAGGTTCTGGGATGAGTACTTGGGCCCCCACGGAGCTGACGTGGTTTATTCAGTGTGTGAGACAGGAAGCTGCAATACTTTGGCCACCTAATGCGAAAGAGCCAATTCATTGGAAAAGGCCCTGATGCTGGGAAAGACCGATGGCAAAAGGAGAAGGAGGCAGCAGAGGATGAGATGGTTAAGATAGCATCACCGACTTAATGGACATGAATTTGAGCACACTCTGGGAGATAGTGGAGGGATGAAGGAGCCTGGCGTGCTGCAGTCCATGGAGTCGCGAAGAGCTGGACACGACTTAGCGACTGAACAACAAGTGAGGAGGGGAGAAAGGACACAGTTGAGCTCACAAATAGGCCCAAGGACTCCCCAGGGCTGTCAGAGCCTCTCTTAGCTCTGACTCCGTCCAGCCCCTCCCTGTCCTCAGGGAAGATTGCAGGGTCACTGGGCCTCATGGCTTAGGCCCAGGGCAGGCAAGGATAAAACTCCAAGCCAGCTAGGCACAGTCCAGAGGTGGGAAGAGAGTCAAGAGCACTGACCCGTGAGGCCCTACATGGCGATGGAGCCGTCCCGGAAGTCCGTCCTCCCGATGAGAATGTTGACCACAACCGGGTGGCCATCCTGGCACCACTGCTGGGCGTCACGCAGCACCTTGACCACCTGATCCTCATTCTCGCGTGAGAGCAGCAAGCCCTGGGCCCCCAGTCCCTGGGCTGCCTTGTGATAATCTGAAACGGGAGGGCAAGTCAGAATGGTGGCAGAAACCCAGCTCCCCATGCAGGTAGCCCAGGAGAGGAATACACGTTCAGCTGACCCTGAAATGGCATTCCCCCTCCCCACCCATCCAGGCCCCTCTCACCAGTGTAAGCCAAGCCACAGGCCACATTGCTGCCCAGAGAGGGCACCTGCTCCCTGGAAATCTGGGTCCAGCCAGCATCATTTCCTATCAAGGCCATCACTGGGATCTGCAGGGAGGGAGAGGAGGCCAAGCCAAGGCCTTCAGTCCCAAGGCTTGGCCAGTGGCAGGTGAGAGGCAGGGACAGGACCTCTGCCAGATAAGGAGCTCCCTCCCCAGTCCACCCCTGAGGATATCTCCCAGAATCCCAGGCTCTGAGCTTCCCTTAGGCCAGCCCGCCCGGTCACCTTGTGTCTGACGAAGGTGTCAAATTCGATGAGGCTATAGCCAAACGCTCCATCCCCAAACAAGCACCAGACCTGAGGAGGGTACCAAGGATGGTTGGGCTGGCTTATGGCCCAGAAAGCAGCAAGCCTCCCGCACCCAGCACACTCTGACTCACCTCCGCATCCGGCCGACATAGTTTGGCCCCAAGTGCAAATCCGGCACCAACCCCCAGAGTCCCAAAGGCCCCTAGGAGAACCAAGAGCAGGTGTAAAGAGGCCCAGAGGAGTGCAAGCTGCCCCAGGTGTAGGTCTGCCCTTACCAGGATCAAGCCAACGCAAGGGCCCACGGGGCTGCACCAGGTAGGCAGCTGTGCCCACGAAGTCCCCGCCATCAACCACCAGGATGGAGTTGTCAGGCAGAGTGTCCTCCACCAGCTGCAGGACCCGCACCGGGTTAAGATGCTGGGCTACGGGCATCAGTGCCTTCTCCCTGTGACGGAGCAAGGCAGGTCAGCAGAGCCAGCAGCCTAGCCCGCCAGGAACCCATGACCCACCAAGTCCACTCTACCCAGCCCCCACCGAAAGGCCTGCTCCTTCTGTTGGTCGGCTTGCCGAAGCTCCTCTGCCCAGTCTGAGGCCCACATCTGACCCCGGAGGCCCTCCACCAGCTTCACCACGAAGGAGCCCACATCTCCTGGGGAAGGAAGAGGGCATAGCTGTGGGGAGAAGGCCACCTCCTACCCTTTAACCACCAGAGACCCAAAGGCAGCAGGAAGCCAACAGGCATCTGAAGCAAGGAAGCAGGTAGCGGGGAAGGTGGGGGTGGAGATGGCCTAAGGCAAAATGAGTGAAATACCCCAGAGCCTGCCAGAACCAGGGTTAGGGCAACAGGGGTGAGAGGGAGAGCAAGGCCAAAGTGAGTTGGCGGGGCTTCCCTGGGGCCTCAGTGGTAAAGAATCTGTCTACCAATGCAGGAGACACAGGTTCGATCCCTGGTCCGGGAAGATCTCACATGCCACTGAGCAACCAAGCTCATGCACCACAACTATTGAGCCTGTGCTCTGGAGCCCAGGAGCGGAACCCTAGAGCCTGTACTCCACATCAAGAGAAGCCCCACAATGAGAAGCCTGCACACTGAAACTAAAGAGTAGCCCCCACTGGCCACAACTAGAGAAAAGCCCATGCAGCAATGAAGACCCGGTGCAGCCAAAAATTAAAAAATTACAAAGTGAGTTAGAAACTCATATCTGCCTCTGTCTCCTGCCTCCCCCTTCACACCCTAGGTCACACAGAGGCAGGTCAATTCTGCCTCTGAAACATGTCACTAAACACACCTCTATCGTCCAAGTACATCTCAACAACCCAGGCACACAGAGTATTGGAGAGCAACCAAATTAGCCAATGACGATGTACCTTTCATCAGCTCCATCTCAGAAATGATCACACAGAGGCTCAGCGAAGCTGAGTTTCTCCTCCCTGCCCATCCCAACTCCAGGCCTCATGGTTGCTGTCCTGGCCTTAACAGCCCCCTTGCCTCTACGTGGTCCTCTCCAACTTGCTGCCCATCAGCTGCTCCAGTGGGTCTTCCCAAACATGAATGCACATGGTGCCATTTCTTTGCCCGACACAAGTTCCCTCTCACCTACACTGCAGGGTAGAGTCAACGTCCTTGGAACAATGGGCAAAGCAGGACACGGAAAGGCTGTGGAAGAGGACTGAACAGGGGTAGAAGAGCCATGACAGAAAAACTGAGAGACCCCAGGGCAGGCCCTAAGGGCAGCGGGCAACATGGGAGAGTACAGTCAGGAAACGTGATCACATGCACATTCCCAGGCCTTCCCCCTGGTACACATGCTGTGTGTGCATGTGCATGTGTGCTCAGTCGGGTCTGAGTCTTTGTGACCTCATGGACTGTAGACCGAGAGGCTCCTCTGTCCATGGGATCTCCCAGGCACAAATACTGGAGTGGGGTGCCATTTCTTCCTCCAGGGGATCTTCCCAACCCAAGGATCAAACCCTCATCTCTTGCATCTCCTGCATTGGCAAGAGGATTGTTTATCACTAGCGCCATCTGGGAAGCTCTGGTTTACAGTAAACAATTTTAGAGGTAGTAACAACTGACCTACGAAGGGGAATGACCATTTTATGCACAATAAAAATTTCTAAAAAAAACCCTACCCTTAGTTCATCCAGAAGCACCTACCAGTCTAAGGGTCAAATATGCATCTCCAGCCAACTGGGTGCCCCCTGCGGCAGGATCCAGGCCTTGGTCACCAGCACCCAGCTCAAGCCAGCTGTCAGCAGAGGCCAGAAGAAAAGCGACACATACAAAAGGAGGGGCTCACCCTGCACAGCCTCTTGGGGCTTCCAGAAAATGTCTGAGTTGATCAGCATCTCCTTCCGGTCACGGTTGACAACAATGATTTTGCTGCTGCGGCTGAGGACACGCCCATAGGACAGGCGGAAGTCACACACTGCTCCTGGGGAAAGGGGACGGGGTCTCAGCAGACCCAGGACCAGTTTCCTGGGGGTGCCCGCCACCTTACTCAATCCACTGTGGTAGCCTGAATGCAGAAAGGTCCCCATCCCTCACCTCTCCCTGTGCCAGTGCCACCTGCAATAAGACTGCAGGTACCCACTCCTGGAACCTAGACTGGCCCCCGGACCTATGGTGCTCTGGCCTGTAAGAATGTGTGAGAAGTCATGGCGTGTGTTCCTGAAGCCAGACCTCCAGCAGCCTTGCAGTTTCCACCCTTCTCTCTGATATAACCTTGTTCCCCAAGCCCTGCATGTTTCTCATCACCCACCAAGTGAAGAAGGCCAGGCTGCTTGGCTGGATGATGAGAAACATGGAGGAGGAGGTAGGGGGAGAGAGAAAACTCAGTTACCCCAACCGAGGCCATGCTAGCCCAGTCCTGCAGCCAGTCAACCCCCAAGTACACGAGCCAGCCCAACCACTGCCTTCCCACATCCCTGAATGTAGACTCAAGGATGAGCCCTGCCAAAATGAGAAAAAAACTGTCAACTAACTCATGGGTGGGTCTTGAGAAATAATAAGTGCGTTGTAAGCCATGGCGTTTAGGGTGGTTATTATACAACGGTTGCTAACTGATAAAACTATTATTTGCCTAGCAGGATTCAGAGCACTTTATGTAAGAAGATATGTGTACGGGCTGTGTCAATGTTATATAATGCATATATATGCAAGTACTGTATACACAGCCCCACAGGTGCCCACTCTCTGTCCATGCCCTTCTGTGTAAAGCTGGGTCCCAGACACAACTGGCACTTGGTGAGAAATTAGGGGTGAGAGGTAGGAGGGTGGGTGATTATGAGACTAGGTGCCAGCCAGTACCCAACTAGGGGGTCAAGGTCACATGGGCAGGGAGGTACCTAGAGGGAGCGAAAAGGGAGGGAGGGTAGGAGGACCAGGCCCACCTGCCAGGACGACCACGTCTGCCTTCTTCAGGGCAGCCCTGCGGTTCTGCCGGAAATGGAGGGGGTGGTTGCGGCCCAGCAGTCCCCGTGCCATCCCCGCCAGGAAGCAAGGGATGCCCAGGGTCTCCACGGCAACCCTAGGGATCCAGGCAGAACAGAAGTGAGTATGGCCCAGGGCCTGCCCGTCCTCCCAGGGCACCAGGGGACCAGGCATGTGACCCTAACAATAAGGGCAGGCCAGAGGCTTCTCACCGAAGCTTGTCTGAGGATGTCGGAGGCAGCAGGGCCTGGCTCCCAATTAGCATGAGGGGCTTTTTGGCCCGACTCAAGATCTCCACACATCGCTGAACCTGGGGCAAGAGGTGGGGGCTCAAAGAGCTGACCTCGGGTCACCAGGAGGCCCCCAAGTTGACAGCCCCGATACTGATTCAGAGAGAAGCCACTCAGCATGTGGCAGAGGTTGGAGGGGGGCGGGGTCCCTGGCCAGGGAACAGAGGTAAGTCACCTGCTGGGGGGAGGCCTGGGGAATGTCCAGGGGCAGAGGCCCCTCAGGCTGAGGCTCCCAAGCTCCTGCAAAGAGGTTGGCCAGGGAATTCGCCAAGTACCTGCGAAGAGAAGAGGAAGAGGCCATTACCAGGAGTAATTACCAGGGTTTCAGAAGCTGAAAGAGAAGGGCCCAGAAAGGGACTGGAAAGGGCAGGAACAGAGGTGGATGAGCAGTGGCCTGGGGACACAGACCCCAGCGGCCAAGTGCCCAGTGGCCTGTTTCCCCTTGGAAGCTTCCAGTGACCACCCCAACCTAACACAGACCTTGAGAAATAAGGGCCACAGGCTGGAGCACCAGAATCAGGGGCCAGACCCGCCGGGTCAGACAGATGTGGGCTTGGGTTCTGGCTCTGCTGCTTCCTGTGTGACTCTGGTTGAGAGACTTAACTTTTCTGAGCTTCCTCCTCTGTAAGATGTAAAAGGGACCGTCTCTCCCAAGGTCCAGTGGTATATCCACTCAGGATATAAAGCATGTTGCAAAACACTGTGCTGTTGTCTAGGCACTAAGTCATGTGTGTCCAATTCCTTTGCAAACCCATGGACTGTATGCCAGGCTCCTCTGTCCATGTTATTCTCCAGACAAGAATACTGGAGTGGGTTGCCATGCCCTTCATCCAGATCTTCCTGACCTGGGGATCTAACCCGACTCTCTTACATCTCCTGCACTGGCAGGCAGGTTCTTTACCACTAGCACCACCTGAGAAGCCCGGTATGTACATATCTATCCCTAACTCCCTAACTATCCCTTCCCCCATCCTTCCCCACTGACAACCATAAGTTTGTTCTCTAAGTCTGTGAGTCCCTTTCCATTTCATAAATAAGTTCATTTGTATCATTTCTTTTTAGATTCCCCATATAAGGGATGTCATATGATATTTCTCCATCTCTATCGCACTTACTTCACTCAGCATAACAATCTCTAGACCCATCCATGTTGCTGCAAATGGCATTATTTCATTCTTTTTTATGGACTCAGCCCTATTCTTATTTAAGGTAATAATGATTAATTCTTTTCTACTTCAGCATATGCTTTGCAGTATCAAAATAATCTCACTTTATTTTTCACAAAATCTTAGTCTAGAGAGAAAAAGCCATGTTTGTCCAGCTTGCAGATGAGGAAGCTGACATCAAGCAAGGTTTACTCACAATATACATAAGTCAAATCATTATGCTGTACACCTTAAACCTACACTGTGCTGTTTATGTCAATTAGATCTCAATAAAACTGGAAGAAAAAAAAAAAGAGAGGTTTAATCATTTGTTCACAGCTAGCTAGTGGCAGTTCTGGGATTTGAACCCATCTCTCTGGACTTTCATTTCACTCCAGCTACGTTACAGATGGAACATAGCTGTGTGAATTAAGCACTGAAGGTTCCTTCAGGCTGAACCCTAGTGCACCATTAACAAACTGGACAACTGCATGCAAGTCATTCAGCTGCCTTGGGTCTCAGTTACCTAATCTGTGAAATGGGTTGAATAATACCTGAGTCTTAACTCTAAGGGTTATTATAAAAGACATGTGAGTTAACCTGCTACACCATGAGCTGGCCTTCCAGGTGCTCCTCATATGCCCAGGGAGCAGGGACCTGTCTGTCCTGTTCATGCCCATCCTGGCACCCAGCACATAGTGGCACTCACTAAATATTTGGAGGGGGAGTAGAAGGCAGAGGGGCAAGGACAGGCAAATGGAAGGGACAGAGGGGGAAGAGGAGGAGAATTGATTCTCCTTTCTGTGTCCTGTTTCAGCGAGGTCCACCTCAGTGGTGACCAGAAGTGATCCCTGTCACATACCTCTGCTCAGTCTATGCCCCTACTTACAACCTTTTTTAGCCTCTCAATGGAAAGACGTTCCTTCATGAAACTTGCAGCTCTTCCAGGAAAACCTTAAAGCTCATCCCACGCCAGGCCTGATGCCCTGCTCTCTCCAACACCCAGGCTACTCACCACTCAAAAGTCCCATAGGAGGCCCCAGAGTGAACTGTGCCCATGCTGTGGGCCTATAGGGACCCACCGTCCCCTTACCCTGTCCTGCTGCAGGTCCAGACACTCATATGAGATCCATCCACATCTCTGCATTCCACAGCCACCAGCTAGATTCCAGGCCACCATCATCTCTCATCCCAGGGACTGCCACACCACCTCCCTGGCTTCCCAGCTTCCACCTGACCCCAAAGTCCACTCTCTGGCAAGAGCCACAGGGATCGTTAATAAAAACCCAAACCAGGGCTTCCATGATGGCTCAGTGGTAAAGGATCCACCTGCCAATGCAGAAGACACGGCCTCAATCCCTGGCCTGGGAGGACCCCACATGCTTTAGGACAACTAAGCTCAGGTGCCACAACTACTGAGCCTGTACTCTACAGCCCAGGAGCTGCAACTACTGAGCCCCACATGCTCTAGAGCCGGTGCTCCAAACAAGAGAAGCCGCTGCAATGAGAAGCCCACAAACTGCAACTAGAAGAGAGTAGCCCTGATTCACCACAACTGGAGAAAAGCCTGCATAGCAATGAAGACCCAGCACAGCCAAATTAATAAAAATAAAAACCAAACCAGGGTATCCCATGCCAGTGCTTAAGGTCCTAAAATTAAAGGACTCAAATTAAAAACAAAGCCCCAGGGACTTTCCTGGCAGTCCAGTGGTTAAGACTTTGCAGGGGTACAGGTTCAATCCCTGGTCTGGGGGTTCAGATGCCACATGCCTCAAGACCAAAAAAACACAAAGCAGAAGCAACACTGTAACACGTTCAAGACCTTTTATTTAAAAAACCACAGCCATTTATTTAAAAAAACAAAGCCCCAGGTCTGCCCAGGCACTCCTGCTGACTGCTCTCAGCTCAGCCTCTACCCTTCTCCCCTTTGCTCACCTGCTGCCACCACACGGGCCACTTTGCTTCCCAGCCCACAAACTTCATTCCTGCCTCAGGACCTTTGCATATGCTGTCTCCTCTACCTAGGAGAAACTCTAGGTAGAGGAGAAACTCTCCCCGTGGCTGGCTCCTCTCAAACTAATGTGCAAATCAGTGAATGAGTCAAAGAAAGGATGGGTGCTGGCAGGGATCTGTGAGAGAAGCCAAGGAATATGGGAGGGAGTGGGCTACTTACCAGTGGACCGCTCGACTCATGAGGCCCTTGGGCGGCTTAGCTGGCACCATCTCCTTCTGAACCATGAAGTAGGGGTACAGCACGTCCAGAGGCAGTTCCACAAACACCGGGCCTGCATGGAGACAAGGAGAACGCTCAGTTTGCTGTGCCTCCCAGGTCCCAGGGTGGAACCTCTGCCCAGCCCCCGCCCCACTACCTACCGGGGGTGCCCGACTGTGCAGCGGCCATCGCAGCCCTCAGGGTGGGGATGATATCCCGCACTCTCCGCACAGAAGCACAAAACTTGCAGAGCGGCCGGAACAGGGCTATCTGATCAATTGCCTGGAGTGCACCCCGATTCTAGTAGAGACAGAAAAAAATCTAGGAAGTCAACACATGAGCACTTCCAGGCTCCCTGGGGTCCCTGCCACCTGCCCCCCACCCTCACCAGGACAGGGCACCTGCAGCAGGGTGCTGGCAGCCCCACCCAGGAGCAGGACTGGGGACTGGGCTATCTGGGCATTCTTCACCGCAGTCACTGTGTTGGTGAGGCCGGGACCGGCCGTCACTGCAGCCACGCCCACTGTCCCTGGAACACAAAGCCTGTCTCAGCTGGGTCCACCCTCCCGGCCACGTTCCTCCCCCCGCCAAAATAAAAACCCTGCCCCCTCAAAGACATCCCAGTCTCACCAGCCCCCAGCCCTCCCCATTCTGCCCTCACCGGTCAGGCGGGCTACAGCATCAGCGGCAAAGACAGCTGTGACTTCGTGGCGGGTGTCCACCACGCGGATGCCCAACTTCTCACAGGCCACCAGCAGTGGCGAAATGTGCCCGCCGACCAGTGTGAAAAGGAAGCGCACACCGTGGGCCTTCAGCACGGCTGCCACATTTTCCCCACCATGCCGGGTGCTTGCCGTGTCCACCTGGGCCGGGAGAGGGGAGGAGTGAGATTGTCAAGGACCAAGGTGCGGGCACCAGGGCAGGTGGGCAGAGGAATTACACCCCTCCGCCAGGAAGTAGGGGAGGGGCAAGGTGGGAGGCAGGGGAAGCTTGGTGTTGCTTTGCTGTTGTTTAGTCGCTAGATCGTGTCTGACTCTTTTGCGACCCGCATGGATTGTAGCCCGCCAGGTTCCTCTTTCCATGGAATTTCCCAGGCAGTAAACACCAGAAAGGGTTAACTTCCTTCTCCAGGAGATCTTCCCGACCCAGGGATTGAACCCACGTCTCCCGCATTGGCAGACGGATTCTTTACCACTGAGCCACACCAGGCATCTTATCAGAGCCTCCCGACAATATAGCCTTTTACAACTACAAAGACCAAGACTCCTGAGCAAGATTCAAAGTCCCATAGAATCAGTGCTCTCAAGGCACCTGTGGCGCAAGCAGGAAGAGAGGTTAGGGAAGGTGGATCCACGGAACCCAAGGGAGCTTGGCCAGAAGCCACCAGCTGGGACTCCAGAACAGCCCGCCCTCCAGTATCAGGGCCCCACAACAGGAGACTGCTGACTCGTCTCCCAGGCCCCTCCCACCCACTGGAACAGGCCCCGCTCATAGGCTGCCAACCACCAAGTGCCTAGCACGGGAGCAGCCTGTGGCAAAGACGATGCTGGGGCTTCCCAGCCCCAGCTTCCACACAGCCCTGTACACCAGAGACCAGAGGCCTTTGTCACTGTTGTGGTTGTTCAGTCACTCAGTCATGTCCGAGTCTTTTGCAACCCCACGGACTGCAGCCTGCCAGGCTCCTCTGTCCACAGGACCCCCCAGGCAAGAATACTGGAGTGGGTGGCCATTTCCTTCTCCAGGGGATCTTCCCAACCTAAGGATCAAATCCACATCTCCTGCATTGGCAGGCAGGTTCCTTATCACTGCACCACCTGGGAAGCCCGGCCTTTGTCTTAAATCTTTACAAGTCCACAGGGATAGTGGCGCTGCTCCAGGCTAGGAGGGAGACTTCCCTGGTGGTCAAGACTTCGCCTTCCAATGCAGAGGGTGTGGGTTCAATCCCTGGGCAGGGAGCTAAGATCCCACATGCCTGGTAGCCAAAAACCCAAAACATAAAACAGGAGCAACACTGTAACAAATTCAGTAAAGACTTAAAAAAAAAAAAAAGGAAAGGGTCTGGAAAAGGGTGATTTTCTTCGAGGAGCCAAGTAGTTCAGAGCCAGGTCTGTGGGGTCACTTCTTCCCCAAACAGGTCACCTAAGGCAAGTCATCACACACCCTCTCTGAGCCTCAGTTTCCGCTTGTGGAAAATGAAGACAGACTGTTGGGTACTTGGGAAAATCGCTCTAAAGCGTTAAGCAGAACAGACAGCTACCCTCACAAAACTGTTACGGCCAGCCACATCCTCTGGGGCCTGCCCTCAGTACTCTGACTCCACCGTGTTAGGGAGCATCGCTCTGTGAAAAGGACTGGGGACCTTTAAGGAAGAGGGTAGATGGGGTGTGGAGTGCCGGGCGGGGTGTGGAGTGCCGGGCAGCTGTAGTTTGCCTGTGGCCTCTTCCTAGAGGCAAAGTCCAGGGTCCCAGAAGCAATTCCGCAATAGCAACCGGATCCTAGAATTTCCCGATCAGTCAGTCGCTCTGCATTAATCGGAACCTCACTCTCCTCGCCTGTGAAATGGGTTAGCTAGAAACGGTGCTAACGGAAGTCCACTCCTTTGACTGACCCCGGCCCGCCACCCCTGTATGCCCCCGAACCTTGTGCATCAACTGATAGAAGAGCCCCAGGCGGTGAGCGGCGCCCAGCAAGGCGGCCACTAGCGTCCCAAAGGCCAGGAGCAGAAAAGAGGAGAAGAAGCCCCAAGCTGGGGCGGCAGCCACCGCGGTCTCCATGAGCTGACACCTAAAGAAGAAAGGGCAGTGCTAGGACTTGGACGCGACAATTAAATTATCCAGAAGGCACACCCCCTCTCCCGGCCCAGATCCCGTCCACGCCCCTTGTCTCGCACACCTAAACGATCACGCCCCTTACACCTCCAGGCTCCTACCCAGGCCACGCCCCTTGCAACGCTAGCCCAACCCCCTCGCCCCCTACATAACCACGACCAACTAAATTAGGCCACCACAAGTCAACGCGGCGACAACGCCTCCAATTATTTCCCATTTACCTGCTTCTCAATGGGTCCGCGGGAAGCCCCGCCTCTCTTTGATATCACGGACCCGAATCTTCGTCCTAGTGGTGAGCCCACCCCACGACTACACCCCCAAGTCAGCGTGCATGACCCTCTCCTGAAGCCGGACCCCTCCCCTCCAGCGAGGGCCTGGACTCCAATCTGACTCCCGACTCCAGGCCGTGAGTCAAGGTCAGATCGTAACAGGATGCTCCTCCTACCCTCGTGGCACTTTAACCTTCATTCATAGGAAATGGCGCTGGCTCCAGAGGAATTCGGCGCCCTACGTGTCACGTGACCAGGCGCACAACTTGAAAGGGTTGGGCCAATTACCTATGTCCTTGCCCCTTTTGGCCACTTGGATCCAGGGCTCCCCTCCGCGCATGCGCGGAGCCCTAGCCACTCTCCGGGACACAGGCCCCTCCTCTAAGAGCTCTGTCTCTACTGGCTGCCTCTTGCACAGGCTCCGCCCTCCCTCGCTTTTCATTGGCTAGTGCTGCAAGCCTCACACACGCACACCCTTTTTTTTTTTTTTTTAACAAGAAGCCACGCCCCTCTACGACTTTCAGCAGCCTGGAGTCTAGCGGATCCGCCCTCCTCCGGTCTCCCCGTGGCCCCAAGTTGCGGGCCTGCAGATTCCCTGCATTCCGAGCCCATACTGCTTCCCACATCAGGCATGCTGTACGCCCCTTCACGTTGGCCCAGTACGGACGATCACAAACCCCTCGCCCAGTGTCACCATCCGTGATCTCAGCCCAATCAAACCCTGACCCTCTCTCTGGCTCCAGACTCGGCCTCCCACCCCACCGCAATTCTGAAAAGGCAGAGGCCTGCCCTCTTTCCACTAGGCCTGCTTCCACTGTTTCCCTTACCCTCGTAGGCTCTGCCCACTTCCTGCAGTCTTGGGGGTTTTCTGCTTCCATTGAAGGAGAGGGAACACTCTACGAGTGGTCCCCGTTCCAGCCCACGATTCGCCACATTGCAGCCTTCTGGAATACGATCTCCCCATCAGTAAAGGAGGAATAATTATGGTCCCCAATGCTCTGCTGCTCTCCAAGACAAACCCTGCCGTTTTATACTGGCTCCCATCCCGAGTCAACTTCTGGGATTGCCCTCTGAGAATTCTACCCCATCGTTCATATTCTGTAGAATCATTCTGTTGCAGAAAC
This sequence comes from Bos indicus, assembly GCF_029378745.1. Lineage (NCBI taxonomy): Eukaryota > Metazoa > Chordata > Mammalia > Artiodactyla > Bovidae > Bos > Bos indicus. The sequence goes on along the minus strand of NC_091766.1, from coordinate 8,011,232 downwards.
CAGTACTCAAGAAACCGAGCACTACACTCAGAGAGTTGGAGAACTCAGGTTTATTTCGCCAGCGGGCTCAGTGGAGTTAACACTCCAAACTCTGAGCCCTGAACAAAGGGGTTATGGAGTTTTTGTACACAAACAGGCATGATTAAGCACGTTTGCTGGGGTTGGGCAATTGCAAAGAGCAGGACAAGGGTGAGATAAGCTCCAGACCCTAGTATTGTGAGTGCCCACTTTCTGAGACCTACGTGATTCAGACTTTGCAAGGAGCAAGCTGAGTTACAGAGGCAGAAGGAGCAGGAGGGTATGTAAATTTTTAACTCTTCAATTCCACCCATTAAAACAAAACTTCCATCAGCCCCACATTCTCCATGTGTTACTGTCCATTTGCTTCTCTTTTTAGAAAAATCCACCTATGCTTGCTGCCTCCGTGAGTTCTTCTATTCCCTTTGTTTTATAAGAACATACATTGAATAATCCCCTGGAGAAGGGAATGGCAACCCACTCCAAGTATTCTTGCCTGATGAATCCCATGAACAGAGAAGCTTTGATTTTTAGTAATTATTGATAGGTATATTCTTTTTAAATTGTTATTTATTTATTTATTCTTGGCTGCACTGGGTCTTCCTTACTGCACAGGGATTTTCTCTAGCTGTAGGTGAAAGGTTGTTGCTGAAGAATGAAAGACACCGGGATTCTTGGCCTCCGGAAGAGAAAAACTCAACCCAGGGCCAGAGACGAGGCTTGATCGCTCAGAGCTTTTGTGTGATAAAGTTTTATTAAAGTATAAAAGACATAGAGAAAGCTTCCGACAGAGACATCAGAAAGGGGCAGAAAGAGTGCCCCCTGCTAGTCTTTGCTGCTGCTGCTGCTGCTGCTAAGTTGCTTTAGTCGTGTCCAACTCTGTGCGACCCCATGGACTGCAGCCTACCAGGCTCCTCCGACCATGGGATTTTCCGGGCAACAGTACTGGAGTAGGGTGCCATTGCCTTCTCCCCTGCTAGTCTTTAGCTGGATGTTATATAGCTACTAGCAGTCTGCTAATTAAATAAAGAAAAATGTCTCAAAACTCAGAGAATGGCACCAGGTGAGTCATCCCAGGCCATAAACCGATGGACCTGAATCTTGAAGAAAGGCAGATTACCATACAATATTTCATTAACATAGATTAGGAGAACAGTGTGTAACATACTGTTTGTCAAGTTGGTTCTGAGCTTAAATCTAAGCCTTTAGGCCGAACCGACTTGAAGATAGTACATTAACATAGCTTAAGACAAATATTTCCATAAGAAAAATGCACTGGTTAGCTCAAGGTTTGAGAACAGTTAAGTTCAGGTGGAGCCAGGTGTCACGTTGGCAACACAGAATTTTAAGAGAAACCGCTTTTTAAATTTGTATAGAGAAGGGGGAAATGGCACTAGTTTGTTTCCTCCTGCTGCTTAAGAGAGAGAGAAAAAATGTCCAATACTTGCAGCCTATTTCCTCCGTTTGGAGACCCCTGGCCTTCCTGCTTGTTACCCTCTCATAGGGAGCGAGGACTTCTCTCTAGTTGTGGTGCATGGATTTCTCATTGCAGTGGCTTCTCTTTTTGCAGAGCACAGGCTCAGTAGTGGCACACAGGCTTAGTTGCCCCGAGGCATGTGGAATCTTCCTGGACCCAGGGATTGAACCTGTGTCCCCTGCCTCGGCAGGTGGATTCTTAACCACTGGGCTAGCAGGAAGTCCCTTCTATTCCCTCTGGAACATACTCTAAACAGGCTCTTACCTGCCACCCTATGAGAGCTGTTCAGTGTTATTCCATGTCTCCAAACCAGTCCCTCCCCACTGTCTCTCACCTACCAGCTCAGCCTGACTCTTCTTGAGGATGAAAGTGAAAGTCGCTCAGTCATGTCTGACTCTTTTTGACACCATGGACTATACATCCATGGAATTCTCCTGGCCAGAATACTGGAGGGGACAGCCATTCCCTTCTCCAGGGGATCTTCCCAACCCAGGGATTGAACCCGGATCTCCTGCATTGCAGGTGGATTCTTTACCAGCTGAGCTACCAGGGAATTAACAGGACAAAATGCAAACTTCCTAGAAGGGCCTTCTAGGCCCAATTAAACTTCCAGAGCCAATAATGAAATAGTGATTACCTTATGTCAAGCACTTACCACATGCAAGCAACTGTTCCATGTCCTTTTTTAACTGTATGATTCCATGTATTTTATTTTTTTAATGTGTTTCTTTTACTATTATTAATATTTGACTTTGTCAGGTTGTTTCCTGCCCTTTTGACATATTAACTCATTTATTCCTCACAACAGCCCTGGAAGGGAAATGTGTTAGCAATATCTCCATTTTATAGATGCCGCAACTTAAGCACAGAAAGGTTAAGGTGAAGGAGGAAACAGAACAGGCTCCGTCTTGAAAGAAGAACTCCATCTTGGGCTGGACGGTGGTCTTTGAGCTATATGCCCAGTATCTATGGAAACAACATACCAACTGGAAAGCCAGACCCCCCGGATGGAAGAGCCCCAGCTCGTACCTAGACTCGCCTTCACCTAAAAGAATATCCTAATTGTCAGGAGAAAAAAATCTCCTGGGTTCTGTGTGGTCTCAAAAATTTGAAGTGACGGACGTTAAAGCCCTCAGCGTGTCACAGCTCTCAGACAGGCCGTGTTATAGCTCTTGGACAGATCAGTGTTACAGCTCTGTGTTACAGCTCAGTTTTATTTAGAAAATAACTGGAAAATACATCCTCGAGGCATGAGGGCATGTTGACTCAAAGAGAGAGAGAACGAGTGTGTGCGGTGGGGAGAGAGACCCCCAGCCCTTTGGCTCCTCTTTTTATATGTTTTTTCCTCCCCCATGGGCCTGCCCTATGTAAATTGGGCTAGCCAGGAGTGTTGTTTATTCCACCTGAAGTCCTCACTCCAGTCTTCAGACGCCATTCTGGACTCCTTTTCCCTATTCTAACTACCTAACATTCTCCTCCTCAAGAGATGGGATGTTGGGAATTCTTTGGGAATAGGGGCATCGAGGCCACTCTGGCTACTTCCTGCTGAACTGGGATGGCGAGGGGTATTGGGCCTCCCCCTCTTGCTAGTCTCAGGCCTCAGAGTCCTTATAGCGGTGTCCATCTAAGGGTGACTTGTATTTTCCATGGTCAGCTGTAGATTTATATATCCTTGTGAACTGGTACTGCATGTTGTAGCTTGTTGACCTGGGCAGAGACAAAACAGGTTAGACGATTGATAGTACATGGAACAATCATAAGCAGCATCAATATGGCATAACAAGGACTAGTAGGGGCATTAACCAACTCCAAATTTCCATTGCCAGGATGGCTCAAGTCCTTCCTTGTTCAGGGATCAGAAGATCTATTGCCTGTCTGTTTTGGAGTACAACCCCTGCCAAGCTGTATTGGCTCTTTAGAGCTGTCCTGAGAAATCTTACCCCCAGAAACTAGATTTTGAGGGTGTTCATTAGAATGACACTCATTTGTAGTTCTGAATAGGTATCTGAGATCTCCCAGAGGCTCATAGGTATATTGAATGTCCTCTTCTGTTTTCTTCCACGGCTTGACTCATAAGTAGTGAATCTAGGAGTCATGTCCTGGTACCTTGACTGCTGTGGGGATAGAAAATATTACAGGGTAGGGGCCCTTTCTTGTGGGCTTGAGTTGAGCCTTTGTGGACCCATCCTTCCAGACTTTAATTAGTACTTGAGTTCCTGGAGCATATAGTGGTGACTCCTTAGAATCTTTTGGGTCCTGGTTCACACCCCACGAGCATATATCCTGTTGGAATTGCCCAATGGCCATGGTATAAGACTGGAGGGTCTGAACCTCTGGATCTAGGAAGAGGTCACTGACATAAACAAAAGATCTCCCACATAGCATCTCATAAGGACTAAGACCAACCTGTTCCTAAGGGGTGATACCAGTGTGGGGGAGACCTATTGGTAAAGCCTCCTTCCATCCCATGGATGTCTCCTGGGTTATCTTTTTTTATTGCCGATTTTAAGAACTGGTTGGCTCTTTCTACTTTTCCTGAAGACTGAGGCCTCCAAGCACAATGGAGATAATAAGTTAATGCCCAATGCTTTAGAGACCCCTTAGGTGACCTTAGAAATAAATGATGTCCTGTTGTCACTTTGTAATGACCTGGCAGACCAAATCTCGGAGTGATTTCATGGAGCAGCTTTTTTACCACCTCCTCAGCCCTCTCAGTCCAGGTGGGAAAGCCTTCAATCCATCCTGTGAATGTATCTATCATGACTAATAGGTATTTATACCCTTGAGAAACTGGCATCTGGGTGAAGTCCATCTGCGAGTCCTCTCCTGGGTAGGTCCCATGTCTTTGGACGGGCTGGCCAGCTGGGGTCTTCGAGCTCCTTTTGTTTAATTGGCAAGTGGGACAAGAGGAGACCACTTGCTTTGTAGTTGTTTGGAGGCCTGTTCCTCTGAAGGACCTTTCTAGTAATCTTTGGAGGGCCTTTTCCCCTAAATGAGTGGTGGCATGTCAGGAGTTAACCAACTTCCAGTGGAGGTTCCCAGACAGAAAAAGGAGTCCCCCTTTTTGGAACCACCCCATATGATCTTCTTGAAAGCCCTCGCTTTTAGCTTTAAGAGTCTCACCTTCAGTATATGAAAGAGTTTCTGGCAAATTAGTCTGTGGAACTAAGGTGGCCACCCCTATTAGGTCATTGTTCTGTAATGCTACACTCTTAGCTGCCTGATCGGCTGCGTGGTTCCCTCATGCCACTTTCGTGCTCCCTTTTTGGTGTCCTTTACAATGGGAGACTGAAACCTCAGTGGGCAGATGGGCTGCCTCCAAGAGTCTAAGAATTTGATCACCATATTTGATTGGGGACCCTCGGGTAGTACTTGACAGTGGCCCCTTTCTTTCCAAATAGCAGCATGTGCAGGTAGCACCAGAAAGGCATACTTGGAGTCAGTGTAAATGGCTCCTCTTTTTCCTTTTCCCAGCTCTAAGGCTCAAGTCAGGGCTATGAGCTCAGCTAATTGGGCTGAAGTACCTGGTGGCAGAGGTTTAGCCTCTATGGTCTCAAAACTAGAGACTACTGCATACCCGGCTCTTCTTTTTCCATCCAAGACAAAGCTGCTTCCATCAGTGTACCCGATTTCCTCGGGATTGGTCAAAGGATCTTCTGACAATCCCTCTCCGGGTTTTGTCCAGTGGGCCAAGGTTTCTAGGCAAGAGTGAAAGGGGAGAGAGCCCTCGGGGGTAGGGAGGAGGGTGGCTGGGTTAAGAACCTCACAAGGGGATATAGTGAGGCCTGGATTTTCCATCAGCACTGCTTGATATCTGAGGATTCTTTGATCAGACATCCATACTGACCTCTCCCATTTAGGAGTTGTTTCACTTCAGTTGTTTCACTTGGTGGCTGGTAAAAATAGTTTGCCCCCAAATGAGAGTTTTAAAGAATCTTCTATCAGGATTGCAATAGCGGCAAGATTTCGAAGGCAGGGGGGCCAGCCTCGGGGGGTTGGGTAGAGCCTCTTGGATAAGTAAGCTACAGGCTGGATCTCAAATCCCAACCTTTGAGTTAACACTCCCAAGGCTATTCCCTCTCTTTCATGAACATAAAGTTGGGATGCTTTTTCTGGGTCTGGCAACCTCAAGGCAGGTGCCTAAGTTAAGCTTTGTTTTAGTGTAGCCTCTGCCTTCTTTTGAGGAGTTTCCCACATCAGTGGGATTGAATCATCCCGTCCCTTTGAGCTGGGCATTTAGACCATAGTTGGGTATCCAGACTCTACAATACCCAGTTAGCCCCAGGAAAGCTCGCAATTGTTTTCGAGTCGTGGGGGAGGGCAACTGGAGGATTCCTTGTACCCGATCAGAGGACAGCCTCCTGGACCCGTGTGTAATCTGAACTCCCAGGTAAGTGACCTTTGTCTTGACCATCTGTGCCTTAGCAAGGGAGACTTTATATCCCCTCTCTGCCAAAAAGTTTAGAACCTGAATTGCATGTTGTTGGGCATTTTTCTCATCTGGAGAGCAGATTAGTTGGTCATCTACATATTGTAATATTTTCCTATTAGGTCCCAGGTTCAGATCTAGGAGATCTCGGCTAAGAGCCTGTCCAAACAGGTGGGGGCTATCTCTGAACCCCTGAAGTAATACTGTCCAAGTCATCTGTTGGTGTTTTTCTCCTGGGGCCTCCCACTCGAAGGCAAAAAGGTATTGGGATTCTTTAGCCAGTGGTGTGCAAAAAAATGCATCTTTGAGACCCAAGACTGTAAACTGCTTGGCACTGGGTGGGATTTCCCCCAAGATTACATAGGGAGGGTACTGTGGGATGGAGGGGGACTACAGCTTCATTTATGATCCGGAGATCTTGAACCATGCGCCAGGTTCCGTCCTTCTTCTTTACTGAGAGGTAAAGAAGGGTGTTACAGGGTGAAGTGGTGGGTACCAATAGCCCACAAGCAAGGAAGTTATTTATTAAAGGCTGTAGTCCCTCCCAAGCCTCTCTTCTGAGGGGATATTGTTCCCGGTTGGGAAACAATAGGATCTCAGAGGACAATGATGACCAGTTCAGCTTGGTGGGCTCATCCAGGAATCCCTGGTCCCACACCTGGGGGTTAATTTTGTCCTCTCATAGTTTTTGGTCCCTCCCTATTGAAGGTGTAATGGGTTCTTTAGTAGTAACCAGGAGCTGTAGGGCTCTAGGGGCTGAAAAGCTTCCCATCACAAGGGTGGTCCCCAGTTTAGTGTGTATATCTCTTCCCAGTAAGGGAGTAGGGCACTCAGGGACCACCAGAAACTGGTGGGAAAATATTTGTCCATCCCAGCAACAAAGAAGAGCTCGGGTGAATCTTTTAGTAGTTGTTTTTCCTGTAGCACCCAAAATGGTACGGGTTTGGGAGGAGAAGCCTCTGGAGTAGGAAGTCAGGATAAAGTAGGTAACCCTGTGTCAACCAAGAAATCTCAGGCCTACCTGCCACATCCAGTTGCACCCTTGGCTCCAGCCCCATGATGGTTATCTGTGAGAGGTGGGCTGGCTGGAGCGGGCCTCTTCAGTCCTGTTGAACCATCCTGAGGGAAGGCTTGGCACTTGACCTTGAGGCTCTTGGGTCCCAAGGACAGAGTGCTGCCCAGTCTCCCAGTTGATGGCATTTGTAGCAAGCCATTATAGGAGACTTGTCAAGGTTTGGACACTCTTTGGCCCAATGTCCTGCCTGTCTACAGATTAACATTTGTCTCATGCCTTGTCCTTGAAGGACTCAGGGTTTGCCATAGGGCTTCTCTGGAGGGCAGCCAACATCTGGGCATGCCTTGTCTCTTTCCTTTCATCCCTCTCCTGGGCCTTGGCCTCCTTCTCCTGTTCTCTGTTATAAAAGGTATTGGTGGCTGTCTTGACCATCTCATCTAAAGAGGAAGCAGGGTTCTGTTACTGTAGCTGTTGCAGCTTTATTCTGATATCTGATGCACATTGGGACAGGAATTTGTCCTTTAAAATCACCTGTCCCTCGTAAGAGTCTAAGTCCAGATTGGTAAACTTTTGGAAGGTCTCTTTTAGTCTTTCCAGAAAGGCAATGGTGTTTCACTGGGCTCCTGAGTTATTGCTGAGACTGGGCACAGTCCCACAAGTAATAGGCTTCCTTCTATTTCCATGGGTGAACTCCCTTAGGGAAGTCTTTCTGAAGCTTATCTTACCCAGTACTGTTGCAACCTGAGAGCCAGGTGTCCCCGGGTCAGGGTATAGATCCCCAGACAGGCTGAGGCGTGACAGCCTCCTGGAGATTGAATCCTTGGGCAGGTCAAGGCAGGTCGGCCTCCCGAGAATTGGGTCCCTGGGCAGATCAAGGCATGATGACCTCCTGGGACCCCTGGACTGGTGGATCCCCAAGCATGTTGAGGCGTGACAAACTTTCGAGAACAAGATCCCTAGGCAGGTCAAGGCAGGTTGAGCTCCTGGAACCCCCAGACTGGAGTTGGGTGTCCCCAAGGTCTCCAGCATGACCACTGCTGGGTAGGATTAAGGGGTTGTAATTTTAACTCATTACCAGTTCGTTCACCACAGATGCAAATAGATACCATGATGTAAAGCAATCCAAGCCTGTGCCTGAGACTGGGAAACAGTGAAACAGTCATAAACCTTATCCTCTTACTGCTCTGAGGGATTTAAGTCATTGATTTCTTCCCCTAGTCCTCCATTAGAACAGGTTAGGTTATCTCCCTAAGGCAACTGTCTCCCTAGCCTCATGGCTAGGGTTAACTCAAGACCCTCCTGCTTGGACAAGGTTATGTATCTGGAAGGGAAAGGGAAAAATATTAATGGCACAAAAATTGACTGATGATAAAAAAAAAAAAAAAGAAGAAGAAGAAATTCTTCAGGATTTGGATGGGGATGACTTGCCCCCTCCTCCGTACTGGATGATGACACGCCCACCACCCAGTGCTCCACCAGGAACAGAGGCCACCTTAATGCCCGATCCAGGGCCAGGTGAAGTTCCTGCACTAGCCGCTGCTCCTCTGTCAACTCTCCTGGAGATAGTAGAGCCGCCATTTTGGCAGGCTCCGGTCCCAGTGATGGTGACCTCTGGTCAACGCCCCCAGGACTCCACCTCAGCCGGACCTCCTAGACTGTATCCACCTCTCCCGGTGAGTACTGATGGGAAAGGGGAAGAAAACACAGGAATTAGACAGAGGCTGCACTCCGCCAAGGAACAGAGGGAAAGAACCCCACTACAGATGCCCCTCAGAGAGCTACAACAGCCTCCGGTTCAGGACGCATGTGGGCACTACCATCTGCCCCCATAGCCTATTATTACCAGCCATTTTCCTCTACGGATATATTAAACTGACAGAGACACACTCCATCGTAGTCAGAGGAGCCACAAGCCATGATTAGGCTAATGGAGACTATTTTTCGAACCCACCTGTCATCCTACATGGGATGACATAATCCAACTACTAGTCTTCCTTTTCAGCACTGAGGAAAGACACAGGATCCTAACTGAGGCCAGAAAATGGTTAAGAGAAATGGCACCATAAGCATCCCAGAGCGTACTGCAAACCTGCAGTGGTGGGCAGAACTAGCCACCCCCGATAAGAGGGAGGCCCAACTGGGACTGTAACACAGAAGAAGGGAGGGGCCACCCGAAGAGATATTGGGTGGCTATTTTCCAAAGTCTTATGAGGGGGGCCCGAAAACCTATGAGTATGGCAAAACCCTCTGAAGTGATTCAAAGGGAAAGTCAATCACCCTCCGAGTTCTACGAAAGCCTGTGCGAAGCCTATATACTTTATACGCCAATAGATCCAGAGGCTGCTGGGTCTCAGATGGTGATAAATGCAGCCTTTGTATCGCAAGCCTACCCCGAAAATGTCAGATGGGGGGACACCAAGTGACTCATGAATTTTTATACATCCCTGAATGCCCAGTACCTTTGTTGGGAAGAGACTTGCTGTCTAAATTGGGGGCACAAGTGACCTTTCCCCTCACGAAAGACCCACTCTTCAAGTGGGCTCAACCACCTATTTACTCTTCCTCTCAGTAACCCCTCAAGATGAATGGAGGTTGCACAATATCCAGGAAGGGAAACCGAATGGGCTAAACAGTCGAGAGGGAGAGTTAACTCAACAATTCCCTGAGTCTGAGTGGAAGATAACACCCCCAGGCTTGCAAAACAAGTCCCACTGGTAATAGAACTCAAACCCGGTACAATTATGTCAGCACCCGCCGTGGGCCTGCCAGACCTTGCGAAGCTGTTTATTCTTCACGTGACTGAAAAGGACAAGGTGGCTATGAGAGTGTTGTCCCAGACTATGGGGACATGGGACAGACTCGTGGCTTATCTCCCGAAACGGCTGGACAACGTTGCCACTGGGTGGCTGGGATGCTTACGGGCAGTTGCTGCAGTTGCCTTACTGGTTCGGGGGCAACCAAGCTGACTTTGGGCCAAGATTTGATCACAAAAGTCCTACATGAGGTCAATACTCTCCTGCGAGGGGACCCCCATAAATGGCTGTTGACATCCCAGATTATTCAATACCAGGGACTGCTATGTGAAAACCTCCATGTTACTATTGAGCCTCGTCAGGCCCTGAATCCGGCCACTCTCCTTCCTGTGGGAGAAGGTGGACCCTCACATGATTGCAAGGAAATATGCCAGCAGACCTGACTTGAGAGACCAGCTAATCCCGGACCCAGATTTGATCCTGTACACCAACGGCGCCAGCCTGGTGAAACAAGGACAACAATTGTCGGGATATGCAGTAGTCATGGAAGAAACCGTCGTTGAGGCTAGCTCTCTGCCATCACACCGGTCTGCTCAACGGGCCAAACTATATGCTCTAATCCAGACCCTCAGCTGTCAAAAGGTAAGGAGACAAACATTTACTCAGACTCCAAGTATGCTTTTGCCACACCACATGTAACAGGGATCTGTATAAGGAGAGAGGCCTTTTGACAGCTAGTGAAAAGATATTAAAAACAAGGAAGAACTTCTGACCCTATTAGATGCTGTCTGGGAACCAGAAAGGGCTGTAGTCATACACCGCCAAGGACATCAATAAGAGGATACCCCTCAGGCTCAGGGAAACAGACTGGCAGATAAGACCACTAAACAAGCAGCTGAGGGCTTGGGGGTGACAAGTGAAGCCCCTATTAAAGTTCTCCTATTGGCGGAGCTGCCTGAGCTAACACTGGGCTCTCCAAAATACACTGAAGCCCAAAACCAAGTAGCCAAAGCAGAAGGGGCCATCAAGACTGAAAAGGGATGGTGGGAATTGCCAAGTGGCAAATTATTGGTACTGGAGGATCTGGCACCCACTCTGGTAAGCCAAACACACCAAGCGACCCACCTAGGCCATGATAAACTGGAAAAGCTAATTCAAAAATATTTCTTGATTCCCTGCCTCTCTTCCCTATGTAGGACAGAATCTCAGAATTGCACTGCCTGCTCACAGGTCAATGCTGCCTGTCGGCACAGACAAAAACCTCCGGGAGTTCAGCTAAAAGGCAGGCTGCCCTTTGAACACCTGGAAGTGGACTTCACTGAAATGAAACCTCACAGACCCTACCATTACCTGCTGGTCACGGTATGTACGTTCTCAGGATGGGTAGAAGCTTTTCCTACCCTTACTGAAAGAGCCTCAGAAGTAGCCCAGTTCCTGCTTAGGGAGATAGTTCCTAGATTTGGATTTCCTACCAGCATCGTATCAGACAATGGCCTGGCTTTTGTAGCTGATTTAGTACAACAAGGAAGCAAAACTTTTAGTGGAAATTACCTACAGCATATAAGCCCCAGAGTTCTGGGATGGTGGAAGGAACCAACCAGACTCTTAAAGAGACACTCTCCAAGTGGATCATAGAGACTGACTGCTCCTGGATGGACTTGTTTCCGATGGCTCTGCTCAGATTCAGGATGACCCCATGGTCCCTTGGCTCTTCTCTGTACGAAACTGTGTATGGGAGGCCCCTCCCATAATAAAACAGGTGTCAACAAATTTGCCTCAGGAAGGGGAGATTTTTGGCTCCAAAATCACTGCGGATGGTGACTGCAGCCATGAAATTAGAAGACACTCCTTGGAAGGAAAGTTATGACCAACCTAGATAGCATATTCAAAAGCAGAGACATTACTTTGCCAACAAAGGTCCATCTAGTCAAGGCTATGGTTTTTCCTGTGGTCATGTATGGATGTGAGAGTTGAACTGTGAAGAAGGCTGAGCACCGAAGAACTGATGCTTTTGAACTGTGGTGTTGGAGAAGACTCTTGAGAGTCCCTTGGACTGCAAGGAAATCCAACCAGTCCATTCTGAAGGAGATCAGCCCTGGGATTTCTTTGGAGGGAATGATGCTAAAGCTGAAACTCCAGTACTTAGGCCACCTCATGCAAAGAGTTGACCCATTGGAAAAGACTCTGATGCTGGGAGGGATTGGGGGCAGGAGGAGAAGGGGACGACAGAGGATGAGATGGCTGGATGGCATCACTGACTCAATGGACGTGAGTCTGAGTGAACTCCGGGAGTTGGTGATGGACAGGGAGGCCTGGCGTGCTGCGCTTCATGCGGTCATGAAGAGTCAGACACAACTGAGCGACTGAACTGAACTGAAGGGGAGACGAGATTTCACAGCAGGTGGAACAACTGGGTAAGGTAATAAATCAGGTAGCTAAGTTTGTACCAAAAAAGGTGCTGTTCCCCCTTGGGGAACAGATTCACGAATTTGTGCCCTAGGATCAGGTGTGGGTCAAGGACTGGAAACACGACTCCTTGGCCCACGTCCATATACTGTTGTAACCACCCCTACTGCAGTTAAAGTTGCACGTGTCACTCCCTTGGATCCACCACATGAGGATGAAGAGAACATACCATACAGACCCAGAAAACTCTGAGTGGACTGAGCAGAGGGACCCCACTGACCCTCGAGATACTAAGATCATCCTTAAGAAGAAGAAGGAAAAGAAGATTCCGGACGAGCCCCTTCAGGATGAAGCCACATAATCAACTCCTGCCGCTTGGCCTCATCAACGTGATTTTGAGTTTAACTTCCGTTTCAACTCAGGACAATGTTTTCATCTCACAGGCACATTCCTACATGGACTTCAACAACACCTCCAACTGCCGGGTATGTGGGGCTATGCCTCTGTCTGTGATGGATGGATTCCTTGGTGGGTGTCACCACTCCACCAAGGAGATTTTAAACCACTCTGCTCTTTTCTGGGACAACAAAAAGAGACTTTCCTTTCTCTTGTCAATCATAATCTCTCCCTGCTCTCTTGATGTAAGCCAGATCTACAGTCAATAGACTCGGGTCATGGGGTTACATTTGATATAAACACCAGTTTCATAGAAGTAACAAAAGCCTATCCTTTATATTTAAAGAACAAAAAGGAGAAAAGCTCCCTGACCACCAAGGGAGGACAGGCCTCTAGGTATGTTGAACAATTCTACCAAGTCGGGGATGAATATTTCTGGATGACCCCAGAAAAGGGTCAATTAATTACTCCTCCCACTATATGCTGGGAACAAAAAGAACAAAGGGTAGGGTTTGGGGACTGTCCATTATACCCAAAAGAACTAAAATACATGGGGCATCTATCCCCCAATGTAAATGAACATTCGAGGTCACATACCACCCCAACCAGTCCATCCATTGGCCAGGCTCTGATTGGCAATATATCCCTGGAATCCACTGGGTGGCACCCAGTGGAACCCAATGGCTTTGTGGACCTAACCTTTGTCCTTGGTTATCAACCGGCTAGGTAGGCCGCTGCACACTGGGATTCGCTTTTGCCCATGGCAGCATAAAGCCTAACCTACAACAAGCCCCGGTAAATCTACCTGGTTTATGTGCTAGGTGGACAAGGTCTGTGTTTCAGTGGTATGAGTGCTGCCGTATTCGTACCTTCTCTAGGGACAACAGAGATTGCGATTAAAGTAGAAGCCTTGACTAATTTCACAAAACAGGCCCTCCTAGATGGTGCTAAAGCCATCAAAGTCTTAAATGAAGAACAAATCCAAATAAGAAAAGTGGTAATTCAAAGTAGAATGGCTTTGGACATGCTCACAGCTGCTCAAGGAGGGACCTGTGCTGTAATTAAGGTTGAATGTTATGTATATATTCCTGGTTTATCTGGCAATGTATCAGCTGCTTTAGATGACATGAAAAACCAGGTAAAAGCAATGTCAAATAAAAACATTCCTTTCTGGACTTCAGTCCTATCTTGGGTGAAGGGTGATTGGTGGAAAACTTACTATGTTTACCGTTGTTATAGTTGCCTTGATAGTTCTGCTTTGTGGACCCTGCATTTTACAATGAATTATGAACTTTGTAACCCAAAGGTTGGTGTCATTCTCCCAAATTAGCGGCCAGAGAGCTAGGGTGCAATATATCCCTATGAGTGATGCTCATACTATGAGATAAGAGCATCAAGGCGGGGAGTGAAGGAGGAAACAGACAGAACAGGCTCCATCTTGAAAGCAGGACTCCATCTTGGGCAGGACTGTGGACTTTGAGCTATACCCCAGTATCTATGGAAACAGCGTACCAACTGGAAAACCAGACCCCCTGGGTGGAAGAGCCCCAGGGCTCATACCTAGACTCTCTGTCACCTAAAAGAATACCCTAATTATCTGTGTAACTGAATAGAATCATAAATTCTATTATGCTTATTGGGGTATGACCACAGGCCTATTGATAATTGTCCACTGTTAACTACCTAGGCTTAAGGCATACAAATCAGGGTTAACTTTGATTATATCTTTCTTTTCCTTTGTTCAGACTAGTTTCAGAGAATTGGGGAAGGTGGGTTTGAGCACGTACACTTAGGGTATATAAGGTTTTCACAAAAACTGGTCGGGGTCCTTGACTAAGAGGAGACTCTGCCTTGGGCCCGCCGGTGTAATAAACTGCACTCCCCCATCTGCATTGTCCTTCTGAGTGAGTTTGTTTCCCAGAACACCTGGCTACAACAAAGGAACTTACCCAAGGTTGCACAGCTTGTAAGTGATAGAGGCAGAATGTCACAGCACTGCCTGTGACTCCAGACTGGGAGCACCTCAAAAATGGGCACTGTGCTTCAACCATATGGCTCCTTCATGCCTATCACAGGGTGTAGTGTTAGGGGCCCACCCAGATCTCCCTGTGCTTATGTTGAATTTTATCCTAAGTGAGTTGCAAAACCAGAAAGGAATTTTTTTTTTTTTTTTGGCCTCACCACATGGCATGCGGTGGTTAAAGATCCACCTGCCAATGCAGAGGACACAGGTTAGCCCTGGTCCCAGGAGATCTCACATGCCAAGGGGCAACTAAGCCCATGTGCCCCAACTACTGAGCCTGTACTCTAGAGCCCACTCACTGCAACTCCTAAAGCCCCAGACACTCTAGAGCCCGTGGTCTGCAGCAAGAGAAGCCACTGCAATAAGAGGGCCTGCTTGCTGCAACTAGAGAGAAGCCTGCACACAGCAAAGAAGACTCAGAACAGCCAAAAGCAAATAAACAAACTTATATTTAAAAAAAAAAAAAAGAATAAGAAGGAACCCAAGTCATCAGGCTCCTTCTAAACTGTGATGCAAGGCCCCAATCCTTGCTTCCATCTACTTGAACCAAAGACAGAGCCACCTGGGCTGGCAGTCATCCTCACCGAGGGCGAGCACAGCTGTGAGTCACGCATAGCAGACTGTGTTTGTTGAGTCTGTAGCTCTCTGGGAGGTGGTTAGGGAAAGCCAGGCTATTTGTTATAGTTGTTGCTTCTTCCCACTATCGTTAAAGAGAGCGGTGGACTTTCCCAGTGGCTAAGATGGTAAAGTCCATCCTTAAGGAGATCAGTCCTGAGTGTTGATTGAAAAGACTGATGTTGAAGCTGAAACTCCAATACTTTGGCCACCTGATGAGAAGAACTGACTCATTTGAAAAGACCTTGATGTTGGGAAAGATTGAAGGCAGGGGTGAAGGGGACGACAGAGGATGAGGTGGTTGGATGGCATCACCAACTCAATGGACATGAGTTTGAGTAAACTCTGGGAGTTGGTGATGGGCAGGGAGTCCTGGCGTGCTGCAGTTCATGGGGTTGCAAAGAGTCAGACACAACTAAGTGACTGAACTGAACTGAACTGAAGATGGTAAAGAATCCACCGGCAATGCAGGAGATGAAGGTTTGATCCCTGGGTTGGAACGATTCCCTGGAGGAGGAAATGGCAAGCCTCTCCAGTATTCTTGCCTGCAGAATCCCATGGACAGAGGAACCTGGCGGGCTACAGTCCATGGGGTTGCAGAGTCAGACACAACTGAGCAACTGAGCATGCATGCATGTTCTGAGGCATGCAAAGGTAGAAGGGGCTCTAATAACATGAAGGTATTCTCTCTCCATGCAGACTACAGTTTAAATTGGCTGATTGTGGTGACTTGGGGGCTCACAGAGAAGCAGCGATACAAAGGGCCCTGAAGGGGCAGTTATAGCAAGAAACGGACCATTTCTCCACATCCTTGAGAGAATGCCAAGGTCTAACTGATCTCAGGTGACCTCAAGCCAGCAGCAGCTTGAAGCAGGGTTTCAGTCCCCAGCCACAGATTAAGTTTGGGCTGCAACAGTGAGAGCGCTGAATCTCAGCCACTAGACCAGTGGTTAGTGACACAGGCCCTGGCCCTTCAACTTTGCACAAAAGACAGAAAGACTTTCTGTCTTCCCACAGAGACAGAAAGTAGTTAAACAAGTGAAGTGCTTATTGGGAAGAAAAAGAATACAGTACGTGTGAGTAGACACATGGGCGGACTCAGAAAGAGAGTCAGGGGATTTGAATCACTTTTATGAGGCATTTCTTTCACTGATTTGCCTGGATCTGAGTCTGTATTTGATGTATCTCAGGTCCTCCCATGTGCACACAAGCACTTCTTAGTCGAGATAAACTCCAGCAAAGAGGCCTACGGGTAGACTTTTGACCAGCAAGGAGTTTTCTAGTCAAGAAGTTCTCCTTGACTTCAAGAGTGAGAAATATGTGGTCTTGAGATATCTCTGGTGGTCCAGTAGCTAAGACTCTGTGCTCCCAATACAGGGTGCCCAGGTTTGATTCCTAGTCAGGGGACTAGATCCCACATGCCACAGTGAAGACAGAGGAAGGTCCCATGTGCCACTTAAGAACTACAGCAGATGGGTGAACCTCGAGGACATGATGCTCAGTGAAATAACTGTCACAGAAAGGCAAATATTACTGCATCATTCCAGTTCTATGAGCAATTTAGAGTAGTCAGATCCATAAAGAAAAGATGGTAGAATGTTGGTTGCCAAGAGCTGGGGCAGGGGGCCAAGGAGGAATGAGGTGTTAGTGTTTCATGGAGACAGAATTTCAGTTTTATGACATGAGGATCTCTGGAGATGGATGGTGGGGATGGTGGCAAAACATTCTAAAAGGATTTAATACCACTGAGCTACCCAGGTGGCACTAGTGGTAAAGAACCCACCTGCCAATGCAGGAGATGTAAGAGATATAGGTTTAATCCCTGGACTGGGAAGATCCTCCGAAGGAGCGTATGGCAACCCACTCCAGTATTTTTGCCTGGAGAATCCTTTGGACAGAGAAGCCTGGCAGACTACAGTCCATAAGGTTGCAAAGAGTTGAACACAACTGAAGCGACTTAGCACATACCATACATTTAAAATTAGTTAAAAAAAATAAAATAAAATAAAATTAGTTAAGATGGGGACTTCCCTAGTGGTCCAGTGGCTAAGACTCTGCACTCCCAATGCAGAGAGGGCCCAGGTTCAATCCCTGGTCAGGGAACTAGATCCCGCATATGTGTGTGCAGGCATGCTCAGTTGTGTTCAACTCTTTCGGACCCCATGGATTGTAGCCTGCCAGTCTCCTCTGTCCATGGAATTTTTCAGGCTGGAATACAAGAGTAGGTTGCCATTTCCTACTCCAGGGGATCTTCCCTACCCAGAGATCAAACTAGTGTCTCCTGCATTGGCAGGTAGATTCTTTACCAGCTACACCACCTGGGAAGTTCCCACCTGCTGCAGTTTAAAAAGATCGTGCATGCTGCAACTAAAGATCTCACATGCAGGGACTTCCCTGGTGGGCCAATGGATAAGACTCTGAGCTCCCAATTCAGAGGGGCCCGGGTTCAATCCCTGGTCAGGAAACTAGATCCCATATGCTATGACTAAGACCTGGCACAGTCAAATAAATAAATATTAAAAAATATATATCTCACATGCCAGGACTAAGACCTAATGCAGGCAAGTAAATAAACAATTTTTAAATAAATAAATAAGGGTAGTTAAGATAGTCAGTTTTATGTTGTAAGTATTTTTGCCACAGTCTAAAAAATGAAAAGGAAAAACAAAAGAGCTGTATCAGGGGAAATCTTTGTCATTACTTGCACGTGGAGCTGCCTGAAGATAAAAAGACCAGACACCTACTACATTTTTGAGAGAAATTATGAACTTGGCCTTCAAAGGATCATGACTCTCTGGTACACTCCCTGGGGAGTTTCCTGGCAGTCCTAGGACTTGTGGTTTTCACTGTGGGCCCCAGAAACTAAGAGCCTGCAAGACTCAAGGTGAGGTCAAAAAAAGAAAACAATGCCCCAGGGTTATGCCATGAGGCCCTTAAAACCATCCCAGTAGGAAATGGAATGAGAAAGCTTCAGAAGTAGCGATGGGGAACAGAGGGCTGCAAGGAGCCTCCCAGAGAACAGAGCCAAGGGCCAGGGACAAAGACCTTACTCATAGCAATGTAGGAGTCTTCACAAGTCCTGCTTAACTAAACATTTGAATTGCTAAATTCAGTGACTTCTGTGTGTTTCCACTGAGGTTTTGGGTTCACTGTGACTTTAACATTTATTTTGCATGTAGATTGGAAATTTTTGTCTTTTTTTTTCAAGTCTGAGTCACCAGCCACAAGAAACCAGTCTGGAGTTCAAAGGACAGTTCGGACAGGATGCTGTGAACAGATGACTCATTAAGCTATGACCTCAGAGGGGATGTTCTGCATCTGAGAAGGAGGGTGTGCTTGTTGTCCGACACGGAGTAGAGTGGCACTAGTCCTTCCGGTTCTGCCTGGCTACAAAAGTGCCTTCAGATCTTTCAGCACCAACATTTTTACAAGACAAAGAAACCCTCCTCTTGCTAATACTGCCTGCCTCTCATATCACAACTTTTTAAATTGTAATTGAAGATGAAGGGAAAAGGCAGCTTTTATGGAGTTTCTGCTGGGTCCCAGGCACTGTTTGTGAATTGCCTCACCTAGACTATTTCATTTAAGGTTATGGGAGTAACCTGTTTTCCGGTTTGGGGAGTTGAGTGGCAGAGAAACTGAGTATCTGGTGGGGCACGTGTTCATGAAAAAGCTAAAGGGGAAACGTAGAGAGAGTGTTTTGTGGGGGGGTTTTGTTTGTTTTTTTTTTTCTTTTTTTTTAATTTTTTTTGGTGGTACCAGGTCTTTAGTTGCAGCATGCAGTATTTTTTTTTTTTTTTTTGCTTATTGTTGTTGCTGTTGTTCAGTCACTCTCAGTGATGCCATGGACTGCAGCACAGCAAGCTTCCCTGTCCTCCACCATCTCCTGGAGCTTGCTGAAACTC
The DNA here is from genome assembly GCF_029378745.1 of Bos indicus. Lineage (NCBI taxonomy): Eukaryota > Metazoa > Chordata > Mammalia > Artiodactyla > Bovidae > Bos > Bos indicus. Next base: position 7,992,195 of record NC_091766.1, on the reverse strand, counting down.
ATGTCCCTTGAGTTGGTGATGCCATCCAACCATCTCACCCTCTGTTGTCCCCTTCTCCTCCTGCCTTCAATCTTTCCTAGTATCAGGTTTTCCAGTGAGTCATCTATTTGCATCAAGTGGTCAAAGTACTCAAGCTGAAGCTTCAGTATCAGTCCTTCCAATGGAATATTCAGGGTTGATTTCCTTTAGGATTGACTGGTTTGATCTTCTTCCTGTCCAAGGGACTCTTAAGAGTCTTCTCCCGCACCACAGCTCAAAATGAATTCTTAGTTGCTGACATGTGGGATCTAGCTCGCTGACCAGGGATGGAACCCGGGGCCTCTGAATTGGGAGTGCTGCGGCTTAGCCACTGGATCACCAGAAAGTCCCAGGGAGTGTTTATTTTAAAATTACGTGGCTTCGGGCCAGGATCCTCCTCAGAGCCAACCTCACCTCCTTATTGCGCAAAGTGTACACCACCGGGTTCAGCAGCGGCGTCACCACCGTGTAGAACACAGCCACCAGGCGGTCCTGGTCTGGGTTCCCTCCGGACTCGGGCCTCAGGTAGATGATGGAGGCGCAGCCAAAATGCACGATGACCACGGTGAGGTGGGCAGCGCAGGTGGAGAAGGCTTTGCTCCGGCCAGCGGCCGAGGGGATCCTCAGGAGGGCGGCCACGATGAAGGCGTAGGAGAGAAGGATAAGGAGGAAGGAGATTAGTACCACGAGGATACTCAGGAAGAAGATGGCCAGCGCTTTGCTGGCACTTTCCGCGCAACTGAGCTTCAGGACGGGGGCGATGTCGCAGAAGAAGTGCTCCACCCGGTTGCTGCGGCAGAAGCGCGAGGAGAAGATGAGGCTCGTCTCGATGGAGGCCACCGAGAAGCCGGAGCAGAAAACCAGGGCTCCCAGACAGAGGCAAACTGTGGGTCTCATGATCACCGAGTAGCGCAGAGGGTGGCAGATGGCCACGTAGCGGTCGTAACCCATCAGAGTGAGGAGGAAGCAGTGACTGCATCCCAGGCCCAGGAAGAAGAACATCTGAGCCCGACAGCCAGAGATGGAGATGGCCTGGTTCTCCATCCACAGACGAGCCAGCATGTTGGGGATGGTGACCAGCGTGTAGCAGGTCTCGGAGAGGGACAGCGCCGCCAGGAAGCGGTACATGGGCGTGTGCAGGGTCCGGTCCGCATGGATGACGGTGATGATGGTGACGTTGCCGCTGAGGGTAACCAGGTATGTGAGGAAGAACAGTGCAAAGAGGGTGGTCCTCAGGTCTGGGAGGTTGGAGAAACCCACCAGCAAAAACTCTGTCACCAGCCAGGTGGCATTTTCCTGCTGCTTCTCAGGAACCTGGGAGGAGAAAGCAGAGGAAATGGAATAGGACAATACAGTAAGGCTCCACTAAACATCATGTGCCAGTGAGAAAGGATAATCATCCCTGTTTTACAAAAAAAAAAAAAAAAGGGAATAGGGACAGAAATGAGGCCATTGTGGGACCACCCTGGTAGTCCAGTAGTTAAGAATCCGCCTTGCAATGTAGGGGACACAGTTGTCATCACTGGTTGGGAAAATAAGATCCCATATGCTGGGCAGCAGCTAAGCCCATAAGTGGTGCAAGGCAACTTCTGAGCCCCAGAACTCTGGAGTCCCAGCGACACAACTACAGAGCCGGCAGACAGCAACTACAGAGCCCCCACACAGCAACGAAGATCCCACATGCTGCAACTAAGATCCAATGCAGTCAAAAAAATAAATAGTAAAAATAAATAAACAAGAAACGAGGTCATGGTTTTCCTAATATCACACATCTAGCAGCTCTACAATAGACAAGAAAATCATAGGTGTGGAAATAACTTGGGTGCCCATTAACAGATGAATGAAAAAGGAAGACTGGTATATATACACATCGGAATATGATTCAGAGATGAGAAAGAAGGAAATGTTGCCATTTGACAATATGAATGGACTTTGAGGACATAATGCTAAGTGTGATATCAGATAGAGAAAGAAAAACACTGTATGACCTCACTTATTTGTAGAACATAAAAGTCAAACTTTAAAAAAAAATACATATATATATAGGTGGGAGTTAGGGATAAATAGTAAAATGGTCATTACCAGGGGCTGGGAGGTGGGTGGGGAATTGGAGAGATGATGTTTAAGTATACAAACTTGCAACTATCAGGAAATAAGTCCTAGAGATCTAATGCATGGCATAGTGAATATAGACCAGTTTATATTATAAACATCGAAGTTGCTAAGAGACTAGATCTTAATTGTTGTTCAGTTTCGAAGTCGTGTCTGACTCTTTTGTGACTCTTTGGAGTGTAGCCCTCCAGGTTCCTCTGTCCATGGGATTTCCCAGGCAAGAATACTGCAGTGGGTTGTCACTTCCTTCTCCAGGGAAACTTCCCAACCCAGGGATTGAACCCAGGTCTCCTGCATTGGCAGGGAAGCTTAGATCTTAATTATTCCCACCATAAAAAAGCAATGATAATTATGTGACATGATAAGAGATGCTGCTAATGGCTACAATGGTGCATCTGTGCCAAGTCGCTTCAGTAATGTCCAGCCCTTTGCAACCCTGTGGACTGCAGCCCTGCAGGTTGCTCAGTCCATGGGATTCCTCAGGCAAGAATACTGGAGAGGTTTACCATTTCCTTCTCCAAGGGATCTTCCCAACCTCAAGGTCGAACCCACATCTCTTACATGTCCTGCATTGGCAGGCAGGTTCTTTACCACTAGGGCCACCTAGGAAGCCTGGCTACAATGGTAATTATATTTACAATATATCAATATAGGATACACCTTAAAATTACACAGTCAAATATATTTCAATTAAAAAAAGAAAAGAAAAGAGGGACATCCCTGTCTGTCCAGTGATGAAAACATCATGCTTCCACTGAAGCATGGATTTGATCCCTTATCAAACAATTAGATCCCGAATGCCACACATGGCCAAAAACTAGGGGGGGGGGGGAATTTTTTTTAATAAAATAAAAAAAGTTCTTGATCAAAAAAATTTAAAAAAGAAAATCACAAGAACCTTATAAGGAGTAAATTACAATATCTGGGGCAGGGAGAGGGGGTAAGAACTTCAGGGTGTTAGTCTGAATTCCCCTAGAAACAGATCCTGAGGCAAGGATTCAAAAGCAAGTAATTTATCTGAGGCAAGGATTCAAAAGCAAGTAATTTATCTCCAAAGACTTGGGTGGTGGAATGGTGAAGGGAGACAGACCATAAAAGGTGCATTATCAAGATGTTGACTGAAATGAAAACACACAACATGAGAGCTGTTAGTTTCAGTTAAGTTGGGGACTTACTGAGCACTAAAGCTTGAGAGAAAGCTGCCCTGGTGGCTCAGACAGTAAAGAATCCGCCTGCAATGCGGGAGACCCAGGTTCGATCCCTGAGTGGGTAAGATCCCCTGCAAAAGGGAATGGCTACTCACTCCAGTATTCTTGCCTGGAGAGTTCCATGAACAGAAGAGCCTGGCAGGCTATAGTCCATGGAGTTTCAAAGAGTCAGACATGACTGAGTGACTAACACTTCAAAGCTTAGGAGACAGCCTCTCAGAGAGCTCTGAGCAACTGCTTGGAAGTGGGGGTGGGGGTGGGAGGTGCAGTGGAGTGCAGGGGAGTCCAATTTTGGAGAAGGGGGAAGTGCAATCAAGCATGCACCTCAGTAGAAGGTTGCTGCTAGTCACAAGGAGCAGATATCTTATTGATTTTAGTGCTTTTCTAACTTTGGGAAGATACAGGAAACTCTGTTGTTGTTCAGTCACTAAGTCGTATATGACTCTGTGACCCCATGGACTGCAGCAAACCAAGCTCCCCTGTCCTTCACTATCTCCCAGAGTTTGTTCAAATTCATGTCCATTGAGTCAGTGATGCAATAAATTGGGCTCACAAAAATCTCTCCTGAAAATCTAATTATCTGAAGAGCTGTTCTGCCTGTTTTCCCAGAACACGAAGACTTTCATTCTTGATCCCTACCCTGAACTCCTTTCAGGATGTGTTGAAGGTCAGTGATTGCAGTGGTCTGTGCCTCAATCCTTGTAGAGCCAGGAGGCCAGTGACTTTCTTCAGGAGCATTACTACAATTCAATCCTACCTGGAGGTCCTTGAGGGGTAGTGAGGGAACTGGGCTGTTTATCCACCAATCCCCAATCATCTTGCTCAAGAATTTCTACCAGGAGGCATTAATCTCCCAGAACTTCCACACCTGCCACATGTACAGGGAATTCAGTCTGACAGGTAAGACAGGAAATTGTGGCCAAGGGGATGTGGGCTAGGAATTTACAGAATCCTCTACTATCCGTGTGAAAAGGATACCCAAGAAAGGCAAAGCCTGTAACATTGATATCTGAAATGAACAAAGTAATACTTTTAGAAAATTTGATACCCAAGGCTATATAAAGTCTTCCACGGTCCCTAGGCATTTTTGCCTTCCTCCATAAAAATTGCTCTTTGGGGGTTTTGTTTGTTTGGGGGGGTGGGGTTGGCCAAGCCTCGAGGCTTGTGGGATCCTAGTTCCTCAACCAGGGATTGAATCCGGGGCCTTCAGCAGTAAAAGCATCAAGTTCTAACCACTGGACTACTAGGGAATTCCTGAAAATTATTTTTTAAAATAGGGGAGGAATTCCCTGGCTGCCCAATGGTTAGGAGTCCTTGATTCCATTGCAAGAGACCCAGGTTCGATCCCTAGTTGAAGAACTAAGATTCTGCAAGCCATGAGAAATAGCCAAAGAAAAAAAATTGTTTTTTATTTTTAAGTAAATTTTATTTCTAATTTTTATTTAAATAAAATTTCATTTATCAAATGAAATAAAACCAACCTTTTAATTTATTTAAATTTTATAAAAACTCAAAATTTTTACATTTTTAGGACTGTATTGATATAAAGATAAATATAATTCTCACCCTAAGAGCTTATTTATTTCTTCTGATCTTAGAAATTTACATAATTTCATGGGCCACCTAACAGTATTTTGGATCCAGGCCTTGTGCTAATAAATACTTCTGTGTTAATTAAATGGAAAATAATTCTGAAATTATTGACTTTTTTCTTTTCTTTTGCCGTGCTTCACAGCATTCAGGATCTTAGTTCCTGGACCAGGAATCAAACCCATGTCCCCTGTAATGGAAGTACAGAGTCCTAACCACTAAATAGCCAGGGAATTCCTGTAAAATTTTTAACCATTTTAATTCAAATAATGAAGCATTAGTAAAACTCCTGGGATTTCCCTAGTGGTCCAGTGGTTAAGAATTTGCCTGCCAATGCAGGGAACACAGGCTCGATCCCTAGTCTGGAAGGATTCCACATGCCATGAGGCAACTAAGCCTGTGCACTGCTGCTGCTGCTGCTGCTAAGTCGCTTCAGTCGTGTCCGACTCTGTGCGACCCCATAGACCGCAGCCCACCAGGCTCCTCCGTCCCTGGGACTCTCCAGGCAAGAACACTGGAGTGGGTTGCCATTTCCTTTTCCAATGCATGAAAGTGAAAAGTGAAAGTCAAGTCGCCCAGTCGGGTTCAACTCTTCACGACCCCAGGGACTGCAGCCTACCAGGCTCCTCTGTCCATGGGATTTTCCAGGCAAGAGTACTGGAGTGGGGTGCCATTTCCTTCTCCCTAGTCTGGAAGGATTCCACATGCCATGAGGCAACTAAGCCTGTGTACTACAACTACTGAAGCCTGCATGCCCTAAAGCCTGTGCTCTGAAACAAGAGAAGCCACCACCAAGGGAAGCCCACGCACTGCAGCTGGAGAGTAGCCCCTGCTCGCGGCAACTAGGGAAAGCCCAAGTGTAGCAATGAAAACTCAACACTGCCATAAATAAATAGAAAAAAATTTAAATACTGGATTGGTGATAGTTTTATTATTTTATAATCAATTAACTTGCAAGCCCAGAAAATGCATATAATCTATATTGGAATGTTTCTGAGTATTTTGCACTCATTTGGAAAATGGTCCTAATGTAATCCTTCCCTACTTATCAAGAGTTAATTCGTTTGGAGGGAAGCACATTTCAAAACACCAACTCAAAAGACTCCCATGACTGGGAGTCCTGGAGAGATGAGGGCTGATTTATTCGCCATCTAGTGGCACTTGGGGTAACCTGCAAGCCAGTGACCCTCGAAGTGAAGTGAAGTGAAAGTTGCTCAGTCGTGTCCTACTCTGCGACACGGACTTTCACCTGCCAGGCTCCTCTGTCCATGGAATTCTCCAGGCAAGAATACTGGAGTGGGTTGCCATTTCAGTGACTCTTAGAAGAGAAGAAATAGCTGCGCCACCGAAATTACTCATCTGCAGCAATTGGTCAAGAGAAATTGAGAATGATTCTTTAAAGGTTTTAGAAGTTTGTTGAAATTTTAATTTGTGAAAAATGCATTTTAAATTCTAGTTCTAAAGATATATAAGTAGAGAAAAGCAACAAAAATGTGCTTGATCGCGTCCAAAGACATTCTGTTCATAAAGAAAAGACTAGTCAGGACCATCGAAGAACTTAATAGGTGCAAAAGACAGTAAGAAATGGTTGCCCATTTTTCATGAAGAAAGGAAAACCAGGAACCAGGCAGTCATATTGATCAAGCACAGGGGTGCAAACGTTTTCTGTAAAGGACCAGAGAGTGAATATTTTAGGCCATTTGGGTTGTACAATCTCTGTCATGACTGCTCAACTCTGCCCATCTAGTATAAAAGCAGCCATGGACAATGTATACACGAGTGTCCCTGAATGTTTAAGTAAAACTTTATTTACAAAAACAGACAGGGGGCCAGATTTGGCCCTCTGACTATAGTTTGCTGGGTGTCCCAGGTGGCTCAGTGGTAAAGAATCCACCTGCAGGAGACACAGCAGATAGGAGTTCGATCACTGGGTCAGGAAGATCCCCTGGAGTAGAAATGGCAACCCCCTCCAGTATTCTTCCCTGGAAAATTCCTTGGACAGAGGAGCCTGGTGGGCTACAGTCCACAGGGTTGCAAAGTCAGACATGACTGAGCACTCAAGGACACATGCACGCTATAGTTTGCCAACTCCTGATCCAGCATAAATAAAACTAAAAGAATATTCAACTTAGGAAAATTCCAATGAGGTCCTCTGAGGAATTCACACTATTAAAAAAAAAAAAAAAAAAGCAAAGCCTGACTTGAAATCTTCAAAAACTAAAGCAAAATGAAATTCCAACTTAAGAATCTCAGACTCCACTTAAGAAATCTAGATCTAGGGGGACTTCCCTGGCAGTCTAGCCTCCGCCAATTCAGGGACTCCAGTTCAATCCCTTGATCTGTGGAATAAGATCCCACATGCTGTGCTGTGCAGGGATGGGGAATCAGGGGAAATCTAAATCTAAGAAAAGGTACACTGGAAGAGATACCCAGAGCATACGTCTGAAAAAGGCTCCTTTATTGCAAATTAAACTAAATCAGAAAGAACATCAGGGCCCTTATATAGTGAGACTTGTAGAAATTCAATTACCTGGAAGACTTCACAGAGGAAAAAAGTAATTGGATTATGACCACTAAAAAAGTGTAATTTCTGAATATCACAAAACATTGTTAAATTGAAACAAATATATAGGCAAATAACAAACTAGAAAAGGCTGTGACTCTAGAAACTCTTCAGTTCCTCTTTTGCACAGCAAAAGAAATCATAAACAAAAAGACAACCTGTAGAATGGGAGAAAATATTTGCAAACGATGAAACTGACAAGAGCTTTATTTCCAAAATATACAAACAGCTCATACAGCTCAATATCAGGAAAAACAAACAATCCACTCAAAAAATGGGCAGAAGACCTAAATAGCATTTTTTTTAAATTATCAAATTGGCAAAGACTGAAGAAGAAAATGAGAGGCAGGTGCTAATGAGTGTGAGTAAAACTAGGCCCTCTACCTCTTTGCGTTGTTGGTTGCAGGAGAATACAATTTGTTTATATATCTGAAATCTTATTTCGGTTCTATAATTCTCCTTCTAAATATTTTCTCAAAAACAAATTATCTGGGGAATTTCCCTGGTGGTCCAGTGGTTAAGAATTGCCTGTCAGTACAGTGCACTTGGGTTCCATCCCTGGTCTGGGGAGATCCCACATGTCACAGAGTAACTAAGCCCACTTACCACAATTATTGAAGCCCAGGCGTCCTAGAGGCTCCACCCTGCATCTAGAGAGTAGCCCCCACTTGCCACACTAGAGAAAAGCCTGTGCACAGCAATGAAGACCCAGCAGAGCCCAAAAATAAATAAACAAACATATAATTTAAATAAAAGAAAAAATTACCTGGGACTTCCCTGGTGGTCCAGTGGGTAAAACTCCTCGCTTCCAATGCAGGGGGCCCAGGTTCTATTCTTGGTCAGACAACTAGATCCCACGTGCCTCAACTAAGGATTCCACATTCCACAACAGAGATCACAGATCCTGTGTCCTGTAACTAAGACCCAGCACAGCCAAACAAATGAATGTTTTTTTTAAAAAAGAAATTCTTTGACTTCCAGGTACAAGAATGTTCATAGTAGCATTGCTGCTACTGCTAAGTCGCTTCAGTCGTGTCCGACTCTGTGCGACCCCATAGACGGCAGCCCACCAGGCTCCACCATCCCTGGGATTCTCCAGGCAAGAATACTGGAGTGGGTTGCCGTTTCCTTCTCCAATGCATGAAAGTGAAAAGGGAAAGTGAAGTCGCTCAGTCGTGTCCGACTCTTAACGACCCCATGGACTTCAGCCTACCAGGCTCCTCCGTCCATGGGATTTTCCAGGCAAGAGTAGTAGAGTGGGGTGCCATTGGCTTCTCCACATAGTAGCATTATTTAAAGTTTAAAAAAAAAAAGAGAAAGAACAACCTAAGTGTTCAATAAAATGCCCTTACAAATCATTAAGGGGAGGGGGGAAAGCTAAAACTTTAATAGACGAGAAGATGGACTATCATTAAAGTCACATATTTGAGAATAATTGATGACAAGAGAAGAATTTTCATATATGTGTTTGCTGAGAAATGGAAAACAAAACATTTGGATCCCAATTGACTTACTACAAATGCATGTGTTTTCCATTCTTTTTTGTATGTCCCAATTTTTCTGCATCAAGTGGGGATTTTTGTAAATAGAAGAAATAAAATTTTTTGGAGGGATTCTTTTTCCTCTGGGTAAGTATTTTTATTGTTCTTAAAGAAGTTTAATCAATCTGGTTCAGAAAAAAAGGAGCTAAGGGTAGAGATAAAGAGGTTCCCTTTGAAACACAAAGCTCAGATGGTAAGGAATCTGCCTGCAATGCAGGAATTCTATCCCTAGGTTGGGAAGATCCCCTGGAGAAGGGAATGGCAACCCACTCCAGTACTCTTGCCTGAAGAAGTCCATGGACAGAGGAGCCTGGCGAGATACAATCTATGGGGTCACAAAGAGTTGGACACGATTAAGCAACTAACACACAAGGGTAGAGATAACGAGGTTCCCTTTGGAATGCAAAATATGCTAACACCATTTGTGATGAATATTTTCAATATACGATCTGAGGAGAAAACGTCTAGTAAAAACTGCAAATAAGTAGGTGACTTGGCTCCCTAGCAAACCCTGTATACTCAGTCCCTCAGTCATGTCCTACTTTTTGTGACCCTGTGGACTGTAGCCCACCAGGCTCCTCTGTCCATGGAATGTTCCAGGCTGGAGTGGGTTACCATTTCCTCCTCCAGGGTATCTTCCTGACCCAGGCATCAAACCTTGTCTGTTGCATCAAACCTGTGTCTCGTGTCTCCTGCATTGGCAGGCGGATTCTTTATCCTGGACAAGCCATGAGGCGGACCTTTATGGAATATCACAGGAAGTATGTGTGGGCATCTAAGAGCATTAGAGAAATGTTCCAGAGTGAGGTGATGCTTTTTAGAGAGAGGAGTTAAGACCAGGTTGATGGACTCCCAGCTGTAATTGTCCTATAGGAAGGGGTCCTTCATGGTATTAACACAAGCTTTCTCCGGGAATGTCAGCTTTTCTTGGGCCTCATAAAGAGGGCAATTGGGAAGGAAACATCCCTCAATACGCACTCAGTGTAGAAGTCTCCTCTAGCTAAATTAGCCAGCTTATACTTGCATGCCTCCAGTGATGGAGAGGTCACTACCTGACCAAAAGTCCCATTACATAAAGCAGAAATCTTGTGTTCAAGACAGTGATGTGCTGAGACAACAAGATTGAGCTCTGGAATCAGACAAGACTGCATTTGAATGCTGGCACCTTCACTAACTGGGAGCAGTGTGAGCCTGGGTAGCTGGCTTTCTCCCTGAGCATCATCTGTCAAAGTGAAAATTGATCCTCTGAGATCACAGATAATATTAAGATTCTCTGAACAATGTTAAGAATCCTTTGGTCTCAGGCTCCTGGCAAGGATAGCTGGGATTACTATTCTTGGCTTTGCACTGCTGGAGAAGCAGAGCATAGAGGGGATCACTGTGCACATTCTCACAGTGATGGTACCAAGATTTGAAGCCTGGAGTCTGTCTCCGGAGGCTGTGCTTTAAGGGCTGCTGTGAGTTTTGCAGGCTCACCTTCCATGCTATACACATTCATGGAGCATCAGTTCTCTGCCAGGCATTGCTTTTGGCATGGAGGGCATAGCAGGGAACTAGACAGAGATCCCAGCTTGGGAGGAACAAAAGGCTCTAGGGAAGTGAATCAGGAAATAAGCAACAAACTTGATAACTAAATAAGTGAGATTCTCTAAAAAGAGAAAGCAGAGAACTTAGGGGGTAATTGAGAGGTCTGAGCAGGCTGCAATTTTACATAAGATAGTCAGAAAAGGACTTGTTGATAGAACTACCATGAAAGTGAAAATGAAAGTGTTAGTCGCTCGGTCGTGTCCATCTCTTTGTGATCCCACGGACTGTAGCTACCAGGTTTCTCTGTCCACAGATTTCTCCAGGCAAGAATACTGGAGTGGATATCTATTCCCTTCTCCAGGGGATCTAACCTGGGTCTCCTACATTGCAGGCAGATTCTTTACTGTCTGAGCTGCCTTGGAAGCCCACGTGATGTGCTGTGCTTAGTCGCTCATAGTCACTCAGTTGTATCTGACTCTTTCCAACCCCATGGACTGTAGCCCACCAGGTTCCTCTGTCCATGGGGATTCTCCACAAAAGAATACTGGAGTGGGTTGCCATGCCCCGCTCCGGGGGGTCTTCCTAACCCGGGAATCCAACCCAGGTCTCCCGCATTGCAGGCAGATTCTTTACTGAGCCACCAGGGAAGCCCTTATGACCCAGCAAATCCCACTTCTGGGCATATACCCATAGAAAACCATAATTCCAAAAGATACATGCACCTCAGTGTTTATTGCTGCACCATTTAGATTAGCCGAGATATGGAGGCAGCCTGGATGTCCATCCACAGAGGAATGGATAGGGAAGATGTGGCACATATATACAATGGAATATTACTTGGTCATGAAAAAGGAAAGAAATTGTGCCATCTGCAGACACGTAGATGGACCTGCAGACACGTAGATGTACCTACAGACTGTCATACAGAGTGAAATATCAGAAAGAAAAGCATTGTGTATTAACATATATGTGGAATCTAGAAAAATGGTATAGATGAACCTATTTGCAAAGCAGAAATGGAGACACAGATGAGGAGAACAAGTATATGGACATTGGGTGGGGAAGGAGAGATGGGTTGAGTTGGAAGACTGGGACTGACATATAAACACTACTGTGTATAAAATGGGCTTTCCAGGTGGCACTAGTGGTAAAGAACCCTCCTGCCAATGCAGGAGATGTTAAGAGACACAGGTTTGATCCCTGGGTGGGGAAGATCCCCTGGAGGAGGGCATGGCAACCCACTCCAGTATTCTTGCCTGGAGAATCCCATGGACAGAGGAGCTTGGTGGGCTACAGTCCGTGGGGTCACAAAGAGTCAGACACGACTAAAGTGACCTGGCACGCATGCATAAAATAGGTAACAAATGAGAGCCCACTCTATAGCACAGAGAACTCTACTCAGTGCTCTGTGGTGACCTAAATGGGAAGGAAATCTAAAAAAAAGGGGGGGCGGATATATATCTACCTATGGCTGGTTCACATTGCTGTACACAAGGAACTAACTCAACACTGTAAAGAAACTATTGAAAAGAAGATGAAAGAAAAGAACTTGTTGACGTTCGATGCTCAGTTGGTCTGGAATGTATTTCCCTACTTTGTTTTCAGATCTCACCTTGAAGGCTGGGGATGGGCCAGAGAGGCTTGTCTCAGCTTGCAAGGAACCTAGTCTTTGCTCTTGCTTCCCTCTGAACTGGGCAGATGCCACGTCCATGGTGAGGATGGAGAGGTGCCTGCCAACTGTCTGCATGACCCCGCCCTGCTCAGCCCGTGTCCACCCTAGCATTCCCTGAGATAATCAGAGTCCCCTCTGCTCCTGGCTGGACTGGTCCCTCCCTGTCCTCCTGGTACAGCTTTGCCAGCTTCTCCACCCTCCTCTTTCTCCCACACCCTCATCTAACCTGCCCGGAAATTCTGCGGGCTCCACTTGCACATCTGTCCAGGATCCGCCACCTCTCACCACCTCCATGGCCCACATTCATCATCAGTCCAGCTCAGCCACCTTGTCCTGGATCTCCTGGCTGTCACCCCTGTCCCTCACATTCTGGTTTCCCACAGCGGCCAGAGGGCACCTGGGAACCCCTCAGTCAGGTCAACTCCGTCCTCTGCTCAGAATCCCCCATGGCTCCCACAGCACTTGGTGTAAAAGTCAGGGTCCTCACTGTGACTCACAAGACACGCTCAATTACGTCCTTGCCGTCACCTCCTCCCTCCCTCTCAGACACTCCTTCTACCTCCCTGTTTCTCCTTGCGGTTACTGTTCTAAGCCCAGTGCAGGCAATACGGGGATGTTGCCTCTGCTGCTGCTGCTGCTGCTGCTGCTAAGTTGCTTCAGTCATGTCCGACTCTGTGCGACCCCATAGACGGCAGCCCACCAGGCTCCCCCATCCCTGGGATTCTCCAGGCAAGAACACTGGAGTGGGTTGCCATTTCCTTCTCCAATGCATGAAAGTGAAAAGTGAATGTGAGGTCACTCAGTCATGTCCGACTCTTAGCGACCCCATGGACTGCAGCCCACCAGGCTCCTCCATCCATGGGATTTGCCAGGCAAGAGTACTGGAGTGGGGTGCCATTGCCTTCTCCAATGTTGCCTCTACCCCATGCATTTTCTTGACTGATGTCCTAGCTTGTTTCAAGGGTGGATTGGGGATCTTTGCCAAGCTGAAACAAGCCACCCTGATCTACTCTTACTTCTTTCTGGAAGACCTGGGATTTCCCTGGTGGCATAGTGGATAAGAATCTGCCTGCCAGTGCAGGGAACACGGGTTCAATCCCTGTTCCTGGAAGATCCCATATGCTGTGGATCAACTAAGCCCAGGAGCCACAACCACTGAGTCTGAGTGTTGCAACTACTGAAGCCCCTGCAATTAGAGCCTGTGCTCCACAACAGTGAGAAGCCCAAGCACCACAACAGAGAGTAGCCCCCCACTTGCCCCAATAAGAGAGAGAGCCTGCATAACACATTGAAGACCCAGCAGAGCCAAAAATAAAAAGACATTTAAAAAAAAGACAGAAGCCCTAAACGTAGCTGCAATTTAACCCTGCAGTAGCTGAGAAGCTGTGACTTTGAATTTGCCTCAACATGTCCAAAGTCTGTTTTCCAATTATGACAGGTGAGAGTGCCTGGCCAAAAAGACGTCAGGTTACAGGGCTAGACATTGTCTTATTTGCATAACTGGAACCCATGACAGTTGCACCCATGGACAGATCTCCAGGCGAGTTGCTTGTTTCATGGGAGAGTTGGGACCCAGAAAGTTCTGAGCTTAGGACTCCCCAGGAGGCTCAGATGGTAAAGAACCCACCTGCCAATGCAGGAGACGAGGGTTCGATCCAGGGATCGGGAAGATCCTGTGGAGAAGGAAATGGCAACCCACTCCAGTATTCTTGCCTGGAGAATCCCATGGACAGAGGAGCCTGGAAGGCTACAGTCCATGGGGTCAAAAAGAGCCAGACACGACTTAGTGACTAAACAACAACAACAACAAAGTCCTGAGCTCAGGGGCATGCCCATGCCAGCCCCATGGTGAGGGTGAGAGCCAAGGAACACATAGAACTGGGACCCGGATTCTTTCCTTTTGTACCAGGAAGCCTCCTCGACACTGGAACTGCTACGCCATCACCATCGGGCCCTCACCACTAACTGACCCTCGATGTGTATGTGGGCCTTTGTGCCCATGAAGCTTCTGGATTCGTGTGTGTGCATGTGCATGCCTGCCACCTGCAGGGCACACGTGTGTGCATTTTGCACCCCTAGTGCATGCGAGAGCCCCACCCTCCTTCTGCTATCTGCTCACATGCCCGTGTGTGCCCGTCAGGGCTGTGGTGTAGCTTCTCCAGCCAGGCAGGGGCCCTGAATCCACACTCACCATGGCCGAGGGAGGCTCCCACATTGCCTGCTGACATCACTGTCTGCTTACTGCCTGAGAGAGGAGGGGCTGAGGGCCAGGGTCCTGTTATACAGGGGGTCCCTGGAGCTGCTGTCCCAGGGGGTCCCCAGACACTAACGAGCCCCCCAGGGCTCAGGCTGGAAACACCCCGCAGGGTTTTTCCCTCCAGGAAACTGGAGACCCCAGGGTCTGCTTCTCCAGCCCACAGGATCTGTTGGTAAAAACAAGTGGGAAAGGACTCATGACAATTTCTTTTTTTGGGTGGTGGTCCCAAATGCACACCTCACTCCATCCATTCCTCCTAGTGACCCTCAGGGCCCAGCAGGTGCTGGACAAGCCTGCTGCCCCAAGGAAGGTGGGCCCTCTATACTCTGCTCTCAAAGCGGGAAGGAAGAAGTGCATCATTTTGATGTTATTCAGTTGCTCAGTTGTGTCTGACTCTTTGCGACCCCACGGACTGTGGCACACCAGGCTTCTCTGTCCGTCACCAACTCCCGAAATTTGCTCAAACTTATGTCCATCAAGTCAGTGATGCCATCCAGCCATCTTATCCTCAGCGTCCCCTTCTCCTCCTGTCTTCAATCTTTCCCAGCATCAGGGTCCTTTCCAGTGAGTCAGTTCTTCGCATCAGGTGGCCAAAGTACTGGAGCTTCATCTTCAGCATCAGTCCTTCCAATGAATATTCAAGGTTGATTTCCTTTAAGATTGACTGGTTTGATCTCCTTGATCAACTAGAAGACTCTCAAGAGTCTTCTCCAGTACCACAGTTTGAAGGTATCAATTCTTCGGCTCTCTGCATTTTTTATTGTCCAGCTCTCACATCTGTACATGACTACTGGAAAAACTATAGCTGTGACTATACAGACTGTTGTCAGCAAAGTAAAGGAGAAAAGCAAAGAGATAGCTACAAAAGGAATGAAGAGGCTGAGCCAAAGTGGAAACAATGCCCAGTTATGGATGTGTCTGGTGGTGAAAATAAGTTCAACGCTGTAAAGAACAATATTGCATAGGAACCTGGAATATTAGGTCCATGAATCAAGGTAAATTGGAAGTATTCAAACACGAGATGGCAAGAGTGAACATCGACATTTTAGGTATCAGTGATGTTGCTGTACAATTTTTGTTTGTTTGTTTTAGTCACTAAGTCGTGCCCAACACTTTTGAGACCCCATGGACTGTAGCCATCCAGAATCCCTCTGTCCATGGGATTTCCCAGGCAAGAATACTGAAGTGGGTTTCTATTTCCTTTTCCATGGGATCTTCCTGACCCAGCGATCAAACCCTCATCTGCTACTTTGGCAGGCGGATTCTGTACTGCTGTGAAGTAGTGAAGTCACTCAGTTGTGTCCTACTCTTTGCGACCCCATGGACTGTAGTCTACCAGGCTCCTCTGTTTGTGGGATTTTCCAGGCAAGAATACTGGAGTGGGTTGCCATTTCCTTCTCCAGGAGATCTTCCCAACCCAGGGATCCCGCATTGTAGGCAGACGTTTTACCTCTGAGCCACCAGGGAAGTCCCTATACTGCTGAGCCACCTGGAAAACCTTTGGCCAATATCTCTCACATTATTTTCCCCTCCATCAATTCCTGGTAACCACCACTCTACTCTGTTTATGAGTTCAGCTTTTTTACATTCCCCACATAAGTGAGATCATGCAGTATTTGTCTTTTGGTGTCTGATTTATTTCACTTAGCATAAATGGCCTCAAGGTCCTGTTGTTACAAATGGCAAGGTTTCTGCTGTTACACTTAGCATAAATGACCTCAAGGTCCTGTTGTAACAATTGGCAAGGTTTCTGTTGTTACAAATGGCAAGGTTTCCTTCGATATACCATATTATATACAATATATATACATATATATAACATTATATATATTTCTTCTTTGTCTATTTTCATCCAATGCCAGACACTTAGGTTGTTTCCATGTCTTGGCTATTATGAACACTGCTGCAATGAACATAGGAGTCCAAGCTGAGCAATTTAACTTCACGAGTTAAATTTCTCAACTGTACATGAGTCCAGTCTCATGATTTTTCATACCCACCCGCTGTACACCTACAACCCCTGTCATAGTTGAAGGTCCCCCAGAAGCAGACGCTGAGACAAGGATTTGAGTGTAGGTAAGCTTATTTTCCCCATCTATTTCCCATGAAGTGATGAGACCAGATGCCATGATCTTCGTTTTCTGAATGTTGAGCTTTAAGCCAACCTTTTCACTCTCTTCTTTCACTTTCATCAAGAGGCTTTTTAGTTTCTCTTCACTTTCTGCCATAAGGGTGGTGTCATCTGCATATCTGAGGTTATTGATATTTCTCCCGGCAATCTTGATTCCAGCTTGTGTTCTTTCCAGCTCAGCGTTTCTCATGATGTACTCTGCATAGAAGTTAAATAAGCAGGGTGACAATATACAGCCTTGACGTACTCCTTTTCCTATTTGGAAGCAGTCTGTTGTTCCATGTCCAGTTCTAACTGTTGCTTCCAGACCTGCATATAGGTTTCTCAAGAGGCAGGTCAGGTGGTCTGGTATTCCCATCTCTTTTGGAATTTTCCACAGTTTATTGTGATCCAGGCAGTCAAAGCATTGGTATAGTCAATAAAGCAGAAATAGATGATTTTCTGGAACTCTCTTGCTTTTTCGATGATCCAGCAGATGTTGGCAATTTGATCTCTGGTTCCTCTGCCTTTTCTAAAACTAGCTTGAACATCAGGAAGTTCACGGTTCACATATTGCTGAAGCCTGGCTTGGAGAATTTTGAGCATTTCTTTACTAGCATGTGAGATGAGTGCAATTTTGCAGTAGTTTTAGCATTCTTTGGTATTGCCTTTCTTTGGGATTGTAATGAAAACTGACCTTTTCCAGTCCTGTGGCCATTTCTGAGTTTTCCAAATTAGCTGGCATATTGAGTGCAGCACTTTCACAGCATCATCTTTCAGGATTTGAAATAGCTCAACTGAAATTCCATCACCTCCACTAGCTTTGTTCGTAGTGATGCTCTCTAAGGCCCACTTGACTTCACATTCCAGGATGTCTGGCTCTAGGTGAGTGATCACACCATCGTGATTATCTTGGTAGTGAAGATCTTTTTTTGTACAGTTCTTCTGTGTATTCTTGCCACCTCTTCTTAATATCTTCTGCTTCTGTTAGGTCCATACCATTTCTGTCCTTTATTGAGCCCATCTTTGCATGAAATGTTCCCTTGGTATCTCTAATTTTCTTGAAGAGATCTCTAGTCTTTCCCATTCTGCTGTTTTCCTCTATTTCTTTGCATTGATTGCTGAGAAAGGCTTTCTTATCTCTTCTTGCTATTCTTTGGAACTCTGCATTCAGATGCTTATATCTTTCCTTTTCTCCTTTGCTTTTCACTTCTCTTCCTTTCACAGCTATTTGTAAGGCCTCCCCAGACAGCCATTTTGCTTTTTTGCATTTCTTGTCTGAAATGCAGTACTTGGATGCAATCTCAAAAACGACAGAATGATCCCTGTTCGTTTCCAAGGCAAACCATTCAATATCACAGTAATCCAAGTCTATGCCCCAATCAGTAATGTTGAAGAAGCTGAAGTTGAACAGTTCTATGAAGACCTACAAGACCTTTTAGAACTAACACCCAAAAAAGATGTCCTTTTCATTATAGGGGACTGGAATGCAAAAGTAGGAAGTCAAGAAACACCTGGAGTAACAGGCAAATTTGGCCTTGGAATACGGAATGAAGCAGGGCAAAGGCTAATAGAGTTTTGCCAAGAGAATGCACTGGTCATAGCAAACACCTTCTTCCAATAACACAAAAGAAGACTCTACACATGGACATCATCAGATGGTCAACACTGAAATCAGATTGATTATATTCTTTGCAGCCAAAGATGGAGAAGCTCTATACAGTCAGCAAAAACAAGATAGAGAGCTGACTGTGGCTCAGATCATGAACTCCTTATCGCCAAATTCAGACTTAAATTGAAGAAAGTAGGGAAAACCACTAGACCATTCAGGTATGACCTAAATCAAATCCCTTATGATTATACAGTGGAAGTGAGAAATAGATTTAAGGGACTAGATCTGATAGAGTGCCTGATGAACTATGGATGGAGGTTCGTGACATTGTACAGGAGACAGGGATTAAGACCATCCCCATGGAAAAGATATGCAACCATGCCCTCTGAACTCCAAACCCATAAATCCAACAATTAAAAACCAATCAGTGTCAGAACGATGCCTTCAAAAATTCCCTCCTCCATAAAGTAATGAAAGTGAAAGTGTTAGTCCCTCAGTCATGTCTGACTCTTTGCGATCCCATGGACTGTAGCTCACCAGGCTCCTCTGTCCATGGAATTCTCCAGGCAAGAATACTAGAGTGGGTTGCCATGCCCTCCTCCAGGGGATCTTCCTGACCCAGGGATAAAACCCAGATCGCCAGCATTTCAGGCAGATTCTTTACAATTTGAGCCACCAGGGAAACCCCTAAAAAAGCAATGAGAAAACTAAAAATAGATGGTGGTACTGATGGCATAATCTTGTAAATATACTACAATCCCCTGAATGGTGCACTTTAAATATGTGAATTTTATAGTATTTGAATTATATTTCAATTTAAAAAATCAATCAATGCAATCTACCATATTATCAAACTAAAGAAGAAAACTTATATATTGACACAGAAAAAGCACTTGACAAAATCCATCACTATTAGTACACTAGTAATAAGAGACTTCCACAACTTGATATACTTCTACCCAAAACCTACAGCTAACCCTTTACTTAATGGTGAAAGATTTAATGTTTTCCCTCTAAAATGTAAAACAAGACCAGGATGTCTCCTTTCACCACATCTATTCAATATTGTATTGAAGTCAAGTCTCATAAAATAAGGCAAGGAATTCCTAGCAAAACATAAAAGAAAAAGCATTTTGACTGGGCTTTAGTAAAACTAGAAATGCCTGCGTTATGAAAGATACAGTTAGAAGAGTGAAAAGTTAAGACATTTGAAATAAAGATATTTGCAAACATCTGACAAAAGATTGTTATCTAGAACATATAGAGAACTCCAAAAATCAACAGTAAGAAAACAAAAAAAGTCTTCAGTTGGGCTCAGTTCAGTCGCTTAGTTGTGTCCGACTTTTTGTGACCCCATGAACCACAGCACGCCAGGCCTCCCTGTCCACCACCAACTCCCGGAGTTCACCCAAACCCATGTCCATCGAGTCGGTGATGCCATCCAACCATCTCATCCTCTGCCATCCCCTTCTCCTCCTGCCCTCAATCTTTCCCAGCATCAGGGTCTTTTCAAATGAGTCAGCTGTTTGCATCAGGTAGCCAAAATACTGGAGTTTCAACTTCAACATCAGTCCTTCCAGTGAACACCCAGGACTGATCTCTTTTAGGATGGACTGGGATTATTGATATTTCTCCCAGCAATCTTGATTCCAGCTTAAAAATGGACAAAACAGGGACTTCCCTAGTGGTCCAGTGGTTAAGAATCCCCCTTGTAATGCAGAGAACACTGGTTTGATCTCTGATCCTGGAAAATCCCACACGCCATGAGGCAACTAAGCCTGCATGCCCTAGAGCCTACGCTCCACACAAGAGGGACCACCACTATGAGAAGCCTCACAGCACAGCTGGAGTGTAGCCCCTGCTCACTACAACTAGAGAAAGCCCACATGCAGCCAAAGGAAGACCCAGTGCAGCCAAAAATAAAATAAACTAATTTTTTTAAATGGACAAAACACACAAGACAAACATTTCACTAAAGAGGATATACAGATGGCAAATAAATACATGAAAATATGATCAAATCATTAGCCATTAGGGAAATGCATATAAAAACCTCAATTAGATACATCTGTGCATCTAATCAGAGAAGACAATGGCACCCCACTCCAGTACTCTTGCCTGGAAAATCCCATGGATGGAGGAGCCTGGTAGGCTGCAGTCCATGGGGTCGCTAAGAGTCGGACCCAACTGAGTGACCTCACATTCACTTTTCACTTTCACGCATTTGGAGAAGGAAATGGCAACCCACTCCAGTGTTCTTGCCTGGAGAATCCCAGGGACTGGGGAGCCTGGTGGGCTGCCGTCTATGGGGTCGCACAGAGTCGGACACGACTGAAGCGACTGAGCAGCAGCAGCAGCAGTGCATCTAATAAAATGGCAAAAGATAAAAACAAAACAACAATAACAAAACTTGACGATACCAAGTGCCAATGAGGATGTGGAACTGGAGGTTTCAGACATTGTTGTAAATGCAAAATTGCATATAGCCTCTCTTGAAAACAATGTGGAAGTTTCTTATAAAGTTAAACATCTTTACCATATGGGCCAATAATTCCACTTCTACATATTTTTCCTAGGAAATGAAAACATACATCCACACAAAAACCTATCCATGAAATGTTTATGACAGCCATATTTAAAACTGCCAGAAACTGGTCACAATGCCGATGTCCTTCAATAAGTAAAGGGTTAAACAAACTGTGATATATCCTTATAGTGGAATACTACTCAGAAATGAAAAATAGAAACTTACTGAAACATGGAAGAAAAGCTATGACAAAACTAGACAGTGTATTAAAAAGCAGAGACATCACTTTGCCAGTAAAGGTCCCTATAGTCAAAGCTATGGTTTTTCCCGTAGTCATGTATGGATGTGAGAGTTGGACCATAAAGAAGGCTGAACACCGAAGAACTGATACTTTTGAACTGTGGTGTTAGGGAAGACTCTTGAGAGTCCCTTGGACAGCAAGGAGATCAAATCAGTCAATTCCAAAGGAAATCAACCCTGAATATTCATTGGAAGAACTGATGTTGAAGCTGAAGTTCCAATACTTGGCCACCTGATGCGAAGAGCAAACTCACTGGAAAAGACCCTGACGCTGGAAAGATTGAGGGCAGGAGGAGAAGGGGGCGACAGAGGATGAGATGGTTGGATGGCATCACTGACTCGATGGACATGAATTTGAGCAAACTCCAGGAGACAGTGAAGGATAGGGAAGCCTGGCATGCTGCAGTCCATGGGGTTCTCAAGGAGTCAGACAGAGAACTTAGCAACTGAGCAACAACTGAAACATGAATCAAAGGAGGCGGAGTGACTGTTTAGTAGTTGTTTCCACAGAATTCCTGCTTCCACAAAACTGATAACCCTTAAATATACCCCACCCCCCAGTTCCAGAGCAGAGACTGATTGCTTTAAGAAATAAGCACATTCTTTTTTTCTTTTTGGTGGTAAAGCTGAATTAGCTGATGCACTATCAAAGGTGTCAAAAACTTAAAGATTGTTGAGAGGCAAAACCCAACAATTTTATTTCAAGATAGCAAGTTGCCCTGGCATACAAAAAAAAAAACACAGAAAAAGTTTATTTGGTGGTCACTGCATGAATCTTGAAACCAAATTCCAGATTGATGGTACTGATAAAAGATGGTAGTTATTAATTAATCCATGTTCAGTTCAGTCGCTCAGTCATGTCCAACTCTTTGCAACCCCGAGACCCCATGGACTGCAGCATGCGAGGATTCCCTGTCCTTTACCAACTCCCAGACCTTATTCAAACTCATGTCCATCGAGTCGGTGATGCCATCCAACCATCTCATCCTCTGTCATCCCCTTCTCCTCCCACCTTCAATCTTTCCCAGCATCAGGGTCTTTTCAAAAGAGTCAGTTCTTCACATCAGGTGGCCAAATTATTGGAGTTTCATTTTCAGCATCAGTCCTTTCAATGAATATTCAGGACTGATTTCCTTTAGGATGGACTGGTTTGATCTCTTTGCAGTCTGCGGGACTCTCAAGAGTCTTCTTCAATACCACAGTTCAAAAGCATCAGTTCTTTGGTGCTCAGCTTTCTTTATAGTCCAACTCTCACATCCATACATGACTACTGGAAAAACCATAGCTTTGACTAGACAGACCTTTGTTGGCAAAGTAATGTCTCTGCTTTATAATATGCTGTCTAGGTTGGTAATAGCTTTTCTTCCAAGGAGCAAGCGTCTTTTAATTTCATGGCTGCAGTCACCATCTGCAGTGATTTTGAAGCCCAAAGAAATAAAGTCTCTCACTGTTTCCATAGTTTCTCCATCTATTTGCTATGATGAGATGGGACCGGATGCCATGATCTTAGTTTTTGAATGTTGAATTTTAAGCCAACTTTTTTACTCTCCTCTTTCACTTTCTTTTTTTTTTTTATTTTTTTATTTTTTTTTCTGTTTGAGTTTTGTTAAAAATATAATCATGACACACAGACTATTTTGTAATCTGCTTTTTTCACTAAAGAATGCATTATGAATGTTGCATGGAACATGTATGCCAATCTTTTCATGCTGTGGATTTAAAATGAGGAGACCTCTGTTCTCTTTCCCCACAGAGTTTCATGCTAGTGAGGGACTTATTTCTTCAAAACCTCACTAATCCCGTTTTTTTTTTTTTTTTATTGACCTTGACTCTTTTGACCTTGATAAATTTCCTATTGGACCTAGAACCTTCTTTGGTAAAGTCTTCTATGTGCATGATCATATAATCAAGTAAAGATATATTTCCTTCATATATATGTGTGTGTCTGTGTGCTGATTTTTGTTTTCTTTGTTTCATGTCATCTGTTTTTTTTTTTTTTTTTCCATTACAAATATTTATTTATTTATTCTCCTCTTTCACTTTCATCAAGAGGCTCTTTAGATCTTCTTCACTTTCTGCCATAAAGTTGGTGTCACCTATGTATTTGAGGTTGTTGATATTTCTCCCAGCAATCTTGACTCCAGCTTGTGCTTCATCCAGCCCAGCATTTCACATGATGTACTCTGCATAGAAGTTAAATAAGCAGGGTGACAATATACAGTCTTGTTGTACTCCTTTCCCTATTTGGAACCAGTCTGTTCTTCCATATACAGTTCTAACTGTTGCTTCTTGACCTGCATACAGATTTCTCAGGAGACAGGTAAGGTGGTCTGGTATTCCCATCTCTTTCAGAATTTTCCACAGTTTATTGTGATCCACATGGTCAAAGGCTTTGGTGTAGTCAGTAAAGCAGAAGTAGATGTTTTTCTGGAACTCTCTTGCTTTTCAATTACTCAGAGGATGATGGCAATTTGATCTCTGGTTCCTCTCCCTTTCTAAATCCAGCTTTAACATCTGGAAGTTCATGGTTCACATACTGCTGAAGCCTGGCTTGGAGAATTTTGAGCATTACTTTGCTACCGTGTGAGATGAGTGCAGTTGTGCAGTAATTTGAAGATTCTTTGGCATTGACTTTCTTTGGGATTGGAATGAAAACTGACCTTTTCCAGTCCTGTGGCCACTGATGAGTTTTCCAAATTTGCTGGCATATTGAGTGCAGCACTTTCACAGCATCATCTTTTAGGATTTGAAATAGCTCACCTGGAATTCCATCCTGTTATCCACGCTAGCCCACTGCAAACTAATTTACATTGCCCGCCAGAACTCTCCCACATAACCTTGTTATGGGTGGGGACTCCCGTGCTGGCTCCCGACAATCGTATATACATAAATGAGTCTCTGTTAGTACTGACACCTCCTTCTCACTCCCCATAGGATTTAAGTTCTAGTTTCAGCCATCTTATGGGTTAAACGTGCTTGGTCTAACAGAGAACTATTTAGATGTTGTCAAGCAAGATTTTCTTTATTTGATGGTAACAACAGAGGCTACAGTTTAGTACTTAAACCAGCAGTTAATAGGGACCTTCTATTCGGCTGCCGTCTATGGGGTCACAGAGTCGGACACGACTGAAGCGACTTAGCAGCAGCAGCAGCAGCATTCAGGCAGAGTAACTAAAAGCAGCTGTGAAAACTGCAAAGAAAACTAGAGACAGGACAAGAGGCAGTGAAAGCCTGACTGCTGTAAGCTGGTACACACCCCTGCATTTCAGCAAACACAGGAAAGCCAAAGTCACTGACTGCTTTCCTCACTGACTTGAATTGACAGTTTCTTCTCCAACCATCTTGTTACTGGTTGCATTCTACTGCTGCTGCTACTGCTAAGTCGCTTCAGTCGTGTCCGACTCCATTCGACCCCATAGACGGCAGCCCACCAGGCTCCCCCGTCCCTGGGATTCTCCAGGCAAGAACACTGGAGTGGGTTGCCATTTCCTTCTCCAATGTGTGAAAGTGGAAAGTGAAAGTGAAGTCGCTCAGTCATGTCTGACTCTTTGCGACCCCATGCACTGCAGCCCACCAGGCTCCTCTGTCCGTGGGATTTTCCAGGCAAGAGTACTGGAGTAGGGTGCCATTGCTTCAGGTTGCATGTGCTTTAGTTTGCTTCCTGGGGGTCCCGGAGGCTGCTCTCCAGGCAGAGGTGCCAGGCTGGGCTCTCCTGCAGCGGGCCCCCCATGCCAGCCCTGCAGACCCTCGGGAAGGGCCGTGTCCTCCTCCAGGCCTCCTGTGCCCTCCACGAGCTCCTCGTAGGTGATCTTCTCAGCGAACGGCCGCGGCCCAAGCAGCTCCACCATGTCAGCCCGCTCCAGCACCTCCTTCTTCAGCAGCCGCCTGCCCAGCTTGTCCACCTTGTCCACCTGCTCACAGTAGCATATGAGCAGGTCCAGAGTGCATGCAAGCGCGGAGCCGATGAGCCACCGCACCTCCTTGTCTATGAGCTGGGCCATGGCCTCGCTGAATGGCTTCTCCACCAGCGCCTCTCCTGGCCACGGGAGGTCGAAGGACACCTGGCCCAGCTTCTCGCTCATCCCGAACTGCATGATCTGAGCCTAGGCGCTCTGGGTGACCTTCCTCAGGTCATCCTGGGCCCCCGTGGTGACCCGCCCGAAGAACAGCTGCTCAGCCATGCGGCTGCCCAACACAGCACACAAGCGGTCAAAGAGCTGCTCTGGTGTGTACAGGTACTACTCCCTGGGCAGGCACTGGGCATAGCTGAGCCCCTTGCCCCGGGGGACAATGGACACCTTGAGCAGGGAGTCTGCATGTTCCAGGAACCAGCCCACCACCTCATGGCCAGCCTCGTGGTAGGCCACCATCATCTTCTCGCAGGGCTGCAGGACCTGTGTCTTCTTCTCAAGGCCTCCAATGACCCTCTGGATGGCCTGCTTCTCCCCGACACAGGGGTTTAGGTGGCGGGTGGCAATCAGGGCGGCTTCGTTGCAAACATTAGAAATATCAGCACCTGTGAAGCCTGGAGTGAGGGCCGCAAGCTTCCTCGCCAGGGCATCCTTGCTGAGGCTCTCGTCCAACTTGAGTGGACGCAGGTGGACCCTGAAGATAGACGACCTGCCTTTGATGTCCGGGGAGCCAGTGTAAATCTGATGGTCGAAGAGGCCCGGCCGCATCAGGGCTGGGTCAAGGACGTGGGGACGGTTGGTGCTGGCCAGCACGATGACGTTCGTGGTAGAGTTGAATCCGTCCATCTCCACGAGCAGCTGGTTCAGGGTGTTCCGCTCACTCCGGCCTCCAAAGTGCCTGCAGCCACGCTTCTGGCCAATTGCATCAATCTCATCAACAAACAAGATACAGGGAGCATTTTTCCGGGCCATTGCAAACATGTCATGAACCCAAGCTGGGCCAACACCAACAAACATCTCCAGGAACTCAGACCCATTCATGGTGATGAAGGGCACACCAGCCTCCCCTACGATTGCCTTGGGGAGAAGCGTCTTGCCAGTACCAGGAGGACCTGTGAGCAGGGCTCCCTTTGGAATTTTGGCCCCAAGGTCCTGGTACTGTTTGGAGTTCTTCAGGGAATTCACAAACTCCGTGATCTCCAGCTTGGCCTCTTCGCAACCAGCCACGTCTGCAAACCGCACACCGATGTCATCCTTGATGGTCTTGGCTATTGTCTCACCAATGCCAAAGAGGCCCCCTCCTCGCCCACCATGCCCAGCCCCCATCAGACCCCTCCTCATGGCATAGAGGAAGATGCCAATCAGGAGAAGGGTGGGCACCAGGCTTCACAAGAAAGTCCCATCACTCTCTAGTTAAATATAAAGAATCAGTCTTCATAGTAAAATCATCTTTTCAGAAGAGCTATACACAATACATTCAAAACCACTGACTGTTTTTTCTTCTTTGTTTCCTTGAACTTGTAGGTGGTTGAATCTCTTGTGTTTCTTCTTTTTCACCAGATATGGGCTGTTTGAAAACTATTTCATTATCTTTATCATCATCATTCATTTTAGCCACTTCAGATTTTTGTTTTTCCAAAAATGTTGATGTACAAATTGGTGTGGGACCCTGGCTATCCACAGCCTTCTCAGGAGTGTTAGGAGTGACTGAAGCTGCTTTCTTCTTACATACAACCTGGTGCTTTCTGGAATTTCAAGGACCAGTGTTCGAGCATTTTCCTCATTTTTATGTAAGACCTTAACCAATGAAGGGAAACTATAATCAATTCTCTTTTTAGCCAGTCTCTTCCTGAGTAATTTTTCCTCCGTTTTAAACCACTCCTCCATCCATAGCTTTTAAAGAAGCGACTGATTCTGATTGTACCATTTCACTGCTGGATATGATGACCTTTTAAATAGTATATGCCACTCTCAAAAAGTTCTTCATGTATCTTTTCAGGTGGTATAAAATGACACTTCAAGAGTCTTTCACCAAAAAGGTAGCTGTTCATTGTTTCAGCAGCTATTTTGGCAACATCTTCAGACTCAAACTCCACAAAGCCATAGCCTTTGCTACTTCCAGTCTTTTTTACCCCTGGACAGTCTGAATTTTGTAACAGTGCCAAACTGGAAGAAATATACTCAGATCTGGGTTTCATAAAGTGATGGTGGTAAGCAAACCTGAGCCACCTCCTTTTTAAATTTGGCATCCTCCTGTAGGTTTAGGGACAGGAGTGGCTTAGCTGGGTCATTGAAGGCTGCCATTCCACCAACTTGTACGCAGATGAGAAATCAACACATTCTATATCCCATTGCCGTAGTGATTGGCTAGTGCCGTGATGTTCAAAAGCAAGTTTTCATTGCTTGGCAATTGGCAACATCTGGAAACATTTTTTGTTATCACTATGGAAGAGTGGATGCTGCTGGCATCTAGTGGGTGGAGGTCAGGGATGCTGTTAAACATCCTACAATGCAAAGGACAACCTTCTACAGCAAAGAGTGATTTGGCCCTAAATGCCAGTATTACCAACATTGAGGGACACTAGGCTAGAGGATAAATATGTGACCCAGTTGAAGTCAATACAAAATCAACCCCAAGACTAAAAGCTTCTCAACTCTCTGGAATGTACAAGATGGTCTATGATCCTTACACCTATTTTGTTAACACAGAGAGGGAAGATCAGAGCTGTGGAGGTGGGAAGAGAAGTCAGGTTGAGTATCATGTGGAGCCTGGGGGTGAAATGTTGACCTCATTTGAGCCACTAGATGAAATCTCCCCTGAAGCTGGTCCTTTTCAGTTATATGAATCGGTTGGTTTTTGTTTGTTTTAGCTAGCTGGGTAGACTTTTGTGTTACCTGCAACCAAGAGTGCACCAGCTGACAGGAATGAACACTAAACTTCCTCTTTCCTGGAGGAGCCCAGTCTAAACACAGCCTTGTCTTGTGCACAATTATCTGCAAGACATAAAAACCTGTTCAAGCCGGAGTACTTATTAAACAATGCAGCAGTCTCTCCAAACCCCAAGGAAGCATGAAGTATAGTTGAGATCCGTGCAAAACCAGCCTTAGGCACTTAGAAGGCAATTAATAAATACCCACTGATGGCAAATCTATAGTTTTTGCAGGAATCATGTATGGATGTGAGAGTTGGACCATAAAGAAGGCTGAGTGCCAAAGAATTGATGCTTTCAAATTGTGGAGCTGGAGAAGACTTTTGAGAATCCCTCAGAAAGCAAGGAGTTCAAACAAGTTAATCCTAAAGGAAATCAACTCTGAATATTCACTGGAAGGACTGATGCTGAAGTTGAAACTCCAATCTTTTGACCACCTGATTCGAAGATCTGAATCATTGAAAAAGACCCTGATGCTGGCAAAGATGGAGGGCTGGAGGAGAAAGGGGTGACAGAGGATGAGATGGTTGGATGGTCTCACCAATTCGATAGACATGAGTTTGAGCAAACTCCAGGAGATAGTGAGGGACAGGGAAGCCTGGCATGCTGCAGTCAGTCCATGGGGTCACAAAGAGTCAGACACGACTTAGAGACTGAACAACGAATAACATTGATGTCAATGGAATATATGTTCAATTAACTGGGATTTCCATTTGGAAATGAAGTACTCAACATCCTGGAACCATTTGAGTGCTCATCTCTGATTCTCCCATAGAATCTGATCCTCCCAAAGAAGATTGCATAGTTCCAGTCTTCTGCTGTTTTCTCATCAGTACCCAGCACCCCAAATTGTCCATCAATATTTCTTCATCTGTCTTGGCCTTAGTAGCTCCACCAAATGATAGCTTTCTTGGCATCCTCATTTTAAAAACATTCTCAAGCAAGAATCTGATTGGCTCAACTTTAGTTAGGTGGCCATCCCTAGTCCAATCAATGGAGTCATCCATCAAAAGAGGAAGCAAAAGTGGGTCAGCAGGTGAACCAGATGGTTTGGTCCCAAGATGAAAGCTCAATTTACCAACCAGGGTTCTTGGACACCTTCATCAATAGAATTGATCAGAGGCCAGGTAAGAAATTCCGGCAAGGTTTTGTTGGGACCGCTGTTGCAGCAGTGGGGAGTGAGAACAAGCAACAGGTTCCCTTTACTTGCTCATTTCCCAACAGCAGAGAGGGACAAGCTGGTTCCTTATATGGGGTAAGTGGGGGCGGGGGGTCCAGGGGTTGAGCTGGAGGGGTGGCTTAGGTGGTACCCAGCCCTCACGTGGTATTGTGTGCAGGAGGCAGGCACAGTACCCTGTTCTTGCTCCCAGCTCTTCAGAGGCGGCAGTTGGGGTTTTCTGGTCTTTTCACATCTTATTGTCTGTAATTTGCCCCCAATACACATGCCTGCAGGTGTTTTTAGTCCCTTATAGTTTCTTTGTATTTTATTGCTCCAGGAGATGTTTGTCTAGGTGCAAGCACTCCAGGAAAGGGTCCCAGGTCCCGTGTCTCAGCCTGTCTCAAAGTTAATGCTGAAGAGGCCAAACCCCCACACTACCACCACCCCTCCTCACCTAGACACACAACAATGACACTGAGTGTTAACTATTCCTTTATTAGGTGGTGACGGAACAGGGGGCTGTACAATGCAAGGCCTGGGGACTTAGCTACACAGGGATTGTGACCAGAAGCTATATTACAAAAATAGCCTACAAATACTTCTATTTTGCCCTGAGGCTGGGCCAGGGGAGTACCAGGAAGAAGAGGTGCCAGGCAGGCAGCTCATTCTCTTCCTGCAGGCCCACTGTTTACAGGGAGACAAAGTAGAATGCACACGTCTCCCTTGGTCCTCATAGTCCCACCAGCCACCCCACCCTCCCAGCTCCCAAAGGGAGAAGGCCCACACCCTAGGATGGGGGTGGGGGGACTGTGGGCGGGCTCTCTTGGGCCAGAGGGCAAAGCTCTAGAATAAGTTCCATCTGGAATGCAGTGAAGTGAGGGAGGTGGAGCAGGGAGGAGGCTCCCAAGTCTCACCCGACCCCTAGCCCCGGAGGGTGCGCCCAAGGGTGCCTACTTGGTACACACCAGGGTTGTGTACTTGGTACACAGGAGCCCGGTCATGCCTGTGTACTTGGTACACAGAATCCAGCTTGGCCGAATGGGCCCACAGACTCAGCCCCACGGGGGCACTGGGGGGGTTTGCAGGGGGGCAGAGAGCATCTCCATATATATATTTTGTAAAAAATAATAATAATAATAAGTTTGTTTAAATGAATTTGTTTCTATACAAAATGTAAAAAAAAATAATAATAATCCACTTGTGTCAGAGCAGGAGGAGTGACAGAGGGGGGCCAGAGAAGGCAAGAAAAGGGGGGAAAAGAGAATGGGGGTAGGGGGGTGTTGGCCACAGGATGAGGGGAGAGGCAGGCGGATGTCCTAGACTCACCACAGGACCCAAGGGTAAGGGTCAGCCTGCACCCCTTATAAATAAAGGAAGACTGAAGCCCTAGGCTGGTGACCTATCTTGGTCACATTGCAAGGAGAGCAGGGTGCAGGAGAAAACAAGAAACAGAATGAAATGGACTAAAAGGGGAGAGAGAGAGGGGAATCATGACTGGGAGCCCCTTCAGCCTCCCAAAATCCAGGAACTGGGGAGCCCTCAGGCCAACACTTGCCTCTTGGGGGTGACTTCAGGCTGGGGCCCTAGCTGGGTCTGGGCCTGAGCAAGAGCGCCAGGGACCGACAGGGGGAGCGGCTGGGCCGACAGGGACCCAGCAGCTGTGGCCGAGGCCCCGGTGGCAGTGGCCGGGCTGGGCGTGGAGTCAGACCAGTCCGAGAGTGAGGGTGGGGAGGGGCTGGCCCAGTGCTCGGGGGACTCGGGGGATGGGGTCAAGTAAGGGTGCTCGCTGGGGACCCGCAGGAAGCGGGCCTTGGGGGGGCTGCCGTGAGCCGCAGCCACCGCGGGGAACTCCTCGCCGTGTCCTGGGGCAGCCAGGTAGGGCGGGGGCCGCTCCTGGGGGGACACAGGATTCCCGGGGTTCAGCAGCTGGGGTCCCGGGGCCAGCGGCAGCAGGAAGGAGGGACCTGGAGGGGCGGGTGGGGGCAGCCGGGCCCAGTCGAGGGGTACGGCCACGGGGTTCAACAGGCCCAGGCTGAGCACGCAGCCCCCAGGGGGCTGACGCCCTAGACCCGCCCGGCCCGCGCCACCCAGCTGCGCCAGAGACACAGCCGTGGCCGTGGCGGCCGCGTAGGGCCCCTCGAGGGGGAAGCCGCCAGGGGACGCGGGGGGCCCGCCAAAGGGCCGCGGGGAGTCCAGCGAGTCCACGGGCGAGAGCGTGACCGAGCTGTCGGCCAAGGGCCCGGGGCAGGCCAGCGTCAGCTTCTTGCCCCGCCCCCGGGTGCCCTGCGGCCCCAGCCCCGCCTTCCCCGGGGGCCTCCGGCTCTTCTTAGCCCCGGACTGCGCCACCTTGAGGCCGGGGAGGAAGGCCCCGGGGGGACAGAGCAAGGGCCCCAGGCCGTGGGGGCCAGCGGGGCTACGGGGCCCGCTGGGCTGGTCCAGCAAGCGCACGATATCCTGGTGCAGCCTCTCCTGGGCCACGTCCCGGGGCAGCCTGTCCAGGTGGTCTGTGATCTCCCGGTTGGCAAAGTGGTCTAGCAGCAGCTTGGCCGCCTCGAAGCTGCCCTCCCGGGCGGCCAGGAACAGTGGAGTCTCTTCCTGTGGGGGCCCAGGAACCCACAAGATGTCAGGGTCAAGAGTCAGGTTAAGTCCTGCCTAACGTCACAGAGGCCTCTAGTCTCTGGGGGAAACAGAGCTAGGAGTTCATACTCTGCAGCCAGACAGACCTTGATTGGAATCTCAGTTCTGCCTGGATGAAAAACTGGGCAAGTTCTTTCCTTAAAGCCCTATTCATCCAGCACCTATTAAGAAACTTCAGGCCCCAAAGCCAGGACTAGAGTGAGGAGAGTGAGGCACTCACCTTAGGCACAGAATTTAAGGGGGTGGTGAAAAATTCTGCTATCAAAATAAATGGTATTTAATGCAGTTTTTAAAGTTAAGATTAATGCAAAAATATATACATAACAAATATAACATGGATATTTTAGATAAAGATGGAATCTACCCCTGTATTCTTTTGAACCTCATTTTTCCATTTGTAAAATGAGAGTAATACCACCTTGCAAGGGTTTTCAAACAACAGTCATAATAGCTATCTTTTGTTGAGGATCCTCTAAGCACTTTACAAAAGCATTAGCTCACTGAATTCTTGGAAGAGGCGGTGAGGTGGGTACTCTTGCTTCCCCATTTCAAAAATGTGAACAGAAGTTCAGAAGAGTTAAGTAACTTGCCCAAGGTCACCAGCAACTGCCATACACTTCCTCCCCTGATCCACTATTGGAACCTCTTGGGCCCTGATCCCACGTGAACACTGGCTACAGGCAGGGTGAATGTCCCCACCAGCCTCCCCCAATCTGCTCTCTGCTGCCTGTGGAGGCTGTTCCAGGGCTGAAGGTGAACCAAAAGCTGGGACTCACCTTGCTATCCTGCATGTCCTTGTTGGCTCCATTTTTGAGCAGAGCCAAGGTGGCCTCCACGTTGTTGACAGCTGCAGCCCAGTGTAAGGCCGATTTTCCTGTGGGGAAGTGAAGGGAGGTCAAGGTCAGGACCTGGCTCATTAGCTGCCCCTCCCCCACAGGGGAGGACAGGAGTGTCTAGAATATGGGATGGGATGGGGGGGAGGGTAGGCTGAGTACCTGTGTTTGGGTCCATGTGTGCACAGCTATAGGTGTAACTTTCCGTATTTGGGGCATATTATGTGGGCTTAACTAAGTTGTATGTAGAGCTGTGCTGTCCAATGCAACAGCCACAGTCACATGTGGTTCTTTAGTTTATATAAATTACTAAAAAAAAAAAAGAAGTTCCCTGGTAGCCTAATGGTTAGGATTCCAAGCTTTCATTGCTATGGCCCAGGTCCAATCCCTGGTCAGGGAACTGAGATCCCACAAGCTTCACAGCATAGCAAAAAATAAATTAATTCATTAAATTGGTGTCAAGATAGTTTAATGGGGAAAGGATAACTTTCTCAACAGATCATGCTGGAGGGCTTCCCTGGTGGCTCTGCGGTGGAAAATCTGCTTGCCAATGCAGGGGACACAAATCTGATCCCTGGTCTGGAAGGATCCCACATGCCTTGGAGCAACTAAGCCTGTGTGCCCCAACTATTGGGCCTGTGGTCTAGAGCCCAGGAGCCGCAACTACTGATGTCCTTGAGCCCAGAGCTCATGCTCTGCAACAAGAGAAGCCACGACAGTGAGACGCCCACACACTTCAACTAGAGAGTAGCCCCCAGTCACTGCAACTAGAGAAAACCCACACACAACAACGAAGACCCAGCACAGCCAAAAATAAAAAAAATTATTTTTTTAAATGGTACTGGTACAACCGGATCTCCATATGCAAAAGAACAAAGTTGGACCCCTACCTCACACCACATACAAAAAATAATTCAAAGTGAATCCAATATCTAAATGTAAGACCTCAAACTATAAAACATTTAGAAAGAAACACAGGAGTAAATTTTCACAAGACCTTGAATTAGGCAGTACTTTGGCCACCTCATGTGAAGAGTTGACTCATTGGAAAAGACTGATGCTGGGAGGGATTGGGGGCAGGAGGAGAAGGGGACGACAGAGGATGAGATGGCTGGATGGCATCACTGACTCAATGGAAGTGAGTCTGAGTGAACTCCGGGAGTTGGTGATGGACAGGGAGGCCTGGCGTGCTGTGATTCATGGGGTCGCAAAGAGTCGGACACGACTGAGCGACTGAACTGAACTGAACTGAACTGAATTAGGCAAAGGATTCTTAGATATGACACCCAAAACACAAGCAACAATAACAACAACAACAAAAATAGATAAACTGGACATAATCAAGATGAAAAAACTTTTGTGCTTGTAAGGACATCATCTAGAAAGTAAAAAAGAGAACCTATAGGGAAATTCCCTGGCAGTCCAATGGTTAAGACTCCAAGCTTCCGCTGTAGGGGGCAGAGGTTTGCTTCCTGGTAGGGGAACGAAGGGCTTGCCCAATGGCTCAATGGGTAAAGAATCTGCCTGCAGTGCTGGAGACACAGGAGACTCAGGTTCAATCCCTGGATTGGGAAGATGCCCTGCAGAAGGGAATGGCAACCCACTCCAGTATTCTTGCCTGGAGAATTCCGTGGACAGAAGGTGGAAAGAGTCAGACATGACTGAGCGACTAACACACACAAGGACATCATCTAGAAAGTAAAAAGAAAACCTACAAGAACTTCCCTGATGGTCCAATAGTTAAGACTCCAAGCTTCCACTGCACAGAGTAGGGGGTTTGATTCCTGGTTGGGAAACTAAGATCCCATATGCCGTGGGGTACAGTCCCCACTGAAAGAAAACCTACAAATATAATAAACCTACTGTATGTTTGATAAGAGACCTACCTAGAATATATGAAGAACTTTTATAACTCAATCATAAAAAGACAAATAACCCAATTTTTAAATGGGCAAAGAATCTGAATAGACATTTCTCCAAAGATATACAAATGGCTAATAAATGTGGAAAAATGCTCAACATCATTGGCCATCAGGGAAATGTAAATCAAACCACATTGATATACTAAATCACATCCACTAGGGAGACAGTACAAAAAGAGAGAAAAACAAGTTGTCAGTCAGGATGTGGCGATAGCAGAACCTGTTTTATACACTGTTGGTAGGAATGAAAAATAGGGCAGCCACTGTGGAAAACAGTCTGGCAGTTCCTCAGAAAGTGAAAAAGAGTTATCATGTGACCTAGCAATTCTGCCCATAGGGATACATCCCAGAGAAATAAAACCATGTCCATACAAAAACTGATACATGAATTCTACCCCAGCATTATTCATAATAGCCCCAAAGCAGAAACAACCCACATGTCCATCAGTGGATGAATGCATACACAAAATGTGGTGCCTCCATATAACAGAGTATTACCTAGTCATTAAAAACAAAAAAGGGGGTTTCTCTGTGTGTTCTAGTGGTCAAGAACCCAGTGGTTAAGAACCCTGCAACACAGGGGACACGGGTTCGGTCTCTGGTGTGGGAGGACCCTACGTATGGTGGAGCAACTCAGCCTGTGCAGCACAGCTACTGAGCCTGTGCTGCAGAGCCCAGGAGCCGCAACCACTGAAAGCTGTGAGCCCTAGAGCCCGAGCTCTCCAAGAGAAGCCGCAGCAATGAGAAGCCCACGTTCCGCAACTAGAGAAAGCCAGCAACGAAGACCCAGAACAGCCAAAAATAAATCGTTTTCTTAAAAAAAGAGGGAGTTCCCTGGTGACCCAGTGGTTAGGATTCCGGGCTTTCACTGCTGTGGCTGGGGATCAATCCCTGTCAGAGAACTGGGACCCTGCAAACCTTACAGCAAGGCCACAAAACAAACAAAAAGTAATCCTGGTACACGCTGCCATGCATATACCTGCTACTTGCAGGCTCATGAACCTAGAAAACATCATGAAAGGAGCCAACCAAGAAAGACCACATATTGTGTGATTCCATTTATATAAAGTAGAATACACAAATCCTTATAGAGAGAAAGTACATTAGCAATCATCTAAGGGCCACAGAAAATGAGAGGGTGTGGAGGGGTGATGGCTAAGAAGCAAAGGCTTCTTTTCCAGGTGATGAAAACATTATAAAATTTATTGTAACAAAAAATAAAATAAAATTTATTGTGATGATATTTGCACAACCTTGTGGTTATATTAGGGGGCTTCCCAGGCAGCGCTAGTGGTAAAGAACCCAGCTGCCAATGCAGGAGACATAACAGATGTAAGTTCAATCCCTGGGTTGGGAAGGTCCCCTGGAGGAGAGCATGGTAACCCACTTTGGTATTCTTGCCTGGAGAATCCCAAGGACAGAGGAGCCTGGTGGGCTACAGTGCATGGAGTCACAAAGGGTTGGACATGACTGAGGCCAACTTAGCACACACACAGGTGGTTATACAAAAAAAATCACTGGATTTTACCCTTGAATGAATTGCATGGTATGTGAATAACATGTCAATTCAGCTATTTTTTAAAAAAAAGCAAAACAAAGGTTAAAATATTCAGTGAAATAAAAGACTCAGTTCTTTGTTCATCCCAGCCACATTTCGGCGCTGAGTTATCACCATGCGTTGCCAGTAGCTACCATATTAGACAGCACAGACCAAGAGTACTTCATCATCACAGACAGTTCTATTGGCCAGCGCCCTTCTAGACCATATTTCTAAAGCAGGGGTGATTTTCCTCTAAGGGGCATTTGGCAATGTCTGGAGATATTTTTGGTTGTCATATCTGGGAGGTGGGGTGCTACTGGCATCTCATGGATCAAGACCAAGGATGCTACACTGCACAGGGTGGCCCCCACTGCAAAGGATGATCCAACCCCCAAATGTCAGCGTTGCTGAGACTGAGAACACCCAGCTCCAAAGATGTTTCTGAGAGTCCGAGTGTGTCTATGTGAGGTTCTCTAGACACAAGGCAGGTTGCTGTTGGGCAAGCAAGCCACCTCCAAGCAAGAAGTGATCCCCACCTACAGATTGGCCGATTCGCAAATTTTACACCAGTAGTCCAGCAGGTGGCACCAGTGTACGCTCTTCTAACAAAGCAGATGGAAAGAACGTGTCTTGCAGAATGGCATGCTTGCCTGCTCAGTCCTTCAGTCCTGTCAGACTCTTTGTGAAGCCATGCACTGTAGCCCACCAAGCTCCTCTGTCCATGGAATTTTCCAGGCAAGAATACTGTAGTGGGTTGCCATTTCCTACTCCAGGGGATCTTCTTGACCCAGGGATCGAACCCATGTCTCCTGTGTCTCCTGCACTGTCAGGTAAATTCTTTACCACTGAGCCACCTGGGAAGCCCCATGGGGAAAGGCACCTTTTTCTAAATCACTGAGCGCAATATAGGCTAATGGGTGCCATTTAAAAAAAAATAAATGTATGAGAGTATAAGTCCATGTTGAAACTCTGTTATGAGTGCATGGGTTTCACTGACTGGGTCTCAGTGTGGGTGTGAGTGAGTTCAGACCAAGTCAGGGTCCAGGTGACACTGTCTCAGCCTCCACCCACCACTACCCACCACAGCCTACCGAGCTCATCCACAGCATTGACATCAGCATGGCTGGCGATTAGCTCTTCCACCATGCCCTCCACCGCCAGGCGGGCTGCCAGGATCAGTGCCGTGGAGCCGTCTGCCATGCGAGCATCCAGGTCTGTAGAGCGGTTCCGGATAAGAATCTAAGGGAGACGGGGATGCAGCAGGGGGAGTCATGGCAAGAACAAGGGAACAAGAAGCACTCCCAAGCCCTCTGAGGACCCCAACCAATGCCTCCCATGGAACCCATGGGTTCAGGGAGCAGCTACTTGACAGTAACTCTACACTCATATATCCCCATTTCACAAATGAGAAAGATGAGCTCTGACAGGCAAAACCTGGGCTCAAATCCAAGTCTGTCTGATGTGTGTCCCAGCTCTGAAGTCCCAAGAGGCAAGCCGATCTCACCTGGAAGACACCCTGGGCATCGGCAGTGACAGCTGTGTGCAGGGGGGTGCGGCCAGAGTGGTCCTGGGCATTGGTGTCTGCCCCAGCGTCCAGCAGCCGCTTGGCCGCGTCAGCCCGGGCATAGCGGGCAGCCAGGTGCAGGGCCGTCTCACCAGTGCGGTCAGTCCGAGCCCCAAGCTGTGCCCCTTGGCAGATCAGGTCTGAGATGATGCTGGCTGATGTGTCTTCTGCCTCGTCCTCCTCAGTTGGGATTGGCTCCAGGGCTCCCCCGCAGAAGGAGGCCAGCATTAGAGGGGTGAAGCCATCTGCAGGGACC
This sequence comes from Bos indicus, assembly GCF_029378745.1. Classification (NCBI taxonomy): domain Eukaryota; kingdom Metazoa; phylum Chordata; class Mammalia; order Artiodactyla; family Bovidae; genus Bos; species Bos indicus. Next base: position 7,954,406 of record NC_091766.1, on the reverse strand, counting down.
AGGAGTGTGTCAGAAAGGAGGCAGACACAGGGCCTTCCCAGGGAATATGACACTGTATTAGGAGGAAGCGCACTGCATTAGGGGGAAGTGGGATGTGAGGAAGTACACGATCGAAGGGCCAAACCTCCCATCACACACACGCACACGCGCACACACACACACACACACACTTGTGTCAGGTACTTCGGAGCCAACCCAGGATGAGGCTTCACAGGCATTTGGTTTGTGGCAGGAGGCCTCCTAAGCAGTAGGGTACTCAGAACGAGGGAGGAATAAAGTCAAGCAAGTGGACGATGACCACATTCCTGGAGAGTTATTTCAGCCTGAGTTATTTCACTTTGTCAACAAAGGTCATCTAGTCAAAGCTATGGTTTTTCCAGGAGTCATGTACAGATGGGAGAGTTGGACCATGAAGAAGTCTGAGCACCCAAGAATTGATGCTTTTGAATCATGGTGCTGGAGCAAGGAGATCAAACCAGTCCATCCTAAAGGAAATCAACCCTGAATATTCAGTGGAAGGACTGCTGCTGAAGCTTAACCTCCAATACTTTGACCACCTGATGCGAAGAGCTGATTCACTGGAAAAGACCCTCATGTTGGGAAAGACTGAGGGCAGGGGGAGAAGGGGGCAACAGAGAATGAGATGGTTGGATGGCATCACCAACTCAATGGACATGAGTTTGAGCAAACTTCGGGAGACAGTGAAGGACAGGGAAGACTGGTGTGCTGCAGTCCATGGGGTCAGGAAGAGTCAGACACGAGTCTGAACAACAACAACATTTCAGCCTGATCCCAAAGGGGGACTCTGAAAGCTGAGTTGTACCCAGAGTTGTAATCCAGCTTGAGACAAAGGAGCTGAGCCTTTCATATACCTGCATCCACTGCTTAGGAGCAGCACTGAGGGACATAAAATACCAAGTACGTGGGGGCCTAATGGGAGTCAAAAGACAGCCACAGGTGCGAGTCATTTGGAGCGAAAGCAAATCAGAACTGCAGGAGGCATATTATAAAATGTGACAAAGACAGACCCCAGAGGATTCAGACACCATGGTCTGCTCTACTCTGCAAGAGCACTTGCCCTTCTTTCCCTTAGGAAGCCACTAGCACCCCCATTCTCCATTCTCAAGGCCTCAGTTCAGTTCAGTCGCTCAGTCGTGTCCAACTCTTTGCGACCCCATGAATCACAGGAGAAGGAGCCTTCTCCTCCTGCCCCCAATCTCTCCCAGCATCAGAGTCTTTTCCAATGAGTCAACTCTTCCCATGAGGTGGCCAAAGCACTGGAGTTTCAGCTTTAGCATCAGTCCTTCCAAAGAACACGCAGGGCTGATCTCCTTTAGAATGGACTGGTTGGATCTCCTTGCAGTCCAAGGGACTCTCAAGAGTCTTCTCCAACACCACAGTTCAAAAGCATCGATTCTTCGGTGCTCAGCTTTCTTCACAGTCCAACTCTCACATCCATACATGACCACTGGAAAAACCATAGCCTTGACTAGACGGACCTTTGTTGGCAAAGTAATGTCTCTGCTTTTCAATATGCTATCTAGGTTGGTCATAACTTTTCTTCCAAGGAGTAAGCGTCTTTTAATTTCATGGCTGCAGTCACCATCTGCAGTGATTTTGGAGCCCCAAAAAATAAAGTCTGACACTGTTTCCACTGTTTCCCCATCTATTTCCCATGAAGTGATGGGACCAGATGCCATGATCTTCGTTTTCTGAATGTTGAGCTTTAAGCCAACTTTATCACTCTCCTCTTTCACTTTCATCAAGAGGCTTTTTAGTTCCTCTTGACTTTCTGCCATAAGGGTGGTGTCATCTGCATATCTCAAGCCCTGCTGCTGCTGCTGCTGCTAAGTCACTTCAGTTGTGTCCAACTCTGTGCGACCCCAGAGACGGCAGCCCACCAGGCTCCCCCGTCCCTGGGATTCTCCAAGCAAGAACACTGGAGTGGGTTGCCATTTCCTTCTCCAACGCATGAAAGTGAAAAGTGAAAGTGAAGTCGCTCAGTCGTGTCCGACTCTCCTCAACCCCATAGACTGCAGCCTACCAGGCTCCTCCGTCCATGGGATTCTTCAGGCAAGAGCACTGGAGTGGGGTGCCATCGCCTTCTCCTATCTCAAGCCCTGCTGCTACTGCTGCTAAGTCGCTTCAGTCATGTCCGACTCTGTGTGACCCCATAGACGGCAGCCCACCAGGCTCCACCATCCCTGGGATTCTCCAGGCAAGAACACTGGAGTGGGTTGCCATTTCCTCCAATGCATGAAACTGAAAAGTGAAAGTGAAGTTGCTCAGTCGTGTCTGACCTTCAGCGACCCCATGGACTTCAGCCCACCAGGCTCCTCCGTCCATGGGGTTTTCCAGGCAAGAGTACTGGAGTAGGGTGCCATTGCCTTCTCCTCTCAAGCCCTAGGTAAAGGCAAACCCCCGCTGCAGGGACAGGCATATAGCCCAGGCCTGTCAATCTGCATGTTCCAGGCCCCAGGCCACATTGATTGGTTCACACATGGGGCACATGACCTTAGACTATCCAATCAGAACTCATCCTGGGAGGACTTCCCTGGTGGCCCAGTGACTAAGAATCTACGGACCAATGCAGGGGAACCAGGTTGGATCCCTAATCTGGGAAGATCCCACATGCTGCAGAGGAACTAAGCCCGTGTGCCACAACTACTGAGCCCGGGTACCCTAGAGGCGTGCTCCGCAGCAGGAGAAGCCGCGGCAACGAGAAGCTACTGCACTGCAACTAGAGAAGACCTGTGAGCAGCAACAAAGAGCCCACACACTGCAACGAAGACCCAGTGCAGCCAAAAATTTTAAAAAAATAAATAGCTTTCATTGGCCAAAGATACAATAGTTTGAGCATCAACAAGAATGTGTACATTAAATTTAAACATATCAGTTACATTAAAAAAAAAAAAAAAAAACCCTCATCTTGGGACTTTTGCTGTTACAGATGAGAAAAAGGTTGTGTAATGCCTGCAGGAGAAAGACTGCCTGGACTGGAACCAAAAGCTGACAAGTCCAGGATCCAAATGTGCCTGAAGCTTCTGTTTACAAGAGCCAGTAAATCGTTTGTTTTACTTAAGTTAGCTTGAGTTGGGCTATTATCACTTACAACCAAGAGTCCTGATTAACAGGACTGATTAACCCACTGACAGACAGCCAGACACACCCAGCTGTTCCCAGAGCACAGACTCAGATGGAACCTCTCATGAGCAGGATGGATCAAGGGCATTTTGGAGGCAGGGGCGCCATCACTGACCTGGACCGCGCACGTTGACATCCATGCCATCCGCATCTGCGTCGCCCTGCGGCGGTGTCAAGGCCATGGCTGGTGCCACGCGGATGTCGGCGGCAACCAGGTGGTGTTGAGTCCACTGGCGGCAATCCACAGCGTCCTCAGTCCCCACACCAGGCTCCTCCACCTGGAGGCACAAGCACCCAGGTTCTCACAAGGAATTGGGAGACACAGAGGAACCATCTGGGCATTCTCACAGATTTCTCTCACAGAGATGCACACACGGCAGGTGCCGAGAAGCCATTAACATCCTGCTTGATAGGGGCTTCCCAGGTGTTTCAGTGGGAAATGGCAACCCATTCCAGTTCTTACCTGGGAAATCCCTTGGATAGAGGGACCTAGCGGGCTACAGCCCATGGGGGTTGAAAAGAGTCGGACATGACTGAGCGACTGAGCACACACAGCAAGACTAAACAGAGCCTGATCAAATTAGATCTGAACTTAAGGACCCAGGTGGGGAGTTTAATTTCATAAAAAAGGACAGCCAGGTGACGGACAGGTAACCAGAAAAGGTCCTGGAGGATGGGACACCCTTCAATGTGGATTCAGTGTCTGACACAGTCACTTAGTAGGCTTGTAATCCTAGAATTCTGAGCTTCTCATTGGTAAAATCAAGATGATGCAGTCAGGGACTTCCCTGGTGGCCCAATAGTTAAGACTCCGCCTGCCAATGCAGGGACATGGGTTTGATGCCTGGTCCAGGAAGATTCACTATGCCTCGGAGTAACTAAGCCTGGGCGCCACAACTACTGAGCCCTCGACCCTAGAGCCTATGCTCTGCAACAAGAGAAGCCACCGTGATGAGAAGCCTGCCCACCATAACTAGAGAGTAGCCCTGGTCACAACTAGAGAAAGCCCACTCAAAGCAACAAAGATCCAGCATTGCCAAGGACTAATTAATTAACTTTAAAAAAAAAAGAGATGATGCAATAATTTCACAAGACGCACATAAACATTCTACACCATATACTTAACACCCACTTTTGGATGAGAAAGAAAGAAAAAAACAAAGCCTGGGGCAAGCAGATTTCTTTGGCTGTCATTTGCAACAGAAGTATCCATTCTAACAAACATTAAAACATAGGCAGGAGGAGAAGGGGATGACAGAGGATGAGATGGTAGGATGGCATCACCAACTCAATGGACATGAATTTGAGCAAACTCAGGGAGATGGTGAAGGACAGGGAAACCTGGCGTGCTACAGTCCATGGGGTCGCCAAATCAGACACGACTTAGCGACTGAACAACAACAAAAATCATATGATGAAGGCCTAATCCCCCAACATGACTATATTTAGAGACAGAGCCTTTAAGGAAGTAATTAAGGTTAAATAAGATCATAAGGGTGGAGCCCTAATCCAATAGGACCAGTGGAAGAGGAAGAGACACCACAGTTCTCCCTCATTCTCTGCACACAAAGAGGAAAGGTCATCTGAGGACACAGTGAGAAGAGACATTCTACAAGATAAGAAGTCCTCACCAAGAGCCAATCCTGCCAGCGCACTGATCCTGGACTTACAGCCTCCAGTGTGTATCTGTGCCTGCTAAGTCGCTTCAGTCGTGTCCAACTCTGTGCAACCCTATGGAGCCCACCAGGCTCCTCTGTCCATGGGATTCTCCAGGAGAGAATTCTGGAGTGGGTTGCCATGCCCTCCTCCAGGGGATCTTCCCGACCCAGGGACTGGACCCACATCTCCTGCCTCTCCTGCACTAGCAGGCAGGTTCTTTATACCATCAGTGCCACCTGGGAAGCCCCAGCCTCCAGAGGTGTGAGAAAAATAAGTGTCTGTTGTTTGAGCCACTCAGTCTGCAGTATTTCATTATGGCAACTCTCGCTGACAAAGACAGGGCCCATCGGCGTGGCCCCTGGACAGGAAAAGACTAGCTGGGGGTGTTCTCAGGCTGGGCACGCTGGACTAAGGTGGCCACATCAGAGAGAATGCAGAGTCACTCTCTGGGATAGAGGATCCCCTCTGGAAAGACGCCAGGAGCAGGATGGGGTGGTTGCTGTGACTGTTCTCCAGAACCAGGGACAGCAGAGATTCCCCTGGCTCTCCCACTGACCACTGGGCCCCCACCCAGGACCCTGAGGGCAGGGGTCACAGGAGGGAACACAACCTTCAGTCGCTTGGCCTCTGGGCACTCTGTGTCCATCCAGTCGGTGGCCACCTCCCCCATCAGACTCTCACCCTTGGCCATGTTCCTGTGGGGACAGTGGGAAAGGGGAGGGGAGAAGGGACAATGCGGTCAGCAGGGGCAGGGTACTCAGGGTCAAGAGATAGGGTCCAAGGATGGGATGCAGGATGCGGTCAAGGTTGCAGGGGGTACTGTCATGTGATGGGTGACAGTCAGGTGGAACCGGGGAAGGGACAGGAGTGGAGTCAGAGGTCAGAGCAGATAGATGTCTATGGGACAGGTGAGGGTCACAGGCATACAGCATGGGTTACAGCAGATGACATCGTAGGTCATGGAAGACAGAGTTATCCTCATAGCAGGTGAGAGATGTAGCCAGGAATAAAGAGGTTGTGGAGAGGGAGCAGAGGGCAGAGGGTCACAGGAGAGGTAAATTCAGGGGTTAGGACAGGGTGGGGCTGGAGTCTTGAGGGGCCGGTCAGGGAGGTGGAGATCATGGCCAAGGCCAGGACTGAGGATCATGGGGAATGAGCACTGAGTTGGGGTGGAAAGAGAGGTCAGGTCAAGAGTCAGGGTAGGTTACTCTTGAGGCTTTCAATAGCTAAGTCAAAGATCTCTCGGTAAATGTCACAGTGCTCTTATAAACATGTGGGTTATTTTCAAATTTCTTTTGATATTGATTTCTAACATGATTCCAGTAACAAGAGAACAGACTATATGATTTCAATACCTTTAGACCATGACACTTTTGCACCTTGTTTTATGACCCTGGGTATGGGCCAGTATCTCCTGGTTTATAGTCCATGGGAACTTGAAGATTTTGTACCCTGCTGTTGTATGAAAATTGTATAATCTTAATTATGTTGAATTGGCTCATACTGCTTTTCAGGTCTACCATATCCCTCTGCTTTTCTGTCTATTCATTCTGTTAACTTTTTGAGAGCTTGATATTGAAACTCCAATGAAAAATCTTAATTTATCTACTTAAAAAATAATTGTAATATACAGTGGAACTATATGTAACTTTCTTCTGTATTTTCCAAGTCTTCTGTAAACGTGCTATCATACTTTCATAAATTAAAAAATAAAAAATTAAAACAAAACAAAAAAAGTCAGGGTAGGTTAGAGCCAGAGGTGGTACTGGGGCTCACAGAGGATAGGATCAGGGGGTCCAGTGAGGGGTTGGGGTGCAGACAGAGGTCATGAGGTCCACGGTCATGTGGGAACACATATCAGGGTGAAGTCTGAGAGGCTGGGGTTGGGGGAGGGGGTTGTCACAGAAGGATCTGAGTCAGGGAACTGGACCATAGGAAAGGGGATCAAGGGTCACAAATCAGGGGTGATCCCTTAGGGATTATGGAGTCGTTGGTCAAGGAGACAAACACTGATGTCCAAGCTGGAGTCTGAAGTTAGGGTCAGGTAGGGGTCAGAGGTCAGAGTCAGGTGACGGTGGGCTCAAGAGCTCAGGCCCCGCCATAGTCAGGGACGGGGTGAGGGATCGGGTAGGGTCCTCACTTCATGCCCAGCGCGTCTTGGCCCACGGGTTCCCGCCGGCCCTTGTGTCCCACGGCCACATCCTTGTGCAGTGCAAAGCCCTCGGGGAACCAGAGGGTGCTGTGCTCACGCTTGCGGCGGGCCACCATGACGCCGAGAACCAGGAGGACCAACAGGAAGATGCCGCTGGCCGCCAGCAGCGGTAACAGCGGCACGCTTGGTTCCGGCAGCTCCACTGGCTCCCCTGCGGGCAGGAAGCAGGGGGTCTTTACCAGGGGTCCAGGCCCACCCTCATCTCCCTACCTCGGGCCGGGCCTCACCCCGCGCCGCCCGCAGTGGGTAGGGGAAGTCGAGGCGCTCCACCGCCGACAACGCTCCCAAATAGTCCGCCGCGCTCTGAGCATCAGGGAAACAGTGGTCGTTCTCCGGTGACTGCAGGCACAGACGGTTGTCAATCTCCAGCATCACTACAGAGCTGCAGAGACACAGTGGAGGGACAGGAGGCTCAGCAGGCACTGCCAGAAGCCCCGCCCCAGGCCCAGCCCACCTCCCCACACCTCGCTCAGAAGAGCATCTCTACTCACCAGGTCACCACTAACTCCCATCCGGCATCCAATCCTGCCACATCCCCTCAAACTATCGTTTTTTTAAATCCACTTATGATATATTTGGTGATATTAAGGATATTTATTTTTTAGCTGTGATCACGGTATTACAGTGCTTTTAAGAAGAGAGCTTATGTGTTTAGAGAAGCATGCTGAAATGTCTACATATGAAGTGATGCACTATCTAGGAATTATTTTGACATAGCATGGGAACTAGGACAATCGAAGGGACTATATATGAAACAGGAATGGCCATATGGGGGGCTTCCCTCATAATCCAATGGCTAAGACTCCCAGCGCCAAGCACAGGAGGCCTGGGTTCAGTTCCTGGTCAGGGCACTAGATCCCACATGCCACAACTAAAGACCCCGCAGAGAAGATCAAAGATCCCGTGTGCCACTAAGACCCAGTGAAGCCAAAGATATAAATATATATATAAAGAATGGCCATATGCGTTCATTGTCAATGCTTGGTCCTAGGTACCTAGATGTGCATAACCCTAATCTGTTTTTGCATATGCTTAAAGTTCTTTGTCAATTCCCAAGCCAGTCTTGCTGTGGTCACCAGTGTCCTCTAAGTCATGAATCCAATGGCCACTGTTTTCCCATCAACATCTCCTTTCTCAGGCTGGTGTATCCATCTCCTGCCTGCTGTGAGCACTGGCTTCTAACAGTTGACAGCTGTTCCTTCCCCCAGAGAACTGGCCTCAGCAAAGTGGGGAGCCCTTCACTTGGGAGGTGACACCACTTAGGGAAGCCCTAGGCCAGGGATTGACTGATGTGTACAAAAGCTGGCCCTTCTGTCTCAAGGCGGGACCAACTTTATCCTCCAGAGCTCTCCAAGGGATCAGGCTGTGGCCCGATCCTGGCTGAGGCTCCCTCCTGCCTCAGTTCCTGCCCCTGTCCCATCCTGCCTCTCTCATCCCCTATCTACCCAGAGCACCCTTTCAATACATTGCATATATCTGAATCTCAGGCTCTGCTTCCAGGAACGCAACCCTCCAAACATTTTCCTTCTTCAGGATACCCAGTACCCCAAGCCCTGGGTCTCCTACTGTCTCTGCTCCTTCCGCTTCTCTTTTCTGAGCTAATTTCTTTCAACCAATCTTTAGGACTCAGTGTCCCCATGTCATCCTTCTGTTCCCCACAACTCTCCCTACTTCTTCAAGTCCCTCCATGGCTACCATGATTGCCAAGTGCTTCGGTCTCACTCTTCAGACTCTAGCTGCCTCCTGAGGGTCTCCCCGAGACCCCCAGTTCCCTCCAGACTCTACAAGTCACAAAGTGACCCTTAATTTTGAGCTGGTGTCTTAATCTTTTTTAAAAGAGATTTTAAAATAATTTTACTTGTTTATTTTTGGCTGTGCTGAGTCTTCACTGCTCCACGGACTTGTCTCTAGTTGTGGAGAGCAGGGGCTACACTCTAGTTGCAGCGTGCGGGCTTCTCACCACGCTGACGTCTCTTGTTGCAGAGCTTTGGCTCTAGGGAACATGGGCTCAGCAGCTGTGGTGCACGAGCTTAGTCCCTCCACCGCTGGTGGGAGCTTCCCAAAACAGGGATCAAACCGATGTCTCTTTGCACTGGCAGGTAGATTCTTTACCACTAAGCTGCCAGGGAAGCGTTGTTTCTTCATCTTGATGAGAACACTTCCAGCAACTCAGTCACCCAGCCAAGGACTGGCACATCACCCATCCACCCACCTCCTTCATCCCAGTCAGAGGTCCTGCTCCTTATCTCTGACTTCCAGCCCTCCTCTCTGTGTCAGGGTCCTACCCTATTCAGAAGCCACATCTCCCTCTGGCTCCTCCACCAGGTCACCAGCTAGAGAGTTTTATATTTTCCATTTATGTTAATTTTTGAGAGTTTGATACTGAAACTCCAACTAAAAATCATAATTTACCTACTTAAAAATGATCAGAATATACACATTCATGCTAAGTGGCTTCATTCATGTCCAACTCATTGCGACCCCAATGAACTGTAGCCCGCCAGACTCCTCTGTCCATGGAATTCTCTAGGCAAGGATACCAGAGTGGGTTGACATGCCCTTCTATAGGGGATCTTCCTGACCCAGGGATTGAACCCATGTCTCTTACATCTCCTGCATTGGCAAGAGGGTTCTTTACCACTAGCACCACCTGGAAAGCCCATAATATATAATGGAAATACATGTAACTTTGTTTTTTATTTTACAACTCTCCTATATGCTTCCCTTGTGGCTCAGCTGGTAAAGAATCTGCCTGCAATGCAGGAGACCTGGGTTCAATCCCTGTGTTGGGAAGATCCCCTGGAAAAGGGGAAGGCTACCCACTCCAGTATTCTGTCCTGGAGAATTCCATGGACTCTATAGTCCATGGGGTCGCAAAGAGTCAGACACGACTGAGCGACTTTTATTTCACTATAAACTTTATAAGTTAAAAAATAAAAAATTAAAACAAAATGGGCAAGTTAGAGCCAGAGGTGGTATTGGAGCTCATAGCGCATAGGATCAGGGGGTTCAGTGAGGGCCTGGGGTGCAGACAGGGGTCAGGAGGGGGCTCTTCTTCTGCTCCCCAAAGGACCATTGCCCATGTCTGAAGGCATTTCCGGTTGTCACATCTGGGGGGGGGGAGATCTGTTGCCTGCATCCAGTGGGGAAAGGCCAGGGAAGATGCCAGACATCCTACAGTGCACAAGACAGACGGCCCCTCACAGTAAAGAATGACCTGGCCTCAGATGTCAATGGTGCTGAGGCTGAGATGTGTGTATTATATGTATTACATAACTCTGTATGTACCACCAAGAAGGCCCTCCCACTCGCTGGGCATTTCCTAAGCAGTGAAATCAGTGAAAACATAACTGGACTAAAGACCTAATCCAGTGCCTGAAACCTATTAGGTGCTTTATCAGATATTTCCGGAATAAAGCCAAGTTCAGCCACAGAGTTTTAGAGTTTGAAGGGAACTTAAAAAATAGCTAGAATAGTGTTTCCCAGATGTTAAGGGAAGTAAAACGCACAAGGGGCTTCCCTGGTAGCTCAGCTGGTAAAGAATCTGCCTGCAATGCGGGAGACCTGGGTTCCAGCCCTGGGTTGGGAAGATCCCCAGGAGGAGGGCATGTCAACCTACTCCAGTATTCTTGCCTGGAAAATCCCCATGGACAAGAGGAGCCAGGCAGGCTACAGTCCATGGGATCGCAAAGAGTCAGACATGACTGAGAGACTAAGCACAGCACAGCAAACGCACAAGGCCTTGTGAATGGTGCCCCTTCCCTAGCATCTGCATGTGCCCACCACGGCTCCCCTGGGGCTGGAGTCACTCACCCAATCACCTCAGGGGCCAGCTCCCGCCGGTTCCGGGATTCAGCGCCAGGCCCCGGCCGGTGGTAAGGGAAGACCATGGCCTGGCCATTCTCGTCCAGACGGAAGCGTAGCGAGGTGCGCAGGATGCCGCTGAGCCGCTGCAGGAAGTCGGCGCTGGAGCGCAGCAGCTCCTCCGGCGGCAGCAGCACTGTGAGCACCAGGACGCCTCGGGCCAGCAGGGCCGGCACCTCACCCGCACAGTCCAGGCCATCCCAGCCACACTCCTCCGTGTTGCAGCCCTGGTCGCAGCGGCCATCAGCGAAGTGGTCTGCGCAGTACTTCTCATACACTGGGCTGGGGGAGGAGGAGGGCTGGGTCAAGGGAGCCTCTCCCCCAACTCCCACCCCCCACCCCACATGCCCCCACCTTGCCCCACGCTGCCCGAATACACCGCAAAGAACCCAAGATTCTTCAGGGAGCAGAGAACTGGAACGTATCCACATGCCTGTGGAATGTATCAGGCTTTCTGCAAAACCAGCCAGTTGCTTTACAATTATTAATAAGTCAGTAACTATTGACAACTGCATCCTAGGTGCTGAGCGCAGTTATAGGAGCTAAGGATATGAGTGAAGTGAAAAACCTTAGTCACTCAGTCGTGTCTAACTCTTTGAGATCCCATGGATGGTGGTCTGCCAGGCTCCTCTGTCCATGGAATCCTCCAGGCAGGAATACGGAAGTGAGTAGCTTTCCCTTTTCCAGGGAATCTTTCCCACCCAGGGATCAAATCCAGATCTCCTGCATTGCAGGCAGATTCTTTACCAACTGAGCTACTGGGGAAGTCCACTAAGGATATGGCCCCAACACAAAACCTTACCCACTTGAAGCTGTCATTACAATGGGCAGAGACATATATTAAAAATGATGAATGAGCAGAACATACAGTATTTTGATTACACAACAATAAAGACTAAATGTAAACATACACACACACGAATTAAATGCTAAGGGAAGAAATTAAGCAGAGGAAGTGCTGTGGGTGGCCAGGAAGGTGTTCACGGAGAGACTTGTGCTTGAGCAAAGACTTGAAGGAGATGAGGGAGGAGCCATGTGACTTCCTGAAGGACAGCATCCCGGCAGAGCGAACAGCCAGTGCAAACGCCCTGAGATGGGACCAAGCCTGGGGAATCTAAAGACTGGAAAAAAGGCCAGGATGGCTGGAGCAGAATGAGACGGGGGATACAGAGGGACAGAGGGTCAGACAGGGCAGAGAATGTGGATGAATACATAGAATGTATGAGACAGATAGACAGGCCTCATGAACAGACTGAGAAGGTCAGAAAAGGGGCAGGGAAAGACCAGCAGGGTCATGGATAGATGGGCATATAGAGGGGCAAAAACACGCATGGGTGGACATAAGGACAGAAGGGGCACATGAATGAACAGGTGGGGCACAAAGGTGTGCAGATGGACAGATAGGGCACATAGAGAGACAGACTGGCATAGAGACAGATAAATGGACAGGTGAGGTCCGAGGATGGACAAGCAGGGGTGCAGACAGACAGCTAGGTGCATAGAGGGACAAAACGAATTCATGGATGGACAGAAAGACCAACAAACAGGGTATAAAGAGGGACGGATGGAGTGCAGAGGCAGACAGAAAAACAGAAAGGGCTAATGGATGGACAAACTGCCACGCTGATAGGCAGGGAACGAAGATGTACAGACAGAGCACAAGAATGGGAAGACAGGCAGACAGGCATAAATGGCACGTGGATGGCTAGGTGAGGGGCACAGACAGACAAACTGCACGCAGATGGACAAAGTACACCAAGAAACAGGGCAAACGAAGGGACAGCCCAACAGACAGAGGACGGACTGACAGATCAAGGCAAATGGATGGACAACAGAGAAGCAGGGCCCATGGGTGGTCAGATGTGGCACATGGACAGACAAGACCCAGACTGAGGACAGACTCACTTGCAGGTGCGCTCGCGGCCGCCGGCGCGGCAGTCGAAGTTGTCGTAGAGGCAGGCGGGCGAACTGCAGGCAGGGTCGCAGCGGCTGTTGTTGAACAGGAGCCAGCACTGCAGCGCCGCGCACTGCCGCCAGGGGTCGCTCACGCTCAGCGAGCAGTCGCCGCCGTCCCAGCCGCAGCCGGGGCTGTTGCACTCTCGGTCGCAGTTCTTGTCACCGCTCTTGGCCTCGCAGGCGGCTCTCGGGCACGCCGGCTCCTCTGGGACCTCGGGCATCGCCACGGATACCTCGGGCATCGTCGCGGGCACCTCACAGCGGGGCCCGGCCCAGCCTGACGCGCAAGCGCAGCGGAAGAAGGGCGCGAGCGGCTCCGGGCGGCAGGAGCCCCCGTGGAGGCAGGGAGAGGTCACACAGCTGGCATTGGCGGCCCCGGGGGTCAGCCCCCGGGAGCCCCGGCAGGCGGGACCCGACAGCCCCGGGGGGCAGGCGCAGCGCGGTCCACGGACCGTCTGCTGGCACGGGACACCCACGGGGCACTGCAGCTCCCGGCAGGAGCGTGCCACCCGCTCGCAACGCGGGCCCCAGAACGGCTGTGGGTTGGTTGCGGGGAGGGGAGAAAGAGCGCAGGGGCAGGGGATATAGAGGGGGAGAGAGAAGGGAAGGAGAAAATAGGGAAGGTGAGAGAAATGGAAAGGTGGAGAAGCGCATTGAGGGTTGAAGGGGGAGAGGAAAGGAAATATGGAGGATCAGAACTTGGGAAAGGTTGTGCCTCTGATCTCCCGAGGTCTGGCCCAACCTCTCCCGGCTCCCACTGCCAGCCCCACCTTACAGGTAAGCCCAAGCTTTCCCAAGAGGCCGCAACTCCAAATTCCGGAGAGACACACACACACAACCTCCAGGTAATTTCAACATTTCCCAGAAATCCTCTTCCACTTCTTGTCCCCTAAAAGCCTCACCCTCCCATGAGGCCACGCCCCCTACCCCCCATCCCTACCTGCTTCCAGAGACCCTGTTACCACCGGCCACCCCCACCTACCACCTACCGGGATGCAGTGGCAAGAGAAGGTCAGCACACCCCCAGGGCCCGGGCTAGGACGGCACTGGCCTCCATGCTGGCAAGGCTGAGACTCACAGGGAGACAAGACAGTCTGACAGCGGGGACCTGGGCAAGCAGAAGGGAGTGGATCAGCTGCCTGTGGGGAACACAGGCAGGATCCCAGGCCAGCCCCCTCTTCCCATGCTCACCTGTGAAGCCAGGGTGACACAGGCAGCGGAAGCCCCCACCTGGGTCCTGCAGGCAGTCCCGGGTATGTGCCACATGGCAGGCACCTGGGCGACACTCATTGATGTCCCCCTCACAGCGCAGGCCAGTGTATCCTGGGGGGCAGGTGCAGCGGAAACCACCCACCAGATCCACGCAGGTACCATTGTGCAGGCACCGGGGCCCCAGGTCCAGGGCTGGGCCTGGGCCACAGTCATCCTCATTAATCTCGCAGAGCACGCCTAGGGGGATGGGGGATGGGGAACATCAGGAGGGCTCAGAAACCCAGCCTCCCCACCTGTCCCCAAACCCTGGTCCTGGCCTACCCAGTGTCCCTGGAGGACAAGAGCAGAGATAGTGGGCCACGAGGTCAATGCAGATGCCCCCATGCTGGCAGGGCTGGGAGGCACACTCGTCTACATCATCCTCACAGCTGTCACCAGTGTAGCCAGCTGGACACTGCAGTGGGGGCGAGACAGGGACCTCCTCAGCCCAGAGGGACACAGATGCTCCCCATGAAGATACAGAGAATCCCAGGGCAAAGGGACACACACAGTCATCCCATGCACAGAGATATGCTCAGTGAGCAAAAACACACCCAGTACATGGAAACACCCAGACACAGAGGGCTACAGATACACTCAGTGCAAAGAAACACACATACATACAAATGTACAGGCACATACATACAAATGTACACAGGAGAAATACCCAGATACACCCAAGACACACACAGCCAGAGATGCACACTCAGGCACTGGCACATGTGTGCCATTCATACCCATAGAGACACTATGCACAGAGACACACATGTCCAAGAAATAACGAAAGACAGAGGTAGAGCCAGAGACACCCTGAGATCTACCCAGAGTGACACCCACAAAGATACACCCAGAGTCACAAAAGCAAAAACCCAGACATGCCTAGAGAGGGACACCGCACCAGGCTCTAGACACACAGAAATGTGTAGCCAGACACACTCAGGGTGACCAGCCCTCCATCTCCTTCCCTGCGTGCTCCTTACCTCACACACATAACCGCCCGTGTAGCCTCGGCAGGTGCCCCCATGCTGGCAGGGCTGAGCCAAGCAGGGGTCCATCTCCTGCTCACAGTGGCTGCCGGTGTGGCCCTCTGGGCACACACAGTAGTGGGAGCTGTCCTTGTCCACACACTGCCCACCCGCCTGACACAGCTGCTCTGTGGGCACCCCTGAGCAGAGGAGAGCGGCATCAGGCAGACTCCCTCCTCCCTGCCCCCATCATACACAGCACACCCAGCATCCCCACTAGCCTCAGTCACCAAGGGGTCACACACATTCCACTGGGTTACCACACATCCCCTGACACTGACACACACACACATGCACTTTCAAAGCTCACATCAGCTAGGTCACACACAGCATTGCAGACATCCCCGCTGTTTCACAGTGATAGACACACATACCACCTTGTCCTGGCCAGCTGTCAGACAGTCACATATCCACACACTCGCACACACCCCACGACGTCCATAAGCTCTGGTGCACTCTCATTCAGCTCACACTAGGAGGAAGTATGTGCACACACGCCCAATCACGCGCTCCCCCTCACCGATTTGGGCTGCGGCCTCTCTGCAGGGCAGGCTCCGGATGTCACATAGGCGGCCGCTCCACCCAGGGGGGCAAAGGCAGTAGAAAGAGGCCCCCGTTCGGGCACAGCGACCCCCATTCTGACAGGGCGAGCGGCTGCACCAGTCCACCAGCGTCTGTCGAGGAAGGGCAGGGTGTTCACACTCGGGGACCCCTAGAAACCCTGCCCAGCTTCTCCTCTGAGCAGGCTCCAGAACGCCTCTCCAGATTTCTCCCTCAGGATCCCTGCCAGGCCCCTCACCACAATCCCTCTGCCAACTCCTCCCCAGGATCCAGGCTGCCTTCTCAACCAACCAGGGTACCCAAAAGGCCCCTCCCCCAGAACATCCCTCTAGACTCCTCCCCAAGGCTCCAGTGACCCCGCCCACCTGGCACTGAGCGCCGGTGAAGCCGTCTGGGCAGGCGCAGTGGAAGCCAGGGTGGGCGGCAGTGCAGACGCCCCCGTGCATGCAGGGCCGCGAGAGGCAAGGGTCCGCTTCATGTTGGCAGTGTGTGCCAGTGTAGCCCGGGCGGCACAGGCAGGTGAATGAGTTCACACCATCCACGCAGGTCCCTCCATTAAAGCAGGAGCTGGAGGGAAAGGAGGGGCGCGTCTGGCCCCACCCTTCAGAGGCCCTGCCCCCCCTCCTGGGCCCCTCCTAGCGGAAGTGACAAGACCCCTACCCCAAGGAGAAGCTGAGGTCCCCCAAAGGCCCTGCCCTGTCATGTCCCTTAACCCCAGTATACCAGATGCTTCAGGGCTATGTGGAAGCCACGTGGAGGCCCCCGTCCCCGTGGCCTGGCCTTGCTCCCACAGGGACCAGGGTACCTAAGGTGACCTCCCAACAGATGTCCTACCCCTTCCCGGACACGTTCCCATCGGGCATCAGAGTCCTGAAGTGGGTGTCTAGCAGAGGACTCCTTGTCCCCGGCTCCTCGGGTCCCACGCCCCATCCGATGCCAGGGTCCTTGACTCCCAGGAGAGGCCCCACCCACCTGGGACTGCAGTCGGGGAGGTCCTGCTCGCAGTGGAAGCCGCCATAACCCGGTGGGCAGGTGCAGGTGAAGGAGGCCACGTGGTCTGTGCAGGTGCCTGAGCCGCAGGGGCTGCTCAGACACTCGTCCACGTCTCGGGCACAGCGAGGACCAGCAAAGCCAGGGAGGCAGGAGCAGGAAAAGGAGCCCACCCCATCCTGACATGAGCCACCATTCAGGCAGGGGTCTACGGTCAGAAGGGAGGAGGTCTGGTCACGCACCTCACCCCCTGACCTGGCCATGCCTTGCATAGAGGGAAATGGGGAGAAAGCCAAGCTTCATTGGGAGGGGCACACTTAGCCAGGGGAACCAAACCCTGTTCTCTCTGTGGCCTCATTCCCTCCCTTATCTGATGGAAACCTCATCTATGTGTAAGGGAGGAAAGGTTTGAGAAGTTCCCAAAAGGTCCCTTTGAGCTCCCAAGTGCTAGTTGCCTGCGTGCGTGCTATGTCGCTTCAGACATATCCAAATCTGTTTGACTCTATGGACTATAGCCCACCAGGCTCCTCTGTCCATGGGATTCTCTGGGCAAGAATACTTGAGTGGGTTGTCATGCCCTCCTTCAGAGGATCACCCCCACCCAGGGATCAAACCCTCATCTCTTATGTCTCCTGCATGGGCAGGTGGGTTCTTTACCACTAGCACCACCTGGGAAACCCCAAGTACTAGTTGTATCTGCTTAATTCCTGAGCTCAGCACAGGAGGTCTCCTCCAGGCCTGGGCTAGCCAGTAGGGTGGCCACTGACCACATGTGGCTCTTGAGCACTTGACATGTGGTTGGTCCAATTTGAGATGTACTGTCAGCATAAAACAGACACCAGAGAGCAGATCGTGAAGATTCCATATGAAAAAAGAAAAAAATAATGTAAAATACCTCAATCATTTTATATTGATTACATGCTGAAATGATAATATTTTTATGTATTAGGTTAAATAAAATATATTATTAAATTTAATATCACCTGTTATCATTTTGTTTGCTTTTTAATACAGCTATTAGAAAATAATTAATTCAAGGACTTCCCTGGTGGTCCAGAGGTTGAGACTACCTGCTCCCAGTGCAGGGGGCCTAGGTTTGATCCCTGGTAAGGGAACAAGATCCCCCATGCTGCAACTAAGATGCAGTGCAATGAAATAAATTTTTTAAAAATTAATTCAAAAATAAACAAAAAAAGATTTTTTAAAAAATCAACTAAAAAATTTTAATTCATATGTGACTTGCATTATTTGCCTATTGAACAGTGCTCCTGGTGATTCACTAAGGGGCCTATTATCTCATAGTTTACATACAATTTTAACTTGCTTGCTGCCAGAGGCAGTTTACAGCCTTCAGAGTCAAACAGACCTGTGCTCCTAACCTAGCTCATCTCTCTACTCACTGCATTACCTTGGGCAAGTCACTTAACCTCTGTGGGGCCTCAGTTTTCATGAACAAATGCGGAAAGTAAGACAACTGTGAAGATGAAATGAAAGCACAGTGCTAGGCATACTGTAGCAACTTGATAAACATGTTCCCTAGGTCAAAATCCTCCCCCCAAGAGCTCCCTTGAACTCACTGGGGTCACAGTCATCGATGTCCTGATCACAGGAAGGGCCACTGTAGCCCTCGTGGCAGGTACAGCTGAAACTCCCTGCCAGGTTGGTGCAGGTACCATGGGGACCACAGGGTGAGGGGCTGGCACACTCATCCACATCCTGCTGACATCGTGAGCCTGGGGGTGGGGAGGGAAATAACATCCAGGATTAGCAGATGCAGGGTAGGGTCCGGGAGTACCTGGTGCTCAGGAGGACTCTTAAGACTGAGATGGATGAAGGCAAGAACAATTTGCCTCTGGGCGTTTTGCACATACTGTTCCAGAACACCCCTCTCCTTATTTCAGTGGATGAAGAATGTGATTCTGTGATTGAGGTCTGCTCCTCCAGGCTCTCCCCAAACTCTCAGCCTGAATTCTAGATTCTTAAGCCCTTATCAAACCAAAACCAGTCACTCATAAAGGAAATCAACCCTGAATATTCACTGCAAGGACTGAAGCTGAAGCCGAACCTCCAACACTTTGGCCACCTGATGCTAAGAGCCAACTCACTGGAAAAGACCCTGATGCTGGGAAGGATTGAGGGCAGACGGAGAAGGGGACAACAGAGGGTGAGATGGGAAGTTGTATGGCATCACTGACTCAGTCGACGGGAATTTGAGCAAACTCCGGGAGATGGTGAAGGACAGGGAAGCCTGGCATGCTGCCCTCCATGGGGTCAAAAGAGTCAGACATGACTTAGCAACTAAACAATGAACAACACAGCCCATATCTCTTCCTCTTCTCCTGAACTGACTACACAGGCTGCAAGTGTCTGTGTCTAGCTCTGTTCCTTCCCAGAGGAAGCTCCCTTAAAAGGCAGAACCAGGGGACTTCCCTGCTGGTGTAGTGGCTAAGACTCTGTGCTTCCAATGCCGGAGGCCTGGGTTCAATCCCTGATCAGGAAACTAGATCCCACATGCTGCAACTAAGACCCAGTACAGCCAAATAAATAATAAATAATTTACTAAAAAAAAAAAATTTTTTAAGGCAGAGCCGGTGGTGGGGGGACTCCTTCTCTGGGTCCCCAGCATCACCCAGTATAGAGCAAGTTGCAGAGGAGGTGAGGAAGAGAAGAAGCAACTGGTGTACCTTGCCAACCAGGGGTGCAGGAGCAGACAGCCATCTGGCCAGGAGCAGACTCACAGTAGCCCCCATGCTCACAGGGATTCGGGGTGCAGGGGGACAGCAGCTCACACTGATGGCCTGTAGTGGGCAGGCAGAGTGAGATAGTCTTGAGAGATTCCTTGTTCCCATCTCCCCGCAAGGTCCCCACCTTGATACCCACCTCCCAAGCTCCTGTGTAAGAGTGGGAAAGGAAAAGAAAAAAAAGGGTAAACACAGAGAAGGAAGAGAGAATGAAGCAGAAAGGAAATAAGAAGGAAGAAGGAAGGAAGAGGCCCTGGGGAGGGAAGGTGGAGACACGCACCCTGGACACCAGGGGGACAGGTGCAGCGGAAGCCCATTCCATCACTGGTGCAGGTGCCGCCTGCCCGGCAGGGATGGGATTCACAGGCATCTCGAGTGAGGCTCTGACTGCACTGAGGGCCACTCCAGCCAGGCTCACACACACAGCGGAACCTGGTGAGGGAGGCAGTCAGGGCTGGCAGGAGGGTAGGGAAGCTGTGGGGGTCAGGGATCTGGGGAGAGACCTCACCCTCCAGGCGCATCGTGGCAGACGCCATGACTGCAGGGTTCCTGGGCACAAGGATGGCTTGGGGGAAGGCAGAGTGGGGGCAGGGAGCCAGGTGGGCAGAGGCATCGGAAGCCATTTTCACCATCCACGCAGGAGGCTCCCTCGCCGCAGGGGTTGGACGCACATTCGTTGATCTCCACGTTGCAGAGGGGCCCTGGGGAGCAGGCAGGCAACCTCATCCCGGGACAAGGATAGTGGAGCCAACCAGGGAAGGGCAACTTTGCCCCATTTAGCACAGTCACACCCTTGAGCAAGGAGCATCTCATTTGCTTCATAACACATCAGCTCTTGTGCATATTAGGACAGCCACCTCCGCAACCCAGAGATACCTCGCCCCAGATCACCCTTGCCCCCAAACTTATATGAAGTCACTTTAATTTCCGCCAAGGATTGCCTTGGCCCCACTCAGAAACACCTCAATCTCTGAGTCTGAATACCTTCATGGACATACCAGAATAATCTTGAGCCAACATGGGGATACATGCCAATGAGAGAAAGCAAAAATCTCAGGGCAAAGCATGGACAATCCCTAAGGACAAGCACGTGCAAAGAGAGGGGCAAAACCCGGCCAGGAAAGATAGATGATTTCACCCTCATGCTATAAAGACCCCGTTTCCATGGCAGCCACTTGCCCACCTGTGAATCCAGGCTGGCAGACACAGTCATAGCGGTTGATGCCGTCCCGGCAGACTCCAAAGGTGCAGGGGTTGCTGGCACAATCATCAGTGTTCACCTCGCAGTTCACACCTGCAGAAGGGGAACATGACTGGGATTGCCACCACCGTGACCTGCCAGAAACACCATTCCTGAACCCTCTGTGTCCCATCAGATGTACTATTCCTGTCCCAGCCCAGCTCCTGGCCCTACCTGTGGTGCCAGGAGGGCAGCGGCAGAGGTATTTGTCCACCAGGTCTAGGCATTTGCCCCCATGTCGGCAGGGCTGGCTTCGGCATTCATCCACCTGGCTCTCACAGCGCATGCCTGTATAGCCCGGGGCACAGGCACACGAGAAACTGGCGATGCCGTCCACACAGCGCCCGTGGTGGCAAGGGTCAGGCGAGCAGTCATCCACATTGCGCTCACACACTGTGCCCTCGAAGCCTGCGGGGGACAGAGGGTCAGGCTCCACCCAATGGCCAAGGTCCTGCCCACAGCCATGGCCTCTGCCCAATCTTAACTCAGTTCTCCCTCAGGCCTGGCCCATTGAGCCAATAGGAGGCGGGCTCATTTCAGGCTCCGCCCCTGGCTGGCCTCCAGAGGCCATCCAGCGGCCACCTCCGAGACTTGTCCCTGGCCGGGACCCTACAAGTTAAATCACAACCCTAGCGAGACCGTGCTTCCAATCCTTACACCGTCAGCCCTGATTTGCCTCTCCCTCCACTGGAGATGCGGACACATGGGAGGTTCCTGGGCTTCCCAGGTGGTTCAGTGGGTAAAGAATCCGCCTGCAATGCAGGAGAGATGAGTTCGATCCCTGGGTGGGGAAGGTCCCCTGGAGGAGAGCATGACAACCCATTCCAGTATTCTTGCCTGTAGAATCCCATGGACAGAGAAGCCTTGTGGGCTACAGTCCATTGGCTTGCAAAGAGTGGACACAACTGAAGTGACAGAGCAGGACAGTACGGGAGGTTCCTGGGGGTGGAGGGGGTCAGACGGGGTCCCTCCAATCCAGTGCGCATCTATCCTGCCAGATCCTTTGGGCCCACCGCATAGCCTTACCTCTGCTTATGTCCAGGATTGGCTCCTCCTCCTGGCTCTTTCATTGGTCCTGCTCCGGGCCTGCCTTGTGGCAGCTCTGCCCGCAACGTTCCCCCAAGCGTATTATTGGCCCTTTTCCCCCACTAGCCCTGCCTCCAGATTCCTGCAGTCGTGTCACTGGCCCACCCTCACCCTCTGCGCAGCGGCACTCGTAGCCATCTGGCTGGTCCACGCACTTGGCTCCATTCCGGCAGGGTGTGCTGGCGCACTCATCCACATCCAGCTGGCACATGGCGCCACTGAAGCCTGGAGCGGGGAGTGTGAGATAAACAGAGACCCAAGTAGGGTCAGAGCAGTCACCCCTCACCCGTGCTGCCTGGTTTGGGTGGAAAGCCCATTTACTTTTAAAATTAACTTCAGTGTTTTTCATAAGGTGGTATCTGCTATATAGGAAGCCACTAACACGATGTTATAAGCTCCCATCCTGGAGTCTTTGCCCCAAAAGGTCTTTCTCAGGCTCCCTAGCCCAGAGTCCTCACCCGAGGGGCACGTGCAGCTAAAGCCATTGACTCTGTCCTTGCAGACCCCACCGTTAACACACGGGCTGCTCTGACACTCATCCATGTCCACCTCACAATAGGTGCCTGTGAAACCTGGAGGGATAGAGGGAGGGGGATTACGGCAATGAGGGTTTAGCTTCTGGTCTGAAGGGAGAGCAAGGGGGGACATACCCCGCTTCCCTTGAGCCTTGGCCTTGCCCCTCAACTCATCCCTACATTCAGTTTTCAGACTCAGGCTGGATCTGCATTCAGTGTGGCCCCAGCTGGTTCAAGGCTTAAGAGACTCCATGTGGGCTTGTCCTTCTTCCTTCTTCAAACTATGCCTCTTCCCCAGCTCCCAGCCGAGGGCCCACCATAGCCTTGTGCCCAACCTCAATCCCACCCCAGCATCAGTGCATCTCTGTCCACAGTCTCCACTTTGACCTCCACTCCAGACCCTGCTCCTGCCCTCATGTCATTACCATCCCACAGTGCCGTCCTGAGGCCCAGACTCCACTCCCAGCCCATCTGAGGTTCTACTGACTCCACCCAACCATGCCCCCAGACTCTGCTCTGGCTCCGCCTCCACCTCATCCCAGGCTTTAGTCTCTCACCCTTCCAGTTCTATCTGCTCTGGGCCCCTCTGCCTGAAGGCTTTTCTCGCCCTGCCTCCCAGCCTCAGGCCCCGCCCCAGCCACGCCCACCACACACCTGCCATGCAGATGCAGGTAAACTGGCCTATGCGGTCCAGACACGTGGCCTGGTTGCGGCAGGGTCCGGAGAGGCATTCATTTACGTCGGTCTCACAGCGCGGACCGGTGTAGCCACGGCCGCACTGGCACAGGAATGAGCCCTGTGTGTTCACACACCGGCCCAGGTGCTCACAAGGATTGGCACCTGCAAGGTGGAGTAACAGTCAGTGTGGGTGTGGGTGGCCGAGGAGCAGCCTCTCCCCTCCTTCCCTACCCTCAGACTGCGCCCCCTCACCAATGGAACACTCGTCCACGTCCTGGTCGCAAGCTCCACCTGTGAAACCCGGTGGACAGGTGCAGATGGCCCGGCCATTCACTGGGTTAGTGTCACAGATAGCATCCTCGTGACAGGGGTTGCTGACACAAGCATCGTCCAGATGACACAAAAGTCCTGGGAAAGAGTAAGTAGAAGTCAAGGGAAGACCATCCCCCAGCTCTGCCCAAAGGTCCCACATCCCTGAACATTGTAGTGTTTTGGGTTTTTTTGTTTATTTTTATTAACCAGCAGTGTATTTAGTGGGCTTCCCAAGTGGCGCTAGTGGTAAAGAATCTGCCTGCCAATGCAGGAGACATAAGAGATGCAGGTTCAATCCCTAGGTTGGGAAGATCCCCTGGAGGAGGGCATGGCAACCCACTCCAGTATTCTCTCCTGGAGAATCTCATGGACAGAGGAGCCTGGCAGGGCTGCAGTTCATAAGCAACTTAGCATGCACACCCATATTTAGTAGCTATTCTCCCCCAATCATTTATTTAAAATTTAAGCATACAGAAAAGTTTATTCATATACCCACCACCTAGATTCAACTATTGTAACTTTATTTTTTCTGAACCATTTGAAAATAAGTTGGAAATATCCACATATTGTTTTTAAAATCTGTTGACTCTTTTCATGATTCTAAGAGGGTCCTAGCATTAAGTCTTTGCCCCTGCAGTACCCTCTGCCTGACATACGCTGCCCTCTGCTCCAAGTCCCCCTCCCAAACATCTCTGATCTTTGCCACTCCCAAAAGTCCCCTCTCCTTATGAGTCACAGTTTAGCTCTCCATTCCTGTGACTTCTTCTCTGGATTGTCTGCCCTCCCAGGCCTCTCCCAGGCTTATCCTTCACCCCAAACCCAGCTTCTAGCATAAGCATTAAGCATATGCTTAATTAATTAAGAACAATATGCTTAATTATGCTTCTAGCATAGCGTAAGTCTGATTCAAGTCAGACTCCATCCTTGGCCCCACTCAACAGCCATCAACAACTCCCTGCTGCCTTCAGGGAAAAAAGTCACTCACCAGTTTTGCCCATGGGGCAGGCACAGTAAAAAGAGGCCACACGGTCGTGGCAAGTGGCCCCGTGGAAGCACACAGCCGTGGCACAGTCATCAATATTCTGACTGCAGCTCTCGCCCGTCCAGCCATTGACACACACACAACTGTGGCCACCCAGTGTGTTGAAGCAGGTGCCCCCGTTGTGGCAAGCGTTGGGCTGCAGCTGGCACTCGTCCACGTCCTCCGTACAGAACTGGCCTATGGCACACAGACGCATGAGTCCGGTTACCTGGCGCATGCCCATCCAAGGGCTTCCCTCAGGTCCCACTGCTCACCTGTCCACTCAGGAGAGCACTGGCAGTTGTAGGTGTTGACACCGTCCACGCACGTCCCCCCATTTAGACACCGGTGCCCTGGACAGTCATCCACATTCACTTCACAGTTCTGGCCCTCAAACCCTAGCGTGGAGCACAAGGATGGTCACTACCAGGCAGGCTTGCTGTGCCCCCACCTCTGCTGCCTCCCCCTGGGTACAGCTCCCTCACCAGGAAGGCAGGCACAGTCATAGGTGAGGTCGCCACTCTGTCTGCAGGTGCCCCCATTACGGCACGGGGAGGGAGCACAGGGCACCGCGGGGCTCTCACACAGTGGCCCAGTGTAGCCACCTGGGCACTGGCAGCGGAAAGAGCCAGGCGTGTTGAGGCAGGTGCCACCATGGCGGCAGGGCCCGCCCATCCGGCACTCATCTACATCACTCCGGCAGCTGCGGCCCTGGTAGCCGGGTGGGCAGGAGCACAGGTAGCGGCCATCGGAGCCCACTGAGCAGCGGGCACCATGGGCACAGGGGCTGCTGAGGCAGGGGTCTGGCAGGGAGCAGTCGGGGCCTGCCGGGAACCAGAAATGGTGAGCCCAGGCCGACCACACCCTTGCCTGCCTTCAGCTCCCTTCCAGACCCTCCTTTACCTCGGAAGCCCCGGGGACAGCGGCAGGTAAACCGGGCAGTCCCTGCCACCACCGAGCTCTGGCAGACACCACGGCCAGCACAGGGGCCAGAATGGCAGGGGTCTTCCAGCTGACACCGTTCACCCACCCAGCCTGGTGGGCACCTGCAGACAGAGACGACTCAGTGGGGAAAGTCAGGGCAGAACAGCCCAGAACATAAGAGATACACACCAGACAGACCAAAAACACACAGGTAAACAAACACACACACATCCATGCAACAGTTTCCCTGAGCATACCTACTATCTTCTTAGCAATGGGAATACAGCGTGCATGCTAAGTCACTTCAATCATGTCCAACTCTTTGCAACCCCATGGACTGGCTGGCTCCTCCATCTATGGGATTTTCCAGGCAAGAATACTGGAGCGGGTCGCCATACCCTCCTCCAGGGGATCTTCCCAACCCAGAAATTGAACCCGCACATCTCTTAAGTCTCCTGTATTGGCAAGTGGGTTCTTCACCATTAGCGCCACCTGAGAAGCCCAGCAGCAAACACAATTAAAGTGGTCCCTACCCTCTTGATGTTCATAGCCAGGTCTGCCAAAGAGAAGATATACAAATAATGAATGAATAAGCAACATGCCGGGAGTGGAGGGAAGAGTAGTTCAGGCCATGGGGACCATGAAGGATGCGGTTGGATAGAGTGGTGGCCCCAGAAAAATTATGTCCATGACCAAGAACCTGTGACTGTGACCTTATTTGGAAAAAGAAATGTAATTAATGATGTAATTAAATGATGGATGTCTAGATGAGACCATCCTGATTACCCAAGTTGGCTCTAAACTGAGTGACAACTGTCCTTACAAGGAAAAGGTGAAGACTCCTGGCCTCCAAAACTGCGAGAATACATTTCTGTTGTTTTAAACCACCCAGTTTGTGGTCATTTGTTCCACAGCCACAAGAAGCTAAAACACAGGATAAGAACAGAGGGATGGGGGTGGGGAAAAGGCAACTATGTTTTCCCAGACAAAGTGAGGGAAAAAAAGAAGACTGTGTGGGAAAAGAAAATGAGGGAGGGGGCCATGAGCCTGTGTGGGGAAGAGTAGAGGAAATGGAAAATGCAAAAGGTCTCAGGCTCCAGACGACAACCACCCAGGCGCACAAAGACGGGCAGAACCCCCAAATGTACCAGATGAGAGGGACACACGAACACGATGCACTGGGCTGGCAAATACTCAAAGACACCAACCCACAGCCTCATTCACCAATACGGACTAACTCTCACATGCCAGGCAGGAGGACCTCCACAAAGCCTCAGTTCCTTTCCTGGGGGCACAGAGACCCCTTCCTTCCTTCCGTTGCGGGGAGGTGGCCACCAATGCTTGGGCCCCCTGTTGGGGGAAGGTCCTTCAGCCTCCAGCCCCCTCCAAACCCACTAAGGCCACCCTGAGAGTGAAGGTACAGAAGGGCGCTGGTCCAGAGTGGGGTCAGAGGGAGGGACTTGGACCGGCCCCCGACGCTACCCGTCCTTCGCCTGTGTTCCTCCCTCTGGCCGGTCCCGGTCGCTTGGGGCTAAACTTAAGTAGCTGACTCAGTCCTTAGCGTCACCCACAAGATTCCCCCCACCCCAGCCCCCAGCGAAACAAGTCGGGGCACGGGCGGGTGCAGAGGGAGAACCCAGTTCCCAAACCCCCTCCCCAAAGATCCGCAAGGCAAGGACCGCCGCCAAGACTGCGCGCCGGGAGGGGGCGTGCTGCGCTGGGTGTAGAGCACGGCGGGTTGTTCCTCCCGCGACCACGCGCGCGCGCGCACGGCAGGCAGGGCGTGGCCGCGCGGCCCGCTCCCGGCGCCCCCGGCGGGTTCCCACGCTCTGTGCCCCGCGCCCCTGCCGACCGGTCGGGCTGGTTCTCCGCTGCCCGCGCCCCGCCCAGTCGCCTGGGCTTCACCGGAGACCGATGGGGGCGGGAGAGTGGGGGTGGCGGGGAGCACGGACTTGGTTTGGGGGACTGGCTGGGGAAGAGGTGATGACTAGGAGATAGAGACTAGAGATTGAGAGACTTTGAGAGTTGGAGGATCCATGGAGCGGTGACAGACTGCGGGGTCCACGAAAGGGCTTTGAAGGAAACTGGGGATGAGCGGGGGCGTGGGGAGAGGTTCCCAAGGCCCAGCTCTGGAGACTAAGCCCGGCGCTCCGCTCCGGGCGATCCGGGCTCCGGGAGGCCGCGCGGGCCGGTGATTCACCTGTCGGGGGGGCGGGGCAGCCGGGGGCGCATTCACCTGTCGGCAGCTTTCCAGGCGCGGGGTCCCAGAGCGCAGGCGCCCGGTCCCGCGACTCCGCCTCTCAGGTGAGTAGCGCCAGGTGAGGTCACACTTTCCCCCTATTCCCACCATCCCAACCCGAGGAACCCGCTCTACCAGGCTGAGACACCCCCCCACCCCCATCCAGATGAGTCAAAGTGCCTGTGTAACTTCAAAGGGTCTCTGAAGTCACCCCAGACCCACCCAGCTTGGGCTGGACACACAAGTTGCTGAATAAATGGATGCATTTAATGAATCGACCAATGGCTACTGGGTGACCTGCTATTATTAATGATGATATTATAAAAGGAACCAAGCATTTTCCCATAACCTCAGCGGTTTCTCCTTATGGCACCTATTTTCCACATCTCTACCAGTAACATTAATAAAAATACCATTTATTGAGCACTTACTGTATGCCCGACACTATGCTGATTTCACTCTTAATCTTTACAATCAACTCCATAAAGGAGAGAACTGTTATTGCCCCATTTTCCGGATGCAAAAATGAGGCTCAGAGAGCTCAAAGCACTTGCTCAAGGTTATCCCAGAGCCCAGAATTCAAATTGATCTCTGTCTGCCTCTGCTCAGCAATTCCCCAGGCCCTGCCCTGCTTTCCCAACCCTCTGCCTTTCCTTGCACTTTCCAACAACTGCATTTGGGGGGACTTTGGTCACAAATCAGGCAGAAGGACCATTATTTTATAGATCAATGAGGTTCAGAGAGGGGAAGTGACTCACTCAAGGTCACACAGAAAGTAAGTGGCAGAGCAGGGCTCCTGTGGCCCCACCACTAAATCTTGAGCTGTGGGAAGGTACAGATGCTATACCCACTACTGCCAATCTACTGTTACTAGTCCCTGAAAGTCTGTTGATTGAATAACTATCTGTCCATCAGGGGATTTACACAAGACCGCAGGCAGCAGAGAATTCTGTGTAGTTAGCATTAGTGGGCCCATTTTCCAGACCAGGACACTGAGGCTTAAAAAGTCAGACCATCAGCAACATGATGTGGGATTTGAACCCCAGCCAGGCAGACTCCAGAGCCTCTACTCTTAGCTCTGCTCCACTCAAAGGGGAAACAAGAGGTTGCCCAAGCTACACACTTGAAGGAAGTGGTGGAAGCATCTATGGTGAACACAGAGGCAGGGGGAGAAGACAGACCGCCTCCCCACACAGGGCCCACTGATGGCTCAGAGCCAGGCACTCACAGGCAGGCAGCCTCCCGGGAGGGCAGCTGGGTGCAGCGACCTCCGTTCACACACGGGCTTCCATCCAGGCAAGGGGGGGCTGGGTGGGGGTGAAGGAAGGTGGGGGTATCAGGCCGGCGCCCAGGAACCCCAGCCTAGATTGAGACTCCGTCCTTTGCTCCCTCAGGCAACAGCTGCACCAGGCTGGGGGCGTCTCTACGAGTGCAGGGAGCCCCCCCATTCACAGTTCCCACGGCCCCCCGCCCCGGCCCCAGCTGTTGGGGCTGCAGCTGTCACTGCCAACTCGGGCCCTGGGAACCACAAGGCAGGGGCAGGCAGGAGGAGGGGCCGACTTGTGCCAGATGTGGGGGCTCAGAAGCTGCCACAAGGGGGGACAGGAAGTGGGGGTGCTGCAAGGGTTGAAGGGAGGTCTGGGACTGTGTACCCAGATCCCAGGGTTGTGGAGGGGGCAGGAGTGGGGAGTCCTGGGGCCCCAGGTCTTCCTTCTGTTGATGCTGGGCATCTACTCCAACAGGGCAGGCCTGCATGCTAGTTCTGGGGAGAGATGCCAGGGCATGAACGAACGCCGTGCGCAGCCAGCAACTGGGTGTTACAGGGACGGAGTCTGTGTTAAGGGAGGGGCAGCTGGCACAGCTGACCTGTCCAGCATCCTCACCCTTAAGGACTGTGTCTCTCTGCAGTGTGGCACAGTCTAACTGTCCTGTCGGATGGGTCAGGGGTGTGGCGGGGTGTGAGTTAGTGGGCCCTTGTGTGAGCCAGCAGGTGTGGGGCCGCTTGTGCATGTGTGCTTGTGTGTGCAAGTAGGGGAGAAAGAAAGGGAGAGGAAGAAGATGAGAAAAACAGACAGACATAAAAGAAGGAAACTAGAAGCAGACAGACACAGAGAGGAGATCAAGAAGGACAGAGACAGAGTTTAAAAAAAGAGAGAGAGAGAATGAGATAAACTGGACATGTGAATG
The DNA here is from genome assembly GCF_029378745.1 of Bos indicus. Classification (NCBI taxonomy): domain Eukaryota; kingdom Metazoa; phylum Chordata; class Mammalia; order Artiodactyla; family Bovidae; genus Bos; species Bos indicus. The sequence continues at coordinate 7,924,801 of NC_091766.1, read as the reverse complement.
CATTAAACATGGCTTCTGTCCCCTTCAAGGCACAAGCAGCCAGGACACTATTACCCAGACAGGAGCCCAGGCGTGTTTGTGAACTCATGCTGGGGGCCACATGACACGAGCCATGGGCCTTGCTGAGCAGTGGGCCCTGTGGGCCATGTGTGTGTCTGCATGGTCTGCATGGATGTAGAGATGTTTGTAGGCTGAAACTTGTTGTGTGTCCATGTATGTGAACTATGTATCTGGGTATATAGCTGTGTGCTGTGTGTGACTTGTGTGTGCATGGGTATGTCTGGGTATGGGTTGGATGTGCCCCTATACCTGCATGTGTCAGCTGGGTGTAGGCATATCCTTGCATCTGTCTATATGCATCTGAGTGTGTGCAGACAGTGAGTGTGAGGCCTTGGGCTGGTGGTGCAGGGTATGTATGAACATGTGTGATTGTATGAGCACGTGTGAGCTGTGAATGTCTGTGTCTTGTGTGAGCTGGGTGTGCACGTGTGCGGGTGTACCCTATGTGTGTGTGTGCACGCACATACACATCTGCATCTCCACATGTGTGATCCAAGATTGTGTGTCCTCTGAGTGTGTGACAGGCCATGTGTGCCTGCCGGCTGGCCTCTGGGGGCAGCTGCTCCTGCCCACTCCTGCCCCATCTGCCCGGCCAGGGCTGGGCTGGGCTGGGCTGGGGAGGCCTGTTTCCTCCCCACCCCTCCCTGGGCTGAGCCCCACAGCGGCGTCCAGAGACCCAGGGCCAGGGCCACTGGGCTCGCGTCCCTCCCCTGCTGGCCAGGCCTCCCTTGGCTGGGGGTGCGCCCCAGCAGCCCCGGTCCGGCCCCGCTGCCGTCCCCGCTTTGTCTGGCAAAGAAAGCGCGAGGCTGCCGGGGGGGAGGGGGTGTCTAGACGGCGCGGCCATTGTCCCAGGCGGGGGAGGGGAAGAGTGGGGAGGGGGAGGGGAGGGGGGCTCCCCGGGCCCGCTGGGGAGGGGGTCGGGCTGCTGGGAGGGGGCGCTGGAGCGGGAGAGGAGCACGTGGGCTCGCGCCCCAAGCCCTCCCCTCCCTTCCCCAGGCGGGGAGAGGGTCCCGGGACGCCGTCCGGTCCAAGCAGCCGGGGGAGGGAGCGGGGCCGCGGGCGGGGGAAGGGGCGCTGGCGCCTCTATGGCTCCAGCTCTGGCTCCGGTTCCGGGTCTTGCCGCGCTCCGGCCTGGGAAGTTTTCTCCGAGTTCAGAGCTCCCAGAACTTCGCGCCCCCTCCGGCCCCCAGCCCTGCCAGACCTGCCCCGGGTGTGTGCATGGGGAGGGGGAGCTTTTATGCGAGGGGTCCCCGACCTGGGGATACTTGGATTCCAATCGTGACCTTCCCAGGGCTCTAGACAGGCATGGTTGGTGAGAGAGCCCCAGATTCTTGGTTACCCCCCTACTCGCCCGCTAATCTTGATCCGCTCACCTCCAGCTCCCAGTCCCGGGCTCCAGGGTCCCTTTATTCCCAGCCCACATCTCTCCCGGGCCACAGTTCCCCCGGTCTCTGGGGTCCTGCCTCGCCCCCACTCTCAATTCGGAGTCCCTGCCCCCGGCTCCTGCGCTCCCTGCCCCTGCGCTCTGGTCCCTGATTCCCAGGGACCGCCCCACCCCCCCGCCACCCCTCATCAAGTCCCAGACTCGGGGAGGCCTTGCACTCCATTCTTCCCCTTCCCCCACCCACTCACCCCATCCCGCCCTCAGGGTCCCGGCCCCTCACCTGCAGCCCCCGGCCCCGCTAGCAGCAGCAATAAGGGCAGCGTCCGCACGGACGGCAGGGGTGGCGGCGGCGACATCGGGCGACGGCGGCGGGGGCGGCGGCCCCGGGGCCCCGGCCCCATGGCGGCCGGCCGCGACCCTCCCTCCTCCCACCTCTCTCCTCCCTTCTCCCTCCTTCCTTGGGCTCCGGGCGCGTCCGGGGCCAGCCTCCGCGCAGCCAACTTCGCTGAAGTGAGACGGCCGGGCCGCCCCGCCCCCAACCCTGGGCGGCTCGCCCCGCCCCAGGGCCGGCCCAGAACTCCCCCGCCCCCGGCCCGGCCTCCTGGGGTCCCTGCCCACCCTCCACCCACACAGCCTGGGACCCGAAGACCCTCTCGGAAACTCAGGCCAGCGGGCCCAACCCAAGGTGTCAGACACACCCAACTTCCTGAACATCTCCCTGCTCCCCAAAACACATCCAGAGCCCGAAATACACACGGAGCCGGGCACAAACAGACACTCCCCTCCACTCCCCCCCCTCCGCCCCGACACCCCGAAACTGAAACCAGGCACGTCCTGCAAGGCTCCTGAATACACAGCCAGGATGCACAAATGCAGAGGCGTGCACAGAGCTTCCTCGGGGACTTAAAATCTGAAATATTCACAACTCTAAACTCAGGCCCTCTCAGACCAAGAGCCTTGGGCGATTTTTGCAGCCTCGGACCTCGGACAAAGTCTAGGCGTCTCAAGTGTGCTACCAAATACCCACACCCCTTCTTACTCTCAGCGCTTCCTGAAAGTAACCCCTTCCTCCTCAATATCCAAAGGTCCACCCCACCCCATAGCCTACACAGCTTTGCTGCTCAGCCAGTCTTGCTCAGTTTCATCCAACTGCCTTTTCCAAAATCAGTCATGCTGAAAAACAACCACCCTGCAGTGAGCTCTGTCCCTGTGGCAAGAACGGGTACTCCGGAAAGGCCCCAAGACCAGCCTAGAGAAGCCCCCACTCTGGGGAAGAAAAAACCAGACTCCAGCACTGAGGACTTAGGGTTGGGCCAGAGGGAGGGACACAGCAGAGAAGCTGGTGAGGGCTCTGCTTGGGGGAAGGGGTCACTTATTCATTCATTCATTTATTCAACATAAAGCTCAAGCTCTATGTCTGGCGTTGTTTCAGCGGCTGGGAGTACACCTCCCCTGCCCTCTCCAGGACAGAGCTTCCCTGAGAAGGGTTCAGTGGGGGCTCAGCCCAGAACTGAAAGAAAGACATTTCAGGAGAGGGACAGGTTCGCAAACAGAGGAGGGGGCTGAGTCAAGTAGGGAAGGAGGGGAGAGTGGGCAGGTCAGGGGTCACCCTGGCCCTGAGGAGAAGGAGAAAGAGACCAGGCCGACCTGTAGGTGTTTAGCATGGTGATGAGGCTGTAGTGAGGAGGAATGGGTTGGGGGTGAGGTGCTGAAACTCAGGAATCTGAGGTTCACCCATGAGGCAGCTGAGCACTGGGGCTAAGCACGGGGGCACCAGGGTGAGAGACAGTCACCTGGGCACCCCAGAGATCTTTGAGCAATTTTAAATTTTCATTTAGAAATAATTTAAAATGCAATTTCCATAGGCCTTTTATCCAGCTTCACCAACTCGGCCCACACTTTGCCAAATTTACTTTATAATTATTGTTGTTTAGTCACTAAGTCATGTCTGACTCTTTGCAACCCCCTGGACTGCAGCATGACAGGCTCCCCTGTCCTTCACTATCTCCTGGAGTTTGCTCAAACTAATGTCCGTTGAGTCAGTGATGCCATCCAACCATCTCATCCGCTGTCACTCCTTTCTCTTTTTGCAAACTTCAGTCTTTCCCAGCATCAGGATCTTTTCCAAAGTATTGAAAAAGAGTTGGCTCTTCGCATCAGGTGGCCAAAGTATTGGAGCTTCAGCATCCCAGCATCCCCTTCCAATGAATATTCAGGGTTGATTTCCTTTAGGATTAACTGGTTTGATCTCCTTGCTGTCCAAGGGATTCTCAAGAATCTTCTCTAGCACCCCAATTTGAAGGTATCAGTTCTTCAGTGCTCAGCCTTCTTTATGGTCCAAGTCTCACATCTGTACATGACTACTGGAAAAACCATAGTTTTGAAGAAATTATATGTAATTTTTAATTATATGTAATATATTATATAATATATGTATTTGAGAGCAGAGCTTCCCAGATGGGTGGTAAAGAACCCACCTACTAAGTGCAGGAGACATAAGAGATGCAGTTTCAATCCCTGGGTCACGAAGATCCCCTGGACAAGGGCATAGCAACCCACTCCAGTCTTCATGCCTGGAGAATCCCATGGACAGAGGAGCCTGGTGGGCTACAGTTCATGGGGTCACAAAGAGTCGGACACAACTGAAGCGAGTTAGCACGCACACGTATTTGAAAGCAAGATGTGGCTATGATGTTCCTTTGCCCCCCAAATCATCACTGAATGTTTCCTAAGATCGAGGGCATTCTCTTATACAAACACACAAGTTACGGACAGTTTTTGGTTTCTCCAGTTATATCCTCTGTAGCATGTTTCTTTGCTGGTCCAGGATCTAATCTCTGACCATGTGTTGCATTTAATTGTTATGTTTCTTCATGTCCTTTAATCTGTATCAGTTCCTTAGCCTTTCTTTGTCTGTCATGATGTTGATATTTTTGGATAGGCAAGGTCATCTGTTTCACAGAACATCCCTTAGTGAACTGGGCTGCAGTTTCCTCGTGACCAGGTTCAGGCTCTGTATCTTTGGCAAGAACTGCCAAAGAAGTGATGCTGGTACTCTTCCGTGGGTTGTATCAGGAGGCACCTGATATGAGTCCTCAACACTGGTCTTGTTAGATTTTGATCGCTTGAATGAAGCTGGTCCAGTTTCTCTACTGTAAATGTACCATTCTCTTCCCATCCCCTCTTGTAATGAGTAAATATCAATATCATGTGGGGAGATATATTGAGCTGTGTGACTATCCCGATGCCTGTCAAACTATCACCACTATTTGGAGCATTTATTGGTGATTGCCTCTGATGATTTTTTTTAATTGAGATAAAATTCCCTTACATAAAATTACTTACCATTTTAAAGTGTACAGTTCAGTGGCATTTAGTGCAACCACCAGCTCTACCTAGTCTCATCACATTTTCATCAACCCTAAAGAAAATGTTGTCCCCGTCAGCAGTCACTCTTCATCTGTCCCTGGCAGCCATTAATGTGTTTCTGTCTCCATGGATGTACCTTGTTCTGAATGTTTCACATCTATGGAATCATACAGCATGTGGTCTTTTATGTCTGACTTTTTCCACTGGGTATAATATTTTAGAGGTTCATCCATTTTGTAGCATGTGTCAGTTCTTCATTCCTTTTTATGGCTGAGTAACATCCCATTGAAGAAGGCAATGGCACCCCACTCCAGTATTCTTGCCTGGAAAATCCTATGGATGGAGGAGCCTGGTGGGCTGCAGTCCATGGAGTCGCTAAGAGTCGGACACGACTGAGCGACTTCACTTTCACTTTTTACTTTCATGCATTGGAGGGGGGAATGGCAACCCACTCCAGCGTTCTTGCCTGGAGAATCCCAGGGACAGAGGAGCCTAATGGGCTGCGGTCTATGGGGTTGCACAGAGTCGGACACGACTTAAGTGACTTAGCAGCAACATTCCATTGGAGATATAAAAAATGCAGCTTCCATCCCTGGGTTGGGAAGATCCCCTGGAGAAGGGAATGGCAACCCACTCCAGAATTCTTGCCTGGAGAGTCCCAGGGACAGAGGAGCCTCTTGGGCTACGGTCCAAAGGGTTGCAAAGAGTCGGACACGACTGAAGCGACTTAGCACGCAGGCACGACATTCCATTGATTGGCTACACCACATTTTACTGATCCATTCCTCTGTTTATCTGGGATGATTTTCATAATTATTTATTTTTGGCTGCACCGAGTTTTCATTGCTGCGTGAAGGCTCTCTCTTGTTGGAGCAAGCAGGGGCTTCTCTTCGTTGCCGTGCGTGGGCTTCTCCTGTTGGTGGCTTCTCTTGTTGCAGAGCATGGGCTCTAGGTGGGTGAGCTTCAGTAATTGCAGCACATGGGCTCAGTAGTTGCAGCTCTTGGGCTTAGTTGCTCCATGGCATGTGGAATTTTCCCAGACCAGGGATCGAATGTGAGTCCCCTGCCTTGGCAGGTGGATTCCTATCCACTGTACCACTGTGGAAGTCCCCTTGGATGATATTAAAACACTGGAAGAGGAAGAGGTGGTAGAGGCAGAGAAGTACCATTAGAGAGAAAGAAGAATGAAAAGCCAAGGGTGAAAGTTGAACAATTGACCAGGGCCCAACACAGGAGATGATCTCCAGCCCTGCTGAGGGTGGCAGAGAGTCAAGCACCAGGGGACAGGAACTGAGGGTGTCCCAGCCTCTCAGCTTATGAGTGCAACCTCCATCTGGGAGGGGAGCTATTCACCCATCTTACGGGGTCAACCCTCATGGGGGTGGGTCTCTGCCCATCTTATGATGATTTGCTGGAGGCTTTCTAGAGGAAGAGCTGAGATTTGAACCCAGTAACTCCGGGCCACATGGAATGAGAGGGAGGGGTGGGGTGGGGTTGGGGTGGGGACTGGGAAGAGAAAAAGACAAAAGTTGCATAATCAGAAGGGGCACAGCTGACTCACTGTGAGTGTGCTGAGTCAACAGGCCCATGGGGATGAGGGAAGGCACAGCTTAAGTCCTTCTCATACCCATCACCCTGGGAGGAAATCCAAGCCCCTCAGCCCTGCTTTCAGAGCCTTCAGACACTCCCCAGCCCCTCCTGTTCCCTTCATCATCACACTGAGTCACCCAGTAGGCTCTGCACTCTCACAGCCTTTGCTCAGGTTCTTCTTTCTGCCTGGGACATCCAGCTAGTTAGAAGGACCCTTTTGCTTCCTCCCCAAGCATGAACTCATAGTAGATGTGTTCTTTTTAAAAATGCATTTCCTGGGGCTTCCCTGGTGGTCCAGTGGTTAAGAATCTGCCTTGCAATTCAGGGGACACAGTTTGATCTCTGGTCCCGGAAGATTCTACATGCCACAGGGCAACTGAGCCCATGTGCCGCAACTACCAAAGCCTGCTGGCTCTAGAGCCTGTGCAATGCAACAAGAGAAGCCACCACAAGAAGAAATCTGTGCATCATGATGAAGAGTAGTCCCCTCTCGCTGCAACCAGAGGAAGCCAGTGCACAGTGATGAAGACCCAGCACAGCCAAAAATAAAGATAAATAAATGTATTTCCTGGGAGTTCCCTGGTGGCCTAGGGCTAAGGATTCCAGGCTTTCACTTCTGCGGCCCTGGGTTCAGTCCCTGGTTAGGGAACTGAGATCCTACAAGCTGCACGGTGCAGCCAAAGTACATAAATAAATAAAAATTTTAAAATGCATTTCCTTCTAGCTATAGGGAATGCTGTACTATTTCCTGCACATGTCGTGGCTTTGCGCGTGCTGGTCCCTCCTTCTAGCATGCCTATTCACCTCCATTCCTGTACCCGGTAAATTCCTATTCTTTAAGATTTCAGCTCCAGGAAGTCCTCTCTGCTCCCCACCCCTGGCTTTCCTAGCATACTTTCACCCTACCACTTGGCTTGTCCTCAAGGGGCTGGGAGTGTCTGTATCCTGCCTTTATCCCCTCTTCTATAATGGGGGCTCACCAGTGGCCAGACATCACACAACATGAGGTGGGCACTGAGGGGGTAACGTGGGAGGGAACTGGCTGAAGGAGTTGGCATGCTCAGTCCAAAGGAGCCACCACTGGGGGCCCAGACGACTATCCTCAGTAACTTCTAGGTATCTGGGGGTCCTGAAAAGGGTCAAGTGGCCCAGGGGACAAAGGTAGAGACTTCAGTGCCTCCCCTGACCCCCCTGAGAAAGGATTTTCTGCTGCAATAGATGCCCTAATGGGTGCTGAGCTCCCCATCACAAGGAGCAACCAAGAACCTGGACACACATTTTGCTAGGCAGGAAGTCCAAAGTCTCCTACTCTGTTGACCCAATGATCCCTGGCCTGTGGCAGACAGAGACAGAGAGGAAGCAGTAATGATGAAAAAACAGGCTGAGTATAGCACAAGGGGAGTGAGGACAAAAAGAAGATACGTTTACAGAGCCCCTACTGTGCATCCTTCTCTTTTTCCCTTCCAATTATTTATTTACTTTCTTTTTGGCCGCCCTGGGTCTTCATTGCTGCATGCAGGCTTTCTCTAGTTGCGGTGCTCAGACTTCTCATTGTGGTGGCATCTCTCGCTGTGGAGCACGGGCTTTACAGCGTGCAGGCTTCAGTAGTTTCAGCACACAGGCTCAGTAATTGCGGCTCATGGACTCTAGAGCTCAGGCTCAGTCGTGGTGGTGCACAAGCTTAGCTGCCCCGCGGCACGTGGGATCTTTCCAGACCATGGATCGAACCAGCGTCCCCTGCGTTGCAAACAGGATTCTTAAGCACTGAGCCACCAGGGAAGCCCTGTCAGTCCCTTTCTGAAGCCCCCAAATTCTGAGGACACCAACTCAGCAAGGCAGAAAGTGAGGGTCCCCGCTCCGGTTTTCCTCTGCCCTCCAGTCACAGTGGCAGGAATAGCCCAAGGTGTCCAGATCCCTGGGGGTCAGGACAGTCAGAGCAATTATTCCCATGGCTTTGCAGCAGGCAGACACCCAGTTCCCAACATGGTGGGGGTAGGGGTGGGTTTGAGCCGTCTCCCTTGCCCCTGCTGGTTGCCTTGGCCAGGGACTGCATTTCTCCTCAATGAGCTCAGTCCCCAGGGATGCAGGACCTGGGGCCAGGCCAAGACACAGCTGCTGGGCCCCGGCCCGCTGACTGGGAACCTGAGAATGTGCCCTTCGCTTATCCTCTTGGGACCACAGTCCTGTCCTCTGCATATGAAAACTGGGGCTAGGCCCTTACACCCAGGCTGTGGGAGCCTAACAAGAACCAGCAGGAGTGAGGGCCGCTGGGTTATGGGGCCTGGGCAATGGGGGGAAGGGATGGACCCCAGGGGTTGTGGGCTGCAGACCCAGCCAGCGATCCTGACCACTGCCTCCCTGGAGCCCTCTCATGCTCAAACCCTTCATGGCTTCCCATTGCCCAGAACGACATCTTCCTCACCAGTTTCTCTTCCCTGTTTCCCAGTCCTAGCTTTTTTTCTGGCTGTGTGCTGGGGCCTTGGCTGCTGTGCAGGGTTTTCTCTAGTTGCAACGTGCTGGCTTCTCATTGCAGTGGCTTCTCTTGTTGCGGAGCACACGCTCTAGGGCACTCGGGCTTCAGTTGTTGTGGTCCGTGTGCTTAGCAGTCGTGGCTCCCGGGCTCCAGAGCACAGGCTCTGCAGTTGTGGTGCACAGGCTTAGTTGCCCAGTGGCACATGAGATCTTTTGGTACCAGGGATTGAACCCATCTCCGTTGTATTAGCTGGTGGATTCTTTACCATGGAGCCACCAGGGAAGCCCTCAGCCTTTCCAGTTTTCACAATGGCTGTACCCACTGCCTGGAACACCTTACTCCAACTTGGGAGACTCCTGTCACCTGACAGCTCACTCTGGCCCTCCAGCTCTCCTCACCTTCGTTCAGTCATTTGACAAACACACACTGAGCAACTACTTCATGCCTGACCCTATTACAGGTAGAGGTGATGAAGACCGAGCAGGTTCCTGCCCTGATAGGGGAGACAGATAAGAAACAAGGAGGTAAACAAATAAGAAGCCTAGAATGGGACATGAGAGGTGAAGAGATTTCAGTGTAGGTGATGGAGATGGGAGTTGCTAACAAGGGAACATTAGAACTAAGACATGGGACTTCTCTTGTGGTCCAGTGGCTAACACCCCAAGCTCCCGATGCAGGGGGCCTGGATTCCATCCCTGATCAGGGAACTATGAATAGATCCCACATGCCACAGCTAAGGAGTTTGCATGCCACAACTAAGAGTTCGAATGCCACGATGAAGATCGAAGATCCTATGTACCGCAACTAAGACCAGCCAAATAAATAAAAATATTTAGGGACTTCCCTGGAGGTCCAGTGGTAGAAACACTGTGCTTCCACTGCAGGGGGTGCGGATTCCATCCCTGGTCGGGCAAATAAGATCCCATGTGTTGCAGTGAGGCCAAAAAAATAAATGAATAAATATATTTATGTTATGTTCAGTTGCTCAGTCGTATCCAACTCTGCAACCCCATGGACTGCAGCATGCCAGGCTTCCCTGTCTTTCACCATCTCCTGGAGTTTGCTCAAACTCATTGAGTTGGTGATTCCATCCAACCATCTCATCCTCTGTCACCCCCTTCTCCTCCTGCCCTCAATCTTTCCCAGCATCAGGGTCTTTTCCAATGAGTCGGCTTTTCACATCACGTGGCCTAAGTACTGGAGCTTCAGCTCCAGCATTAGTCTTTCCAATGACTATTCAGGGTTGATTTCCTTTAGGATAGACTGGTTTGAGCTAAAAGAACTGTGATCTGAAAGGAGGAGCTTTTCAGACTGTAAGCTGTAAGCCAGAGAGGCAAACAGTCTGGTAGCATGTTCCAGGTGGAAGGAAAAGAAAGTGCAAAGGCCCAGAGGAGAGAGGGGTGGGTGGCTAAGAGGAACAGCAAGGAGGCCAGGGTACTGGGTGCAGAGTGAGCAAGGGGTAGGTGCTCAGGGAAACTGATGGGGGCCGAGTTCCAAGGGGCCAAAGATCTGGGTTTAAATGAAAAGCACAGTGGACACCACTGGAGGGGTTAGGCCGAGGGAAGCTGACCTGATCAAGGTTGGAAACGAAAAAAAAAAAGAAGAAGAAAAAAAAAAGGTTGGAAACAATAACACCACCATTTCCTTTTTTTTTTTTTAATTTTTTTATTTGGCTGTGCTGGGTCTTGGTTGCGTCAGGTGGCATCTTCATTTCTGCGTGTGGGATCTTCAGTTGCGTCATGATGGATCTAGTTCCCTGACCAGGGATTGAATCCAGGCCCCCTGCATTGGGAGCGTGGGGTCTTTAAGCACTGGATCACCAGGGAAGTTCCAACACTGCTATTTCTTCTCCCAGGGATCCTTCCTTGCAGTTTCCCATGGGCTCTGCTGGCTCCCATGGCCTCTCTCAGTTCCACTCTGACCCTTCCCTGTGATCCTACCTGGCTCCCACAGCATTCTGAGCTCTGTGGGCCTCTGGCTTGCTCACTGCTGAATCCCTGATGTCTAGTATAGAGCCTGACACACAGTAGGTGAAATAACGGTCAGCTGAATGAATGAATGAATATACCCAGCACGTGTCAGAGGAACAGCAGGACCCAGGTGCTGGGACTTGAACCTGCTCGAAACCAGTCCCTATCTGGACATGGACATGTCTGGCCTCAGTTAGACCAGGGCTCAGTCAGAGGGGGGCTGATAGGGCCTCCTGAAGGAGGAGTGGGTGGGAAGGCTTAAAGTGGAAGAAAGGGGAGTGAAAAGAAAGGAACTCACTTCCATCAAGCACCTACTGGCTCAACAGCTCTGGGCAGGGGAAGAAGGGAAGCCATACTCCCACCCTTGGTGGGGGATGGGCAGGCAGTGGTTTCCCTGCCTTAAGACCCTCCACTGGGTAGGACATCCCAATGGATGTCTTGGCCTCACAGGCTGTGTGGTCAGACCACTCCAACCTTCCTTGCCCAGGGTCTCACCCAGGACCCCATCTTTTCCAGCTCACCTCTGAACTAAGACACTCTGTGTGTGTGCGTGCGTGCATTTTTTAAGTTGCTTCAGTCATGTAAGACTTTGTGCGACCCTAGGGATCGTAGCCTGCCAGGCTCCTCTGTTCATGGGATTCTCCAGGCAAAGAATACTGGAGTGGGTTGCCATGCCCTCCTCCGGGAGATCTTCCCCACCCAGGGATCAAACCCGTGTCTATTATGCCTCCTACATTGACAAGCAGGTTCTTTATGACTAGCATCACCTGGGAAGCCCCAAACACTCTGACACCCTTTATTACTTCCTTGCTGCCCCAGCTCCTGAAACTTGTCTTCCTTCTCCCCTGCAGGTGTGGCACTTGTCCCCCACCCATGCACTTTTCCTCTTGCTTCAGAGAAGGGGAGCATTCCCCCCACCTTGGCTTTTCATTACCTCTTTCTTTGGCCATAGGCTGAGGTCTCTTCTGTGACAAAGTGAAGTGTTAGTTGCTCAGTCGTACCCGCCGAATCCTTGAGACCCTATGGACTGTAGCCCGCCAGGCTCTTTTCTCCATGGGATTCTCCAGGCAAGGATACTAGAGGGGGTTGCCACTTCCTACTCCAGGGGATCAAACTCGCATCTCCCGAGTCTCATCATCGAAGGCGGATTCTTTACCATCTGAGCCACCAGGGATTCTATGATAAAGTGAAACCTGCAGCAAACGCTCATTTCACATGCACACCCCTTCCCTGAGCTCATCTCTCTCCCCTGCATCTCTCCCCACTGCTTGCTCCATTCTTCCCCTTCTCCATTCTGCTCTACGCCCCAAGAGGCTGACCTCTACAGACTGTATCAATGGACATCCTTGTCCTCTGGCTTCCAAGTGGGTTTGGCCAATAGGAGGCACTGGCGGAGGATGAAGCGGTGGGGCAGGGGTTAGGGGGAGGGAGGAGGAGAAAACAGGATATTAATTCACTTGTATCTTTCCTGGTAGGGTCACCACTTCAGCTGACTGTATCACTGGACCAAAGGTCCTGTCCATACAATCCACAGGGTATTAAAGAGCAGAGAAATCATTTGGCCAACAAAGGTCTGTATAGTCAAAGCTATGGTTTTTCCAGTAGTCGTGTCTGGATGTGAGAGTTGGTCCATAAGGACGGCTAAGTGCTGAAGAATTGATGCTTTTGAACTGTGGTGTGGAGAAGACTCTTGAGAGTCGCTTGGACAGCAAGGAGATCAAACCAGTCAGTCCTAAAGGAAATCAATCCTGAATATTCATTGGAAGGACTGATGCTGAAGCTGAATCTCCAATACTTTGGCCACCTGATGTGAAAAGCTGACTCACTGGAAAAGACCCTGATGCTGGGAAAGACCCTGTCCCCTGGGAAACAAGGGGGCAACAGAGGGTGAGATGGTTAGATAGCATCACCAACTCAATGGACATGAATCTGAGCAAACACCAGGAGATAGTGAAGAACAGAGAGCCAGATGTGCTGCAGTCCATGGGGTCGCAAATAGTCAGACACAACTTAGCGACTGAACGACAAACAACACTGAAACAACAAACCTCTCTCTGGGCTCTGCTAACATCCTTCCTTCCCCCTTCCTAGGCAGGGGGATCCGGAAGTGGTCATGCCTCTTCAGGGGTGCTCACTGGGGTTTGCTGCACTAACCCCTGTTGGTTTCCTCAAACCCTGCCCACTGTATATGGTCCCTATAGCAAATCTGTCTCAAATTGCTCCATTTGAATGTCAGTTGTTCCCTCCAGGCTCCCGACTGGGGTCCCCACTCTTCCCTCCCATCTCCACTTAACTGCATTCAGAGCATCCAAGTCTACTGTCCTCAGCCTGAATTCTCAGGTTTTCTCCCTCACAATCTGCATGGCTCAATCCTCCAAATCTCTCAGTAGCTTTTGATACCATGGGCTGTGCATGCCTCTCTTCCTTGACCTCCTCCCCCACCATTTCTGGGGCATCACCCTTGCCTACTTCCTCTGCTGCCTAACCCTAACCCCTCCTCCTTTGCCTGTCTCTTAGATGCTGGGGGCTCCCAAGTCTTGTTTGTTCTCCACTCTGTTCTGGGGAGGCTTCATTCTCTCTCCCAGCTTCAGTGCCCTTTTGCCTCACCAAACATGGATGCTTGCTGGATTATCTTTGAGTGAGTTATGTCGCTCAGTCATGTCCAACTCTTTGCAACCCCGTGGACTGTAGCCCACCAGGCTCCTCCGCCCATGGGATTCTCCAGGCAAGAATACTGGAGTGGGTTGCCATTCCCTTCTCCAGGGGATCTTCCCGACCCAGGGATCGAACCCAGGTCTCCCACATTGCAGGCAGATGCTTTAACTTCTGAGCCACCAGGGAAGCCCATTATCTTTAAGGATAAGCCCAGGGATTATCTTTATCTTTAACCTATTAGATGCTTCCAGGTTCCTGCCTCAGGGGTCCCGCTCCCTCAGGTTGAATATGCCGCAAACGTGCTTCTGGTCTTCTCTGGGATTCTACTCCTCCTTCGAGTGCCTGGACTTCATCCTCTATTGCCTGGACCACACCCATTCTCCTTCCAGGCCTCCCCACCTTCAGTCTTCCCCCTCTGGTCCTGCCCCCTTACCAGCTCCCAAGTAATATTCCAGACATGCAGATCTGTCTGGGACCCTTCCCTGTGGCCCTGGTCGTACTGGAGATGTGGCTCCTGGCCTCGTGTTGGAATCATTTTGCATTCCCACGTCTTCCCATCCCAAACCTTCCTCCCAGTCCCACAGAAATGCTAAATGACTTGTGCACGGGAGGTTTCTGTGGACTGGAGCACATTCCAGCAGGATTCAGCTCTAAGGCCGCCTCCTCCAGGTAGGTGCCCATCCCATCCCCTCGCCCCTAGTCCCTCATTCCACTGGGGTCTGACCACATAGGGCTGGGAGAGTCTGCCCGGCTGTATCTCCCCTGTCCGTCCACTGGTGCAGGACCACGTATTACAGTTGGTAGCAAGGACATGTTGGAGAAGGCAATGGCACCCCACTCTAGTACTCTTGCCTGGCAAATCCCATGGACGGAGGAGCCTGGTGGGCTGCAGTCCATGAGGTCGCGAAGAGTCGGACACGACTGAGCGACTTCACTTTCACTTTCATGCATTGGAGAAGGAAATGGCAACACACTCCAGTGTTCTTGCCTGGAGAATCCCAGGGATGGGGGAGCCTGGTGGGCTGCCATCTATGGGGTCACACAGAGTCGGACACGACTTAAGTGACTTAGCAGCAGCAGCAGCAACGACATGTACACGAGTGGGTGAGCGAATGAATGAGTGAATGATAAGTGAGTAAACGATGGAAGGTGATCTGGAGACGGGAGTCCGGAGCAGGAAGAGGGTGACTCGGTGTCTGGGAGGGGCCTCAGTCAGAGTCCAAAACCTCAGGGTGTCGGCTCCTCCTCAGCTCTAAGAAAGACGCTCCCGGATTGGCTCAGGCTGAGAGAGGCGGGTTTTGGCCAAGCCTCTAGTTGCTATTGGCTCACTTGCCAGGACTCTGCCCAATCAACCCGATCGCCTCTCCCCTCTGCCCACCACACCGCCTTTCGCCCGCCAGCAGCCGCGGAGGCGTAAGACGGCGCCTTCTCGTTACCCTGACAACCGTCTGCGGACCCCCCTCCCCCGTCGCCCTGGCAACTGTTCCAGGCCTCCCGTCAGCCTTCTCCTGGGCCCCTCTGGTCACCCAGACAACCTCTACCCGTTCCGGTTAACCATCAGCCCTTTCCCCGTCACCCTAGCAACGGTCACCAGACCCACGGCCAACCCTGCCCACCCCCCGCCCCCGCGACACACCGTCTTCATCCTGCACACAGGCTTCCTCGACCTAAACCTTAACTAAGGTCCCGGGCTCCCTCTTCCTCTCGTTCATCTTCCTGGCCCCTCGATTGCGGCGAGGAAGAGTAGAGGGAGGAGGTGGAATGGGTGGGGTCTGGGGGTCCCGGCTCAGATGGGGCTAACAGACCATCTGGTTCTGAGGCTGTGCGCGGCTCTGGGCCTATCTCCTCGCTCTCACTCTTGCGTGAGAAGTTCAGCCGCCACAGGGAGCTTCTCAAAATGCAAACCATGTCCCTCTCCTGCTGAAAACCCTCCCTGGCTCCCCTTGAGAATCAGATCCGAACTCTTTGAAGCCCCTGGCGGTGTGGCTGTGGCCTCTTCCTCGAGCCTGCCCCCTCGCTCCACCCTAGCAGGCACTAATCTCCACACTGTTTGCTACTCCAGTAGCCCAAGCATACCCCAGCCTCTGACCTTCCTGTTACTGCTTCCCACTCCCTGAAACGAAAACCTTTCCTGGGACCGGTCACACACCCACGTTGCTCTTTCTGCCTCTTCTCTGTTAACTCCAGAAGGGGGCCTGTGTCCTTGAATACACTCTATCCTCAGGGCCTAGAACAGCTCCTGACACATATGATGAGTGAAAGGATTTTTATGCAGGGGACAAAGGAGGACAGAGCGGATAACCAGCAGGCAGGCTTTGGCTAGGCAGGCCCATCCCGGAGATAAAAGTGAAAAAGTAAAAAGTGTTAGTCGCTCAGTCATGTCCAAGTCTTTGTGACCCCATAGACTGTAACCCACTAGGCTCTCTGTCCAGGAGATTCTCCAGGTAAAAACACTGGAGTGGGTTGCCATGCCCTTCTCCAGGGGATCATCCCCAACCAGGGATCAAATCCAGGTCTCCTGCATTGCAGGCAGATTCTTTACCATCTGAGCCACCAGAGAAACCCCTGGAGATAAGAGAAAGGTATTAATATTTCTGAGACCCTCAGACTGATTCATCACACTGCTGCAAGTCCTGACAGTGTTCCCAGAGGCCAGGACAAGGCCTAGGGAGATAAAAGTTAATGCTGTGACCGGCTTGGGGCTGGATAGTTCACCTTTGATGTGTATGATCTTCACTTGGAGGCTGGAGCCAAGAGTCCCCAGGAAGAATCAGCAGAAACTCTGGTTAATTTGGAGCAGAAGAGTCCAGGAACTGGGGAGGCAGGCCAGACACCCCAGATGGTTATTTAGGGAGCTGGTCCCTTCCTGTGCTGAGTCCACAATCTTACTTATCCTAACAGAGCCAAGAGCTGTTTTCCCATAGATCTGAGACAGAGATCCCAGGGATCTTTCCCAGGCTGGGGCGGGAGAATTTGACCTCATAAGGCCAGGAGTCATGACCGGGAGGGAGATCATAGGAGTTTACCCAGGGCCTGGCTGGAGAGGAGGACCTCCACCTGCCTGTGTGAGTGAGGAACTAAATTTTTCATCTTTATTTAATTTTAATTAACTTGCATTAAAATGGAAGTAGCCAGACGTGGCTACAAGTACTGTATTGGACAGAGCAGCATTTAGCTGAGGACTCCAGACTGGCGGTGGAAGCCAGGGACAGAAAGGTCATAGTTCATGGTCAACGCAGCTCTGGGCTTTGACTTTGGCAAGATGGGTGGGGCCTCATGGAAAGGAGAAGTAGGACACTCGTATCTAGCTCCCCAGAGAGGCACACCTGGTTCCCAGGGGTCAAAGTGCTTGCTCACACGTGCATACATGCCTGCCTGTATGTGAGCATATGAGGGTGGTGTGCCTGAGGGTATCCACAGAAGCACTTGTGTGCAGTCTAGGAATTCCATCCGTGTGCATCAAGAGTCCATCCGTATATATACAACCTGGGACCATGCAAGCCAGTGTGAGAACTCCTGGGTGCATGCAAGCCAGTGAGCTAGGACCATCAGTCCAGCAGATCTTGCAAGAAGGCCCACATATACTGGTGCATTTCCACAGGGTTGGTCTGGGGGATCCAGTGCCCCATGCCTGGCAGGATGTGGGCTTCGAGCCGGCCTGGCACAAAACGGCTGCTGATGGCCTCTACCAGCCCTTGCTCAAAATAGGGGTCCTTCTCCCCCCATAGCAGCAGTGTGGGTGTGGCCAGCTCCTGGGGCTCCAGGGGGAAGGTCCTATGATCAAGACAGACAGACAGACAGGCAGAAGGATGGCTGCCCCACCCCCACCCCCATGCCCACAACTTTCCTGAGCCTGTCAGGCCCTGGGTCCTCACCTGAAGATGTTTCGATAGTAGTTGAGGGGCCCGGTGAGGCCACCAGGCTGTGAGAAGTCATAAAGGAAGGCTTCAAGTTCACTGGGGGTCAACTGTGGAATGCCCCTCTTGCGGTGGGTGAGGGTGGTCTTCAGGATCTGGGCATAACAACAGGACGCCGGCTTCAGTCCCAGCCCACGACCTTCCACCCAGCCCTGGGCCTTCACCCTACTGCACCTGGAAGTCAGACATGGATAGCAGCTTCTCGGGCAGCCAGGGAAGCTGGAATAGGAACACGTAGTTGGAACGGAAGAACTGGCCGATGTGGTGCAAAGAGTAGTCTAGGGTAGGGAGAGGGAGGCAGGTGTGAGGCCTGGGTTTCTGCGGGCCCCACACCTCTGCACTTGACACACACCCAGATCGTGCACACAGATATGCCAAGACTCAGGAATACCATGGCTGCCTGCCTGAGCCTGTGGGGACACTCAATGGTTCTCTTGGCCAGGGAATAAGCTTGTCTCTCTCCTAAGTGGCCACTGTACCCACAGAATGGGGGCACTTTCCTCCACAGTCCCCAGGAGCTCCCTGAGCCACTGGCGTGCTCCCCCTGCCATGTCTGAATGCGTTTCTCCTGCCTCATTCAGCTAACATTTATTGACCACCTACTGGCCCTGTTCTAGACTCTGGAGATATAGCAGTGAATGGAACAGACAAAACCCTCTTGCCCTCAGGAAGCTGGAGATGGAGACAGATAAGAAACAACAAAAAAAGAAAGAGAGATAATACAGCTCTGACTACAATTCTGGGATTTAAAATTAGGTGATGTGATGGACACTTGGTGGCCAGAGAAATGACATCTCAAATGTTATTGTAGTTGCTTCTGTTTCCCCAACTGGACCATGGGATAATAACATTTTCATAAGCCCAGGAGGCTTGTGTAGGTTACTCTATGCAGGCTCCTTGTCAAAGCAATTGTAGGGCCTTTCCTGGTGGTCCAGTGGTTAAGAATGCACCCTGCAATGCAGGGGGACACGGGTTCAATTCCTGGTCTGGGAAGATCTCACATGCTGTGGAATAACAAAGCCCGTGTACCACAGCTATTGAGCCTGTGCTCCAGAGCCTGGGAGCCACAACTCCCAGGTGCTACCAGGGCAGCACCTCTGCATGACGCCCACATGTGACAACTACTGAAGCCCACACACCTAGAACCCATGCTCTGCAACAAGAAAAGCCACCACAATGGGGAGCCTATGCACCACAACAAAGAGCAGTCCTTGCTCATGGCAACTAGAGAAAGCCCACGTGCAGAAACGATGACCCATCACAGCCAAAAATAAAATAAATAAATAGTAGATCTTGGGGGGAAAAAAAGCAATTGTAACCTGTAAGTGCTCACAAAAATGTGGATTACTCCTTGGTGTACTGTCATGGATTATAGATTGACAGCACCATGGGGGAAGGAAGCCAGGTTTACCGTTGTGCCCCCAGCCCCTGGAGTGGTGACTAGGATGGATGGACATAGAAGTGCTGACACAGACATACACACCCCTTCACACAAGCACACTCCAGCATCCAGGACTCCCCGACACACCTTGGTACACTGACATGGGGGCAGCACTGACCACTACCATTCGCTCCACCAGGGATGGGTAGTAGATGGAGAAATTCCAGGCTAGGAGTGCACCCCAGTCATGGGCCACGAGGATACACTTGGAATAACCTGGCAGGGAAGTCAGAGGAAACTGTGTAAGTGAGATGTCGGTAGAGGTGAAGCAGGGGTGAGGGGGGCCAGGGCTGGGACGGGGGCACCTCCCTACCCAGGCCCAGAATGACATCCTGGATATCTGCCATCAGTAGGTCTATGGTGTAACAATCCACATCCTTTGGCGCATCGGAGGGGCCGTATCCCCGCAGGTCCACAGCCACCACATGGAAGCGGCTCTGAAACTCCCGGAGCTGGTAGCGCCAGGAGAACCTGTTAGGCGGGCCAGGGAGGGAGGGTGAGTCAGGGTACCAGGGCAGCACCTCTGCATGATGCCCAGCAGGGACCCTGGGGTGACCCCCACTTTCCTGCCCAGGACTTCGCAGAAGGGAGGATGGGGAACCACAGCAGGTCAGCTGCGCCCTGGATTCTGGACAGCCTCAACATGGATATTTCTTCGTCCCATCCCTTCAGGGCCTTCTGTCTCCATCTATCTCCGTTTGGACTCCTGTCCTCCAGTCTAGGCCCGATATACTTTGCCTTAGGGGCTCCCAGTCTACCCAGCCCTTGTCTCCGTCTCCTCAGTGCTCTAGTGGTCCAAGCTCCACACCTCCCGCCCCACCCCACCCCTCCCGCCCGCCCGACCCCACCCCTTCCTCGCGCATCCGGTCCTGTGCGTCCCAGGACCCTGGGCCTCCGACATACCAGTTCTCAGGGAAGCCATGCAGAAACAGCATGAGGGGCCCTTTGCCGCGTCCAGCGGAGACATAGTGCAGGCGCAGGCCCGAGCTCTGGGGGAGGGCACAGTCTGAGACCTGGGAAACCCCTCTTCCCCGGGCTTGAACACCTCCCTTCTCCCAGGTCACATGCGTACTCAGACTTGGATTCAACCATTTGCCATTCCGCACCAATCCAACACGGGCCGGCCTTCCAGGATCCTTGAACCTCGAAAGCCCGGTGACGGCGCCCCCTTCCGCACCCCCGTCATGCTCACCCTGAGAATAAGGAAGCAGTGCTCTCCCAGCGTGGGGTCGCTCAAGCAGACCGGTGGGGTGTGCCGGGGGCGCCCCAAAAAACCGCGTCGCGGCCGGCACATCACGTGTGTGAGCGCGATGCAGCCATAGACAGCTGCAGCCACCAGCGCCGCCGAGAACACGAGGCTCCACATAAAGGCACGAAGCAGCTTCAGAGTGAGGCGCGAGGGCGCCAGTAGCGCCGTCACCACCAGCTCGGGCATGGCTCCGCGTCCCGGGACTACCGCGTTGCCGTCTGGGGTATGGGCGAGGGGTGCGGGCTGCAGCAGCGAGGCGGGATCTGGGCTGGCGAGCCCGCCGCCTTTGGTTTGGAGCCCCTCCGTGTCGTCGGGCTTTGCTGAACGCACCGAGAGAAGAGGCGGGCGGCTCAGACCGAAACTGCCATGGCTTACAACTCAACCAAGTGCTAGATAAACACCTGGGCGCGACAGTGGCAGGGAGCAAGGCTCGAGGTGCGGGGGAGGAGGCTGCGAGGACGAGACTCAGGTGGTTGGGGTGGAACCTTGGGGAGAAGGGATGCTAAAGACTCGGGCTGTGGGAGGGATCTAGAAAGGCTTAGGCGAGTCTTAAGGGGCGGGGGTCTAGTAGGACGACGGAGTTGGCTGGGTGATCGGGTGAGGGGGGCCCGATCTAGAGGGAGACTGGGGTCTGGCCTGAACAGAAGACAGCAGGCGCTGTGGGTGAAATGGGCGGGGTCTGGGGCAAAGGGGCGGGGCAATGCAGGGTAAGTGCAACCTACTAGCTGGAAATGTGGGCCCCAACTAGGCCTAAGAACCTTATATGGGCTAGGGGCGCGGCTTAGGAGGCCGGGAATGAGGATGGAGCCTAGAGAAGGCGGGCCCTAAGTTGGGCGGAGAAGCCCCGAGGCAGGGTCTGGATGGTTTCGGTGAGAGGGATGGACCAATGAGCTGGGAGTCGGCCTGGTTACGGGCCAATGAGGCGGGCCGGGATCGGAACCTAATATGGCGGGTCAGGCGGGCCCGGAAGCGGAAGAAGGGGGATAGGCAGTGCCATGGCGAAGGTTAGGAGGGAATCGCGGGCTGTCGCCGCGGCCCAAGGAGGCCTCGGGAGCTCCTGCCGCTACCCTCATCTCCCAGGAGCTCCCCTCCCTGGAGCGCGCGATCCTCCCCTCAGTCTGACTCCAAGGGACCTGGCAGTACCTACACTAAGCTCTGGTTCCAACGGTGGTCCAGCCGCCCAGACCCCGCGCCGGCTCCAGTTGGTCCAGCGGATCCGTTGGCCCTCCCTGCACGCCTGTGATTGGATAGCGGCGGTTATTGACGTGCAGGCTACAGGTCCAGCCCCGGAGCCAATCCGCAGTTGTTGAGACCGGGACTCAGCCAGTGAAGACCAGAGCTTAACTCCTAGAGGGCAGGCCCGGCCCGGGCCCTGGAGAACCGGACTGGTCGAATCACTGGGACTCTGGTCAAAAGAGGAAACAGAGCAGGGAGGGTTGGACGAGAAGCCCGGCAGGGTAGCTTCTTCCTCCTCCAGTTTTGCAATCTTCCTCCCAAGATCCTAAACATTTCAAAGTTACTCATTACTTAACCGTGATAATAATCCTATTAAGTGTAGATACTATCACCTTCCCATATTATAAACCAAGAGCCTGAAATTCGAGTATTAAGTCATTTGCCTGAAGCCTAACAGCTGACTCAACAGCAATCAAGGACTTGAGAAAAACAGCAGTCTTGGGCTCCACCTCTTCCTCCAACCAGAGGCAGCCTTTGGGATGACTTTCGATATTTATTAATAGCTATCTCTAAATGTGTTTATGTGGTTTTATCTTTTGATTACCAGTTTGGGGCATTGACTATCATTGTCACCACCACTGCAGGAGCTGTATCCATGTTTAGTTTTCCTACTGGTTTCCTCTAACTTTACCCCATTTTGTCACCTCTCATCTTTCCTCACAAGGACTTTTGTGGTGACTTAGTGGCAAAATCTGCCTGCCAATGCAGGAGATGCAGGTTTGACTCCTGGGTCGGGAAGATGCCCTGGAGAAGGAAATGGCAACCCACTCCAATGTTCTTGCCTGGGAAATCCCATGGGCAGAGGAGCCTGTTGGGCTACAGTACCCAGGATCACAAGAGTCAGACACGACTTAGCTACTGAACACCATCATCAAATCTCCCATCTACCAGTTAACCTTGCCTTTGTATTGTCAAAGCTGCTCAACATTATATTTGTCCTGGCACCATATTAAGTTCATAGGTCCCTATTTTTTTTAATCAAATACTGCAGTAGTGATTTAATCAGTATAAAATTTTAAGAGCTTTAGATCTGTAATAAAAAATCCAAATTTGGGGAAGGAAGGGCAAACTTTAAAACAGCAGCCAGTAGAGAAGGGCTGGGGATGGTGTGGGCGAGTGAACAGGCACCTCAGAGCTGTGGGGACGTGTTATCGACCACTGTCAAACTAGTTTCCTGGTTTCTCATGGAAAACATTTTATACACCTGGTTTTTTCCTTTTATACTTAAGGTCAATCAGTGTTCAGATAGGCCCATTCCTTGTTTTTCTTGCTGATATTACCACACAGGTGCCTATTTAAGGGAAATCTGGTTTATGTGGTTCTGCAGAGGAGCCTGGTAGGTTGCAGTCCATGGGGTCGCTAAGAGTCGGACTCGACTGAGGGACTTCACTTTCACGCATTGGAGAAGGAAATGGCAACCCACTCCAGTGTTCTTGCCTGGAGAATCCCAGGGACGGGGGAGCCTGGTGGGCTGCCGTCTATGGGGTCACACAGAGTCGGACACAACTGAAGTGACTTAGCAGCAGCAGCTTCAGTAAACAGTTCATTTCAGGGCCCAACAGAGATCTATGATTACATTGCGTATCAATGTACAAACAGTTGTTCACCTCACATTTATCACCTACCTTTTCTTGCACAGTTAGCCTGTATCATGGCTTTGGTTTCACTTACATTTCCCATCAAATCAATTTTCCAACCACTTGATCCAGGAATCCCTCCTCCTGAGGCCTCTAACCTGGCTGCTGCACACACCAACCAGTCATGGCTGGGGGGTGTTTGTGGATCTCCCTTCTGCAGAACACTGACTCCTACATTCCCCCTACCCACACCCATCCCCAAGCTCTACCCTTAGACAAAAAGACAGCAGTAGTCACAGGATGATAATTTTATATTCAGTACAAATGTTTATTTTTGCAATGAGAACTGCACAAAAAAAAAAAAAAAAACTTTTAGTATATAAGTGAAAAGTCTACGAATTCCCTTCTACAAATGTCTAAAGTGTTTAATACAAGTCTCAGATTCACTGACATAATTATTGGCCAAGCGATCCGTGCATACAGTACAGTATGGGCTCGTACACACCTCTTACTCTTGTATAGAACTAAGATTTCTAGTACTGTGGGAGGGGTTGGGAAGTGGCCAGAGAAATTAAATAGTAGATCCAAGTTCTAATAACAACCCAGTTAGAGAAACACCCTTCAGGGAGGTGTGGAGAGGGCCATGGCAGAGTTAAATCTTTAGAAGGAAGGTGCAGACAAACCGTTTCTCCAGCTAAACAGACTTGGCCTGGGGAAGTTTCTGAACAAAACACCGAACAAAAAATGAGAGTGGGATGAGAAGGAAGAAACCCCATGGAACCAAAATATAAGTCACACTTGAACCAGCACAGTGGTTTGTTTATAAGGAAGTGCTGTGGGAGGGGGAAGAGGGTAGGGAGGAGTGTGGAGCAGGAGTGGGGCAGGTCTCTGGCTAAATGCCTGAACTACATATACCATCAATTGGGATGTTTGGCAGATCCCAAACCCAAGATACAGGGCCTTTCTGCTTGAAAAAAAGGAGAGTGTGGGTTAATAAACAGTGCTGGAAATGTTTCAACCACTGTGTCTTTGCATACGTGTAAGTGATAAACTTTCATCTCACATACTGGGGGCTGCTCTTGAGTACTGCCCTTGCCCTGTGGCTGGGGCATGTGTGTACAGATGGGTGCACAGGCAGGCCCAGCAGGGTGTCCACCCAGCAGGCTTGGGGGTGGAGTGGGGTGAGGATCCTATCTGGGGAGATGTACATTATCTAAGTATCTTGTTAACCCTGAGCTTAAATGAAAGGAGTTCGGCAGAGGCAGGCAAGGTGGGAGACGTGGCTCAAGTCCTTTGGGCGAGTGGGAGATCAGGATGGAGGAAGGGCAAAGGGAAAGAATACTGTCTGGACTTTGGCCAGGTTCTGCTGGAGCATGTCACCAACTTCGAGTCCACAGGGAGAAGGGATACCTGGGCTCCCAGTTAACAGCTTCAGTCTAGAGGGGGCAGCTCCTGCCCAGGGACAGGCCAGGTGGTCCCAGGCGGTAGTTCTTGTACCAAGGTGGTGCGTGCGTGCGTGCGTGTGTGTGTGTGTATGTTGGGCGGGGGGGGGCGGGGGGGGGGGCAGACTTAGCCTAGGCAACAACAGGTGGTTCACAAAGAAATATCAGGGAGACGCCAGCATTAAAAAAGAGAGATGTGTTTATTCCATGATCAGTACAGACCAAATGCATATTCACCGTATGAAAGTCAAACCAGTCAATGACTCCAGAGTTTGGCCAACACTGAGGCGCCAGCGTCATGGTGTAGAGTGGGTTCTCATGGCACGCGTAACCTCACCAAGGGCTCCAATTATAAAATTAAAAAAAAAAGTCGGGAAGGGGCAGCCGGTTGGTAGGGCCAAGCGCCAGGCAGGGAGTCTCTGCCTCAGTCTGTGGCTAATGGCCCCTTGTGCCCACCTCACCCCCTGGCCCTTCCTCTCCTGGTTTAAAAAAAAAAAAAAAAACTCAAAAAACTCAAAAACAAACAAAAAAAAAAACCCCAACAGATTTTACATTAAAAATAAAAAGAAGCCAACAAATGGGGGGAGGAAAAAAGAATAAGAAAACGCAGTTTTCTGGTTTTATAATTAAAAACAGACTAGTAAAAGTTTGAAACTGAGTAAAATGTAGGCAGTTTTTTTTGTGTGTTTTGTATTTTGTGTGTGTGTGGGTTTTTCTTTTTTTTTTTTGAGTTTTTTTTACACCAGTTTGGTGGAGTCACCAACAAACTTCAAACAAAGATATGCCAACTATGTTTCACTACACAGTACAGCCACGGTCACACACTACCCACAGCGCGGTGGCAGCCGCCGCTCAATGAGGAGACGATCACACCATTTCAGAGATAAGCAGTGCCATTGTGTCTGGAGGAGAAGAGAGAATTAAAAATAAAATAGAATTCAACAAAAAATATATATATAGAAAAAAACAAAACAAAACAAAACCAGAAACACAGGTGGGAAGGAACTGACTTTGGTTGGTGGCCTCACTCGCCAGGCGAGGCCGGCCCACACACACGCGTGTGACAGTCACCTCGCTCCAGATTGCCATGGACACACACACACCTCCACGGCACTATTCCCTTTTGCACAAGCGAACACTTACAGAGAGCGGCTCTCAATTAAAGGCTTGTGGGGGGAGGGGAAGGGAGGGGTGGGGTCTGTTCAAGGCAAAGTCAGTGCCAGCAAGGGGGTGGGCCAGCGCCCTTGCCACCTCCAGCTCTTGCAAGCCTGCCCTGGTCTCCTGGGTGTGGGCAGCGGCAGCTGGGGTGTGGGAAAGGACTCCCGGTGGGCAGGACGTCACGAACGTCACGCTCTTGGGGACAGTAAACCAGTCACGGTGGCGGCAGCAACGATGTCCTGTGTATACTGTGTAGACATTTGGCAGAGAGAAGGGCCTCTGCCCCACACGCGGGGACTCGGGGCTTGGGTCTAGCCGGCACTTGCTCATGGCGAGGCGTGCCCTGTGCCGATGTCCTGTGGGGGTGGCAGGACGTGCGGCTGGCTGTAAGGCAGACAGGCTCTGCGATCCTCAGCTGCCCACCAGGCCTGCCCCAGGCATAGCATGCAGGAGAGCCAGGCCTGAAGACACCCCCTCGCCGCTGCTACTGCCTCCGTTGCTGCCCCTAACACTATGGAGAGTCAACGTTTTGCCAGGAAATCAAAGTCAGAAGTCACCCAGGTGCTCTCAGAAAAGATTTTCTTCAAATATTGACAACAGATCACTCTGAAAATTCATGTCAATGGTAGCTGCCATCTGGAGGAGAGAGGAGGGTAAGAGGAAGTGAAATTTCATGCTCTGCCCTTGCTCCCAGAATCCCCGCCCTGCCCTCCATCGACGGCTCTCCCCACAAGCCCACACTGTAGTACTTCCTGAATCAGGCCTGAGCACCCTGGAGGCCCAGAGGGCCAGCACAGCACAAACAAGGAGAGCTCGGCCCCCGCCACCTCCTGGACCTCAGGGTCCCCTTTCTCAACTCCCCCAGGGGTGGATCTCTTCCCAGCAGTGCCCAAAGCCCCCCGGCTCACCGCTTCCCGGCGCCTTCGCTCCTGCTCCTGCTTCCGGGCCAGCTCTCGCTGCTGGTCCAGCATGGACTGGGGCTGGGAGCTCCGGGCCTGGGGGGCGGCAGCGGCAGCTACAGCAGCTGCCTGTTGCTGCTGCTGCTGCTGTTCCTGGCGCTGCTGCTGCTGCTGCTCCTGGCGCCGCCGTGCCTCCTCATGGGCTCGCCGGGCCTGCTCCAGCGCATCCTCATCCTCCCGGCTCCTGAGCAGGGCAGGGCTCTGTGTCAGCATCCACATGGGGACAGGTTTGAGCCCAGGGAGCCCCACGCCCCACCCAGATCCCACGCCCACCTCATGCGCTCCTGCCGCAGCCGCTCCTTCTCCTTCTCTGCGTGCTCAGCCTGCGCCTTCAAGGCCTTCTCGCGCTCCTCCTTCTCTCGGGCTGCGCGGCGGAACTGCTCGAAGCTGTCGCTTGAGGACTTTGCTGTGGAGGATGGGGTGGTGGGATGCTTCTGCACCAGGCTAGCCCAGGAGCCCATGTTCTTGATTTTTAGGTCCTGTGAGACAGATAGACCACGGGGCTGGTGAGGCACTCTGCTGTGCCTGGACTCCTCAAGAGGCCTGAAGTCTGAGGATGCACCCACCCAGGCAGCTCCCTGAGTGCCCTGGGTGGGGTGGGAGTGAAGGGCATTCATGGCTCCAACTGCTCCTACCTTTTTGGGTGCAACTGGCGTCTTCGGCTCCTGTTTCTGTTTGTCCTTGTCTGGGGCCCCTGGTGGGGGTGCATTCTGCTCAGGGGGCCGAATGACAGGCCTCCCGACATCCACAGGCTTCATCTCAGGCCCTGGAACACAAACAGCCCATGGGCCTGGGCCCTACCCACCTCAGCAGGGCATGGCTGACCGGCCCACAGAAAGTTCACACCCAGTGCAGGCTCCCGGAGACCCTCAACCTCTGCAGGGGTTGGAGAGGGCACTCACGCTGGGGCAAGTGGACAGGGGCCTTGATGCTCTCCGGGTGCTTGGGGGGCTCCGGCCGCAGTGAGGGGCTGAAAGGCTCACTGCGGATGATGGGTGAGTGGATCTTCTCCTCCTTCACCACCACCAGAGGCTGGGGCTGGACCACAGAGGCCGCTCGGAGCTCCTGGGACAGCACAGGCATGGCAGCTGGTGAGGCAGACAGCCACCTCTGGTCCCGCCTGTCCCCACCCCTGGGGGCTGATGCCCAGCCCTGTCCTTTACCTGCTTCTTAGGCTGGACATTTTGCTGGGGTGGCGACTGGTGGGTCAGGCTCTGGAACTGTGGTATCTGGGGGGAATGTATCATAAGCGGGGAGGGGGCTTCACGGAGGTGACCTAAGAGAAGGAACAAGGAGCTTATCAGCCAATCTGGTGTGGAGGTCACAGGCCCTGAGCCCAGCCAGGGAAGCCCCACAACAGCTCAGCCCCTGGCACCTCGGGCCCTCTGCTCACTGTGCTGTGCTTAGTGGCTCAGTTGTGTCTGACTCTGCAACCCCATGGACTATAGCCCACCAAGCTTCTCTGTCCATAAGAATTCTCCAAGCAAGAATACTGGAATGGGTAAATTCCTTCTCCAGGGGAACTTCCCAACCCAGGAATCAAACCAGGGTCTCCTGCATTGCAGGCGGATTCCTCACCAGCTGAGCTCATTATGTTCACTGCGCTCACTGTAAAACAGGGCTCTACGGAGCCATGAACTCAATTCTGGTTGTTGATAGCACTGTGTGTCAGGAAAAACAGCCTTCATTAAGAAACTTTAAGAAGTACAGATACATCTGGGCCTACGTGGGGTCTGGACTTAAGTCCTTTTTAAAAGTTCTTCAGGTGGTCCGATGGTACGATCTGGGTCAAACACGACGGATGTCAGTAACCCCACAGAGCAGGCAGCCTCGGTGCCCAGCTGTCCCCATGTGACTAGGCCAGTCTGCCTGGACAGCTGCTTCGGGTCTAAGGCCGGACCCCCAGGAACCTCCCCAACACAACTCAACCTGCAAGGCCCACAGAGTAGGGAGAAGGGCCCGGCACACCCACCTTCATCCAAGCCAATGCTGGGGGTACCCAGGCAGCCTTGGCCCAGGCCTGCCAGAAATCCACAAACACACAAGTACAACAAGCCCCCCCCCCGGGGGGGGTCGCTCCCTTGGGAGCCCCTTCTGAGGAGGATCTAGCTGATGGCTCCCAGGCCTGTGACATGGAGGCATCTCCTGCCTCCTGGTGGCTCACTCAGCAGGACCTAAAGGGGAGCCGAGCAGCCTGGGGCAATGCCTGCAAGTTGGCCTTCCCCAGAGTTGCTTGCTAAGCCTCCTTGGCCTCCAAAAACTTGGCCTTTGACCCAGAGCCCCCAGCTGGACTCCAACACACATCACTCCCTGTGACCCAGTCTAGGCCACAGAACTCAAGCGGAAATGGGCCCAGGGACTGTAAGCACAGGCAGCCAGAGGGAACCTGCCCTGCTCCAGATGCTGACTCTTCCAAAGGTATCTCATCACCAGACGAGCCCTGGTCTCAGACTTGAGGAAACCCCCAGCCATCTGCAAGCTGCTGGGACTGTTACTGGTCTTCCCGAGAAACGACGGCCAGCTGCTCTCAGCTCAGGGTGCACAGCGAGCCACTTGGCACCTACAACTTTTACCAGGTTTAGGAAAAATCACAGCCTTAAGCCAACAGCTTTATTCAATTTGTTGGCAGCACCCACAGCACCCCTCAGGTCAGGCTGCACAGTCTATGTGCCAAGCCCAGGACCCTCAGCTCTGACCCTCACATGTCACCACACCATGAGGCATCAACAAGAATACTGCCAGACTGTTTTGGTCAGAGACACCTAGAAAACAAGTATTCAGGAAAGGCAGGAGGGCTTGGCCTGCCCGATGCTGTTGACTGAAAATGGGCAGCGGAGGTCAGGCTAGAGACTGGGAGCAGAAGACACGAGTGGTTTCCCAGAAAGTTGTGCGCTACCTTTGGGCTTCAGCCCAATTCTCCCTGACATGTTTCCAGCTCCACCAGGGGGGCCTCCTGACACCAAAAGCAGAGCACCTTTTCAGGCAGGTATCCAGAGAGCCACTGCTGCCCAGATTTGCTCCTGGCTCAGCCTGGACCTTATACCCCACTGTTTGTTAAACCAGCTCCTGCTCATTCTAGTCACCTCCAGGAAGCCTGCCCCAACCCCCAGAGGCAGAGGAGGTACCTTCCTTGGGCTCTCAGCTCCCCTTCCTACAGGAATCACCATGCACTGTAATGCTATCTTGACTGTGAGTTCCAAAAAACTGACCAACTGAGGGCTTAATCTGTCACCTTGGCTTGAAAGCAAGATGCACACCTGATTAAAACACTGTATCACTGCCTCTTTTCAGCTGTGTCTCTCCAACCAACCCAGAGCCTCCGAGACTTAGCTCTGAGCTCACGTCAGCCTGCTGTGCCCAACTGACCCACCTGGCTCCTCGGGGATGAGATTCTGGGCCTGGAGCCAGCCTCCCCAAAGCCCGGGGGCAGGGTGGGGACACTTACCAGTGGAGTAGGGGTCTGACTTGTGGTGCCGGGGTGAAGGGTGGTGCTGGATGACTTGTTGAGGCTTGGCAGGCTGCGGCGGGGGTGGCTGCTGGCCTGTGGGTGGGTGGGGTGGCTGCTGGCCAGGGGGCGGCGGGGGCTGCTGGATGTGAGCGGGGAACTGCATGGGCTGCATGTGCACAGGCCGTGGGGGGGGCTGGTGCTGCTGCTGGGGGGGGGGCTGGGGTTGGGGTGGGGGTGGGGGTGGCGGCTGCTGCTGCTGCTGCAGCTGCTGCACGGAGGGATGGGGAGGCGGGGGCAGGGGGGGCGGGGGCTGCGACTGCACCTTCACGGAAGGGAGTAGTGGCGTGGGGGGCTGCACCTTCTGCAGCTGCTGCAGGTAGAGCTGCATCTGCATGGAGGTGAGGGGCGGGGCAGGCGGCTCTTCGTCCTCCTGCAGCAGCACTTGGGGGGGCTGAGCCATGGGGGGCTGCGGGAGGAGGGGTGGCTGGGCCAGGGCGGGCGACACAGTGGGGGGACGGGAAGCCTTGGGGGGCAAGGCGGCAGCTCGGTTACTGGGCCGTGATGGCTGCTGAGGCAGCGCGTTGTGCAAAGCTGCAAGGACGGGAGCCAGGTGGTGAGGCTCACACACTGTGCGGCCCCCGGCCCAGCCTTTCTCCTCCATCCCGCCCTCTGACTTGTCTCCCTTCAACTGGCAACCTCTCCCCACCCTCCTTGGCTTCCCCAGAACTCGAGAGTCAGGATGGCATCCAGGGAGGGCTACAGGAAGAAGCCCCCCCCCGCCCCACCCCCCCACCAGCATCATCCTGCCCTGTGCTCCATGCCCCTAACTTTCCTCCCTCCCCTCCAACCGTTCCACTCACCCTCCAGGTCTTTCGTCATCCCCACATCCCTTGCAGGATGAGAGTTCATGCCCTCCCACCCCTGACTGGGAGCCACAGAGTAGTCCCATCCTTTCCCACCTCGCACTGCGAGGCCTGGCCCACCAGACCTGGATCAGTATCTTCTGCACCAAAGCACGGTCTCTCCTTGCAAGGCCTGTCCTGTCCACACTTCTGGCATCATTTCCAGAATGGGCCCAAGGAGCGGCTAATCGACCCCGAGCAACCAGACAGCTGAGGCTAAGAGGGATTCTACCCGTGGCTCAGAGGAGCCCGTCACCGTACTAAGACCCGAGTGGGCACGGTCACCGCTCACCTGGAGGAGAGACCACCGAGTGCTGGTTGAGATGAGGCGGAGTGCTGTGCTCAGGAGGCTGGGGCAGGTGAGGGGGTAGCTCGGGCTGTGGCAGGTGCAGGATGGGCTGGGTGAAGTGGCCGATGGGGTCGAAGACACTGCCTGGAAGCTGGGGCTCCAGCACAGGCACCTGGGCGGCGATGAAGGGTGGAGGCGAGGACTTCATCGCGGGGGCCGCCTGCTGTGGCATGGAGGGGGGCGGGGGCGGGGCCGGGGGCTGCTGCGGAGGCTGCTGCTGGGGCGGCGGCGGCGGCGGCGGGGGCTGCTGGGGCGGCGGCGGCGGCGGGGGCTGGGGCATGGGGGCCGGGGCCTGCTGCATCTGCTGATGGTGGTGGTGGTGGTGCTGCAGACAGACAGGACAGGCTGACATGAGGTAGGCCACAGTGTCTGGGCCAAGCACAGGACCCCTCCCCGCCAGGGCCCACACAAGCAGGCAGCCACTGCCCACCTGCTCAAAGACACCCCTGAAACCACCTACCTTCTTCTGCTCCCTCCCAGGGTGCCCCTTCTTTTTTGACTTCGGAGCCATCTCTGTGGAGGTAAAGAGAAGGCGGTGAGGCTCTAAGGGAGAAGACTGGGAGCGGGCCTTCCACGCAGAGTGAGGAGAAAACAGAGGGTGAGTTCAGGAGAAGGGCCAAGTGACAGTGAGAGGGAGGGTGGCCGGGTTCCGTCTGGGAGGGGTCACAGGGGAGGGAAAGATGTGTGGGTGTCACCTACCCATTTGCCTGCGGCTTTTTTTCCTAGCAGGGACCATGCCTAGCTTCCCCACCAAACTCCAGACCATCAGCTTCATGACAAGAGCACACCCGAACGTGTGGGGGACTGAACTACGAGGGACCTCCTGGCTCAACCGTCTCCCCTTCTTGGCTAGTCAGAGGCCTCCACAGGGATCTGAGCATCTGCACCCCAACCTGCTTCACCCTGGGACCACCACGGTGCTTGAAATGATCTTATCCATTTAAGAAACTAGTAAAGTAAGGCTCAGAGAAGTTGAGGGACTTGCCCCA
Organism: Bos indicus; assembly: GCF_029378745.1. Classification (NCBI taxonomy): domain Eukaryota; kingdom Metazoa; phylum Chordata; class Mammalia; order Artiodactyla; family Bovidae; genus Bos; species Bos indicus. The sequence continues at coordinate 7,892,633 of NC_091766.1, read as the reverse complement.
GCCACACAGCCCAAAAGTAACAACTCAGCGGCCTCCAGCTGCACTGCCCTCTGACACTTGCGCCTTCCCATTGTCCCAGGAGAAGCAGAAATGTACAGGTGGTGACAGGGACCACTGGTGCCAGCACGGGCCAAGGCCCTGGCCACAGAGCCGTGGGACAGGCGAGGAGAGCGCTGCCAAGCGGGAAGTGCTGACAAGCAGGAAGTGCTGACAAGCTTGTGCATTTTGTGGAGGGAGAGAAGCCAGCCAGCCAGCCTCTCTGGACGACCCAGGAACCAATGAGGGAGGCACTCGATGCTGTGGCCAGCAGAGGCGGCGGCCACTGGCCAGACTCCTCTTCCTCTCAGGAGACCAGCCTCAGAGAAGTCCCTGTGTTGGGACATGGTTCATGTGCTGTAGGGAGACAAAGTATGTGTCCTGGCTTCTCAGGAGCCCATGGCTTGTTGCTGCCACTGTGTGGGCACATCTGGGGTGTGCCCGTCTCTGTGAGGAGTGTGCAAGAGCCACCCTGAGCCCCTCTACCCCGCCTCTATAGAGCTTCATGCTAAGGAACTTTGGCCCACAGGATTCCCCTCGCCAAACACCGCTGGGTGCACATCCTGGAGCGGGAGACAGGGAGGGTAAGCCTGGCCAGGGCTCGAAGGCTGGGAAGGGAAGCCACCGACCACCAGGTGGGAGCTGGGATCTCGTCGCTTCGCGTGGCCTCCCCTGCGCTCCTCACCAGGGTACCGGCTCTTGCCGCTGGTGCTGGAGGACACATGCTTTTTGCCCAAAGTGGGGCTAGCTCCGCTGGTAGCTGCTTCACGGAGGGCAGTGCTAAGGAAGCTTTGGAGAGGCGTACGGCCTTGGTGTAGTGTGCCACTTAGAGGGGTGAGGGAGACCTCGTGCCCTGCCAGAACTCACCATTCCATGCAAGAGGTAAGACAGTGACACAGAACTCTGCGGCTACAGACACGTTTTTACCTGAGTGGCAGTGACTAGGGACACCTGGGGTGGGGGAACTGCAGGCCCAGCCCCAAACCCAGATACTAGAGATGCCAGGATACAGGGCTCAGGACTCTACAGGTCACGTATGAGACCTGGTAGAAAGGACACTCGAGTCACAACGTATGAAGGGAGCAGTTTGGGTAATTTGCAGGATTGGGCCACGAGCCGGGTGTCTGGGACCTCGGGGTGAAGGAACGCTGGGCCACACAGAAGATGGAAGCCCAGGGCTGAGGGGACCCTACACACACAAGGCTGGAGCATGGCACACAGGAGGAAGAGGACGGGGCGTTCTCCCAGGCCGGGCTCCCCTCCCAGGGTAGATGCCAGCAACAGAAATTGCAGCTCAAGGGAGGCTGGGGGCAGGAAGGCGGTCAGTGCATTAAGTATGACCTGGATAGGACACTGTGTCGCAGGGAAAAGGTTGGATGGGGTTGAGATGGCCTTTCATCTCATGGCCTTGGTGGGGAAAACACTTTTTTCCAACACAGAAGAGGGACAAGTGGCTTTGAGCCCTCACCACCTCCCTGCAGCCATGAGCAAGAGAGGCCCACTGGAGGAACTAGAGGGGACAAAGTGCAATGGGGCCCTTAAGGATCCAGGGAGTGGGTATCAGCTGCCTTAGAAAGGTCACCAGGAGTATCACCCCCAAGCTGCACAGAAGTGCGGGGTAGGGCTGGCCTAGAGCGGGAGAGAAGGTGGGAGGCACCCAGCAGACCACCAGGACCAGAGGACTCAAGGCGCTGGCGGCAGGGACCAAGGGGTGCTGGAGCCTATTTGGGGCTGTCACAGCTGGCTCACATGCACCACTCGCCTCGTGGTAGGAAGACAAGACAGGAAGTGTACAACTTCACCACACACCAGCCCCAAGACACCCCCCACACAAAACTCTCTAGAAAGGGTTACATGAAGATGGCCTCAAGTACTGTGTGATCTTTATTCCATGAACATCTTGAACTCAACACAAATTTCAGCTTTACATAAGATGGTAATTGTACAAAGAATTAAAACGTTTTTGTAAAATCTGATTAAAACACTGATTCCTCCCCACTCCCCCACAACTCAAGGGAAGGAGACAGGACGGAAGGCAAGGGCAGAGGTGCAGAGCCCCTCAACTGAACAGACTGGAAGCCTCCGCACCAGCAGACACCCGGCCTCCCACCCTTCCCTAGAGCAACTTCTCAGGCCCGGCTGGCACCAGCCAGCGCCCGCACACTGGAGGCTGCCGAAAGGGTGGGCAGGCTTCTGCTCGCTCTGCTCTTCCTGGGGCATCGGTGCCAGCCCGAATCGAACGATCAAGTTCTCTGTCAGACGGAAGCACCATGGGCAAGGACAGGACCCCTGAACAGAGAAGATGCAAGGATCACATAGGAAGAGCTGGCCTGGGGCTACAGCCTCTGTGCCCACGAGCGGGAAGGGGTGGGGTGGCACACAGGCTGACGCCATGGGAATCTAGCCTGCCATTTGCTCCAAGACGGCAGAATCTTCCCAGAAAGACAATGCCAGCAGCTTCCCAACTGTCCTGTGGGAATCTCTGGGCATGAAGCCCCCGGACCCAAGCCAGGCCAAGCAGTACTGGAAACATCAGGAACAGGCCAAAGGGCAGCTCAAAATAGTCTGTTTGGCAAACGAGCTCAACTGGAAGCTGACCGGCTGGAGGATCCGGGAGCAGCTGAGGAACTCCCAAGTATCACTGCAGGGCCCGAGGGGCTCCGGGGAGGCTGAGAGCAGAACCCAAGGCCAAGAGCAGCCTGGGGCTGTTACAACTGCTTGGGCTCAAGGTCCCAAGGAGCTGGGGAGGGGGCCAGGGCTTCCACACAGGCGCTGGCCAACTGCACCTCCTCAAGCCCACTCCAAGGTGCAGGAGGAGGCTGATCCCAAAATGCCAGGAGACGGTCAGGCCTCGAAGTACACACCAACTACATTTAAAACAAACGCTATTCCTTAGGGGACTTTACACGCCAGGCAGTTTTCTGCTGAGATGCTGGATTCATGACTAAAAAAGGGCTGATGTTTATTTTTAGAGCCAAAAAAAAAAAAGCCTATCCAGTGCCTCTCAGAGGGCTTGGATGATGTGGCCCACCCGGCGGCTCCCATCACTCTTGGGGGCTGAACTGAGGGGAGTACCTGCATGGGCACGAAGAGGGCCCAAAGGCTCCAATGCCCTCACCACTGATTGGTCCAGCCCTCTCGTGCTACTAGCCCAGATCTCGACCCCCAGCGGGGGCAAGGACTGTGGGCTGCAGGAGTCAGGTCAGCCGGCGGCACGGCCACGTTTCCCCAGATGTCCCTCACTCCCGGCCTGCCCGGCAGCTCCTGCGGTCTGCGTCTATGTACCTGGGAAGAGAGGGGCAAGGAGGCCGCCTAGGAGGTACTTTCCCTGTGCGACTTTAGGAGAAGAGGCCAAAGAAATTGGGAAGATGCCCAACAGACAACAGTGGGAACGATGAAAACAGAGAGAGGACTCCAGGGGGCTGTGGGTCAGCTGTGGCTGGTGGGCGCCTCTGGCCAACAGAGCAGCGTGGGCCACCAGAGAAGGCAGGCTGAGGGACAGCCCCAGGGAGCCGTGGGCCCAGCTGGCCTCGCCTCTAAAGCCTCGCTCCTCACTTGGGGAAACTCTAGATGTCACAATGTTCTTCCTGAGGCTGAGTTGAGTGAGATCTTTCCTGGGCTAACATCATTGGAAGGTCCAGGAGGGAAGCAGTTAGGATCCAGAGTCCCCCCAAAAGAGGGAGGGGTGGAGACAGAAAACGCATCTGTGACGGGCGGGGCCTTGCACACGGAGCAGCACCGCATGAATGTGTGTGCAGGGGGATTGTCATCACCCTCTGGGAGATGCCACCCACTCAGAGGACCCCAGACGACCAGGGAGGCTGGGCAGAACAGCCAGGCAGTCTTTACACAGGAGGCCCGGGCGGGCGGGCAGCCAGGCAGGCAGCCTTCCCGGAGGCGGGACTAGGTGTGAGCTGCTGGACATGACTAATCCACCCCGGGGGACAGGCCCAGGGCTCTGAGGAATTCCATAACTTGATGGAGTCCTGTCCCTTTCACGGAAGAAAATGGACTTAAGCTATAGCTTGCTGGGAAGGAATCTGGAACTGAAGACCGTTTTATTAAGAGTCCGTGTCCAATGATTAGGCAGGACCTACGTAGAGGGAGAGAGAAACCAGTGTGAGAGAAATGGTGTGGAATGTACCGTTCAAGTCATAAAGAACAGAAGAACTGCAGACCAAGCCAGCCTCCGGTGCCCCGCCTGCTGTCAGGGCACGAGAAGACAGCGCCGCAACTGGGAGTTCCACCCCTGCCTGGCCAGCTGCGGGTGGGGACAGGCCCACCTTCCCCTGAAAAGGGCCTCAGATCAGGCACGCACAGATATCTCCAGAACCGCCTGAGCCCGCTCATGCCTCTAGACAGAATGGCTTCCAGTAACGAGCTCCATGTGTGTGCACTGCGTGCTGGGGTCTCCTTTGCTGGGCTCTGCGGCTGAGAGATTACCCCGCCTGTCCTCTCCTTGCCTCACTTCTGAAGTCCCGCGTGGTGTGCCACACCCACTGGGCACCCACAGATTCTGTCCTTACCCTCCAGGGTCCACTTTTCTGCACCCTATCTCAGCGAGGTAATGCTGACCCTGCCTTGGGGCTCAGCTGGAAGGAGGGAATGCCCCTAAGAAAGGAGCTCTGGAGTGCAGGACCTCTAGCTAACAGCCTCTGCATTCCTCTGAACTCCAAGAAACAAGCAAAACTATAAAAAAGAGGAGCCAGTGACATACACTGTTAAGGAAGAGAACAAATTAAAAATAAAAACAAGTTGAGGAAGAAAGTTGTCCTTTCTTTTTTCCCAGGCATCGAATGCAGCTTCCTTTGACTGGGGAGAGGGGCTGGGGCTCTTTCCCACCCACAGAGCAGAGCAGATGCTTCTGTTAGAATCACGGATGCAACCAACACTGCACTCCCATGGTCCCCAAGTGTGTGTGTGTGTGTGTGTGGGAAAAACCCGCCCACCGGCTGCTCTCTCATTCAAGGCACATTCCACAAGGCGCGCCCTCGCCCGGGAAGCCCTTGCATCCCTCCCTGCATGTGTGTGGGTGTGAGGGGTCGCCTGGCACTGCAGGCAGATTGGCTATAGCCCCATCCTCCAGATCTCTTCCTACCCCCACCCCCGCCAGGGACTCAGCCCTTCCCCAAGAGCAAGCATCACACCCTTGGAGTGGGCAGCAGCAGGCCTCAAGACGGGACAGGAACCGAGTCATTCCAAGACCCAGGGTCGCGGAAGTTGAGGTTGGTTGTCTAGGAAGAATGCCCCACGGCCTCTGTCTGCACTTTCCAGCTCAAATCTTTCCAAAACATAAAGCATTCCTTTTCCCCCTGGAGCTATTAAGAAACACCCACATGCTCCAATCCTGGGAAAAGGAAACCAGGAGACTAAAATAGCTGGTGCATGCTCTCTCTGCAACTAGAAGACCAAAACCAAGTCCAGGAGAATGCTCTGAACTCCTATCCTAGCCTAGGCTAGGGATGCTCCTGAGAGGGACAGGAGGTGGTGTCCAGCCCTGTGTGCCCATAAAACCTGTGGGTAGCACTGGGGAGGAGCCAGACATCAATCAGCAATGGGATGGGGTGAAAGTTTACGCTGGCTCAGGGGTAGTGGGAGGGTGGCCCTTGTACCACTGTCTTTGTCCCAATACTAAACCTCTCAAGCAAATTCAGAGTTTAAGCACAATCAAAGCTCAATGGAAGACTATGACTCAGGTAACAGTTGGGTTCTAAAGATGTGGTGGGTCTGGCCAACAGTGCTGCCTGCTGCTCACGGGAGGAGGAGCACATGGTGCCTGGGGCGCAAAGACCACCCCCCTTCTGACCCCAGTCTGTGGATGCACTGCATCCCTGAACAGTAGCCCTGTCCCAACAGCCAGCCCCCCTGTCCTGAGCAGTTGGCAGCATCCTTGTCTATGGACAGTGGCCAGAGATGAGACCACGTACCACTGCCCTAGCCCCAATTTAGTGCCTCTGGTCAGTTTCTTTTGGTGATTTGAGTCCTGGGGCTGTGTTGGCAGAACTGACAAATACAGGCCCTTCAGGAATTTCGGCTCTAATCCAAATGGAAACACAAGAACAAGAAGGGCGAAACAGTTAAGCCCCCAGAGACCAAGAGAAATCCCCCCAGTGCCCCCCACCAGGCCCCCACACCCCTCCCTGCCAAGGCAGAACCACCTGTACCTAGTCACAGCAATCTACCCAGCTCCATGGACCCCACACGAGGAACCACCCAGCAAGTAAGCAGTTTCCTGTGCGGGAGGGTGGTGGCAGACAGCCCATCCCCTGGAACCAGGACACGGGCTCCCACTTGGAGCCTGGAACACCTGAGGTGCAGGGCACAAACCTACAGGGTTGGTCCCTCCCGAGAGCAGAAGCTCTCAGTCGGTCCCCGGAGCACACAGATGGCAAAGGAAAAGGCAGAACCACAAAGACAAAGAACGGCCTCGCAAAACTCAAGGTGGGGAGGGCGCCTGGGGAGAAGAAGGAGCTGAGGCAGCCGAGGGAGCCGCCAGGGCTGGACTGCTGGAGCCTGGGAGCCTGCAGGCTGGCGGCTCCAAGACTGTAAATCTTGCCCTCTTTCCCGCCAGGACAGCTGTTCCCAGGACTCTCAGATTACTTGTTGCACAATCTTTCCACTTTCTTTAAAGGAGGGAAAAATGTGAAGGAAAAAAAAAAAATCTCGGCAGCAGCAGAGAGCTGCTGGAAATGCCGTCATGGTTACTCCACAGGAGGCGGCATCAGGCGGGGTGCAGGGCACTCAGAAGCTCAGGAGTCAGGGACAAAGGCCACAGTCCGAACTCAGGACTGGGACACCAGGGTGTGATGGTCACGATGCCGTAAGGCGCCACGCTGGGTGGGGCCTGGTCGCGCGGGTTTTAGCCCTCAGGTCCTCTGCCAATTTGAATCTCTGGGGTTTTCTCTGGTTGCTCAGATCCTTAGGGGAAAAGGCTGCAAAACCCCTAGTAGGAGAAGCCTGCTAGAAAACACAGGAGGTACAAAACCCCAGAAGCAAAGGCAAACCTGAGGTTTGGCTGGAACTGAGAGTGAGAGGTCAGCAGCCACCTGGAATGCTAATTAGGCCCAAGAATACAGCCATTCACCCTGGCCAGTGCACTGGGCCCTGACCCAAGGCCCCACTCTGCCTCAGCAAGCACGGGGTGTGGCTCCCCCTACTGGCCAGCAGATTTTAAAAACACACTGGAAGAGGGAGCTGGTTAGGAAGAAAGGAAAAAGGGTAAAGGATACAGACATGACCAGCAAACTACCCACAGCAGTCTCTGCATACAACAGGAGCTCAATAAATACAGAATATCCTCAATGGATTTCACATCACTTGGGCCCACTGAAAGGAGGTAGTCCAGAGCACTGGTGTCCTAGAGAAGGCTCCCCTCCCCCCTCCCCTGGGAAACCTAGAGTCCTTACAAGGGGAAAGGAACAGTGACAAGGTCCAGGGGACCCCTGCCCCACAAGACCCACACACCTCAGAGCAGCACCACTCTTCAACTACTGCAAATAATCCTCATACCTCCTCGGCACCACCGGATCACATTATCTATCTATGTGAACTAAGTGGAGCTTGTCATTTCCCTCCAGTTACAGTAAAGTACCAGAGACAGGATTAGGCATACGGAAGAATACGCCAGGAGCCTTGCTGCCCACTGTGAGGTGCACACTGCAGCCTGCCTGGAGGGACCGGCCCAAGGCAGGCTCGTGGGCGGTCTGCAGACTGCCGACTCAGCCGATGAAGACACCTGCCTGCCCACCAACAACCCTATTCACCCAGACACAGAAGTCAGCTCCACCTCAGAGCAGCCTAGTCACCAGGCTTCTTCTCAGCCTCTCCTCTGGGCCAGTCTGAGCATCAGCTCCCAAGAATAACCAGAAATGCTTGTGTCTGGAGGAAAGGTCCCCTGCCCCACCACCGGCACAGCTCTCAGCATCTCCACCTGCCCCCGCCTCCCACGTCAAGGCTGCTGCTTAGCCGCACCAGGGGGCACACGTGCACGCCCGTGGAGCATGGAGAGAACGAACTGTTAAGAAATACAGGACACGCATGTCCAAGTGCGTGCAGTTAGGAGCAGCCAATGCAGCAGCGAGCAAACTCCGGGGAGAATGGCAGTGCTCTAAGCCCCGGGAACAGCGGGGCCAAAAGCAGGCTGCTCCACCCCTGCCGAAGCACATCACTGGAAAGGGCCGAGCTGCATGCAACAGTGCTGCCGGGGGACTCTGAGGCTGGGCAGGGTCACGCCAAGATCAATTCCATCATCTGCCCCTATTCCTCCTTTCCCAGGGCTCTGCAGTGTTAATACCACTGGCCACTGGTCTCCGCCCCCAGCCCAGGTCAGGGGTGGGGTGGAGGTAGGTGCTGGGATACCCACCACCCCAGGTAGAGGTCAACATGGTGACCAGGAAGATGGACAGACGGGAGGGCCCAGCAGGTTCTTATGACTGCCGTCTCTGCTCTCTGGTAGCCTGGACGCAGGGTGGAACACAGGCAGGAGTGTGGTGAGACAACATCAAAGACACCTAACCTGTTTCAGAGTCTTCACTGTCAGAGGAGCTGGACTCGCTGGTGCTCTCCGACTCTGAGGATGAGAAGCCCTTCATCTTGGAGGAGCCAGCAATGACATCAACTTTCTCAGCTGCAATAAAGCAACGGGGACAACAGAGTCAGGCAGGGCCCAGAGCCCCATGAGCCAGAGGGCTGCTCCCAAAGACCGGCTGCTGTCCTTCCAGACCCCGGCCCAACCCACACTTCCCAAGGGTGCAGCTAGCCTGGCACCACCCATGCCAGCCAAAATCCTGGCTTATACTCAACTTTCAAGGCCCCTTCAATCTCTCAAAATTCCCTCTCACAGGATTCACGGAGGATCAGGAGACCAGGACAGGAGGGGACTCCCTAACAAGGCACTGCTGGGAGTATGCTCCCTCAGCTACTTTCCTGGCAGTGGGGAGAAGACCTAAAGGGGACACAACAACCAGAGACACAGCAAGACAAGGAAAAGGCCCCAGGGGACCTCCCAGCACCTCAGTGTGCAGAGTGAGGTTCGGTGTCACTGTGTGACACCCTGAACAGAGGGGAGGGAGTACCAAGGACCCCAAGTCAGTCTGGGCTGGAATGAAGGCTGTGTGCAAAACCCTGACTCAGATCCTAAATTCTACTGGTCCTGAGACAAAACTATGAGCCAAGACAAGGCACTGATAACACCAAAGAGCCACTTCAAAGACTCGCAGAGTGGGTCACAAGGAACTAGAGAAGACAGCAGGCAGGTGCAGTGCCAATCTAATGCTTTTCTCCTAGCCATGTCCCCCACCCCAGAGACCCCAAAGAGGTGTGTGTGGGGGGGTGCCTTCTGGGGAAGACTCAGAAGTGGCAACTGAGGATGAAGGCTGCTGCTGGTCAGAGCAAGGCTTAAGACCCCAAGGGCCATCTGCCAGAGAGGTCAAGAAAGGTGCCCCACAGCCTAGGGTCGAGTTTGATGTCACAACCCTCCAGAGGCTTCTATGTCGAGGACACAGACTTCATAATCAGAAATTTAAATAGCCTGCAGAGGGAGAGGGCCGGGATTGCAAGGCCAAGTTAACTAAAGGTACCAATGGGGTCTGGCTAATAGGGGTGCAAGGGCAGCGCCTGGCCCCACCTGCCAGCCCTCTCCCTCACCCGGGACTGGGAACGCCCCAGCCCCACCCCAGAGGGCCAAAGGGCACCTTGAGGTTTCCTCTTCTTCCGCAAACAGGAGGTGACGTAGCGCTCCAGTTCACGCAGGGTGGATGGCTTCAGGGTCTCGAAGTCAATCTCGATCTCGTCGGGGTTGGAGTTCTTGAGGGAGGGCTCCCTCGACTGAATGATGTGCACCACGCGGCCCAGCTTCTCGCCAGGCAGTTTGTTGATGTCCAGGCTCAGCTGCCGCTTTTCCTCATATGACATGGGCTTGCATTTGTCCTCTTCCTCCGACTCATAGGCGGGAGGGGGCTTGCTCTTCAAGGGTGCTGGCTCCTTCTTGCTACGAAGGGGTGATGCAGATACCGTTAGGAATGGGTCTCTGCAGGAAAGCGGGGCACCCATCCCTTCGTTTAGGGCTTGGGGAGGCTTCTACACCCCCTCCCAGTGGTCTTCACAGGGGACAGGGGACGCTGGCAACACCCTTCTGTGAGTGCGGAGCTGTGGCTGAGACCAAGACCGGTGAACTGGGGGCATCTCGTTGCCCACCACGCCCTACCATCCTCCCCTCAAGGCCCGTCCCAGGGAGGGGGCATTTGTCAGGCGGGGCGGCCACAGACCTCGTGCTGCTGTTACTGCTGTTATTTTTCTTGGTCTTTTTGGGAGGAAGTTCCTTGGCTTTGCTTTTCTTATTCTCCTCCACTTCCTCTTTCTTTTTGTGCTTTTCTTTTTTCTTTTCCTTTTTGTCTTTCTCCTTTTTCTTTGGTTTGTTCTGCTGGGGCTGTGAAAGCGCTGCAAGCTGCTCGTGCACGGCTTTGAGCTGTGGTGCAGACAAGCAAGACACACACTTGTCATGACCTGCCATCTCACCAGCTATCCGCGGGGCACAGGCCCACCCAGACCCTTGAACCCCCAAGGCAGACCAGTGTCCTCCTTGTCAGAGGAGCTGACACTCAAGCCCCATGACCATCCTTGGTCCCAGGAAGAGGATCCCTAAAGTGGCTCGGCAAGTGTATAGACACGTGTGGGCTCTAAAGGCCAAATTGTAGGGAGATGACCATCCAGAAGGCCCCAGGAGACGGACAAACTGGCTCAACCACCTCCTTCCAGACACCAGAAGTTCCAGAAGCCTGACTTCTGCCCAGAGAACGGCCACATCAGCCCACATCCATACCCACAGTGTACATATAAGTATGAACAATATGCACTTGACTAGGCACAAGGGGACCTGCTGGCATGCAAAGCCAAGGGCATCATGCGGACACCTCCCTCTAGCAGGGCTGCCCGGGCCATGGACTGGCAAGGCCAGAGGTGGGAGCTGGATGGAGAACGGGGCTGCCTCTGCCCTCACCTGCTCCTGGAGCTCGGCCAGCCGCTGGGCTCGCTCCTCCTCGGAGTCGTCAGTGGAGCTGTCACTGTCTGAGGAGCTGTCGCTGCTGCTGTCACTGGAGGAGGGCGGGGCAGCAACCTTGGTGGGAGGCGGCACCACTGGGGAGGACACGGCCACTGCAGGCTCCTCGGGCTCATCTGGCATCTTGGCAAAGCGCATCTCGAACACATCCTGGAGGTGGGGGAGGGAGGGGAAGCCGTGCCCATGAGGGCTGCTAGGTGCCCGGGGCGGGCACCTGGACTGTGGCCCCACACCAAGCCATTCCTGGCTGGGAGAGCTGACTCGAAAGGAAGCAGAGGGCTGGGTCAGCGGTGACCCCCTTCTTGCCACTAAGCTGAAGCGTGTGCAAGGGCTCCCAGTAGTTCTTCCAAAACTCCTCTCTCAAATCTCACTTGGAGGTGAAAGGCACTCCCAACATGGCCTGATGCCCACTCCCTGAGAGATGTGGCCTAAGGACCCACCTCACAGTAGATGGCTGGCCCAATGAGGACATCAGGCTGGGCACCCCTGACAGCTGCAGACCTGGACAGACTCACAGAGAAAGTGCTCTGAGGCTCCTGACAGCTTGGTGCTCAGTGAGGACCCCCCAGGGGAGCCTGCCAGATGCTGGGCTGGGCAGCAGGACACAATACTGAACAGAACAGGAGGCTCTCTCACGGGTCACATCCCCACAGGCAGCAGACACGGCCTGCAGGTTTAGAGTTCCAGAGGGAGTGAAGGCCCCAAGGTGGGAGTGTGCCCCACATAGAGCCCACAGCCTGCAGTGATCGGGTCCTCACTGGCGATGGCATCTCCAGGACACAATAGAAATACGAGAAAAGTACAGAAAAGGTGTGGAGCACTGCAGACCGGCTATGGGAGAGGACTGGCTTTGTGAGGCGAAAGCTACCTGAGCAGAGACCCTGGGTGGACTGAGCACCAGATCCTACCCCAGGAGATCCCAAGACCTTTCAACTCTGAGATTCAGAAATCTGATGGAATTGCATGGGTCACAGAACCCAGCGGGGCAGCAATCCTTCCTGGGCTCCAGGGGTTCAACTGTGTGTTGCCTCGCCTGCCAGCTGGCCATTCCCTCTCTACCCAAGGGACTTTGTCACCAGAAATCCAATGACGACTCAGAACTGATAGTGGTGGAAGGAACAGAGCTGTTTCCCTAGCAGGATGTTGAGACCTGTTTTAAGCCCAGTTTAATACAGCAACTCACACAACAGAAGCAGGGGGACCTTTCTCAAGCGCGACCTGATGCTTGAGAGAACAGCAGGGCCCAGAAGGGCCACAGGGTCAAACTCCAAGGCTGCTATTTCAAACTGGGGTGTGTTTGACAGGGCGCAACCTAGGAGACTCTCTCGATGCTCTAGAGACACATCTTCAGGTTTCCCCATCCAGAGAGCTGGGGAAGCATGATCTGGGCAGCAGACTGTGGGACTGTTCCCTCTGCTCCAGATTACTCAGTTTGACCTCCTCCAAGGCAGTTTCTCCTCTCAAACAAGGTGCCTGCCTGAACTCTGCTGAGTGGGTTTGAGGTTAAGAAGGGCAATATCTTTCTATATTTATTCAGAAATAAATCCTGGAGCATATCCAAGGGCAATGAAGAAGAAAAACAGGAGAGATGACCAGACACTATCATTGTTCAGATTGCCAGGTGCAAGACCTGTGGGCAAGCCCATCTCTGCCCACAGGGCCCTGAATGTGGGCAGGGGCCCACGACTGCCCCCCACAAGCATCTAGAAGAACCGGGCCCACACTTGGAGAAGTGTGTTTAAGAAGGCGGTGGAGCAGCTGGACCCCAAGACAGGACAGTTGCAAGCACCTGGTGCTGCTGGGAGGTGATCCTTTACCAAGTAGAAGCTACGTGTGTCACTGGTTTGTGAACCAGCCCCCATGCCAGCCGTCAGAGAGCTCTACCTTACCACAAGGGCACCCCTGTTCTTGCCCCACAGGTTACAGCTGCTGTGGAAATGAAGCCCCCTTCCACTCCCTGGCTGCTTCTGGCCCTTGACCTACCAAGGCCCCAAAACCAAACAGCAAGGAGCATGGAACAGAAGGCCAAATGGGCCGCCAGCCTCCTGGGCTGTGCCCAGCTGAACGATCCATCATCCCCGTGTCTGCTCCAGCCCTAGGGGGGACACCCCGGGAACACACTTGGGCCTGTGTGCCAGTGAGCTAAGGGCTGCTGCAGAAAACCTTCCCAAGTGACCCAGACAAACATGCACCTGCTGCTGCTGCTGCTGCTAAGTCGCTTCACTCGTGTCCGACTCTGTGCGACCCCATAGACGGCAGCCCACCAGGCTTCCCCATCCCTGGGATTCTCCAAGCAAGAACACTGGAGTGGGGTGCCATTTCCTTCTCCAATGCATGAAAGTAAAAAGTGAAAGTGAAGTCGCTCAGTCGTTCCCGACTCTTAGCGACCCCATGGACTGCAGCCTACCAGGCTCCTCTGTCCATGGATTTTCCAGGCAAGAGTACTGGAGTAGGGTGACATTGCCTTCTCCGAACATGCACCTGCTCTGTGGTAAACAAGACAGATGTGCTCCTTGTCCTCAAGGGGCAAACACAGATTGTTATAATGTGTCCTAAGCGCTAAGGCAGAAACAGCAAGAGTTGGCCAAGAGCCTGTGGAGGAACCTGAGACCTAAGAATGAGAAGAGGGTAACAAAGGCTGCAGACACACAGGATGGTACAAATGAGAGAAAGGTCCAAATGGCGTGGGGTCAGGCAAGAGACAGTAAAACCCAATGAGCTGCACCCAGGGCAAGTGTCTCAGAAGGGGGGAGTGACAGGAAGGAGCAGTGATCAGCAGCACACACCAGGGGAGCAGGGCTCAGGCCTTCTGTGCTAGGACGCTAGTGTCTTGAGGTGTACCCATCTACTCTGCCTAGTATGACATGACCTCCACCCCACTCCAAGGACCTGGGCCACATCGCAATTCTCAACATCAGAGAGAACCCTGGCTTCCGAGAGCAAGCATCTCTTCTCACTATAGTGTTGACCAGGGCCATCTACTCTGGACTGTATCAGACTCATGGAGGAAGCTCCCTACCCTCTTTAGTGACAGAGATGCTCAGGTGCTGGGAGGCGGTGGTGTCCAAAGACTCCCGGCAAACCAGCCTTCAGCTGAGCACAGCTGGAGACCAAAGGGGAGGTGCTGTCCAGTCAGCCCGTCTTTGCCCCACCTGGATACTGCTTTCGGGCTTAGCCATACCTGGGCATACCAGGCTCAGGGGCTGGGGACATGCAAGTGAGAAGTAGAATTCAGGCCATGGAGGCCCACTTGGCCCCAGGTGCTGGAGACGCAGCCATGAGGGGACACTCAAGACACACACACGAACACACACAACCATACATACACTGGAGGTACATTGGGGCCTTGGCTATGTATGTACCTTCCTCAGTTTAATGTTTTTCCCTTGCTGTAAAACAACTGTGTACCACCATGAATTTGCACTTTCTGCTAAAATAAAACTCTGGTAATCCACGTAAGCACAAAACTTCCTAAATTACCCCTCCCTTCACAGCAGAACAGAGAGCAATGAACAGTACCAGCAGCAGCTCTGGGCCCAGAAGCTAGGCTAGCAACCCTCAGCTCAAGTCAACTGCAGGTTCCCAAGGACACTGTGAACCCAAGGGTTCCTAGCTATCTTTGTGACCATAGCTGCCAGGAGGTGGGATGTGGGCTTTCTAAAGATCCAGCATTTGGAGGCTGGACAAAAAACATAAAGTGGATCCTTTCCAGTAAAACTTTCTGGGTCAACCTCAGCCCCTGGGCACAGCAGGTCTCAACTCTTCTTACTGACACACACAAGGGCCAGAATTTTTTTGCTCCTCTTCCCCAGTAGGCAATCTAGCCCCCTAAACCATGCTGATCCTGGAGAACTTTGAAAGAAAGAAGAAAAACAAACCTCTAAATGCTACAAAATATAGGAAGTGCGTTCTAGAAATGCCCACAAGGGACCTGCCACGTCAACTCTGCCGAAGCAGACACCCCAACCTGCTTCCAGGCGTTTTACTTTCAGTAGCATGGAGACCCACCCTGTGAAGGGCAAAGCAAGCTGGGGGCAGAGGCAGCCCTGCACTG
Source organism: Bos indicus (assembly GCF_029378745.1). Lineage (NCBI taxonomy): Eukaryota > Metazoa > Chordata > Mammalia > Artiodactyla > Bovidae > Bos > Bos indicus. Next base: position 7,877,487 of record NC_091766.1, on the reverse strand, counting down.
AGTCGCCCACTGGGCACTGCCCTCTGCCTCCCACCTAAGTGGACCCTCCTCGAGGGCAAGGACCTTGTCCCATTCCAGCCTTGTATCTGGAACCAACATTTAGAAAAGAGCTGCCATGTGGCAAACACCTCGGTGTCCGTGCTATGAGTAGATCCCATGTTTGGGCATGCTCATGGCACCTCCAGAACAAGAAAAATGCTGTGTGTGTGGCTCTGAGGGAACCACTGCCACCTGGTGGTGATGTCTGAGAACTGCAGTACAGGTATGACGCCTGAGCAGCTAGGATGGCAAATGTAAAAGTAAATAGTAGAAAAGGCAACCTTGTGAGGAAAGCAGACAACACAGCACCAAACTGAAGAGAGTGCCCCTTCCAAAAACAGAAAACCTCAAATAAAGTAATACACAGTCAGCAGAAATCAGAACCTTCAAGTCTGAGTGCATGTTTAATTAACAATAACCAGGTTCATACCAGTCAGGTGTTCTTTTCTTTTTAAATACCTAGAGTTTCAGGACACCAAAGGCTGACCCAGACAAGCCCAAGTGAAAGAACATCTTGGCTCCAAGACGATGACACAGGAGACAACATGCTGGTGAGTGTGGGACAGTGTGTGAAGCTAGCAGAGCCGGAGTGGTCTCCGACAGACACCGACTCAAGGCCATCAAAGGCCCTGTGCAAGTCCTCGCTTCTGGAAGCATTCCACAGCTGACAGAGAAAAGCCTGGGGTGAGGAAGCCCCACCAGGACCCCAGGAGAGCCTGTCGCAGGATGTGTGACTTGGACCGTGTGACAAGGGGTGGTCCAGGCTGCTCTGACCCTGAAAGCAGAAGTGCAACCTGGGGTCTTGGGGAGAAGAGGCTGGGAATTTTCATTATATGTGATTTCAAAAAATTATAATAATGAAAACAGGTAACAGTACTAAATGTTGACTTTATTCTCCATAATTTTTAACTCCTGATCTTTTTACTCAAAAGACATGTCTCTGCTGAAATTTGGGCATAGTTGTTCCTTGTTTCTTTTTAAAAACAAAAAAACAAACAAAAAAAGAAAAGTGGAGCTAGTTCACGCGTTTCTTTTGTAATCTGCCCCCTCGCCCCCACCCACGTGTGCACTCCACAGCACACACCACCTAGAATCAACCTGAAGGGGCCAGAATCCCACCCCACTAGGGCTCCGTAGCCACACAGAACGTCTAGAGGCAGCCGCGCTGCAGCGGGAAGGCACGCATCATGGCTCTCAAGGCTCCAGTGAATGCCCGCAAATGAGCAGCTACTTCAGCTCACAGCTGGGACAAAGTGTCTACCTGGCAAGAGTGTCCCTCGCCGACTTGAGACAGGTCTGTTTTGGAGAAGAGTTGGGCCATGCACAGGATGCGCACTCTTCCGGCCAAGGGGAATCGAATGCAGGGGGGTGGGGGTGGGGGGTTGGGGGGGCTTTCAGTGGAACACCCCAAAACCCAAAATGCCCAAGACCAAAACCAACCACCCTACCTTAATCAAAAGGAAATAATCCCAATGTAAAATATATGTATTATTCTGACTTTAGTCCACTCTTCCAAAGCAACATGGCATTATACCAAAGCAAGCGACAAAAGTAAAACCTGCTGAGGCCCACAGAGGCCTGGCCCACCCAGGACCCCAGCCTGCTCTGCTGCAGGACGCCACACCCGGAGCTGCCCCAGAGCCTCACCTGGAGCTTGCGGGCCATGGCCACCACCTCATGGTCAGGAGGGTTATACTTGTAGCAGTTAGAGAACATCAATCGGACATCGGCACCAAATTCCTGAGCATCACGGTACTCACGGGCCTCCAGTTTAGACTAAAAAGACAGGACGGGTCCTGGTTAGTCACGGCTGCCTATGCTCCAAGAAGGGCTGTCTGCAGGAGCAAGTCAAC